>NC_134136.1:57167500-57792500 GCF_040939455.1 Microcebus murinus
TTTCTTGTCTGCCATCTTGCTCTGCCCACCCCCTCTTCATTTCTAATATAAGCATTTAATGTTGTAAACTTTCTTCTCAGCATTGCTTTAGCTGCTTACCACAAATTTTGATATGTTGTATTTTCATTTTCATTCAGTTTAAGGTATTTTTTTATTTCCCTTTAGACTCTCTCTTCAACCCATGGATCATTCACAAATGAGTTACTTAGTTTCCAACTGTTTGGGCATTTACCTGTTACCTTTCTGTTACTGATTTCTGGTTTGATTCCATTGTGGTCAGTGGACATACTCTGTGTGATTTCAATTCTTTTAAATTTATTGAGTCTTCCTTTATGCACCAGAATATGGTCTATCTTGCAAATGTTTTACAGGCTCTTAAAATGAATGTGTATTCTCCTATTGTTGGGTGGAGTAGTCTATACATGTCAATTTGATCTTGTTGGCTGTTTCTGTTTTTCAGATCTTCTATGTCCTTGATGATGATTTTCTGTCTAGTAATTGTATCAGTTGTTGAGAGGAGGCTGTTACAATCTTCAGCTATAATCAAAGATTTGTCTATTTATCTTTTTAGCTCTGTCCGTTTTTATTTCATATATTTTGAGGGTCTGTATTTGGGGGCATATAGGGTGATGTTTTAAAATCCTAAATTAGGTCGTGCTTATCTTGTGCTACAAACCGTGACAATGATTCCCTATTTCATTCAGAACAATAGAATAAGTTTTTACAATAGCATA
The DNA here is from genome assembly GCF_040939455.1 of Microcebus murinus. Classification (NCBI taxonomy): domain Eukaryota; kingdom Metazoa; phylum Chordata; class Mammalia; order Primates; family Cheirogaleidae; genus Microcebus; species Microcebus murinus. The sequence goes on from NC_134136.1 coordinate 57,168,235, forward strand.
TAAGGTTTTATAAAATCTGGCTCCCAGTCATTACTCCAACTTCATTTCCTACTAATCTCTTCCTCACTCAGTCTGCTGCAGCCACACTGGCCTCCTTGATGTTCCTTGAGCATAACAGGCACATTGCCTTCTTAGGGCCTTTACTCTAAGTCTTCACTCTGCCAGGAATGCTCCTCCACTTTGGAATGAAGGATTGGGGTATAGTTATTGCAAATATTGTTAACTTTAAATATCAGGGAGGCAAAGGCATGGAGAAGTTAAACACCAATAAGAAACAGTGTATTATTGGTAGGGGCAGGGTATTATGAAGATCTGAAGGTGAGACTAAAGATCAGAGAGAAAAGGCAAATGAAGAGAGATAAACAGCACCAGCTGCGGTTTTACATGTAGGAAGAACAGAACCTCCAAATTGCTTCATTTTAAAATTTCTCCCCCAGCAGCCTGGCACTGGCTTTGAAATTCTAGAAGTACACTTCTTTGGGATACGCATGTAAAGGCTCTGATGAATCCTTCAGTATTAAACTTTGTATAACTTAGATTTAATCTAGAGCTTGATAGAATTATTTGACAACAGAACACCTCCCATGCCTCTCTCACAAAATTCATTTTGAGATACAATCTGATAAAGCTTTGGATTACCAGTAAACTCTTGCCAAAAGGCTAGTATTATTGTAGAGACTAATTTGGTTATTAGTCTTTCCTACTCTGTTATGAATTATTAGCCCAGGGGTTGCAAACTATGCCAAAGGCCTCAGTTTTCCATCTGATTTTATAAATAAGGTTTTATTGGAACATAGACATGTCGATTTATTTATGTACTGTCTGTGACTGCTTTTTCATTCCAATGGCAGAGTTGAGTAGTTGTGACAGACTGTATGGTCAGGAAAGCCAAAAATATTTACTATCTGACCCTTTTCAGAAAAAGTTTGCCAAGCCCTGGCTTTACCCAATATACCAAGGCTCTGAGATTTATCTATTGCTTCCTAACAAATGACACCAAAATTTTGTGACTAAAAACAACAATTTATTATTATCTCTAATGGTTCTGTGGATTGAGTGGGCTCAGCTGGGAAGTTCTCATTTGGTTTCTCTCACACATTTATAGTTAGATGTAGCTGGAGCTACAGTCATCTGAAGACTAAACTGGGCTGCACGTTTAAGATGACTCAATTACATGGCTGGCAGTTGATGCTAGATTTCATCTGGGAGCCAATCAGGAGCTATTGACTAGAGAACCTACATGTGGCTGCTCCTTTTAGGCTGGGTTTCTCACAGCATGGCACCTAAGCTCCCAGAGGGAATGTTTCAAAATTAGGAATTGGATACTGCCAATTGTCTTAAATCCTAGAGTTGAAACTGTTGTAATGAAACTTCTACCTTTTTTGATTGGTCAAAGTACTAACAGGCCAGTCCACACTCAAGGAGACTTGAGGATTAAATGCTACTTCTTCTTGGAGAAAAGGCAACAGCATACACAGAAAGACATAATTAATTTTGATTATGTTGAAGACAAACTACCACCATGGAGAAGCAGTATGAGGTGCTTGAGGAGCATGGTACAGCAGGTTTTCTCTGGAAAGTACTTTCAGGGTGACTAAAGCCAACTGTGCTTTTACCCATACCAATTTTATAGATAAAGATATTGAGGCTCAGAGCATGACAAGCTACTGAAGGTCAGTGTCTATGTCACAGTGTTGACAAGGACCCTAGTTAGCTTGCTAGAGCTATGTGACTGACCCCAAAGGAGAGAGGGGTCTCAGGCCAAGGGACTGGTATGAAGGGGCTGATGAAGCCTGAATCACTCAGTAAGGCCCCCTCATATCCTAAAGCCTTTCCTTATGCTCTAGGGCTTATTTGGGTGCCTGAGTTACTATATAAATATCTAAGCCTTACAGACACACCACATCCCTGTCACTATACCTTGTAGACTTCTAAAGTCTTTTTCATATCGCTGCACTCCAAATAAACTCTGAACATTTTAAAGACAGGGATGATATCAACAATTTCTTTTAATTCATCTTATGGCCTTGAGATGTCTCATATAGATGCTATATACATGGCAGATAGCAGAAATTGTGGGGCTACTCAAATCCCAGCTAATTTTCTAGCATAGCCTGTGGTCTGGTTCCTACATACTATACTAGCCCATTTTTTAATTTCAGCCATATTCAGTAATGTATGTGTATACCAGGCATTCATACCCTCTCTCTCTCTCTCTCTCTCTCTCTCTCTCTCTCTCTCTCTCTCTCTCTCTCTCTCTCTCTCTCTCTCTCTCTCTCTCTCCCCTCCATGAAGATGTTGTTCTCCATGCTTAGAACACTCTTTTTTTCCTAATTACCTTCACTAAGCTACCTCTTTGGCATGCTTCAGAGCTCAGCCTGAGTGTGTTAAAGGAAACATTATTCATGAACCTTGTCAAAGAACGGTAATGTAGACTTTTTTTCACAGGGACTATCATGATAGAACTAGGGACTGCTGCAGTGGGGTTTTGCAATTCATGAGAGGGATTGGGCTCCAAATACAAGGAAAAGTGGGAATTTTTTAACCAAGGAGCAGAGTGAGGGGGTCATTGGATGGAAAATTACTAAGAGGAAACCTTAGGGGTAAGGGAAATTCTGACTAAATTGATCTAACAGGATTCTTGCTGAAGACAGGCCAGGGAATCAGACATTGCCTGGGGGTGATGGAGTATGAAGAACCTAATCAGATATTGTGGGTGATCAGATATTTAAGGTGGGGGATTCTGGCTAAACCAATTAGCAGGATTCCTACTAAAATTGGGCAATGCAAAGACAAATATGGAATTTCAAAAGTTGAAGCCTAGAGGATTCAGAAGCACCTGACTGAAGTTTGATGGAGAGGCTCTTTAGTTCGAAGAGATCCTCCATGATCTCCCAAGTAGAGATTAGTTACCCCTCTATTGTGTTCCCATAGCACGTTGTATTTCCCCCTTAATAGTTATTTTCTCACTGTCCTTTAAATATAGTTACTTCTTTGTCTCCTTGATTCCACTACAGAGCTGGGGGACACAGACTGTATCTGTCTTTAACTTGTTTCCCCAAGGATTTGCAAGAGGTCTGACCCAACAAATGGATGCACTCTTTCTTCAGTGATTTCTATCTCATGTCTGTTGGAACCAGTTGTTTAATGGGTATATGTTGAGAGAGTGGGAAAGAACATGTGTCCAAAATGTCATGCAAGCCACTTGCAGCCCTTCTGAACAACTTTTAAGAGCTATTTCTGGTCTTGTCTCACAACCTTACTTGCAAGACGCAAAAGGTTTCTTTGTAAGTCTCCTTGCATATACTGTTCCATGTTTCAGCCTCTCACCACCAACCCAGTGAGCACTGCATGTTGAGCACCTCTCCTTGCTTCAACTCCTTCAAACACACAAGAACTATGGCAGAACACTGGAAGTGTTTGCCAATTCCTAAGCTTGGGAAGTCTGATGTAAGCTTGGTGAGAAAAGTGGTAGCTTGGTGGTAGCTCTGGGGTGCCATTCAATTGTCAGAAGACAGCAAATGTTCTTGGGAGATAACTGTCTCCCTCAGGCCATTTGTCAAGCAGGATGATTATGATTAAATATAACTCACCAGTCTACAACTGTCCCACAGACAGTAGAAAAGATCCAGAGGAGCATTGCATGTCATGAAGCAGCTTCAGGGTAGTAGACATCAATAGTCCTGTTTCAATTAATCCTTGGAAACACAGTCAGAATTAATGGGCAACTTGTTTAAAGTTGATCGACACTTTTGGAAAGGTGAAATCATTTTCTGTTCCCATTAAGTGTTGTTAAGGCCATTAGCAGAAATTGGAATAGAGAAATATGACCTTTCATGTAGTGGATTGAGAGGCTGAGAAGATGGACAAGATGGAAATGTACTGGGAACTTATGATAAGCACCTGGGTGGGGAGTGATAACTAAAGATTGAAAATTGACAAATGGGCTAAACTGACAGAGATCAAGACAGAGAGGAATGAAGTTCAGTTTGCTTACAGAGGTGATGAGGAAAAGGAAAGAGAACATTAATATCCAGCAGGATCACCCACACTGAGGGCCAGATATGGATTACTCAGAAGGTGGCTAAAATTTGCTAGGTAAGGGAGTGGGGAGATTTTGATACAAGATGAAGAGATTACTTTCCAGCTGTTAAGAGGAGTAAATGATCTAGTCTTCCTTAGAGAGTTATGGTACCAAATATAAATACTACAGACTAAAAGTCAGGAAGTTGGAGACATCTGTTTATTCAGTTGCAAAGTGACTGAATGGTTCCAACCCTCCCCATCCCACACTTAGTTATATCCTTCCAACTGATTAATACAAAATTTCATTGAAAGCTATAAGTATGCAAATGTATTTGTTACTTACTTGTTTGTCTCCTGGATTTGACTTCAGTGCTGGGGGGCACAGACTGTGTCTGTCTTTAACTTGTTTCCCTGTGGATTTGCAAAAGGTCTGACCCAACAAATGGATGCACTTTCTCTTCAGTGATGTCTGTCATGAATTATCATCATGATCACCTAATTGAATCAAGTGCAAAAGAATCTTGCTATAAGGAAGTATGTGAGATTTTAATTATTTCCTCTGATGGAGGTAAACATGTTTGCAGATAATCTTGAACTGCAATAGTGCCCAAATGATGTATCTTGGGCTTTAGACTCACACACCATGGTATTTTGATAGAAGAAGGTGTAGGATCATGGGATATGCCATCAGCATAGAGGATGTAACTTGCAATTTTCCCTAAAATTTCGGCTTGGCTCAGATTATGAAACCTTGACAATGAGACAACGTGGGCCACCAAGAAGTAGTGATTAAATGGACAGGAGCACTGTCTGCTGCAGAGACACTCCAGAATCTCCAATCCAGGCACACCACTTGAGGCTTGGCAGTTTTCTACCTACTGATCTTAGTTGCCATGGTTAGATGAGGGCTTTCTCACAGAATCCACTAGAGGCTGAAGCTTTAGGTCATAGTTATCATTCGAATGTTGACTCTGTGCCAGCTACTGTGCTAAGCATTTTTACCTGCACCATCTCATTTAATCCTTACAACCACTCTGTGGAGTTAGTACTATTATTATTTTCATTTTACAGATGAGGAAAGAGGCTCAGGAATACTAGTAACTTGTCCAAGATTACATTGCTAGTAAAAGAAAAATCCTGATATTATTGAACCCAGGCATTAGCTTCAGAGCTGTGCCTGGAACCACTATACAATACTGCCACACACACACAAATAAACCAGAGGTTCTGGGAAGAAAAAAGATGTAACCTCCCTAAAGCCACTCTAGTTAGTTGTCCTATGTACCATTTGTTCTTGGAGTTGATCCAGTATGTTCAGAGCAAATGAGAAATAAACAAAGTCTCATTTTATACATGTAGCTCAGTTGTAGTAGTAATGGTGGTGATAATGACAGTAATGACAAGAGCATCAGCTAATGTTTACTGAGCATCAGTCACATGCTGAGCACTGTAATAACTACTTTATATGTACACATATTTCTTTATTCATTGAACAAATGTTTATTGAGAACCAACTATTCATAAATACAAAACCTTGTACATGAGTGGTTTACAGCAGCATTATAACAGTCAAAAAGTGGAAACAATCCAAATGTCCACTGGCTAATTAATAAATAAACAAAATCTGGTATATCCATACAGTGGAATATTATTCAGCAATAAAAATTAATGAAATATTGGTACATGCTATAACAAGCATGAACCTTGAAAACATTATGCTCAGTGAGAGAAGCCAGACACAAAAGGCCACATATTGTGTGATTCCATTTATATGAAATGTCCAGAATAGTCAAACATATATAGAGACAGCAAATAGATTAGTGTTGTCAGGACCTGGGGTAAGGGGGCAATGGGAATGATTATGGATGGACATGGGGTTTCTTTTTGGGTGTAATAAAAATGTTTTAAAATTGATTGCAGTGATGGCTGCACACTCTGTGAATATACTAAAAACCATTGAAATTTACACTTTAAATTGATAGTATGCAAATTATATAACAATAAAGATGTTTAAAATAAGAGCCAGCCCAAATGTCATCTCCTTTTTCTAGCATTTCCTGTGATCCCAGATAGAGTAGTCTCTTCTTCCTTTGAATTCCCCTACCACCTGTAGACACCTCTGCTATAGCACTTATACCCCTGTATGGAATTGTCTGCTTGCATGACTCTCACCCAACTCTAGAAGCTCCCCAAGGTCAAGGAACATGTTTTTATTTATTTTCTACCTCTTACAATGCCTCCTCCTCCTCCTTCCTCCTACCCTTTTTCTCTCCTTTCATCTTTCCTCCCCTCTCTTCCTTCTTTCCTCATCCCAAATTTTTATTGAGCATCTACTGTGTGCAAAAGCAGTGTGTTAAACATGTGGGATTACAATGTTGACTAAAGCATAGTCTTTGCCCTAGTACACTTACAGCCTCTTAAGGAAGATAGACATTAAATGTGCATAAGTGTTAGGAAATGAAAGCATTTAACTGGGAGGTCTGACCTAATCTGAGGGATTAGGGAAGAAATCTCTCATGATGTGTTATTTTATATGAAATGTGAAGGACTAGTAAAAATTAGTTGTGGGGGGCAGACAAACAGCATAGTGAATGTCCTGAGTCTGGAAAAAGCTTGACATCTTGGAAGAAGTGAAGGCAGGGCAGTCAGGCTGAAACAGTAGGAATGAAGGTGCCAGGAGTGTGGAGTGGGTCATGGCTGAGACTTGATAGGCGTAAAGGCTTTGTTGGCCAGACTGAAGAATTTTTACTTTTTTCCATAGAGGGTGTGTGTGTGTGTGTGTGTGTGTGTGTGTGTGTGTGTGAGAGAGAGAGAGAGAGAGAGAGAGAGAGAGAGAGAGAGAGAGATGATATTTTTTAAAAGTTCATTGGAACTTCTCACTGGATGGAGAGGGTATAGCAGTGCGTACAAGTGCTACTGTTAACAATCCAGGCAAGTAATTATGGCAAGTTGGCCTAGGGAGTGTTGAGAAACGTAAATGTATTTGAGAAATATCTAGTAGGAGATTCGAGCCATGATCCTGAAAGACACAATCTCAAATGCTGAAATCTTGAAAGATAAAAATCCCTAAAGTCTATCCTAAAAATCACATTCCTAAAAGATCAAAATCCCAAAAATATAATTCTGAAAAAAATAAGTTAAAGATTGTTTAAAAGACGTTTATTTACATTTTTAAAAGGGGGTTTATTTGAGAACATAAAAATACAAGAGAGCAATTCATAGGCTGGCCACTTAATAAAATAGGCAATAATGATATACATATTTTTGCAAGCATAAACAGGTATACTAACAACAGTAGCATGGGCATAACAGTTATGAACAAGTGAACTGCATTCATAAAGAAATAGGTCAAAAAGCAAAATGTATAAAGCATATTATCATGGTTAGTAATTGTGTGCACCCAGTTTTATAACTGTGGTCATTTGAAATGCCATGATGGGCAACCTAAGTCTTGATGAGATCAATCAAAAATTGTGACCACCGCATATGCAGTTGCCCAAAGTACCGAGATCTTGAGAAATTTTGCCTCACACAAATGCATATGTATAAAAAGAACATCTCTTCATTTGTCAAAGAAGTTTTAATGTTTTTATGTACATACATAATGCTGATACACAAAGTCGAGTTTGTGATAATGCAGTTTTGTGGAAGTCAAATTTGCAAATAAAAATACATAAAACAAATTAGAACTCTCTAAGAGTCTTTACTCAATTTATGCCTTCAGTATTGGACATGATGCAAAAATGAAACACATAGCATAGCAAATTGGCACTATGCGCGAAGGGGCAGAAATCCACAACTGAATAATTTGGTAGGGGAGATTTCTTGTATTTTTAACCTACGTTTTCACTTCTACAGTCTTTGAAACATTCACCACTCTTGTATTTCAAAAGTGGTTGTGGTCTACAAATTATGTAAGTATATGCTGCCCATTCAAAAGCCTGGTTATTGCTTGGCTGTTGCAATGAAGTGATTTTTCTGCTTTTGCAGCACCAATAATAATTAGCTTTTAAATTTTCATCCTTCACCATTAAGTAGCCTTGCACACCTATCACAGCATTTTTGTGAAGGGACAATTTCACAGATCTCTTCCATTGTGTTATAAGAAATTTAGCTTTTCCAATACTAAATCTGTATTAGTCAAGGTTCTCCAGAGAGACAGAACCAATAGGATATGTAGATATTTAAGAGTTGATTTATTAGGGGAATTGGCTCCCACATCTCCTTAACTCATATTTAATTTCTAAATAAAAACAATAACAAGGTAATAGTTCCGCTTAACATGATGCAACTAACATGATGTAACTAACATGATACAACTATCCTGCATACAAACAAAAACTAATCCCTTCCTCAGAATTCAGCTCTCAGGATTTTAACATTTGGGATTTTAATCTTTCAGGATTGTGATTTTCAGAATTTTAGATATTAAGGATTTTAGACTTTAGGGATTTTGATCTTTAGGGATTTCAACTTTTGGGATTGTGTCTTTCAGAACTATGATTGGCACTGTCTAGTAGGTACTATCAATTGATTTAGTATTTGATAGAATGTGGGGAGTGAGCAAGGCCTTCAGGATGATTGCTAGTATCTAGCTTGGGTAACCGGGTGAATAATGGTGCCATTAACTTCAATAAAGAACACAAGAGAAGAGGCCAGTTTGGGAGCTATCTGGAAATAAGTTTATTTATTTTATTTATAAACTTATTAAATAAGTTTATTTATTTATTTATTTTTTACATGATGACATGGAGGTACCTGTTGGCAATTCAGGTGGAGAGGTTCAGCAAGAATCCATCGATGTGTGTGGAGCTCAGGAAAGATGATGTCTGAGCTGGAGCTACAGATTTAAGAGTTGTTATTAAATAAGTAGTACCTTAAACCATGGACCGAACTTATTCATTATTATATTTCCCATAGAACCTGGAGAGATATCTGGCACAAAGTATCTGTTGAATATTAAGTAAGAAGATTTCAACCACAATCCCCTCCCAAAGGCAGAGTACATATAGAACTCCAGGGTGGTATACACAGTAGGTACACATTAATAGCTAATGTTTAATAAGTATATACTATGCAGCAAGCACTAAGACTTTGATATGTCTTAATTTTCTCAACAACACTAAGAGGTAAGTATATTATCGCTATCTCTGTTGTATAAAAAGGGAAACTAAGGCACAAAGAGGTCATACAGTAAGTGGTAGAGCTAGGATTTCAACCCAGACACTCTAAGAGTAGAGCCTGTTATTTTAACCACTGAGGCATATTCACAGTCTGACTAGTACTTGCGGCCTAAATGACTGGTTTGTTAATTGATCAGTGTAGGCTGCTGTTCATCATTGAAAATTCCTTCTCATAACTTTCCCTTTCTCTCTGGTCATCACATTTACTCCCATTCTCTTGTGCTTGCCTCCCAACCCTGACTTTTGGTGTTGGGACAAGTAGATAATAACATTCAAAGGAATGGAAATAGATCTTGCTATAATTTGAATGTGTCCTCCAAAGGCATTTGTTGGAAATTTAATTTCCAATGCAACAATGTTAGAAGGTGGGGCTTAATGGGAGGAATTTAGGTCATGAGGGTGGAGTCCTCATGAATAGATTAATGCTGATTATAAAAGGACTTAAGGCTGAGAGTTTGATATCTTCTTTTCTTTTGTCCTCTCTTGCCCTCTCTTACCCTTTTGCCTTCTTTCATAGGATGATGCAGCAAGAAGGATTTTGCCAGATGCCTTCCCCTCAGTCTCGGACTCCCTAGCCTCCAGATTTGTGGAAAAATAAATTTCTGTTCTTTATAAATTACTTACTTTGTAATATTCTGTTATAGCAGCACAAAATGGACAAAGACAGACCTCTACCACACACTATACATACAATTAACTCAAGATAGATCAAATGCCTTTATGTTACAGCTAAAAATATAAAACTCTTAGAAGAAAACATAGACATAATAATCTTTCCCTTGAATGTGATTATCCAGTTGTTCCAGCACCATTTGTTGAAGGACTATTCTTTTACGTTGACTTGTCTTGGAACCTTTGTAAAAAGCTTTTCAAAGCCCCTATGAACATCTCATTCCCCAGTTTTTGCTTTTAAGACTTTTGGGTACTCCATTGTTTGCCTCAACTGTTACCCATCATTTGACATAGCAGCAAAGCTAATCAATTGCCTGGAGTTATTTTTGACAAATGCCTTCAGGTGAAAGGCTTTTTGCATTGGGAGAGCACTGAATCAAGTTTTTTTATTTTTTAATTTTTTTATCTTTTTTAAATTTGAGCATATTATGAGGGTACAAATTTTAAGGTTGCAAATAATGCCCTTGCCCCCCTCCCCCCACAAATCTGAGCCTCGAGCATGAATCAAGTTTAAATACAGACAAGTTTGTAAGTGGGCTCTTCCAGGGGACCATTAGGCCAGTTAAATAATGACAATTCTCTGGTAATGATTCTTAGAGAGAATTCTAGCCCCCTTTCTCTCTCTCTAGTGTCTGCCAGGATGTTATTTTTCAAGAGTACTTTGATGCTAAAGTGTGGGGAATCAGACTAGGACAAGTTAAAAACACCATAAATCTCACTCTTCTTACTGAGATTCAGCCATTTTTCTTGAATAAATGCACCCTAGATTTCTATAAATCCTTGGATAATTTCTAGAGTTCTGAAAATTTTGATTCTGACAATTTTTGCTAGTTTTCTGATTACTTTTATGGAGAAGAGGATTTTTGGAGATCCCCACTACACCACTTTTTCCCTTTACTTCTTTAAACATGGTTTCCCTTAGTTCTTTAAACATTTCTAATGACAGTTTTAAAGTCTTTGTGAAATCCGACATCTAGGCCCACTCACAGTTTCTGATGCCTGTTTTTTCTCTCCCTGCATTTAGTTTATTCTCTTCTGTTTCTTTGCTTGTCTCCTAATTTTTTGTTGAAAATTGGACATTTTAGGTAATACATTGTAGCAACTGGATATCGATTTTCCTTGCTCCTCCCCAAGGCTTGTTTTTACTGTTATTTTCTTGTTTAGTGATTTGATTAAGCTATTTCAGTGAAATCAATTTCCTCCTCAGTGTGAAGTCTTTAGTATTGATCTTCAGAAAGTAAAGTTTGAGCATGTGCACCATCACCCTGGGATGGTGGTGGTTTTTATCAGAGCTCTTTATGACTGTCTCTTTTCTTGACCTCTCAGTGAAGCTATGTGCATCTACTGGAATCACACCCAGCTGTGAGGCTTCACTACTTGCTGGGTGATTTCTTATTTTTGATAATGTTCTGGGACAGAAATTATTCCACAGTCAGATCCAATTAAATTTGGGACCCTTTTCACAGGTAGTATTTGAGGCAAATCTTTGAGGCTTGTTCAGGTCTCAGGAGGGCTCATCTTTTCTGTCTCCTTCTCTGGTTCTCTCTGGTGAACTAGTTTGCCTCTGTTTTAGATTGTCAGTCTTAAGAAAGTTCTCAGCCTCCTCTTAATTGCTGACCACCAAATATTCATTGTTTTTGAGAGTTCCCTTAGGCTTGAACTTCTACAGTCTTTCAAATAAAGTCAGCTTCTTTAGGAGAGCTTCAGATCACTCTGTCTCTGTAGCTGAGCCAAAATCTCTGAGCCACAACTCCAGAGATGGGTGCAGGGATAGTGGCCCACTTTTCTTAGCAAAACACCCATGCTTTATGACCAGGATGTTTCACAGGCCGGTAGCCTCTGGTATTCTCAGCTTGTCTCTTACATTGTGAGCCTCTGCCCAATGAGGGAACTGGGGAAAGGGCAACTGGTGTCTCAGTATTCTTATCCAGCCATACCTGAGTCTAGAGCCTCTGCCTTATGATTGAGTCTGAGTGGAGGAAAGAAAACTTCACCATCCCTCACTGGCCACACTCACCTCTATAACTCATAGCAGTGGGCTGGTGGGTGGGTGATTATGAAGAGTAGTGGCTTGTCCTTCCTGGTGAGACACTGAATACCTTGACTGGGAGATAAAGAGAGAGGGAGCACTGTTTTCTTGGCCATACTCACCCGGAATAAAGTTTCTGGCAGGCTCAGCTGGGAAGGAGGATAGGGAGAAAGTAGGGTCATGGCTCAAGTGCCACGGACCCTCACATTCTTACCAAGATTTAGTAGATTTTATTAAATAAATATTTCTTCAATTGATGTCTTGCCTTAGGATAATTTTGAGATACTGTAAATGATTGTTTTTAAAAAATAACTTTTTACCAGTTATGCTTGTTTCACTTGGAAGTGAATACCCTCATTGTCATATACTTTTTTTGATGCTGCTTTTCTTTATAACTGGAGGGGAGATTCCAGGAAAATACCATTTGTAGTTGTCAATGCTACATTGTGCCTGTATGATATCATCCTTGAACCATGTGCTCAAATAGATATTAATTTCTTATTAATAGGGGAGAAGGACTAGATAAATTTAATATAACCATAACACCCTGTACACTTCATGGGCCCAAAGAATTCATTCAACTAATGAAGACACAAATAGATAGCTATATCTTCTATTTTAAAATGACTTCAACAATGGGACATAAGTCTCACTCTTTAAGTTTAGACTCTGTGTAGTGACTTACTTCCAAAGAATACAGTATGGAAAGGGGCAAAAAGAGTAACTTTACAGTGGAGAAACTTGACAAACAGTATCTCAAGCCAGTTGATCAACATTAACATAAATAGTGACAAATTATATTAATAGTGTATGCTCTTGATATGATGTGAATGAGAATGGCACTTCACCTCTGAGGTTTTCCTACCAAAAACACATTATCACAGTCTAATCATGAGAAAAACATCAGACAAATTTCAGTTGAGAAATATTCTACAAAATACCTAACTGGAACTCCTCAAAACTTTCAAGGTCATCAAAAACAAGGAGTGTCTGTGAAACCATCACAGCCTAGAGGAACCTAAGGAGATATTATGGCTAAATGTGATGTGGAATTCTGGATAGGATTCTGAAACAGAAAAAGAAAATTAGGTAAAAACTAAGGAAATATAAATACATCATGGACTTTAATTATTATATATTATCAATATTGTTTTATTAATTATAACACATGTACCATACTAATGTAAGGTGTTAATATTAGTGGAAACTGGGTGCTGAGTATATGGGAACTCCTTTATACTATCTTACCAGTTCTTTCCAAAAATATTTCTAGAATAAAAATAAGTTTATTTATAAAAAAAACCTTTACTGTGAGGAGGTAGACCTTGAACTGGGGCAGAAAGAAACTCAGTTGGATTGAAACTTTTTTTTGGATCCCTTCGGGGATTAGGGCCCATGGAGACCCAGAGAAAAAGCTAGGTAGGGTAGGATCAGAACTACATATTTATTTTTTCCCAATAATTTCTTTCCTGTAAGTCACTCTTGAAGAAAAAGCCAGAAGAGTGCACAAAAATGTCAGTGCAAATATGATTACGGCAGAATGATTTGTAAGATATTGATTTGCAATATCTTAAATGTCCACACTGGGGCGGTATCTCACTATGTTTGTTCTACACTGCATCAGTGCAATGAGATGTTCCACATATATAAACAAGAAATACCACATACCATATTCCGTTGAAGAGTCCAATATACGTTGGTGTAATAAGGCTCTGAGATCAGTTGTGCTGAAAACAAACTTGCAAAGTTCTGTTAGAAGCAGAGTTTGAAACTCATTTGACCATGATCACTTTTTATATCGTTTTTTTAACCAAACACTACTAAAGTCTTCACATTTTGGAAATGGTTGCACTAGGGATTGGGTTACATATTTTATGGCATATATTTCAATTGTAATATTATATAACAATTTCATTAATTATTATATTATTATATCATGTTTGGGGGGAATGTTTAATGGATTGGGAAAGTATTCACAACTTTAGATAAGGAAAACAAGATACACATTTGTATAGGCAATAATATTAATTTTTTTCTATATATAAGAAAAAGACTATAGACAAACTATTAGTGATTATCTCTGGGTTGTGGAGTTACAGGTAATTTTAAATTTGTTCCTTATAATTTTGTAATTCCTTTTTTTAAATTCAGGATATTATGGGGGCACAAAAATTTTGGTTACATGAAATGCATTTACCTCACTCAAGCCAGGGCTATAAGAAATATTGTGATTTCTTAATGGTTTACAAGGTAAATATGTTATTGAAATAATCAGAGAAGAAAACATGTCATAAACCAATATTTGTAAACCAAATCATTGTCACCCTGATGCATTCTAAACTTATTTTTTGTTATAAATAAGTATTTGTCAGAATTTTCTTGAAAATGCCAGATTATTTAAGCTCAGGGGAGGAAATGACAGGAGGCCTTAGATGGGTTTGATTTAAGTGGTGGAGCATTATAAGAGTACAGCATTGCTCTTCTGTGGCCAGCAAGGAGATGGCTGCAATAACCTGAAGGAACTAGCAGTCCAGGCTGCTAGGCTGATGCTCTTCCTTTGGCTAAAGCTGGACTCTGCCATCTGAGATGGCATTCCCTTACAAATAAATGCTTTTTGTTTAGTTGCCTTGAGAAGGGAATGAACATATAGGGCTTCAGCCTAGTTTTCCGTGGCAAACTGACCTCCAGAGGACAGATAACTTCATCTGCCTGCTTGTGTACAGGAACAGTTTCCAGTTTCCTCTTACAAGGCTCCTATATCCTACCTACTAATGCACTAGCATGTGCAGGGTAGGGTTTGCTGAATACATCACCTAAAATGCATTTTCAGGTATATCAGTTTCATTTGTGGAAACTGCATCCAGCTAATCTTCAATGGTATGATATAATTTGCAGAGAATATGATATGGCTGGGAATAAAATGCATGATGCTGGGGCATGAAGGAAGCTCAGTCCTAATCCCAATTTTGATACTAATTCTTTGTATGATCTTGGACAATTGCTTTCCCTCACTGGGCATTACTTTTCCCAAATATAAAATGAATGGTTTGTCTGTGAAATTTGTTCCCTGATGCACTTACAATAAAACTTAAGCTACTCTACATGGACTCCAGAGCCCTATGTGATCAGGCCTCTGTCTTCCTCTTTACCCACATCTCCTACTACTCTCCCTCCCCCTTACTCTATTCCAACCATACCTCAGGACCTTTGCACTATCTCTTCCCTCTGCCTGGAAAGCTATCTCCCAAGATCTGGCTCTCTTTTTGTATTCAGGTGTCACCTTAAATGCCACCTCCCTGACTATCTGCTATGTTTTGGCTACGGTTTCTTTGTCCCCACCCAAATTCATGTTGAAATGAACAGGTGGGGCCTGCCTTGTGGAAGGTTTTTGGGTCATGGGACCAGATCTTTCAGGAATGGCTTGGTGCTTTTCTCACAGTAGTGAGTAGGTTCCTGTTTTTTTATTTTATTTTAAATTTCAGAATATTATGGGGGTATGGGTGAGTGAGTTCTTGCTCCACAAGGTTGGATTAGTTCTTGTGGGAATGGATTAGTTTCCCTGAGAATGGATTGTTATAAAGCCAGGATGCCTCTCAGGTTTTCTCTCTCATGTCTACTTCCCCTTTGACTTTCTCCACCATGTTATGATGCAGCACAGAAGCCCACACAAGAAGCCAGGGCCATGCCCTTGAACTTACCAGCCTATAGAACCATCAGCTAAATAAACCACCATTTTTATAAATTACCCAGTCTCAGGTATTCTGTTATAGCAACACTAAAAAGAATAAAACACCATCTTATGAAACAATGCCCTGCACCTTCTACCCATTACTCTCTTTCCTATTACGTTGTTTCATTTCCTTCGTGAAACCATTATATTTACCTTGTTTATTTTATTATTGGCTTATTTATTGTTTGTCTTCCCCCACTAGACTCTGAGCTCCACAAAAGTAGGGATTCTTGTTGATCTTATTTATTTCTATATCCTTAGTGACTAGAAGAATGTCTGGCATACAGTAGGTAATTGTGGTTGATCTTAGTCAAAAGGCCAAGAAGAAATACACAGTAGGTAATTGGTAGATATTTGTGGAATGAGTGAAGAAGAACCCCACATTTACTTATTTAACAAATATGTATATAGCACTTACCCTGTGCCAATCTCTTAGTGCTTTACAGATTTTAATTTATTTAATTCTCATAATATACCTATAAGGTAGATACTACTCTTCTTTCCATTTTAAAGATAAGGAAATTGAGGCAGAGAGAAGCTAAATAACTTGCCCGAGATTATACTGTAGTTTATATGGATTATCTCTTCGAATCTTACCAACAACAATATAAAGTAGATGCTATTTTTACTCCATTTGATAGACAGGAAAACCATGACTTAGAGAAGTTAAGCAACTTGCCCAGGGTGACACAGCTGGGTAGGTGACTAAGAAGGAGCTCAAGTTTAGAGTGTCTGACTCCAGAACCTTGTTCACTCATGACTGGATGACTGTGGCTATCTCATAACTGCCCTACCTGATCTTTCTGCACAAAGCCCTAAATTTCAGAGAAGACAGATATTGGGTCCACAGGTGTCATGTGGAAGGCAGAGTTATATTGGAGTAAGAGACTGGTTTGGGGTGAAGCTGTAGTTAGGGGACGGGGAGCCCTTTTGCCCAGCTCACCTGGAGTACATGCTAGAGTGGGTTGGGCCCCTCTCTGAAGCTACTTGTACCCCTGCCTCCTAACAGTTCCTTTAAGGGGCCAGGCCAAAGGGACATTGCTAGGGCCAAAGAAGCCTGAGTCTCAAAAGGAATTATTAAGTCACCCCAAAACTTTCTCTGTTAGAGACAACCATGGCTGCTATCAAAGTGTATGTCCAGCTGGAGAAACATCACACAGGCCTAGGAAAGGTACAGAAGAAATCCAAACATAAGGGCAAAGGCTGGGATGACTGGACAAACAGTCTACTCTGGACACCAAACTAGAAACATGGACCACTCCAGAGAAACTGATAACTCCATACATACAAAAAAGATAACTCTACCTACCAAGCAGACCCATGGACTGGTCTGGATGGTCAGGCCAGAAAAGTCACACATCCTAGATTAATGTATTTTATATCTGTTCACCTAGATTATCTTCCCCTTTCCTCTGCTGTTCTGCATAGAACCACCACACTGCATAACTCCAGAGGACATCATTTCATTTCACAGTATATATAAATGGTGCCTCTGGAATTGCTGCTAATGTATATGGTGGCTCTTGTTCTGAAGTTTCACTTGTGTGTCTTTCTGTGGGTTTCTGTGGATTCATTTTTATTTGCCATGGTCAACTAGACTGGCCACAGCCCTCAACCCAGAAATTCCCTTCCCATCCCATTCTGGAAGCCTATAGGCCTACTATGTGCTAGGTACTGTGCAAGGATGCTTTATACACATTATTTCTTATTTTCTTAATGCTCCTGAAAGGAAGGAATGATAATTTCCACTTACAGATGAGGAACCTGAGGATCAGAGAAAGGAAGTTACTTACCTAAGATCCCATAGTTGGTAAGTAGTAGAACCAGGACTAATTTTTTTTCAGGTGCATGTCTATTTCATAATCTTCAAGTCCATATAAACACGAATTAGAGTGCTGTACAAGAATAGACACAAAATTATTTTTAATTCAAATTCCTCTGATTTGTGGGTGGCCTTTCTAAATCTTCTTTATTTTCCTAGCCCTGAGATGCCAGGACAGAAGGGGGTCCAAGAGAGTAGTCTTTAGCATTTTGAGACACTAGGGCATCGAGACCATTATTCAAATGAGAGGAGTGAGGTGGGGTAGCCTAGGGATAGGGTGCTGAGCCGGTGTGGCAGATCCCTGGAACATGACAGATCATCCTGACATTACTGCCAGCTGCTCATCAGAGCATGGGGTCCTGTGAGTTGGTGCTTTTCTTGGGCAGAACTGGCTTGGGTTTTGACTTCTATTCTTCCTTCAAATTTCCCTCCTGTGCTCCTCATGGTTCCAGCATACATCACTAGTGCAAAGTGGAAAGAACATGAGCTCTGTAGAGACAGATTTGAGTCCAAGTTCTAGCTCTGCCTTCCCCTCTAGCTGTAGGATCTCAAATAAATCAATCACTCTGACTTTTAGTTTTTTTTTTTTTTTTTTAATCTGGGATAGTGTTAAGATTAAACTAGCATCTAGGATGGTGCCTTGCTCACACTAAACTTTCAATAATGAATACAATTCTTATTCCGAGTCTTACCTTTCCACCCCCAGACACCCCAACAATTTTCTCACCATTCATTTTCTACTTGAAATGAAACTGGAAACTTGAGGGATTTCTGTGTGTCTTCCAGGTGGTGCTAACCCCCATCACCACTGCCTTCAGGCTTCAGGGCAGCCTGTTTGTGTAGAACCATATCTTGCTACATCTTACCAGTCTAGGCCTGCCTCTTTTTTTTTTTTTTCAGACAGAGTCTCACTTTGTTGCCCAGGCTAGAGTGAGTGCCATGGCGTCAGCCTAGCTCACAGCAACCTCAAACTCCTGGGCTCAAGCGATCCTGCTGCCTCAGCCTCCCGAGTAGCTGGTACTACAGGCATGCACTGCCATGCCCCGCTAATTTTTTCTATATATATTAGTTGACCAATTAATTTCTTTCTATTTAAAGTAGAGATGGGGTCTCGCTCTTGCTCAGGCTGGTTTCGAACTCCTGACCTCGAGCAATCCTCCTGCCTCGGCCTCCCAGAGTGCTAGGATTACAGGCGTGAGCCACCGCGCCCGGCCTAGGCCTGCCTCTCTCTTTCCTTTGTTCCCTCCATATACACATATATTCATATACCCAGGTCAAGGTGGCATGGACATGAAAAGAGATGAGGCCCCCATCTCAAAAAGATTAGAATCCTGACTTGGACTTAAATACTGACACAGCCCCTAACCAGAAAAAGGAGAAGGGTTCAACTTATAAAGACCATTCCTTAAGCAAAAGTATACAAAAAGCTACTTTTGAGCCCTCCTGCCATACCTCTTACCTGTGCCATGTCTTATGCTGTTGATGAAACATTTCTATTACTACCAAAGGGTACAGAGTTTCAATTATAAAATGAATAAGTTCTGGGAATCTAATGTACAATAGAATGACTATAGCTAACAATACTGTATTGTATACTTAAAATTTGCTAAGAGAGTAGATCTGAAATATTCTCGCCACAAAAAAGGTGACTATGTGAGATGATGAATGAGTTAACTAACTTCATTGTGGTAATCATTTCACAATGTGCAGGCCCTCTATATCTGTGGGTTCTGCATCTATGAATTCAACCAACTGTGGATCAAATATTTTTAAAAATGGATGGTTGCAAGGTATTGAACATGAACAGGCTTTTTTCTTGTCATTATTCCCTAAACAATATGATATAATAACTATTTACATGGCATGCACATTGTATTAGGTATTATAAGTAATCTAAAGATGACGGTATACAGGAGGATGTTTGTAGGTTATATGCAAATACTACACAATTTTATATCAGGGACTTGGGCATCCATGAATTTTGGTATCCACCAGGGGTCCTGGAGTCAATCTCCCATGAATAGTGAGGGACAATTGTATTACATAGGTATATCAAATCATCATGTTGCACACTTTAAATTTATACAATATCATTCGTCAGTTATATCTCAATAAAGCTGAAAAAAAGAGCACCAACTCTGGAATCAGACAAATCTTAGTTCAAATCCTGGCTTGGCCGTTTACTATCTGTATGCCTCTGGGCAAGTTATTTAACCTCTCTGAGTCTCAAGTGGCATACCAGTTAATGGAAATAATGTTTAGCTCTATCTCATTCATTTATTCAGCAATGTTTATTAAGCCCCTAACTGCATGACAGACACTATGCTCAGCACTGGGAATATGATGATGAGAGGAGAGATGAGCACAAATATTAATACCCATAAATGTAAAATTGCAACTGTTCAAAGAAGTGACAGAGGTACATTGTATTATGAGACAGTATCTGACCTAGACAAGGTGATAAAATTGACAGGAGGACTGACTTGATGACAGATTGAACTTGGAAAGTGAAGTAGGGGGATGAGTCAGAAATCATTCTTTGCTTTCTGCCTGGCAGCAGGTGCCATTCACCAAGGCCAGCAGCAGTAGAGGAGGATCAGGTTTGGGGAATAGTTATGGCTGGTGGGGGATATACCACTTCTAATGTTGATTAAAAGCCCCTACTAGGTTTAAGGAACGTTTATATATTTGTCTCACTTAATTAAGTCATGATGGTAGCTTCATTAGGAGAATTACTATTCTCATTTTCCAGGAGTGGAAACAAACTCAGAGGATTGAAGTGACCTGCCCTGGATCTTACGGCTAGTTAATGACAGATCCGGGATTAACTTTCATTTGGTAGCCCAAACATGTACTTTTTCCACTACTTCACCCGATGGGGCCTAGAAAAGCCTGCCGGGGAAGGGAAGGCTGGCTGGCCAAGGGCAAAGACTCCAAAGAGGCAGAAAGGGAATTGGGAATCAAAGAAGGAGAGGGGGAACAGAGAGATAAAGAATTGTGGCAAAGGCAAGAGGAATTATCTCCAGCGACTTGATTAAGATTTATTATTTGGAGAAAGGTTGAACAAACCAAACTGAGGTTCATATTTCATAGCCCCCCCTTCTACCAAATTTTGTCCCTGAATCCTGAGGAAGTGGTGGGGTGGGGAAAAAACGAGGAGGTGGTTTATGAGGTGGCCCAAAGCCCAGGTTTAAATTTGAAATTAACATGGAGATTTCAGTCAGAGGAGTCAAGTTTCCAGGGCCATGGCTATGTCCAGCAGCTGGGGCCCCACAGAGGGATAGAAAGCTGACCCTTCCTGGCTAGCGTTTTGGCCCCAACCTTTCTGTCACCTGCTCCATGCTCCTGATGTTCTAGGAAGCAATGAGAGTCACTCTTTTGGCTTATGGTCTCTCCTGCCATCAAAAGCAGTCTTCTGTGCAGCTATATGTGGCAAGGACAAAGGGAGCTGATCTGAGAAAGGGCCGAGGAGTAGATTTAGGCAGATGGAGCTGATGTTTGCCTCCCTCCTCCAGTCGCTGCTTGGCTTCCCCAAACCAGTGCCCTCCTCATCCAAGCTTCCCACTTAGTCTTGCTTTAGTTTCTTTCCTTTGGGGCCTGCCTAAGACACAAGCTCAAAGTCAGGGGATTGCCAACAGAACTTCCATGGTGTGTACCCCATCACCTCAGTGTGAGGTTCCTATATCCCTTCTGGGTGACAACTAGGAATCTACTAAGCCAGAGCTTTTTCTGGGCTATTACAGCCTCTGGGGGTCTGGAATATTCTTAAGGATTAGAGAATTTTTTGTGATAATTTTTAAACTGTGGAATTTTTTTCCTGTGTTTTTCTGGTGTGTGTGTGTGTGTGTATATATACTATATATATAGTATATATTTAAAGTATAAAACATGTTTTGATATACATATACAGTGAAATGGTTGCTAATGTGAAGCAAATTAACATATTTATTATCTCACTTAGTTATCTTTTTTGTGGTAAGAGTACCTAAAATCTCCTAGTAAATTTCCAGTATACAATACAATATCACTAACTAAAGTCCTCATGCTGTACATTAGCTCTCTAGACTTCCTTATCCTACATAACTTTGTTCCCTTTGACCTACATCTCCCCATCCCCCAGCTGCCCTTCCCCTGGTAACCACTGTTCTACTCTCTTTTTCTGTGTATTTGGCTTTTTTGTTCTTTTTTTTTTTTTTAAGATCACACATATGAGTGATCATATATCACACATATCTCTGTTTCTGGCTGATTTCTCTTAGCATAATGTCCTCCAGGTTCATCCATGTTGTCATAAATGACAGGATCTCCTTTTTAAGGGCTGAATAATATTTCATTGTATACATGTATATACCACAATTTCTTTATTCATCTATTGATGGAAACTGAGGTTGATTACATATCTTGGCTATTGTGAATAGCTGCAAAAAACCTGAGAGTTGCAGATATTTCTTTGACATACTGATTTCACTTCCTTTGGGTATATAGAAGAGGGATCGCTGGATCATATGGTAGTTTTATTTCTAATTTTTTGAGGAATTTTCATCCTGTTTTCCAGAATAGCTGTACCAATTAACACTGTGTTTCTATAACAATTAAAATCTAAATGGAACCATATAAGCCTGCTTTATGTCATCTATCTAGACGGCCACCTCATAACTGAGGGCAGCCATAGGGTTTCTGGGCCCTCATTTACAGCTGCCTTGATGTATCAGAATCAGATTAGGCTGCATGTAACAGAAAAAATAAATAACAGTGGTTGAACAAGATAGAAGATGACTTCTCTATTATGTCAAAAAAGTGCAGAGATCAGATGTGCTGGTTTGGTGTGGTAGCTCCATGAAGTTGCTGGGTACTGCAGGTCCTCCCAGCGCTCTGCTGTGCCATCCTGAAGGTATGGCCTCATCCTCATGATCCAAGCTGATTGATGTAGCTCCAGCTAATACTTGCTCATTGCAAGCAGGAAGGTGGGGGAAAGGACAAAGAAGGGCCAGCCCCCTCCCCTTTTAGAAGGTCTCCAAGAAATCCCAAATGACACTTCCACTTATATTTCACTGGCCAGAACTTTGTGGTATAGCTACAAGGAAGCCTGTGGAATATAGTACACGTTTTAGTTGGGCACATTAAGGGAGGAAGAGGGTGGGTAGTGAGATGGATAACTAGCAATCTCTGCCACATTTTGTGTAAAAGAACTCATTAGCTTCACAATGTTCTACTTGCATTGTCAAGGACTAATGAGAAAAGAACATAGGAGGACTTAATACATAAATGATGGCTGAGTCCCAGTGAAGGCCAAATGATGTCCCTGAGGGCTGTAGGAATGACAATTTAGCAGTAGATCTGATGGAAATAAAAGTGGTGCGAGAGCTGAGTCATTGCCTGGCTCACAGTAATATAGCACGACGAACTGACGAACTCAAAAGAATCTGTGTCCCAGTCGGCACCATAGTCACGATCTGAACAGCAATTTAATTTTAGAAAAACAACGTCATCTACCTTGTTAAAATAACTGTTGTTCATTTGATTTTTATTGGTTTTGTAGTTTTGTTTACATTTCATTTGGAAGTTTGTTTCAGCTTTATAATGCAGATCAGCCATGAGCATAAAAAGTTTGCAGCTTATTTTCTTTGTACATAGTTTAACACTGTAATGAAAATGAGTCAATAATTAAGATCCTTTTAAAGGGGCTACTCAGCTGGGAAATGCTTCCTGAAACCACTGGGGAGCATCGTAGCAAACAGGAGGACTGTGGGAGTTGAAACCTCAAACTAAGGCTTCTGGCTTCAAAATCAGGGTTCTTTTCACACTACCACCCCAGAGATGGTGAGGAGGAGGTAGAACAGTGCTGCAAAACAGGTGTTGAACCTAAACATAGCATGTGATCAGAGGAGTGTAACATTGCAAGTGTGCATAAAGGTCACATGGCATGCCTCCTGGCTGAAGCTTGAGCCTCTCTATAAGCCAAGTGCCTGGGTCAGGGGGTGAGGATGAGGTTGGCAGTTTAGGGTGACATTATGGAACATATTGCGGGGAAGGTTGATTCAAACATTGTGTCCCTTGGCAACCAAGATTCCTTGGGATATTTTCTTACTGTGTTCATGTGAACATTTGACAAGCAGAAAAGGTCCTGTGGCCAAGTGCATGGAAATGTATCCCCTCCTTTGTCCTTAGTAACCTCCTCCACCCTCTGAACACCTGCCATGGCCCCCCTTAGCCTGTGATGATGTTTGCCCATCACAGCTCCTTTCACTGTATTGTAACCTAGTGGGTAGTCTGTTTATCATGGGGCAGAGGGGCTGTGACAGAAAGTAGGATCTCTTTTGAAACTGAGGAGTTGGGGTGTAGGGGGTTGTTTCCAAAATACTTGTTTTAGGTCATTTACTGATGGAGGGAAGAAAAGCTCCTTCTCTTTCCTTCTGTGGCAGCACTAAATCTTCCTCAGCCCTGGCCATTCTACCCCCCTGGAGCACTTTCTTATATTCTCCACCTGTTGTGAGGGAATTCCATAGGGCTTAAGAAATTCTGAGAAAGGCTCTTCTATCCGGGCAAAAGGAGAATCAGTGAAGAGACTGATAGAGCAAGACAGACTGAGAGGCAGAAAAAGTTATTTACAGAGAGAGATGGTATATATGTGGAGAGAGAAATAGAAACAGAGACAAAGAGAGCAGGAGAGAGATATTTATTGAGAGGGAGATGGAGAAACACAGGAAAAGAACCAAAGAGAAAGAAGAGAAAGAAATAGAAAGGGAAAAAAGGGGAGAGAGAAGAAAGGGCAATAGAAAATGTAAAAGACATGTTGAAATTTATAGAAAAGTCAAGTGCAAGGCAGGGAGGGGCTTCTGGGCCTCTGTGTTGCCTCAAGTGATGAGAAAGAGGATGACAGGAGGCAATGCTGTCACCGAGTCTGTGCTGTCCTGCCTGCATGGAGAGAACAATGCCAGCTTGATCCTGTCTTCAGGATGCTTCTAGTCAAAACAGCCCTGTTGATGAGTCACTGCATTTACAAGCATGAGTCCAGTGTATGAGAAAAATTCATGACAAGCCACATCATACAAAGTATCTGGAAGAGCTCAGGATGGGGCCAAAGTTACCTTTGGGACAAAGTGGTTAGAAAGAGTAGCAGTACATGTACAGACAATGTCTGTCATGGAGAATCCATGCTGTGCCTAACCCAAGAGGGTTTTCTGGAGTAGAAGGTAATTTCTAGAGCCGTGGGAAGTGAGGCCACTGGGGTGGGCCAACAGCCATACACAATCAACCATGTGAGAATTCTAGCTGAAGACTGATCCCCACATTCCTCAGGCCTCCTGCCCACCATGCCCCACTCCCTCACACTCAGTGCTTGGCCTCTCTCAAGAAGAACATGGAAGCTGTCAGGTGGAGCACAACCCCTGTCACCTCTCTATTCACACTTATATCTCCTTTTCTTTTTTTTTTTGTTTAAATCAACAAATAAAAATTATATATATTTGTGGAGTATAATGTGAAGTTGTGATACATGTATACATTGTAGAAGGATTAAGCCAGGCTAATTATCCATAATATGGAAACAACCTAAGTGCCTAATAACAACAGATAAATGGATGAAGAGAATGTCATGCACACACACACACACACACACACACATACACACATACACACACATACACACACACACACACACAGAAGTATTTTCAGCCTTATAAAAGGAGGAAATCCTGTCATTTGGAACATGGGTGAACCTGGAGGACATTATGCTAAGTGAAATAACCCAGGCACAGAAAGACGAATAGCTCATGATTTCACTTATATGTGGATACAAAAGTTGAAATCATGGAAATAGATAGTAGAATGGGGGTTACCGGAGGCTGGAGGAAGGGGTGGGTGGGGAAAGGGAAGATGTCAGTTAAAGGGTATAAAGTTTCAGTTAGGAGGAGTAAGTTCTAGTGAGCTATTGCAAAGCATAGTCACTATAATTAGTAATAATTATATATTTCAAAATTGCTAAAAGAGTAGATTTTAAATGTTCTCACTGTAAAGAAAGGATAAGTGTGTTAGGCAATGGATATGTTAATTAGTCTGACAATCATTCTCCATCTCCTTTTATTATTTCTCTTTTCTCTCCAGGAGCTACTCACTGCCCCTATCCAGTCTCCCTTCCCTATTACATGCTAAATATTCCAGGCTTACATGAGGTAGTCTGTGAGAAGGGCATGTTAATACATGCCATACCATTTCATCCTCACAGGACTCCTTTGAGTTGGGTATGATAATATCTATTTTAAAGATGAAGAAACTGAAATTCAGAGAAGTCAGGCAACTTATCCAAGATAACACAGCAAAGCTGAGATTCAAACTTAGAAATCCCTGGCTACTCAGTCCATTCTCTTTCCACTGTGCCAGACAGAATCCCAGGTACATTGAAAAAAATACTTGTTGAGTGAAATTCTGCCCATTTAGGACCCACCGGAGCCAGGGTGAGAGGACTGCAAAGTGCAGTTCCAAGGAAAGGATAATTGTGGGAACAAGATTGAAAATGCCAGGCTGGTGCACCCACTGGCTGAGCCATTAGGGGCATTGAGGGTCAAGAGAGAACAAGCAATAAAAATTAATAGTGCAAAGACAAGTTAATTAAAAAAGCCCTGCATATGCAGAGGGAAATATTGCATATTATCACTTCCTCTCATAATTGTACAAATGTCGAGCGGGTAGCCGGGTAGCTGGACCTTCACCTAGCACACAATCCTTTCCAATCCTCTCACCAGGGCCCTCTCATCAGGGCATCTGCTGGTACAGTTGAAGGGTTGGTGAAGTTCTTTTCTGAGACCTGATTACCTCTTTTTTGGGTCCCTCTCCCCTTCGTGACTACCCTAGCTCTGTGCCCAGTCATCAAGATGCTGCCAGTGACCCAGGCTCTCCTCGGATTGGGCCCAGTTGAGGTGTGGTCTCTCTCAGGTATATTTACCTTCAATAGGAAGCATCTGGAAAACTCAGCTATGAGGCTAAACTCCCAGAATTTTAGGCACTGTTGAGGAGAGGCTTTGAGATAAAGAAGATTCGTCAGCCTCCCCTGCCTCCGATTTCTCACCTGCATGATAGAACTGTCAGCTTCCTGAATGCCAGCCACTGGACTAGGTGATTTTTATATATACGATTGTGTGGGATCTCATTTCATCCTCAGTGCAGTCTTGTGAAGTTTATTACTCCAATATTTGATAAATGACAAAACTGGGGCTCAGAAAAGCTAAGTAACTTGCCCAAGGTCACATAGCAAGTAAGCGGCAGAGCTGGAATTTGAACCCAGGCAGTCTGGCTTCAGAGACCATACACTTATAGCAGTTACCCTACACTGACTGCCTCCCTACAAACAAAACAACAACAGCAACAAAACTGAATGAAAAACCATTCTATTTCTGTCCCACCACCAAAAAGGCATGATAAGCCCAGTTCTATGGCCCATGAGACCCCCAACCTAGGGCTTCTTCCTCCTTCATGACATTATATCCTAACTGTAAAGTACCATGGAACAAATATGTTACTTCTAGAAAGCTGGGCCTGGAAATACCAAAGTTGGATTCAAACCTTGGCTTTCCTGACCTCTAATCTCATTATTTCAAACCCATAGTTTAGCTCAACTTTTCACACTGGGAACCCCGATATGACCCGAATGGATGTTGTGTGGTAAACCTGGGCTGTGGCGATATTTTCCTCTGTTGAACATCCTTCCATATTTTCAATATATGAACATTCTCACAGTCTTTTCTGTTCCTTTTGGAATATCTCCGTATACTTTCAGGTTAAGAATAATGGGCAATAGGCATCAAGCTCTTCCTCTGTGTTATATGCACTGAGTTCACTGACGTATGTGGATGATCCATTTTATTCTTCCACTGTCCTATGAGGTAGGTACTGTTATTAACTCTATTGTGCAGGTGAAGTGATAGAGGCTCAGGGAGGTTGAATGACCACCACAAGGTCATACAGCTACTAAGTGGCAAGCTAGGATTGGCCTGTGTGACTCCAGATCTGGGGTTGCTATCTACTACTCAGGGCAGGGTATTTGGAGCAGCTAAATAAGGGTTTTAATAGAGAGATTTTTCTAGCAACTGCCCCATTGCAAAGATGACAGAATTGATGTTGAGAAATCTTCAATGACTAGCTTAAGTCACAGTGTGTGGGGGAGTTGAGCAGTGACCTGAAGCCTCCCCAGTTCTTGTCCCAGTCCTCAGATGCTGTAAGGTCTTTGAGGGTAGGGCTGGTTCTGATCCACTTATCTCTCAGTGTCTATACATATTATTAGTAGGGGTTCAGTTCATACATTTTGGTTATGAAATGACTGTTTCTAATGATCATTTTCATCTGGTCTAGCTTTGTTCTCTAAATGCCAGGTCTTGTCATGTTCCAGGTTTGCATCAACCTCCCTCTAACAAATATGGAATATAGATGAGGGCCTGAGCCATCTGTGCTGTTCTGTTTGATTTAAGGTCATCTGTGGCTTCACCATCCAGATTTCACCACTAGTATTTCATACATTCATTTCCTGCAGTTCTGCTTCCTACAGAAGGAATCACGTGGACGGGCGGCCACAGTAATGAGGAAGCCAAGGTTATAGCTATCAAAATGAAAACCCAGAAAACAAACTCACACAATAAAAAAAGTACCTAACAGATACCAAGGGCTTTCCATATAGTAGGCATTGTTCTAAGATATTTATATGTACTAATTCATTTAATCCTCACAACAATCTACTGAAATAGATGCCATTATAGTCCCTGTTTTACAGATGAGGAAACTGATTCTCAGAGAGAGCTGGCTACACAGCTTATAAGTGGTAGAACTAGAATTTTGGGTATGTTTGATCATGTTTGACACCAAAATCTCTGTTCTTGACCATGATGCTAAGCTAGTTACACTCATTACTATAGACTTGTGAATAGATTGGGAACTGAGCTAGAGGATCTGGCAATAACAATTCCTAGGACAGGATTTGTGTTTGGTGGTGCTATTCATGAAGACAACTAAAAGAGGACTAGTTTGAGATGGGGGTGGGGTGGATGTGAGTTTGGCTTTTGAATATATCAACCTTGAGGTGTCTCTGAGACATCCATTTGGAGATGCCAAGAAGGCAGATGAATATGCTGTCTGAAACTCAGAGGAGAGATTGGGGAGTCTTCACCATATAGATAAAAATGACTAACGTTTACTAAACACTCAGCATGTGCCAGCACTGTTCTAAGAGATTTATGTGGATTAATGATTCTAATTTAATTCTCATAGTGACCCTATGAAGTTGATGTTTTATGATCCTCATTTCAAAGATAAGGAAGACATTAAATGACTTACACAGGGTAGTATGGCTGGTAAATTGCAGAGGCAGGATTCAAACGTAGGCAGTCTGAATCCTCTGGGGTTCAGCTTCCTCAACTGTAAAATGGAAAAAACAATTTCCATTATGCAGGGTAACTGTGAAGATTATATATGTCAAAACCCTAGCATATAGTAGGGATTCCACAAATTAGAGCTATTATCATTAAAAACATCAATATTATAAATATTTATGCTTATTTATTAATTTACAGTAACATATTATTCTTGTAACAGGTGTGACTTAGTGATTTCTCAACTAGGCTTTCCTTCATTTTTGCTTTCTTAGTTTCCCTGAGAAACTCAGCCTGATTTCGTGGGGCTACTATTAGTATAGATACTATTAGTACTATCTCAGGAAGATTCTGAGGAAAAAACACGCCCATTTTTGTAACGAGTGGCCACCATATGAATCAGATCACACACTGAGCTCCAAATTCCAGCCACTGACTGCCTCTGAACTCTCTTAGCATCTTTGGTTTTAAAGCACATTAGATGCCCCAGGCCCTTGTCTTCAGTTCAACTCATTTTAAGGCCTTTTTCTCAGTACTTTCATGGCAACTCTGTCCTTTCCATTAGCCAGCCCTCCTGGAACTACAAGCATCGTAGGCCCAACTACGCACCCAAAAATCATAATGAAAAAAATCTTCAAAATCCCTTATTTGCTTGCTACTACCACTCTACCCACAAGAGGGCGCTACCTCACATATAATCCTTACATTTTTGCCGCAGCGATTAATCAAAACCTGAGACAGTGGCAGAATATTAACCACGTGTAAACAGACCCCCAAATATGTCTGGAGACCAAAACCCTAACATTGGCCACAGCCTGAGCCTTGTACCCTGGCCTCAACATGCTCTCTATTCTGAGGGCACTACAGCTAAATAATTAAAGACATCGCTTCTGGCGTCAACCTGCTTAGGTTCTGATTATGGTTCTATCACTTCCCAGCAGCTTGCACTTTGAGCCTCAGATTTTTCACTGAAAAAGGGGAATACTATCAGTAACTATCTCAGGAAGATTCAGAGGAACAAATGGGTCAATGTTTGTAAAGAGTTTAACACAATGCCTGGCACCTGTTACATTCTCAATAAATGTTAGCTATTTCTGAGCCCTTGTCCTGGCCACCAACTTAATTAGGTCACACAATGAACTCCAGCTACAGACTGTCTCTCAACTGGCCATCTCACATGCACAGTAGTGGGAAGGATGGTGGTCGACGGCTCCATGAACCAGCATGCCCACTAAGGGAGATACAATTTGAGGTTCCCTGATGCCTCTCCACCCTGGCCAGCTTCCTACCATGTGCACCCTTACGTATTCATGTACGTATTCAGGCTAAGGCTTCAGGTCAGTGTGCTAATTTTGGATTTCAGCTCCCCTACTGGCCTTGGCCTTGGAGGCAGGCTTAAATTACATGTGCCTACCCTGGAGATCAAGCTCTCCTCCATCCCCAAACAAACAGGTACATGTATGCCACACACATTCACACACACACATACTGACGCACATTAACACATACACACACACACACATGCGCGCGCGCGCACACACACATACACACACAGGGGCCTCTTCCAACGAAACTCCAGGAGCAAATCCCTGCCCAGTGGGGAAGGAGTGAAAGGTAACTGAGCCCTACAAGACAGCTGGGCAGCTGGCTCAGCCCCTGCCAGGCACTTTTCCTAGTAAGGGCATCTTTTGGGTGACAATATCCAATTGAAGACGCAGCCCAGGGAGCTCCATGACTGTTTCTCTTAGCCCCGCCAGCAATGTCCCCAGAACCCTTCTGGGGGATGTATTTAGAGACCTGCTGGTACTCACTGACCCGGTCAGCCAGCAGCTGGTGCCTGCTTGCCTGCCTGTCTTCCTTCTCCCTCTCTCTTCCCACCCCAATGGCTGTCTCTGGACCAACAGAGATAAGTGATTCAAATTCCCTTAATTTGTGGTCTCCCTTAGTGCTGTGTGGGGCCTAGAGGTGCCCTTCCCCAGTGTTGTTTGTGAGCTTTTACCCTGCATGCTCAACAACCTCCATGCCATTTCAGTTGTTTCCCCAAGGCAGTGGATGAATTCTAGTTTTCCAGCTGGAGGAATGTGTGGATGTGTTCTCTGGGATCCCATCAGCTCATGGAGATGGGCTTCCCTTGGGTGTGAGTCCAAAACACCCATGTATTCATTTCACAAATATTTAATGTGCCAAACACAGTTCTCAGTCTAAGATGCATAGTTTCAAAAAAGAAAAGAGAAAACAGAAAGAATTCTTTAAGGAGTTCATGATTCAATAGGACTAAAATGCCAGTATTGTACTTATAACATGCCAGGCACTATTTTGAGTGCTTTATCATCTATTAACTTTTTAGTCTTCAAAACCTCATGATACAAGGAATATAAGGAATATTATCCCCATTTTACAGATGAGGAAGCTAAGGCTCAAAGAGGTTTTATGACTGTAGTGAGTCAAATGTATAGCATCCCCCAAAATTCATGTCCCCCTAGAACCTCAGAATGTGACCTTTTTTGGGAAACAAGTCTTCGCAGATGTAATTTGTTAAGAATCTTGAGATGGAATCCTTCTGGATTTAGGGTGGGTCCTAAGTCTAATGACTGGTGTCCTTATAAGAAAAGGAGAGGACACAGAGAGACACAGAGAAGAAGGTTATGTGAAGATGAAGGCAGAGATTGAAGTGACGTGTCTACAAGCCAAGGACCGCCAAGGACTGCAGACAACCATCAGAAGCTAGGAGAGAAGTGCAGGACAGTTTCTTTCTCAGAGCCTTAGCAAGGAACCAACTCTGCAGATGCTGTGATTTCAGATTTCTAGCCTTGTGAACTGGGAGAGAATAAATTTCTGTTGTTTTAAGCCACCCAGTTTGTGGTAATTTGTTACACCAGGAAATGCATGCGGTGACTTTCAGAGCTAAGATTTGAACCTAAACAATTAGGCTCCTGAGTCTGTCTTCTTAACTCCTTCCGTCTACTACATCTCACACCCAGGCAGGGAAGGTGGTTGGGGGGCCTCCACAGGGGAAGTTGGAAGAGTAATTTCCGTGGTGATCTCAGATGACTAATAGCCTGACTCCTCCTAAGCCTCAATTTTCTCATCCGTACCATTAGGAATTTGAGCTAGATGGTCTTTAAGGCCCCTTCCAGTTGTGACATTTTATGTGTCTGTGATTCATGCTTTTGGGGGAGAGGTGGCACAGTGACAGTAGCGAGAGCAGGTTGTGGATGAAGGGATAAAGAATACACATTATATATAATTGACTGATTTTCAAAAGGCCTGTGGATAAAAACCCTATTATGGAAAATTTTTCATTATCTTTCCCTGTTGTTCTCTTTATGACTGTTTCTCTCTGGCTCCTCCCTCCTTCCCCCTCTCGCATATGCATATGCATCCCTACACCCACACACATGCCCAGAGTCTCCTCTCCAACCCTGGAGAATAAGTTCACATTTATGAATTTCAAACTGATGTAGAAGGAAGGGCCAGGGGATGAGTGTCCAGCAGTTTCTGGCAAGGAGAATGGCATTTTGGGGAGGGGAGGGCTCCAGAGACTTGGGGCTGGAAACAGTTTTATTAAGCATGTTCATTAATGAGCCCAAGAAGGAAATGACTAATAAATTGATGGAAGGAGGCTGATGACACCAAACCACTTGGTTAATTAAAACCACAGAGGTCTTAGAGTGACTCTTAAAAGCCCCTGAGGATGGAAGTAGTTGTTGATAGGCAGCAAATAAAGAATAAAAGCAAGAAAGACTATTCGGGGGGTAATCATTACAGGGATGTCTCTTACATGAAGAGGTATCTAAGACTGGGAATAGGCAAAAAGACAAAATACCCCAATTTTAAAACATCTTCCCTGATATGCCTCCCCTGGATATTAAAACCTCCCTGACATTTGCATGCTTCCTTATAAATGGGGTGATGCCTGACTGTAGCTGTTCTCCTAGTAGCCACTGGGAATGAGTGTGGGTCTAGGTCCAGAGCAAATGAAAGGAGCTATGGTGCCCCACGAAAGCCCCTAGATATTTGCCAAGTGGAAGGGAATCTGAGGGTCTTCTCTGTTATCAGCAGCCAAGTGGCATAGAGCCTCCCAGTCTATATGCACCTTTCCCCAGATTAGCTCCCAGAAGATGTTTCAAATGGAATAACAGGATGTGACTTTGGAAATGTTCACAGCAACAATTTAGGTTCTGGGTGATCATTTGTGGAGCAGTGAGAGGTACCTCACAGCTTGTATACAGGGACCTCTGCAGTAGAGACTGTCCTTAAGGTTTTGTCCTTTGGAAGAGTGGTAAAGTACAGACACTAGAAGTCTGCAGTTAGATGAACATGCCACTCAACCTTAGTTTCTTCATCCACAAAATGGGAGTAATTATGGTGTCTACCTCATATAGTTGCTTTAAGGAATAGATTAGAAAACATGGATAATATATTATGCCTGGAACATCGAAAATAAATAGCAACCTTTGTCATTTCTACCTAGATACATTTCATGTACCTCGAACTTGACATAATTCATTATTTCCCTCCCTCTGTTCCTTATCTCAGTTAATGGTATCGCCATTAACCCAGTTTCTTAAACTATAAACTTCAGAGTCATTTTCAGTTCCCCTGTTTTCCTTCAATCTCCACATTCAACTGAACACCGAGGTCTAGTTCCTTTCTCAATCTCTGTTGGCCCACATTGCCCCTAGTACAGACCCTCATCATTTCTTGCTCAGACAATTGCAACAGCCTCCTAACTGGTTTCTATGCCTCTGTCTCTCCTCTCTGCAACCCATTCTCCACAGTGTGTCCAGATAAGCTTTCTAAAGCATGAACTGTGCTCCAGCTTAAAACTTCCAAGACTTTCCTTTTCCTTAAAGATTAAGTCTACTCTCCTTATTTTGTCCTACAAGGAAATTCACAGATCTTTTCCTCTCCAGCCTCCTAGCCACTCCTCACACGTTGTGCATTTGAGCCTCAATGAATCTCTTCCTTAAACATGCCATGCTCTCTCACTTCTCCCTGCCTTTGCATAGACTGCTTCTTTCCTCTGTTCTCACCTGTTGAACTCCTAAGCCAGGTTCAAATGTGCCCTCCTTTGGGAAGCCCTTCCTGTCCCTTCCAAGTGGACATTTTGGTCTCCTCCTTATACTCTTATAGCACTTATACAGGACCCATGTCCAGCACTTCTCTTGTTATTTAAAAGTTGTTTAAGGATGTATTTATGTATCCCACTGCTCTGAGTGCTCCCTGTCCCCCTACAGTAGTGACGCTAAGCTGCCATAGTTCAAAATATAGAATCAGGACATCTGGCTATGGCTGGTCTGTATTCTGGACTCTGCTCTATTTGTTTCTTTAGTGAGTCCAAAACAAACCCTGTTTCCCAGGGAACTTGAGAAATGTAGAAAATCCAGGTGACAGGAACTGATACTGAACAAGCTGGTGCAGTAGGATAAGATCTTCTCACAACAAGCCCTGATCAGCTTCCTGCCTTCAAGACAAATGACCTAGTGCTGATGGCTCTGCAATTACCAGCTCTTCTAATTGAAAGTTGAGATCCCTGCTTTTGGAAAACCAGTGGCTTAGGCCCTCCCTGCTCAATAACTACCTAGTTGTATGTTCTGTCTGATCTCTATTCAAATTCATCAGTGTTGAGTGCCTACCATGTGCCAGGCATTGTACAAGGCATTTGAGAAACTTAGCTTCATTTAATCATCATAACAACCCTATCAGGTGGATATTATTATCTCCATTTGAAATATGATAAGAAACCTGGTGGCTCCAGAGGTGAAAGGATTTGCACAAGATTACTCCGCTAATAAAAATAACAGATATCATTTTGTGAGTTTTTACTATGTGCCTGACACTATGTAAAGTACTCAATGGACATTATTTATCTTATAAAACTCTGAAGAGTAGACATAATCATCTCCATTTTATAGCTGGGGAAAACAGGGCTCAAAGAGATGAAGTGATTTGACCAACATCTCATGATTAGTAAAGGGTAGAGTTGGCATTATGAATCCATGTCTGTCTTTAGGCCAAGCAATCTTTCAACCACACCATATAGTCTCTTTGTCCCCCATCAGACCAGAGTTCTCCAAGCAGGAGGGCTGTGTCTCCCATGGCAAGGAGAATCATCATCCAAAATGGTGCTTAGCATGAAGTGCAGAAAAACTAGAGCATAAAAGCCAGGATGCTCCAATCCAAACTTTAGGGCCAGGTACTGATGCAAAAACAGTCCTGGGGAGAGCCAGACCATTTTGCAGCACATGGACTTGCCTCTTCAGGTCCTTGAGGTAAGCATCTTTAACTCTCAGGGTTTCAGGGGAAGCTACTTCCCTGGGAATAAAGCAAGTTTTCAACAAGGAAATATATTCTCCTCACAAGCCTATTGCTCTGAGAGACAACTTCTGGCAAAAATTGAGCAGGGATAGGAGCTAGAACCAAAGCAACTTTCTTTTCCATATGGTCCTCTTTTGAGGACACAGAATGAGAATCCTTTTTTGGGAGGAGCCACTAGCTTCCCGTGTGGTCCTGGTCCTCGTCCTCAGTTTCTCTATAAACCCAGTGAGGGGATATACCAGAAACCTTCTACAGTTCTAGGTTCCCAAGAAGCCAACACTGATTGTCTGCTAACATATTGAGTGCTGTGAATTTCCCCAGCCAGTTCCCAGGTCATTGTCAGCAGGGCCATGCAC
The DNA here is from genome assembly GCF_040939455.1 of Microcebus murinus. Taxonomy (NCBI): domain Eukaryota; kingdom Metazoa; phylum Chordata; class Mammalia; order Primates; family Cheirogaleidae; genus Microcebus; species Microcebus murinus. The sequence goes on from NC_134136.1 coordinate 57,203,728, forward strand.
CCAAGCAGCAGCTTTGGACATCACGCCATGTTGGGTGCTTTATCTTCTTCCTGACAGGCTCTTAAAGTAAGTGGACTGATGGAATGGACAAGAAAATGATGATTCTGGCAGACTTCTGTGAGATTCTTTACTCTCCTCCCTACCACCCAGGGCTACAGCCAAATGAAATGGCTCTTGGAACAGAATTAGTTCATTCCATTAAGGAGATGAGAGTTCTATTAATTGGGAAGAAAGTTTCAAAGGCAGGCAGGTCAGCAACCAAGGCCCATGGCTAAGCATTACTCTGTGGATTGAACCAATGGGGGGATTCTCCAGGCTTAGTGGTGGAGGTTGGAGAGCAAGAAGGCAGCTGAGCTCGAGTGGAGAGCACCAGCCTGGCAAATGCAGTTAGCACCAGTTGAAACTACCCTCTTCCACTCCTCATCCCTGCTGCTTTCAATTCCCTCAGCCATTCTATGTCCTGTTTTCATACCCTAGCCTATTCTCCATTATTTTCTGAATTTTTTTCTCCCTGTATATAACACCTGATGTTGTGGAACATTTCAAGCACCATAGAGAAGGCTCTCTCATGCCCTTTACCAGTTAATACCACCCAAGAGGTAACCACTAGTCCAGAACCATCTGGAAGGCTTAAAGCACAGATGACTGGGCCCCACCTTCAGAGATTCTGATTCATTGTTTGAGTGAAGCTCAAGAATTTGCATTTGTAACAAGTATTCCATTGCTGCTGGTGCTTTGAGAACCACTGTACTAGTCTGATTTCTATCAGCATCAATCAGTTTTGCTTGTTCTTCCATATATTTTTGTCTGCCTTCTTCTACTCATTCTTATGCCTGTAAAATTTATCCATGTTGTTGAGCATACCAGTAATTTCTTTTTCTTTTTTTTTGTAGCATTTTTTTTGTATTTGTAGCATTTCATTGTATAAATATATGCTATTTTATTTATTCATTCTATTATTAATAGATATTTGAGTTATTTCTAGTTAGGGACTATTATGAATACTATTGCTGGTATGAACATTGTTGTACATGCTTTTTGGTGGGCATATGCACTCATTTCTCTATATACTTATGTATAAAATTTCTGGATCATAGGTTAGGGACATATATATACATATATCTTTGTTAGATATTTCCAAACACTTTTCTAAAGTGACTGTGCCCATTCATATTCCTACCAGCAGAGAATGAGAGTTCTAGGGGCTCCTTATCAGTGCCAACATTGTATCTATGTACTTTTTAAAAAAAATTAGCCATTTTGATGTGTGTATGTGTGTGTGTGTGTATAGTGGTGTCTCATCGTGGTTTAATTTGCATTTTGGATTTAACTAGATCACACAGTGTAAAACTGTTAGTAGTAATGGGAATGCCCAGTACAGGGTCCTCAAACAAGGTGAAAGATGGCATGAACATTGCACATACCAGCTCAAATGGTATAGTGGAGCACTGGATGGAGAAAGGGTAGGGAAATGTTCAAGAAAATATCCAAGCTCCTTCATTTTTTTTTTTTTTTTTTTTTTGGTTCACCATTTTCCCTTATGCAGACAATATAGTTCTCTCCTTGGAATGGAGCCAGGACCTCAAAGTTGGCCTTTTAGCTTTGGAATATTGATGATATTATTAGTGCCAGTCTCTGAGATGAAAATGAACTTGGCGTGTTGTAGGTACAGAACAAGGCTAATACGGGTGAAATGTAAGGGGAAAAAAGGAGAAGGATATAGATGATGTCAGAAAGAACAACAAGGACTATCTTTTAGATAGTCTTGTAGGCCAAAAGAAGGAGCTTGGAGTTTATTCTAAGCACAATGGGAATACAACAAGGGTTTCTGAAGGAAGAGTGACAGAGTATGAAAATAGTACTTTTCCTAATATGTGGAGCGGCTTGGCTGCACATTGTACTCACCTGGGGAGCTTTTAAAAAAGTACTGATTCCTGAGTCTCACCTTTTTAGATTCTGATTCAAATGGCCTAGAGTTACAACCTGGGCATTGGGAATGAAGACAGAAGGAAGCGGATAGATGTGAGAGATATTTTGGGCATATCCTGGGTTTGGAGATTCTCTGTGGACTACAGGGAGAGGAGAGAGTGAGAGATGTGGGTCCGTGTCTTACTTGGGTCTTATAGCGGATAGTGGGACCACTCACTAAAATGGGGAGGACTGAGGGAAGAGGAGCAGGCTGGGGGTGAGCCCACAGATTTAGCTTTGGGCATGTTGAGTTTCAGGAGGTAGACAGGGCTCTATAATGGATTGGACTTGGTAAGGGGAAAGGGGAAGGAAGAGACATGAAAGATTTTCTCCTCTCATGTTCTATGTTTTAGCCTTTCTATGATTTTCATTTTGGTCATTTCCACTTCACTGATTTGGATCCTATTGCTGTTCTCTGGGTGCTAATAGGCTGATCAGCTAAACTTTTTGCAAAAGTGTTAGCTCCCTCCATTCCATATCCCCTTGTGACGCCTTTACCCAACTAAAAAATACATGTCCTAGAGGCCCTCAAAGAGTAGCTCTTCTGGTAGAAATTTCAAGCCTCTGTGGCTGACTGGCAGGGAAAGGTTGAGAGAAGATCTGCTATAATTTTGCCCCTTCAATTTCAGTGAGAAGGAGATGTCGTGATGAAGATAAAATGGGGTACATCCTGATGTCCTTTGGAAAATGCAGGCCCTGGGCTAGGAGTTTTAGATCCATTGTCTTATTTAATATCCTGAACCACTCAGGTTGTTATTCGTACTTTACAATTAATGAAAGTAAGGCCCATGAAAGTTAAGCAACTCATTCAGAATCATACAACTCGTCAGATGCAGAACCTGGAAGCATATTTCTGCCATGAGTGCTTAGAGAATTATATTCGTTCATTTATTCATTCATTCTCATCTAGTCCAGGAGGTCCTGCATTTATTCATTCATTCTCATCTAGTCCAGGAGGTCCTGCATTTATTCATTCATTCTCATCTAGTCCAGGGGGTCCTGAATAAAGCCGTCTTGAGGAGTATCAAGGGGGTAAAGCATTTGCTTAGAAACTGGATGGGCTGGTGAACTGGGGTGGGGTCACCATTGGTGAGCTCCACCTCTTGGGTCCTGTCCTGTAGTAATCTGCCACCACTCCTGCCCCTGAAACAGAGATCCCAAGAGCTGCAAGAGCAGCAAAGAGGCTCATTCCAAAGGTAGGGAAAGAGGGCAGAGAGAGGCAAGGTGGTTTGCCCAAAGTCACAGAGCCAATCAGAGGCAGAATCAGGGTAAGCCTCTTAGTGGGGGGTTTCCGAGAGCATATATCTCCAGGAGGAGGCAGCTTTCTGAACAAAGGGGTAAGGGGGGAAAGAACAGAAAGAATCCTGGGGCTATAGTAGAGAGAACTCTGCCCAGAACCGCTGCAGTCATGTCCCATGCAGCGCTCGCTCCCTATGCCAGCCAGCACCACAGTCCTCAGCTCGGGGCTAGAAAAAGACATAGGACAGGGCTCCTTAATGAGAACATTTGGGAACCTGGGAAAGGTTAATGATCTGCAGCCTCGACCATCCGTCAGCTGCCCAGCCAGAGACAGTAAACACAGTTACTCATCTAATTAGCCAGGAAAGGCTGGGCAGAGGCTGAAGATGGGGCCTTGGGGATTACAGACTTTGTCCACCCACTTAGGATTACTGAGAGAGGCTACCAGTGGACACAGACCCTGGAGGCATTTGGGAGGGGGCTCACTCCTAGCTGGTCCCCCTGCAGCTCTGGTTTCAGGGTGTGGTGAAGATGTGTAAAGGCATGGACATTTATAGAGGACCTCCTTTGAGCCAGGGACTGTTGATCAATTCTACACACATCACCATATTTTGTCACCCTGACAACACTGTAAGGTGCTTACATATTAAGAACCTGCTATATGTCAATCACTTTACATATATTACCATATTTCTACCCTTCTAAGGATCCTAGGAAGTAGCTGGTATTTTCCCTATTTTACAGGAGAGAAATAAAGGTTTACAGGGCATAAGTGGTTTATTTGCTGATTTATTCAACAAATGTGTATCACATGCCCATTCTGTGCCAGGCACTGCACTAGGCGCTGGAGGTTTAGTGGTAAAAAGACACACACTTTACCTTCATGGTGCCTGTCTCATGGGAGAGACAAACATTAAACATGAGCTCACACATCTAGTAAGCAGTGATATGAAGACTAGGATCTAGTATAGGGGAAGGATGGGGAGGGGGCTGAGGTGACAGATGCTGTGGGAATCAGACCAGTATATACCCTTGTTTATGACTGGCCTAGTGTGGCTCCAGGAGGCCAGGCCCTGGTGCAAATGATGTATTGCTGCTGGAGGGAGGGGAGCCGAGGAGACCTCTCTAGGCACATGTGCGCATTGGATTCTGGGAGGCTCTTTTCTTTTCCAAGCTGCCATGAATGATCCCAGCTCCAAAGAGGAAGTATTGAGATTAAGAATGCTTTTGTGATTGCTGAACAATTGATAGGGTGGGCCAGGGCAGGAGAATGGGTATTCTTTGAGTACCTGGTGTGTGCCAACCATGTGTCAAGTCCTGGGAGGAGGTGCCCAGGAGCAGTGAGCGACTATTTTTTTTTTTCCTCCAGGCAAGGAGGTTTTTAATCTAGGTTGGAAATGGGACTTATTTTTGTGGGAAGATTAAGGAAGATAGCCAGTTAAGAGCTGAACAGGGTAGTTCTGGCTTGTTAGCTCAGAAGCCTGGGACTCTTTGAAGGCTTCTTGGAAGAGAGAGGAAGGGAAGAAGAGAGACACAGAGAGAGTGTGCAGGTGAGTAAGAGAGCACAAAAATGTGACAGGGAAGTGGGGAGAGAGAGAGCACAAATGCACAACTGAGCAAAAAAGAGAAAAACAGAGAGGAAAGAGTAGAAAAAAAGAGAGAGGAAAGAGACAAAGTGTGAAAGAGACCAGAGCAACAGGCAGGAGTGACAGACAAAATGAGACAGTAGAGGGAGTGAGAGAGAAAAGAGGGAGAGGCTGGAGCCTGCAGTTGGAGTTGGACAGTAGGAGGCTGAAGTGATGAGGTCATTTCTCAGCCACTTTGGCCCTACAGACAGCTGTGGAATCAGGCTTCAAATTGTTGCTGCATCCTAATAAGATAGTTTTTTGCATTGGTGATTGTCCTAATATTTCTGGGCAACTGAAGGGTGTGAATGTATGTGTTTGTTCACGTGCATGTCTGTGTATTTACATGTGTGGAGTTGACTGAAACCACCACATAGGCATGTGTATAGTTTTGTCTCACACTCTCCCTTACAAGCCTAGCTTCTTGCAAAATTGAATGTAACCCCTTATAAAGGAAATCCTCTTTTTCCATTAAGTGACATTCTCACTTCATTTAGGAAAGATCTCCACTGGGAAGTGAGTTCCTGTAATTTGAACCATAAGAAAATTCATCCCCAAACTAAGAATATCAGAAGAACTATGGTCACATCTATGCAAAATCAGGATGTAGCCACTTATTAGCTTTGTGACCTTGAGATGTTTAGTCAACTTCTCTGTGTCTCAATTTCCTTCCCAACAACGAAGCGGTTGTATTTACTCCTTGGCCACTTTCCCACTTGAGCACGTGCAAGAAACAGGTGTAGCCTGGGCTCTCAGAGAAATCTATCCTAATGACCTTTAATTTGAAAGGGTGAGGGGAGGGGAGGGGATCAACAGATCAGATCAGAAGACAGTGTGGAATGAGGCAGGGGTATAAATAAAGTAATGCCTAAATAAGTTGACTGAGATGGAATGGACCCCTAGAAACTCAGCTCTGAGTCTGGCCCTCTTGGCTCAGTTGGCTGGCTCAAGGGAGGGGCTTTCCACCCCTCACATCCTTCATGGCTCCTGTCTGCCTCCCACCTGCTTGGCTCCTGTCCACCTCCCTTCCACTTCATTGCTTAGTAGGGCTGATATAGCCTGCCTTGCAGTTGGGGAAACGTTTGCACATCCCATTTTTATTACCAGTGGGAAATTTCAGTTCTGCACGACAGAATATGCCAGTGTTGCAGACCTCATGAAATGTCAGGAAGGATTAATGGGGTCTCCTGACTGAGATGGTGGGAGGGGAGACAGAGTAAAAGGCCTGTCAGGTCAGTTAAGGGTGTGTTGGGGGAAAGTGGCCATATGTTACTTGACTGGTTATGGGCAAGGTTAATCTCCTCCCCTGCACTCCTAACCCCGCTGGCCCAGATCAGCTCTTCTTTCTGACTGGGTTATTGCAACAGCCTCTTCCCAGGCCTCTTTGCCTCTGGCTTTTTGCCTCTGTTCCGTTCATCACCCTTCATCTTTATGTTTCTATATCCCAACATTGATCATGTGTCCCCTCTTCTTGACTGTGAGCTATGTGAGAGAAGGGATTGAGTCATCTTGTTAATTAATACTTCCTTTTGCCAAATGCCATGTTTTTCTTAGAGAAGGTGCTTAATAAATGTTCCATAGATGAATCAGTGAATGAATAAATACCATGGACCAGTCACTGTACTTGTCATCGTAGAGTGGTCCTCCCATGTGCACCCACAGTCCACAGTGTTTGCCCCATCAAAGAACTTATCCCAGTCTAATAAACTGCTTGTTTATTAGACTAGGAATTCTTGAGGGTAGTTGCCACATCTTTCAGGTTTACCTTTCCTGGCATACGTTACACCCAGCCCTCCGCAGTGTGTTGAATGAATGCATGAATCAGTGTTTCACTGGGAATGTGCTTTCCCTCCATCTCTGACTGTACATTCAGCAGTTATTGATTGGGTACCTACTATGTGCAAGACTGTGCTCTAGGCATTGGAAATTTAGCAGTGAACAAGACAGACAAAAGCCCCTGGTTTGATGGAGCTTATATTCTATTGGGGAAGACAGTCAATAAATCAATGGACACATTTATGTAAGCAAATGTCAAGCAGTGAAAAGTGCTATGAAGAAAAATGAAGCAGGGAAAAGGGATAGAGAATGGTGGAGGGGATTCCTATTTTAGCTGGGGACTTCAGGGGCAATCTCTCTGAGAAGGTGACACATGCACAAGACCCGAATGAGGTGAGTGATGAGGCATTCCAAGCAGAGGGAACTAAGAGTGTCAAGGCCCTGATGCAGGAATGTGCTTGGTAAGTTCAGGAATAGTAAAGAGACCGGTATGGCTAAAATGCAGTGAGCAAGGAGATGGTCAGGAGACACGATCAGAGAGCTGAGAAGGGGCCAGATCATGTAGGGCTATGGAGACTATAGGGAAGAGTTGAGAGATTGTCCTATATAAAATTTAAAGCTGATGAAAGACTTCATTGCAGGCAAACAATATCTATTGATTTATGTGTTTAATAGGTCTGTGAACTCTGGTGAAGAAAATCCTGGAGACAAGAGTAGGAGAGAACCTAGTTAGAAGGCTAGTGCAATAAGCCACGTGACAAATGCCAACAGTTTGGTCCAATGTTAGTAGTAGAAATGAGGAGGGAGTGGTTTGAATACAGGGCCAACAGATTTGTGGTCAGTTTGGATGTTGAGTGGGAGAAAAAGAGAAAGAGAGGAATCAGGGATGATTCTGAAGATTGTATTCAATTAAAGTCCTATTCTTCATGGTTCAGTTCAAAGCCACCTCCTCTGGGAAGCCCTCCCTGACATTCTCTACCTTCCCACCATGGAAATCAATGTTTCTCCCTGGATTCCCACATCACTTTGCAGCGCTATAGTGCTAATGAAAGTATCCTACCTTCTGGAAGAACAGAGTGACCTGTGCACATCTACCTCCCCCCTCAACTTAGACCTTCTCAGAAAGTCTGTCATAGTCATCTTTCCAGTCTTTACCAGACCTAGTACATTGATTTATGCAGAGTAGTTGACCAATAAATACTGCTGAGATTGAATAGATTAACTAAATTGAAGCTGTTTATTATTGCTTCCAGTGTATAGTTGCAAAACTCTCCAATCATTAGAAAGTAAGCAGACAAATTATTTCAGTATCATCAGCTTTTAATTACTAAAGTCCACTTGATGGATGCCTCTGCTTGAATTATTGACATCATGAGGATTAAAATGTGATTCCTTAATTAAAAGGAAGCTCATGTGTTGAGTGAGGGGCATGGAGAGTGCTTGAGGGTGGGATATTGAATGAATCCTGTTCTCCCAGCTCATGTTCAGCTAGGGAAGCTGTGAGGGGAAGTGAAATCTATTTAGAGGAGGACCAAGCTGATATTTATAAAAATGGCAGAAGTGAGAGGAGGCAAAGATTTCTGAAGCATGAGAGCTGTAGCATATGGACCTGGGTTCAAATTTCAGCTCTCCCATTTACTACTTATGGTGCTCAGAGCAAGTCTTTTTTTAGTTGTTTCATTTGCTTTTAATTGAGGTAGAACTTATACACAAAAGTATATAAATCTTAAGTGTACAACCTGATGAATTTTTATAGATGCATACACCCATCTCCCTTTTTCCTGGTAGAACATTCCCAGCACCCCAACAGGCTCCCTCATGCCCCTTCCAGTCAGTACCCTCTGGAGAGGTAGCCACTATTATAAAATCTATTACTATGTAGCAATTTTGCTTGTTTTTAATCACTATGTACATGGGATTATACAAAATGTTATTCTTTTATCTGGCTTCTTTCTGAGCAAGTCATTTAAACTCTTTAGGTCTCAGTTCTGTGAGTCTTTATAACAGGAATACAAATATCACTTATATCTGAGAGAGAGGAATGTAGAGTTCATGAGATAAATCACATAAAATGGTGCCTGAGATATAGTGTATACTAACAAATATTAGTCCTTTCCTTCCTTCCCTTCCTTCTCTCCCTTCTAAGTTTTCAGAGCTGTGTTAGGTGCTATTGGGATATAAGGGAAGCATAAAAGTTCATTGTCTCAGTCTGTATCGCTTGAAAGGAATACTTGAGGCTGGGTAATTTATGAAGAAAAGAGATTTGTTTGGCTTATGGTTATACAAGCTGCACACAAAACATAGCACTGGCATCTGCATCTGGTGAGGGCCTCAAGCTGCTTCCACTCATGATGGAAGGCGAAGGGGAGATGGTGTGTACAGAGATCACATGGTGGGAAAGGAAACAAGAGACAGGGGAGGGAGGTACCAGACTCTTAAAAACCAGCTGTCACAGGAGCTAATAAACGTTGGCGTGGATATGGAGAGATAGGAACACTCCTACACTGCTGGTGGGACTGCAAACTAGTGCAACCTCTGTGGAAAGCAATATGGAGATAGCTGAAAGTGATACAAGTAGATCTACCATTTGATCCAGCAACCCCTTTACTGGGGATCTACCCAAAAGAACAAAAGACACTCTATAAAAAAGACATCTGCACTTGAATGTTTATAGCAGCACAAATCACAATTGCAAAGATGTGGAAACAACCCAAGTGCTCATCAATACATGAGTGGATTAATAAAATGTGGAATATGTATACCATGGAGTAAGAAATGATGGTGATATAGCACCTTTTGTATTTTCCTGGATAGAGCTGGAACTCCTTCTACTAAGAGAAGTATCCCAAGAATGGAAAAATAAGCACCATATGTACTCGCCAGCAAATTGGTATTAACTGATCAACACCTAAGTGGACATATAGGAAAAACATTCATCAGGTATTGGGCAGATGAGAGGGGAGAGGAGCGGATGGGTATATACATACATAATGGGTGTGATGTGCACCGTCTCGGTGATGGACACACTGGAAGCTCTGACTCCGGGAGGGGGGGGAGGCAACACGGGTAATCTAAACATTTGTACCCCCATAATATGCTGAAAATTTAAAAAATGTAAAAAAAAAAAAGAGTGAGTACTCATTCACCTTCTCCCAGGGAGGGCATTAATCTATTCATGAGGGATCCACCCCCATGATCTAAACACCTCCCATTAGGCCCCACCTCCAACATTAGGATCAAATTTCAGCATGAGGTTTGGAGGGAATGAACATCCAAACTGTAGCAGCAATCCATAACCTTTAAAGAGTTTATAATCTATAATAGGTAGGGAGACAAGGATGTAAAGTTCTTGGTAAGAAGTAAGGAAAATATGAATATAATGTATTATTAATATAATGAATATAATAATGTTAATTACTAATTCCACTACGGAGTGGAGAGGAGGCAGGCAATACAGTGAAATGGTTAAAAGCATAAGTTTTGGAGTCTTTAAACTTGGGTTCTAGCTCCAGTTTCCCCACTTACTAGCTGTGTGTCCTTGGGGATGTCACATAATGTCTCCAAGCCTCAGTTTCTTTATATGTAAAATAGAATAATGGGAATAATACTATTATCTACCTCATGGGATTGCCGACGATACTGAATATGACAACACATGTAAAGTGCCTGGTATAGAACCTGGAACACTGAATACACTTACTGAGAGTTTTTTCTGCTTTGGAATATCAAGATTCATAAAAATCCAGAGGCACTAGTCAACCAGGGTTAGCTAAGTGGCTTGCAAAGCCTCATCTACTCCAGTCAAACAGGTAGCAGAGCTCCCGAGGTGACTGTTGAAGCTCAAGGGGCCACTTCTTCATTTGCCCCTCTACCCTTCTCTAGTGGACATCCATGACAATACCAGTGACCATTGAGCTAAGGACTTTGCCTCTGTAGCACCCAAAAATTACTCTTTTCTAATCCATAAGATTTAATATCTAGTGATCCATACCCCTAGCTAGGACTTTGTGCAGCCCTCGGGCAAGAGCAATGGCAGGCTGGCCCCAGCCCAATAGTGAAGGACTCATTTGTGACAGACTACAAAAACTCTTTTTAATAAAGACAATTTTTTTAGAGCAATTTGAGGTTCACAGGAAAACTGAGAGGAAGGTACAGAGATTTCCCATATATCCCCTGCCCCCATACATGCACAGCACCCCACCCTCCCATTATCAACATCTTTCACTAGAGTGGTACATTTGTTACAATTGATGAATCTGCATTTACACCTCATCACCCAAAGTCCATAGTTTACATTAGGGTTCACTCTTGGTGTTGTACAGTCTATGGGTTTGGACAAATGTGTAGTGACATGTATCCACCATTATAGTATCACACAGAATATTTTTACTTCCCTAAAAATCCTCTGTACATCCCTCCTTCCCCCCCAACCCCTGACAACCACTGATCCTTTTACTGTATCCATAGTTTTGTCTAAGCAGTGCAATTTTCACAGCCATTGAAACCAACATTTGGAAATCAAAATTCTCTAAACACTGTTCAGCATCACAGTGTTTTGAGAAAACATTTTCAAAATGGTTTTATGCAGTTTGCTTCCCACTGCTCAAAACAAAAGTTTTTTCTTAAAAAAAATCTTAGAAATCAACATGTCTTGAAAATATTTTTCAAACCAAAACAAATGTCTCAAAAGCTTTTTGCAGATACGATGATTAGTGAGATGATTCAGCCCGAAAGAATATTTTCTCTAGTGGTGTTCTGATGATTGTATTTTGGGGACTTGATTTAGCCAAATTATTTTCTCAAAACCATATTTATTTTCTATCTTCAGACTCAGTGAAGAGACTAAGAAAATTTGAAGCTTCAACTTAAAACATTTTTTGAATAAATGAGTCATCTTTTCTTTTTTGTCTTGGCTGTCAGGAGACTCAGAGCTATGTTAGGTAGAGGTAACTATTTCACCCTTCATGAAACCCTCTACATGATTTTCTTATCACTCATTTGATCTTTATTTATCTGCTCTATATTTCTGAACTTTATGGCAATCTGCTTCAAATCAATTTTGGATGTATATGGCTCTACTAGTGACATGTAAAACATAAATATTTCAAAAATCTACGAACAAGAAAAAATCTACTCAGTAGGAAATGAGAAAGATATTTAAAATAGCATTTCACAGAATAGGAAATCTGAATCTATAGAAAGATGGCCTATTGCAGTAGTACTCATATAAATGCAAATTTGTAAAACCATGAGAAATTGCTCAACACACACTTGAATGGCAAACATAGAAAGTTAGATAATATTGTGAGCTGGTGATGATATAGGAAATCATATATTTTCATGTTTTGCTACTTGGAGTGTAGACTGGTAGAGCCACTCTGAAAAGTAATCTGGAGATGTTTAATGAAATTAAATATGCAAAAATGAGTTTATAATTCTGGAACAGATACATTATGGAACATGTACAATGATGTTTATAGAATCATTGTTTGCAATAGCAATGAAAGCAACTTAGATATATATCACTAAGAGACAGGATAAGTAAAATGTGATACATATACATGCTAAAAATACTATGTAAGGTCAGAACACTAGTCTAGATACATATCTTAGTTAGCTCTGGATGCCATAACAAAATACCATAGATAAGCCGGGTGGCTTAAACAACAGAAATTAATTTCTGTTCTGGAAACCAGAAATCCAAGATCAGGGTGCCAGCATGGCTAAGTTGGCTGCTTTCTCACATGTCCTCACATAGCAGGGAGGGAATGAGAGAGAGAAAAAGAGAGAGAGAGAGAGAGATCATTCTCTGGTATCTCTTCTTACATAAGTGCACTACTTCTATTATGAGCGCTGTACTGTCATTATCTCATCTAACCTTTCCCAAAGGCCCCTCTCCAACTGCCATCACGTTGGGAGTTAGAGCTTGAATGTATGAGTTTTTGAGAGGCATCAACATTCATTCCATAACATTCTGCCCCTGATCCCCCAAAATTCATGTCCTTCTCATGTGCAAAATGCATTCATTCCATCCGAACAGCCCCAAAAGTCGTAACTCATTGCAGCATTATCTCTACGGTCTTAAGTCCAAAGTCTCATGTAAATATCATCTAAATCAGATATGGGTGAGACTCAAGGTACAATTCATCCTGAGGCTAAATTTCTCTCTACCTGTGAAACTGTGAAACCAGACAAGATGTGCTTCCAAAAATACAATGGTGGGACAAGCATGGGATAGACTTTCCCACTCCAAAGGGAGAAATAAGAAAGAAGGAAGAAGTGATAAGTCCCAAGCAAGTCCAAAATTTAGCAAGGCAAATTCCATTAATGAATTTAAGGCTTAAGAATAATCTTCTTTGGTTTGAAGCTCTGCCCTCTGGACCCACTGAGGTGGTGGTCCTGCCTACAATGCTCTGCTTGGTTAGGATTGTGTCCCAAAGGCTGTTAGGGTGGGAGTCCTGCCCCCAAGGCTGCAGGCACCCTGCCCCCAAGGCTTTGCAGGGCAGTCTCACATCCAAGGCTTTTCAGGGCATAGATCATCTGGCTTGATGAAACCAAGGCAATGGACACACCCTTTGAAACTGAGGAAACAGTCTTGATGATCTCTGAAATACTTTGGGGTTCATTTTTTCCCTTTCTTGAAGAATTGCACGTATTTGCATTAAAACAGCCCTATGGTCCTGTCCTGTAAAATCCAAAATGTCTGACAACCTTCCTTCATTCCATTTTGTTCTCTGTCCCCTGTAGTTCAAACTATACTCGGCTGGTATAATCCCATCTCTGTTCTTGGCTTCTGTTGAGATGGCTGATGAAATCCATGAGGCACACCTATGGTCCCTTTATCAAACCATTGCTCAAACACATCCTCAGTGTTCTTTTCAGAATAAGCTTTCTCAATTTTTGCAATATGGATAGGCTGAGAAATTTCCAAATCTCCAGGTTCTGGTTCCTTTTTACTTAACAATTCTTTCAGTTCAACTCTTTCCTTTTGCATTTTACTATAAGCAGTCAGGAGGAACCAAGCCATTCCTTCAAAACTTTGCTTTGAAATTTTCTCAGCTAAATAAATATCCAATTTCATGCTAGTAAGTTCTCCATTCTACAAAACACTACAACATAGTTAAGCCAAATTATTTGCCACTTTATAACAAGGATTGTCTTTCCTCCAGTTTCCAATAATATGTTCCTTATTTCTATCTGAGGCATCACCAGAATTGCCCTTAACATCCATATTTCTAGCATGGACTTCACAACTCTTCTAGCTTCTACTTGTTACCAAATTCCAAAGCTGCTTCCACATTTTAGATATTTGTTACAGTAACACCCCACTTCTCAGTACCAAAATCTGTCTTAGTCAGATTAGAGTTTCAACATGTGAGTGCCAGAACCTATGCTAAGGTTCATTTAAGGTTTTATTTCAACTTAGGTTTATTTTTAAGAAAATAAAATTTAAAGTTGGAAAATTCCAACTAGATGGAAAATTCAAACTTTTATATAATAACATACAAATAATCTTCAGGATTTTCACAGGTTCTGTTGAAGTAAGGCTCTGAGGAACAATTAAGGTAGGAGATGTTAGGAATGAAGTTAATACTACTCAGGGTGAAGCCTATTGTAAATTTAAAAATTCAGCACTGAATGTAAACTCTCTAATACTGTGAATGCAGGTTTTGGTGGAGCATTTTGTCATGGTATATATAGTGCTCTTATAAAATTCAGAATTGTATAGAGCAGATCTCTATTTGGAATTGGTTGTTAAAATTTATAGCTATATAAATATACATTTAGATAACTGAACTATAATATTTTGTGTGAAAAAGCTGACATTAAAAAAAATCCCAGGCCGGGCGCTGTGGCTCACGCCTGTAATCCTAGCTCTTGGGAGGCCGAGGCGGGCAGATTGCTCAAGGTCAGGAGTTCAAAACCAGCCTGAGCAAGAGCGAGACCCCGTCTCTACTATAAATAGAAAGAAATTAATTGGCCAACTGATATATATATAAAAAATTATCCGGGCATGGTGGCGCATGCCTGTAGTCCCAGCTACTCGGGAGGCTGAGGCAGAAGGATCACTGGAGCCCAGGAGTTTGAGGTTGCTGTGAGCTAGGCTGACGCCACGGCACTCACTCTAGCCTGGACAACAAAGTGAGACTCTGTCTCAAAAAAAAAAAAAAAAAAAAAATCCCAAAATGGCAATACATATTTTCTCCCTGTGCTGCCTACTTACAAGCAGTTATTAGAAATGCTTGAACTCAAACCAACTTAAGTGATTTACAATGAAATTGCACTTTTTGTAAATGTGTCCTTTAAATGTTGGCTTATTTTTGAAAACTTTGCTGGAAATCTTTAAGCACAGTTTTTAATAAATGTGGTGTTAAAAATTAAGCTTTCAAATCTTTTTAGTAAATTGCAATTATTGAAAACAATGCTTGCCACAGGAAAATAATGATGTTTGTGTCCAAAAGTTAAAGTAGAAAATGAAGAACAAAAAAACACCATATTGGCCAGGCGCTGTGGCTCACGCCTGTGATCCTAGCTCTTGGGAGGCCGAGGCGGGCGGATTGCTCAAGGTCAGGAGTTCGAAACCAGCCTGAGCAAGAGCGAGACCCCGTCTCTACTATAAAAATAGAAAGAAATTAATTGGCCAACTGATATATATATAAAAAATTAGCCGGGCATGGTGGCGCATGCCTGTAGTCCCAGCTACCCGGGAGGCTGAGGCAGAAGGATCACTCGAGCCCAGGAGTTTGAGGTTGCTGTGAGCTAGGCTGATGCCACGGCACTCACTCTAGCCTGGGCAACAAAGCGAGACTCTGTCTCAAAAAAAAAAAAAAAAAAAACACCATATGAAGCCAGTAGAGCTTCAATTTATAAATTTGGGGGAAACAGACATTCAGTCCATAACAATACACCTATAACAACAAAAATAGATATTTAAAAACATATAATATTGAGTCAAAAATTAATAAAGTTTCATAGTACAATGTAATTTATGCAAAATACTATAAAATTTTAAGATTACACATGTAGCTAAATAAATATATGGATGGTGGATTACAAGGATCTTTATTAAGTACATTAGAATAGATATATCTGAGGGGAAGAAGGGAAATGGGATTAGAGATGGAGAGTGAAGAGGAAAAAATAAAATTAATTAAAATAAAAAGGAAAGTCCTTGAAATGAAGAATGTGTACCATGAACCAAGGAATATGAATAACTTAAGTCTGAGAATCTTGAAGTCAAAATAATTGAAAAAATATTTATAAACTTAAGGGGTCTATTACTGTGTTTTAATACTAGCCTTATAAATATGACAAAACATCCCAGCCTTTAAGTTATGGACTCTTTATTGGGATAGTTTTTATTCTACAGATGAAGAAAATCTCTGTGTCCACCTCAGGACCATATGAATGGTGTGCAAGGTGTCAAGGTGACTTCCATGGAAATGAGGGGTTGAATTCTGAAAATCAAGCCTTACTTTATATTCAGTATGAGAATGATGTTTGAAGTAGGGGTATAATTTTTTTCCAAAGACATTGCAATAGTGGAAGGTTTCTTGTAGGTAGGAAAGTGATCTCTAAAAAGGAGCATCTCAGAATTCAATTCAAGAGCATCTAACCCCAAAAAAGGTAGATAAATGATGCCTAGAATGTATGCTACTGTTATGCTTGGGGAGTGGGGGTAGAGTGGAAGGAAGTGGGTACTGTTGAAAAAGATAAGTTATTTGGGGCAGGGAGAAAATTCTTCCAAAATAGAGAGCAGGGTGAAGAAAAATAGTTCTGGATAAGAAGAGTGAGAGTAGAGGTTCGGTAGATCAAGGAGAAGACTTGATGATTAGAAACTGTGCTAGATTGAAGGTTAGGGGGAGACAGTGACTTTTCTAAATAGGAGCTGAGGGTCGAACATTTAAGTGATTCCACTCTTAGTCTCCCATGCCTAGGTACCCATCAGCCTGAAAGGATCACCTTGATGATCCCTCCATACAAATACACACTCCACTGTGCAGTGTTACTGCTCTTCTTTGCTTTGTGCATGTGACAGTAGAATATGGTTTGAAAGCTGATGGGGATAGAACATGTAGTCACTGTCAAAGTTGCTTGCCTAGCTTACTGGGTTCCATTCTGCTGCGGGGAGAGATAATGACAGACTGAGAAAATGCCCAAAGAATGCCAAGAAAGTTCTAGAATCATAAGTGTGAGTGGCTATGCCAGTTAATTGACTTTAAGTATAAAGCACATTCTTTGCCCATCGAAATTGAGTAACAAGAAGAGTGCTTGTCCTAAGGGCATGGCATTGAGCCAGGATTTGTTTCATTTTAAGGAACATTATTGAGTATCTTCTGTAAGCCTAGAACTGAGTTTAAAAGGATTAAATAAACATGATTCCAATTCTTGAAAAAATTATAGTCAATCAATTTTCTAGATTCTCAAAATTGAACCTAACTTTGGCATTTTGAAGCTAATCAAGCAAGATATAGTCATATTGGTGCCATCTTTCTAGGGGTTAAGTGGTTGCCAGTGCCTTCCCTTCATGAAGAAGGGAAAGAGACATGTTGAAAATTTGCTATATGTCAGGCTTCATGACTGCACTTGTTATGTATTTGTTCATTGGGATTCTGAAAAGGAGATCCTTGGAGGAAGAGGTAAGAAATTGGGGATATTTTGCCTAGGGTTGAGAGATGTCTTGGCTGTCTCTAGATGTCTGAGGATTTGTCATTTGCAGAGACAGAACTGTGCCTTGTAGCTCAAAAGGAAAACCCCTACCCCATAGAAGGAAGTTTTCAAAGGGATAACATTACTTATTGGGTAAAATAAATCAAAAGTACAATAATATTAATAGTCATTGCTCCCATTTACTGAACATTAATTAGGTTCCAGGTTCTGTGTTGAGCACTTTAAATCCATTATCTTAATTTGTTCTCTCAGAGATGCAATGAACTAAGTGTTCAAACCAACTCTTAAAAAACTGGCATAAGAGGAAAACAAAATTGGCTGCATTGAAAAGCCTGCCCCTACAATTTAATCAAATTAAGATGAATCTTTCCATTAGCAGTATTGTTTTTTTGTACTAAATATGAGGGCATAAAGCTGCTTTAAGACATAGGGCATCATGCTATACCAAAATCTACCACCCTTGTGATTATCATTTTCTGAATTCTTGGTTATTCTTCCCATTACTCTAAGGACCAGCTCACAGGCTTCCTTGTCTATAAGTCCTGTCCTCATCCTGGATGCCCTCAACAATATCCACATGAAAGAGCCACCCTATACTCTCTGGCCTCACACCATTCTGACTTTTAACTTCCTGGCCAGTCACTTGGCATCACCAGGCACAGCTTCGTCTCAAAAAGGCTCAGTGCCAACATCCCATTGGGACAAAATCTAGGAAAGGCTGGGTTCCATGCCATCTGTTCTTCGGCCTCACTGAGGGGTCCAGCCTCACAAGCCCTTCCTTTTCTCTTCCCTTCTTCCCTTATCCAGTCAGGATCTTGGACATATTGATTTAGTATTGACTGCATCCTCACCCCCCTGCCCTCCAAATACCACGTCTGCACTATTTAGCCCCAGTTCTCCATCTCTCCAAGCAACTGATTTCTCCAGTCCCATGATGACCACTGCGGGAGAAAGGAGCAGCACCCAAAACATGGGTACCTCTAACAATCAGAATTTCCAACCTCAGCTGGGCCCTCAGGCTGCTCAGCAATCCTTTCACATGCCCTGGGTCATTTTTTTCCAATTTTCCTCCCACCTATACTCCAAGTTTCTTCATCATTCCCCTGAAATCACAGCCCTTTTCATGCTACACTCACCCCACCCCATACAATGGCTTCCACTCTCACTTCCTAAAGGAAATTGAGGCTAACTTCAACTCCTTGTTCCCACAGCTACAAAGTCTCTTTAGCTTCACTAGTTCCCACTTCATATTGCTACCACTCCTTCAGTCTCAGAAGTTTCTATTCTAGTTCCTCTACCCTTGTTCTGTCGACCCTCCTCTTTTCTTTCCCTGTACCACCTCCCCTAAAATTTTGCTTACACTGTTATCAGTTCTCTTGCCTGAATCTTCAATCCCTCCCTCCCTATTATTTCCCTTACCTCAGTTATTCATATGCTCAACTGTCCCTCTTCTTTAGAAATCTTTCCTTGACACCACTGCCCTCTTCATCTACTATCAATAGCTCTTCCCATCCTTTTAGTTTTAAAATCAGTGGTCTATACTCAGTCTCTGCTTCCTCATTCTCCTATTGTCTTCTAAACTCAATGTGATGTGGCCTTCAATCATATACTCCATTGTGCTGTACTCACCATGGTTACTCTTTAGTCTTGATCTTACTTTTTATTACAGCTTTATTGAGGCATATAATAAATTGCACATATTTAAAATATACATTTTAATGAGTTTGGGCACATGTATACACCTATGAAACTATTACCTCAATCAAAGTAATGAACATCTGTCACCAACAAAAATTTCAAGATACCCCTTTATAAACCAAATATCTCACACAGTGTTCCTAAACAATCATTGATCTGCTTTTTGTCACTACAGATTAATTTGCATTTTCTAGAATTTTATATAAATGAATTCAGACAGTATATACTCTTTTGTTTAGCTTATTTCACTCAAAATAATGATTTTTAAGACTCATCCATGTTGTGTATGCATCAACAGTTTGCTCTTTTAAATTGTTGCGTAGCATTCCGTTGTACAACTATGCCACAATTTATTTATTCACTCACATGTGGACAAATATTTGGGTTGCTTACAGTTTGGAGCTATTTTTAATAATGCTTCTATGAACATTCGTGGGTCATTGTATGGACATATGATTTCATTTCTCTTGGGTAAATACTTAGGAGAGGAATGAGTAGGTTGTAAGATGGGTATATGTTCAACTTTTTAAGAAACTGTCTGGCTCTTTTCCAAAGTGGATGTGGCATTTTATATTAATATTTTCACCAGAAATAAATGAAGCTTCCAGTTGTTCCACATACTCACCAGCATTGGTCTGGTTGGCCTTTTTCATTTTAGGCATTCTAATGGCTATGCAGTGATATCTCATTGGGGTTTTGATTTACATTTCTTTAATGACTAACAATGTTGAACATCTTTTTATGTGTTTTTTTGCCATCTGTATTTCTTCTTTTGTGAAATGTCTAATGTATTGCCCATTTTTGTTGTATTGTTTCTTTTCTTATTATTGAATTATAAGAATTCTTTATATATTCTAGATACAAGTCTTTTATTGGATATGTGGTTTGCAAATATCTTCTCCCTTTCTTTGGGTTCCTTTTTATTTTATTAACAGTATATTTTGGGGAACAATAGCTTTTAATTTTGAAGAAGTCCAATTATTGATTTTGCTTTTATAGTTCATGTTTACTATAGTCTATTTGGAAAATCTTTGTCAAATGCAAGGCCACTTAGAGTTCCTACTCTGTGTTCTGCCAGAAGTTTTATAGTTTTAGCTCTTACTTTAGCTTTTTCTTTTAAGTTTTTATTCCATTTAGAGTTAATTTGTGTAAACTGCATGAGATAACAGCTGGGGTCCAATTTTTTGTACATAGTCATTCTATAGTTTCAGCACTATAGAAAAAGATTTCCCTATTCAATTGCCTTGATACCTTTGTCAAAAATCAATTGACTATATGTGTGTGGGTCTACTTTGGAATGTTTATTCTGTTCTATTGCTGTATGTGTCTGTCTTTGCACCAATACTATACTGTTTTGACTATTACACCTTTATAATAAATCTTAAAAACAGGCAGTTAGTTATTCATTCTTTATTAAAGTTGTTTTGGGCATATAGAGGTCCTTTGAATTCCTATGTAAACTTTAGAATCAGCTTGCCAATATCTACAAAGAAGCTTGCTGGAATTTTGAATGGAATTATGATGAATCTCTACATAAATTTGGAGAGAACTGATAGCTTAACAATATAGAATACTGATCCATAAACATGATATATCTTTCCATTTATTTAGGTCTTTCAAAATTTCTCTCAGTAATTTTTTATTTTTTTTTTATTTATTTATTTTTTTTGAGACAGAGTCTTGCTTTGTTGCCTAGGCTAGAGTGAGTGCCGTGGCGTCAGACTAGCTCACAGCAACCTCAAACTCCTGGGCTCAAGCGATCCTTCTGTCTCAGCCTCCCAAGTAGCTGGGACTACAGGCATGAGCCACCATGCCAGGCTAATTTTTTCTATATATATTAGTTGGCCAATTAGTTTCTTTCTATTTATAGTAGAGACGGGGTCTCGCTCTTGCTCAGGCTGGTTTCAAACTCCCGACCTCGAGCGATCCGCCCGCCTCGGCCTCCCAAGAGCTAGGATTACAGGCGTGAGCCACCGCGCCCGGCCATCTCTCAGTAATTTTATGTACATATGGTATTTCTTTCTTCAATTGGTAGAATTTACCAGAACACCCATCTAGACATAGAATTTTTTATGTGAGACAGTTTCTAACTACAAGTTTGATATCTTTAATAGATATTGGGAATTACAAGTTATCTCTTTCTTCTTGAGTGAGTTTTGGTAACTTATATCTTTTAAGAAATCTGTTCATCTAAGTTGTTGAAATTATAAGCCTAAAATTGTTTATAATATTCTTTTATTATCCCTTATTATCTGTAGAATCTGTAGTCCTGTCATCTGTCTCATTCCTGATATTGATGAATTGTGTCTTCTTTCTTTTTTTCTTGATCAGTCTGGCTAGAGGCTTATCAATTTTATTGATCTAGTCAAAGAACTAGTTTTTGATTTCATTGATTTTTCTCTATTTTTTTTGTTTTTATATTTTATTGATTTTTACCTATATCTTTATTATTTCCTTCTTTCTCCTTACTTTGGGCTTAATTTGCTTTTACTTTATAATCTCTTAAGGTAGACATTTAGATCATTGATATGAGACCTTTCTTCTTTTTGAATATAGCCTTTCATGGTATAAATTACCCTCTAAGCACTGCCTTAGCTGCAATCTACAGGATTTAGTATCTTGCATTATCATTTTCATTTAGTTCAAAATATTTTCAATTTTTTGTGACCTCCTATTTGACCTATGAGTTATGTAGGTGTATTATTTAGTTTTTTAAAAAATATTTGGGGACTTTTCAGATGTCTTTCTGTTATTGATTTCTAATTCAATTCTATTTTGGTCAGATAACATATTTGTATGGTTTTAATATTTAAAGAAAATATTCAGGCTTGTTTCATGGGCCAGAATATGGTCTATAATGATAAACGTTCTATATGTACTTGGAAAAATATTTATTCTGATACTTTGGGGTGGAGTATTCTATAAATGTCATTTACGTCAATTTCATTTCCAGTCTTCCCTAACCTCACTGACTTTCTGTCTATTTTTCTATCATTTATTAAGAGAAAGTACTATAGTTTGGATGTATGACTCCTTCAAACCTTATGTTGAAATTTGATTCCCAATGTTGGAGGTGGGGCACAATGGGAGGTGTTTGGGTCATGGGGGCAGATCCCTCATGAATAGATTAGTGCCCTTCCTGAGGTGGGATTGAGTGAGCTCTCACTCTAATGAATTCCTTGGAGAGCTGGTTGTTAAAAAGAACCTGGCACCTCCCTCCCTCACTTGCTTCTTCTCTTGCCATGTGATCTCTGCACATGTTGGCTTCCCTTCACTTTCTGCCTTGAGTGGAAGCAGCCTGAGATCAGCACCAGAAGCAGATGCTGGCTTCATGCTTCTTGTACAACCTGAAGAACCATGAACCAAATAAACCCCTTTTCTTTATAAATTACCCAGCCTCAGGTACTTCTTTACAGCAACACAAAGTGGACTAAGACAGAAAGATATTGAAATCTCCAACTATAATTGTGAATCTGTCTAAACTCTATCAGTGTTTGCATCATGTGTTTTTAAACCTTTATTATTAGATGCATAACATGTAAGATTGTTGTATATTTTTGATGAATTGACCCCTTTAACATTATGAAATGACCCTTACTGACCTGAAATCTACTTTGCATGTACTGAAATAGCCACTCTAGCTTTCCTGTGTCTGTTGTTAGCACAGTTAACAGCTTATCTTTTAAAGGTATTTTTTTCTTATGTCTTCTGACTTGCATTGTTTCCAATGAGGTATCTGCTGTTATTCTTATATTTGTTCTTCTGTGTGTAACGTGTCTCCAGCCCTCTGATCCTGTCCCCTGATTCACTTACACTCCCTTCTTTTAAGATTATCTTTATCACTGATTTTAAGTAATTAAATTATGATGTGCCTTGGTATAGTTTTTCATGCTTTTGGTGCTTGGGATTTGTTCATATTATTAGATTTGTGGATTCATAATTTTTATGTAATTTGGAAAATATTCAGCCATTATTTCTTCCAATATTTTTTCTGTCTTCCCTTCTCCTTTGATGACGCTAATTATGTGTCTATTAAGATGATTAAAATTATCTCACAGATCACTAATTCTATGTCAATATTTTTTCATTTTTCCTCTCTTTGTTTAATTTTAAATTTCTAACGCTGTGTCTTCAAATTCAGTAATCTTTTCTCTGTATGTTCCTCTTTTTCCATTCATCCCTTATACACTGATGTTCCCTCAGGAATCTTTGTGCCACTTTTTCTTCCCACTCTACAAACTCATTCACTTCCAGGGCTTCAGTTACCATTCTATTCTGATTACTGCCAAAACTGTGTCTTTAGCCCAGATAATTCAGTATTCTAGTATTACTGACTGACTATTTGACATTTCCCCTGCTTGATCCAGAGACACTTTAGCTCATACAGAAACTATTATCTCCTCTTATGTGTTTTATTACAGTAAATAGGAACACAAAACAACTGGTTAGCGAAAGATGAAACATGGGTCTCATTCAGGACCCTTCCTATTCTTCAGCCCCAACATCTATTTGATAACTACTTCTGTCAATTTTATCTTCTTCACATCACTCAGGTGGTTCTACTTTTCTCTATTAAAACTGCCATTGCATTGGCTCAAGCTCTGGGTCTTATCTATATTATTACAATTATCTCCCTGCCTTTATAAACCTCTTCCAATCTTTCTTCCACTCTGCCTGCTGCAGAATAACTTTCTATTACACAAAATTGATCATGTCACTCTCTAATTTCCCTATGGCCAACAAAATTCAGTTTGAACTTCTTCACATAGGTTACACAGACTCCCATAATCCTTTGTGTAGTTCATTAATGTATGCTTTCACAGCTCCTCTATGTACATAATCTATGATGAACTATTCACTGTTCCTTGGAGAAGCTATGTTATTTCATACCTCTGTTTTTGCTTAGGCTGTTCCCTCTGCCTAAAATATTCTTTTCCTCTTTGTTTATGGCAAACTCCTACTTACTCATTTAGTCCCAGCTCAAGAGTTCAGTTTTCTATGAAGCATTTCCTCAGCAACCAAGGAGCAACTCCTTTCTTTGAGCCACCAAATTTCATGCATATCTATTATATTATTTATTATATTCTATTGCAAGTATTTATTTATGCCAGTCTTCCTTACTATACTTTGAGCTTCTTTCAGGCTTAAACATTGTTTTAGTCATTTATGTATCTATTGCAAGTATTTATTTATGCCAGTCTTCCTTACTATACTTTGAGCTTCTTTCAGGCTTAAACATTGTTTTAGTCATTTATGTATCTCTAGGTTTCTAGCAGAATGCTTAGAACAGTGGTCTCCAACCATTTTGGTACCAGGGACCTGTTCATGGAAGACAATTTTTCCGTTGATGGTGGGGGAGGGGAGGGAAGGATGGTGGGGAATGGAGCTCAGATGCTGATACCAGTGATGGGGAGCTGAGTGGCTGCAAATACAGATGAAGCTGCTGCTCACTTGCCCGCTGCTCATCTCCTGCTCTGTGGCCCCAGTTTGTAAGTTTCATGGAAGACAATTTTTCCACAGATGGGGGTTCAGGGGGTGGGTAGCTGGATAGGCAGAGCTCAGATGGTGATGCATAGCCAGGTTCTAATAGGCCACAGACCAGTACCATGCTGCAGCCCGGGGGTTGGGGACTACAAGCTTAGAATATGAAAGATGCTTAATAAATGTTTATTGATGTGTAGTGTAAGTTTTCCATGGGTATAAAATTGGTAAGAGGTGTGGCAGAATTTGAATCTAGACTTTTATGAATTTAAATCCTTGCTTTATCCGCTACATTACAGTATTTTTAAGTTAAATACCTCAATTCCTTAAGTCATTCTTCCTTGAGATTCCTCTGTTCTTGTCCAGTTTTTCCACATGTATTTTAAAGTAAGTCTGGAAATCTATAGAAGATATAGACATTTGTATTTTTCAAAGATAGCTACAACAATATCTCATGGTCCACATGTTGTTCTGTAATGACACTTTTCCATTAAGAGGTAGAGTCTATTTTTTTACTTTTTTGAGTCTAGGTGGAACCTGTGACTGCTTTGGCCAATAAAATACAATAGAAGTGATGCTGTAACAGTTTTTGGAATATCTCTTAACAGCTCTGGAGATTTTCACTTTCTACTTTTTGAAAGCTAGCCAACATGTGACTACCCTGAGACCACCAATGCTATGAGAAACTCAAGTCATATTAAGAGGACCTGGAGGTTGAGATGTCATGTTGAGAGGGAGAGGCCAAGGTGCCAGACCTTGAGGAGACAGACATGTAGGTGAAGAAGCTATAATGAAAGTGGAGTGTCTAGCCTTAGCTCTTCAGCTGATACCACATGAATCAGTGACAAACCACCAGGCACGGCCTTCCCAAATTCCTCATCCATGAAATTGTAAATATAATAAAACTGTTGCTTTAGGCCGCTATATTTTGGATGGCTTGTTACACAACAATAGATAAGGGAAATGGAGGAGAGGGGAATATGACTAACACGTCTATCATCATGGAAGGTTTAGAGCAAAACCTTTTTTTTTCTAAGCCTCAAAATACCGAAAGAAGGAAGTCAACTTAGAGGCTGAAAAGAAAGATAAGGATAAATAATAGGCTCTCTTAATACTCTCAGACAGAAATAAATATATACAGCTTGGTACCCTTTGAAATGGTGGAGATGAAATATAAATGACTTCCAAAAAGGCAGGAAACAAAAGGATTGCTTTTCAGTAGTACAGATGGCAAGGAGCAAGAAAAGACAGCCATTATTTTGGAGGGCAGAAAGAATATTCCCCAAAGTCATGACAAGCTGGAATAATGGGCTAAATATGAAATATAGAATTTAGCAGGCATTAATGAAAAGTGGTGCAATTGAGTACAATTGCATATGTATACAAATAAATAATTTAAACAATCAGGGAGAAAATAATTTAGGTACCAGTAACCACTCAGAGAGATAATAACTTCTTAAACCACATTATTAGAAGTGGAAAATTCCAAATGAAGGAGGCTGATTATCGTTTTTTACTCAGAAAATACCTGGAAGATTATCTTCAGTTCTGTGAGCAATCAAGAGAATTTGAGAACACAAAACAATATCACATGGGAGAACTGTTGATGTTTTAGGTCCCTGTCAACTTGGGGAGTCTTCGAAACTATATTTAGATGCATTCTTGAAATTGAAGGTCTCACACAATTCCTCAATACCCTGTCCTAGCCTGGATCTACTGTAGTGGTGTTCTTCAAATCTAACTGCATAACACTCTAACAAGATCTGGAAAAGCAGAGTCCAGAGGGAGAATTGCTTCTGGGCTTTTTCATGGTAAGATTTGATTAGGGCAGGCTTTCCTGTAAGACTTCTGAGGTAGACTGGGGTGGATCTTGTTTGGATGGCCCTGCTATCTCACAAACAGGAAGGATTTCCAATTTCTCACTTAGAAAGAGCCAGCAGGCCTGGGGTCAAGGTCAGCTGGACATGACTTCACCAGACATTTTTTTTTGCCCTTGTGTGCTTTGCTTTGTGATGTATGACTCATCATAATTAAATTTTGAGCTAGATTAACTATAATTCCTGCACTTATTAGACGATCAGGGTTTAAAGCCCTTGTAAAAGAGGATGAGCTGTTCATTCTGATAATGCAATTAACTACCCAAAAGAGCTAATATTTTTTTTGAGCGAAGAGTAACTTTTGATTAATGATGCATTTTATTTTCCAAATCCCTGCAGCAATGGGTCACATCTTCAGCGAGAAAACCAAAGAAAAAGGGTGAAATTAGAAAATTCAGAGTGTTTAGATGTGGATTGGTGTGGATTCTTCAGCGTTAGATGCTCCTGTAGAACCTACTCCCAATCCCTGAGCCCCTATTCGCTTGGGCACACATGTACCCTCAGGATTCTCCACAGCCACTGTACACCTAGAAAACAATTTTGGAAGTGCTGATGTCCCTCGTCCTCATATCCTCTTATAGAAACAGGACATAGCATCAGCATTTCTGAGGTTCTTTGGCTATGGGATGCTATTTAATTCCATTATTTCCTGAGCAAGATCTATGTGAAGAGAGAACTGGTTGGGAGGAATCAGGAAATGCTTCCTGGGAGAGGTGATGTTTGAGAAGAGTGTGACTCAGGGCTGGCATGAGAATTGTGGCACATTATTTGATGTCAAGGAAATCAGTTAGAATGTTATTTTAGGAATCCAGATGAGATATCAGCAAGAAGGTGGAGAGAAACAGACATATTCACCCAATATTAAAGAAGTAGAATCTTCAAGACTTACCAGTTGATTGCATATCTGAGGGACAGTTGAGTGGGGAGTGTCAAGAAAAATTTCCAGGTGCCTGATTTGAGTGACAAGGCATATGATGGTAGTTTAGGTGGAAAAGCTTGTTTTGTGGGGGAAGATTATTTCTTCTGGAATGATGGAAGATATTTTGAGTTGGAGTTAAGTGTGGTACATCAAGGTAGAGATGCCTAATAGGCAACTGGATGTGTGGGGTTGGGACTCAGAAGAGAGGAGATGTTGATTGACAGATAATTGACACAGTAGTTGCAACCATGGTTGTGGATCGTATTGCCCAGGAATGGTATATTCAAATTAGGCTATGAAAAGAGGACCAAGAACTAAACTCTGGAGATTAACTCTCAAGGGGTAAGCCAAGGAAGAGCCAGGAAGGAGATTGAGCAGAAACAGACATCAGTGGCTTTAACTACAGGGAACTGGGGCCCATTGAAGCAAAGGGCAGAGAAGACACCTTGAAAAAAATGAATTCATGTTCTCAACAAGTGGAACTGATGGGAGAGAGACTGAGGAAGAAACTACAGGTATAAAGTTTAGCAGAAGTAAAGGCATAGAAAGTGAACTAGAGAAGGTGCCAAGGCAAAGATTTCAGTGAAGGAAATTTAATTTTCTCTGAAAGCAATATGCCATTATTCCTCACCCTGCCAAGGAGATTCAGTGTGGCTTCCTTTGCTTTGAAGCCATGTAGGCATCACTATTTTTTTCTTAGCTTCTGGATCCTAGTGAGCAGTATCCATCCTTCATGTCTTTTCCCAGATTCTCACTTACGCAGCCACTACTGCTGGCCTCTGAGAAGGATGGAAGCTGATACTGGGATGCAGTATTCAAAACTTACTATTAATACAATCTGGTCCAAACATATCTTCCCATCTTATCTTTTCTTTCTTATATCGAATCCCAGCTTCTTCAAAATAGAATTATCCACCAATTCCCATCTAATCTGTCTGGTTTCTTCCCTCTGTGCCGACATCCTGCTGTTCTCTTTTCCTGGCAGCTCCCAACCCCACCCATTTCCTATTTCTTCAAATTCTACTGATCCTTTATATGTCAATATCATACACCATAAAGCCATCCCACATCCTCTGAAAAGATCTGAATCTTCCCTCTAGACTACCAGAGCATTTTACTTTTTCATGGCACGAATCCTACTTTGCTGTGTATTTGGAGTTAGCCATGTTGGTTTCCAGTTTAGACTATGACGAATTCCTCAAGGGTCTGCCTGGACCCTGTTCTCCCTTTCTTGTGTCTCATCCACCAGCACTAAGCGCAGTGCCTGACACATACAATATGTCCAATAAATGCTTATAGAATGAATAAGTGAATGGATGAATGAAGGAAAAGATGGTTTGTGGAACAGTCCAGTGCTAATCTCAGAGAGAGAGAACTTTCCCATCTCTGGCTCCCAGATCCCAAATAAGATCTTATTCTAAGCCATGTGTTTTGTCTTACTCCATTAAGAAAAAGGTTTTGCTATATATTGTGCGAAGTCTCTCGATGGTGCATAGTTATCATTTTCTGTGACCCCATTTCTCCACATCCAACTGTGAGCTAATGGCATGGTTTGATGGAAAGAGCCTGACTTGGGTGTGGGATAAGGTCTGGGTTGATTCCTAATATTGACTCCTAATATTGTCTGTTACCCACTCTCTATGATTCTAGGACAGGTCACTTGCCCTCTCTGTGTACTGTAAACAGGAGTGTCCATTTCTGACCTGCCTCCCTCCAAAAGAGTACTGCTGTGAGGCCCCAGAAAGATATGGAGTAAACAGGTTCTTTGCAAACAATAGACTCTGGACACAGGTGAGGAATTGCCATTAACGAGGTAATTAATCTGGCTTGAAATAAAGAGTTGGATTCTGTCCTCTTTGGATCAGGCTGCTCTTTAAAATCGCTATCCAGAGCTCTGGGAGATGACTTTAAGTTATGTAGATGACACTTGTTAATGACAGAAAAATCTATAGGAGGAAGAGCTCAGATATGGTGGGGAGTCCAAGGTAGCTAGACTGGCTAGTAACAAGCAAAGAACAGACTCTGCCTGCAGTTGGTAATGAGATCATCAGGGCAATATTGCAGGGAACTGGAAGGGAAAACTGAGCCAAAGTATGGACTTTCAAGCAGTTTGAGGAAGGGATGTGTGTGTGCATAAGCATGTCTAAGGGGTCGCAGGGGTCTTTGATAGCAATAACTGTTGTCATTTGCATAAGCGCTCTTACAATTTGCAAAGCATTCTCATAACCACCATCTCTGAAGTCAAAAAACATTATCTCCACTTTCCAAGATAACCCCAACTAGAGCAGCATCTCAGTCTTAACTTTCCCTCCCCTTCCCTTTTCTTTCAGCCAATATCACCACCTAACCTTAAGGCCTTGAGAATGGCTGTGGAAACTGAGTCTCAGGGAGTGAAGCAACTTGTGCAAGGGCCAGAGCTGTAACTTGAACTTTAGGCTATGCTCCATTTTTCTTTAATATTTACCTTTTTATTATGTATAAAAGCAACAATGCCAATTGTAAAACTTTTGCAGGGAGAGGAAATCTCAGACAAGTATAAAGAAGAAAATATAATTTAGCCATAATTCAGCCTCCCAGAGATAACTATAAATATTGGATCCATATTTCCTTCCAGCTTTTTTCTATGCAATTTGGCATGCTTGAGATTCTGATAAATATAAAAATGTGCATTCCAGTATACTTTCTGCTGCATCATGATCTGTGTAGGTCACTAGGATATGTGTAGTATACTAGGCATATCCTCTTCCAAACCCTATAACCTTCATCCCATGTGTCAAATAGGGTTCATAGTAATGTCCCATTGGTCTTGCAGCTCAAGTGAGAATCCTTTGAGATTCTAAAGGTAAGGGTATTTTGGAAATCCCAGCATGTGATTTGTGGAGAGGGTCTCAAGTGCAGGGCTTGGCTACTGTGGCTCCTTCTCTATTAAGCCCCCTGGCCACACACCTGAGATTAGCATTTCTAGGAGCCTCCCTGCTAAGCACTCATTTGGTCAGTCTGGCTCTGTCTTCCCCCTCCCATCCTTTGCCCCTCAGTCCTTCCTCTCCAATTCAACCCCAGGTGACCCTTAAGCAATAACCTGCAAGGGCAAATGGGATTTGGTGATATTAAATATAACTTGAGAGCATGAACAGGTCATCTTGTACTTTTCCAAGCTCACTGTTTAAGAAAAGAAAATATCAAAACCACTTATTCTCCCATATTTGTTTTTGTCTTTATTTGGTTAATTCTTGGTCTGCAGATGTTTGCATTAGAAACTATTCCTAATGTTTCTATAGATGATATAGGTAATAGGAACTGAAAGAGAGTGGTCCCAGTAGTAAGAGTTCAAATCTACGTGGAAAGAACACCCTAGACATTTTCAACTATTTTTATCTTATACTTTCAGTGGTGGCACAGTTCCACATTGAGGGAGATGGAGTTGCTTGATGGCTGCTGGTACCTTGGTCCCCTGGGAATTTAGATCACTTGGAACCCCAAAGTAATGTTTCACTGAGCTGCATGTTTCTGGCATCGGAGTGAATAAGGCTCTGATGATAGGTGGCCCAAGGAGGGAAGAGTGTTTCTCTCCCCCAGCTACTCATGCCTTTGGTCTATCTAAAACTGTGGTTATGTAGCCACTCACATTCATTTTGTACATCAGAGATTAATCTCATAACACACAGCAGCATTTCTCAATGTGTGGTCTATAAACTACCCACATCAGAAGCATTTTAATAGAGGCCTGGGATCTGCATTTGAAAAGCATCCCAGATGATCCCCAAAGCTCCAGTCTCTCCAATACTCTGTGAAAAAAAAAAGGATGCCATAGCTGAGGAAATTTTGGACAGATTGCCTGTTATGTCCCCTTCTTAGGAGATTCATTGCACATTAGCAATATTAAAAGTTCTGAGAAGTGTTTCAATAAGAAAACAATCTATGCCCACTAACAGAATTAATTAAACAAATTAAGAAATTGATACAATAAACTCCTATGCTTTATTTTTTAAAATAAGGTAGCCCTTAAAACACTAACAAGCAGCTTGGTGTAGATGTTAAGAGAGTAGGCTCTAGAGCCAGAGAGGTCTGAACTCAAATGCAGGCTATGCAATTTTAAATTGTGTAATCTTGGGAAAGTTCTCTGAATCTGTTTTCTTTTCTCTACAATGGGGATAATAATAATAATAGTATATATCTCATGGGGGTTATTGTGAGTTTTAAATCAATGAAAACATGAAATACTTTTGGAATTGTGCTTGGCACATGGAAAATATTCAATAATTATTAGCTCTTATGATCACTGACATGGGAAAAAGCCCATGATATATTTATTGTCAAATTAAAAGCAAGGCCAAGAACAATATGTACAGTATACTTTCATTCGTGTTATTAAATTTTATATAGTAAATAATTTCATAGAAAAACAAGTGTGGAAGGATATTCACTACTCTGTTAACAGTGATTACATTTAGGGTTAGGGAATAGAAGGGAGTAAGACTGCCAATTTTTACTTTATATACTTCAATAATATTTTTTCTCTTCAGCTTTATTGAGGTATAATTGAAAAATAAAAATTGTGTATATTAACAGTGTACAATGTGATGTTTTGATATATGTATACATTATAAAATGATTAAATAAAACTATTTAACATATTCATCACCTTACATACTTATTGTGTGTGTGTGTGTGTGTGTGTGTGCATGTGCGTGGAGAATATTTTAAGAACTCTTTTGGCAATTTTCAAATATACATTATTATTAACTATAGTCACTATGCTGTACGATAGATCTCCAGAACTTATTCATCCTAACTGAAACTTCATACCCTTTGACCATTTCCCTTCTTCCCTTTTCTTTTTTTTTATCTTTTTAAAGAAAACATACATCTGGGAGACAGAATGAATCTTGTCCAGAACTGAACCCCATTATGGCCCAGACAATGAGAAATAATCAAGTGAGAACATGGTTCACTTCTGTTTCTAGAGAGACACATTCTGGCTTCATTTTTTAAACCAGCCTCACCATTCTTCTGACTCATCCAGCTGTCTTCCTACTGACCTCCTCTGTACCTGCTCTGTATATAAAACTCGTCTTTGTACATGTGAATTTTGGATTCCTAATGCCAGACATTGCATTTCACAGAGGTCAGCTCTGCTCCATACTGAGATTGTTTTGGATCCTGACTCTCCCATCCAACCTGTTAGCTGGACCGTCTAGCTTCCCGGTATCCTCACTCTCAGAGAACACGCTGTCTGTCTTCATTTTCACATGAGCCATTGGATAAGGGTGATTTGACTGGGACTGATATAGAGACCTATGACCTGTCACTAGATACCCTGATTCACTATATTAGCAGCTGCCTGCTACTTCTGGAGTCTCACCTGCAGTCTGTATTTCTTCACTTGATCTACAATGGGCTCATGGGAGTCAAAGTCAAAAGCCTTGTTAAAATCCAGATACATCCTGTCTACAACATTCTCCTGATCTACAAGCCTTGCAACCTTATCAGGAGAGTAAATTAAGTTAGTTCTGCCATGACTTGTTTTCCTAAAGGCCCTACTTAGTGTTATTACTAAAAGAGATTTGATTTGAGCCCAATTGTGGTTTCAATTTAGACATATTTACTGTACTTGCCTACCTGCTCAGTGTCCCTCCCTGTCCCCCCAAGGCCTGCCTGGTGGCTGGAGGTAATTGGATATATAAATTCATGCAAAAGGACTAATGGAAGACAAGGGCTTATATGAACTGTTTGCAATGTAGCAGCAAGAAAGAATTACCAAAAAAGGTGGAAATGCTGACATATATATGTGCATTTTTGATTTCTAGTGCTTGGCACTGCATCATGATAGATAGAGGGCTTATTTTGGCTAGAGGAGGATTTTGATGCTCTTCACACTACAACAGGAGCCTGTTTATCATTATACCTGTGACCATGGCTTAGTAATGGAGGACTATATTAGCTTCCTAGGGCTGTTGTAACAAATGACTGCAAACTTTGTGGCTTAACACAATATAAATTTATTACCTCACAGTCTGGAGGCTAGAAGTCCAATATCAGTTTCACTGGGCCAAAATCAAGGTGCTGGCAGGGCTGAGCTCCCTCCAGAAGCTCTAGGGTAGAATATGTTCTTTGCCTCTTCCAGCTTCTGGTGGCTGCTGGGCTGCTGGCATTCCTTGGCTGGTGGCCACATCACTCCAATCTCTGCCTCTGTGGTCACATGGCCTTCCTCTCTTCTTTTCTTTTTCCCTCTGACTCACTTATAAGGACACTTATCGAATTTAGGTCCCAGCTGGATAATCCAAGATAATCTTTCTATATCAAGATTCTTAATTTAATCACATCTGTAAAGTCTCATAGCCGGTAATATTCACAGGTTCTGGGAATTAGAGCGTGGATATTTTTGGGGGACATTATTAAGCCTATCACAGGGACTAATATCAAATATCTAATGCCTTCCCCTGCCATGCTCTGCTCAGCCCCTTGGTTTAAGTATGAAGATACCTGAAATAGAGAAAAAGCTAAGTCCTGGAGAAGATGCCTGTGCTCTCCTCTTCTGGCCCTAGGAGATGGATATGTCTAGTTGCAAATTTGTTCATGTACCTGCTCAGGTTCTGACCTGCTGGGAAATAGTACATTATAATCCACTCCTGAAATTCACCTTTGCCAGTTTTCACTCATTTGGGTGGATTTCGACCTCCATAACATAATTGCTGATGCACGTTGAAACTTTAACAGGGGGAAAGATTGATTGGCTCACCAATAACATTTGTCTCTTGGGCTGGCAGTGAGCACAGAGCAGCCATTTATGCAATCTAATTATTACGTCAATTGGGGGATGGAGTAATGTTTCCCAGATGCCATTTGGCACCTGGAGAGCTGCAAATCAGCACTATCATATAAGAAACATTAATATAGACCATTGATTGGATTCATTGATCCTCACCTCTCCCTTCCCCCCTTTGGCTTGTTATTTTTGTTTGGAGTGAAATGTAAAAGCTTTCCTTTGCCTCCTTTAGCTGCCACGTTCAGACAGGGGATCGGATTGATTAGGTGTCTTCTATAATGAAGTATACTTAAGGAATGATGTGCATTTTTGAATCATTGTCCCTTTTCCTGACCTTGCATCATTCAAAATATTCATGGCCAGTAGGACCCAGATCCAGGCTCCAAAAGAACCCAAAATGGGCAGGAGGGAAGAGCAATGAACAAAGATGCTATTAAAATCCCTGTATCCTGAGCCTGTGTGATATGTGCTCAGAACTTTTCATGCTCATTGTTGCAACAGTTTCTTGGTGTTAGAGCATTGTAATCCTCCAAAAGGGCTTATTTTTTAATGATTCGTTTTTATCAGGAACTAAGTAATCTGTAAGGATTAGCCTCAATGGAATGCAGGGTCCTATAGCCCGAGAAAAGAGGATGTTAGGATATTGGAGAGGTTTATTATAACTCCTTTCCTAGTCATTTCCCTTCCACAAATGCTTCTCCCCCTTGTAGGCAGATCCCTGCAATTTCTTACTAAATGACAAAGTCTTTCATTCTACAATTGGACACAAAGCTTAAAATGTAGCTAAATCCAGAAACAACATAGCTATTTAAATTTATACTAAGGAGTAAATGACTGCTACTACAGATTCATAGATGGTCTATTAGATTTGGAAAGGAATTCACAGCCCTGAGTGCAGAGCCTTTATTTTAAGGAGAAGGGAACTAAGAATTGACTTGCCCAAGGTCCTACAGCAATTTTGTAAAAAAATTCTATTCTGAAAGAAAGTTTTAACAGTGGAGCACCTTAAAGGCATCGAAGACAGATGTTTGTGACTAGTTTTGCAAGGGCCAGTTATGGAGCATTGCAAAGCCAACTATAACAGCAAGACAACCATTAAAGGAATTAAGGTAGTCTATTACCAATTCTCAAAACACCCCTTTGCTCTGCTCTGGTGGTATCCACCAAAACTTATGTGTCTTATTCCTTTTTGTCCCCTTAGCATCTAGCAGAGTGCCTGCCTCATAAAAGGTACTCAGTAGGTATTTGATGGAAGATGTTTGAATATCTACAAAAGTAGAGATGGGCTTTTTGTGGAACCCTTCATACTCACTCTCTCATTCTTCCTCCTGTGTACACGTTGCTTAAAAAGCTGCTCAGGTTAGGGGTTTTGTCTTTTGGTGGGACTAATAATTGTGTCAGTGGTCAGAGAACAAAGTGAAGTCTGCCCAGTTTATGCAGGTTTGAATCCACAATCCTAGACTTCCTTGAAGCATATGAAGAACTGGTTAGGCTATAATCTGATACGTTAGAAGAAAAAAATTGTGGAATCCACGTGTCTTTGGAGTGCAGAGTCTATCTCTGGGTATTGTGGGCATCCTAAGACAGGTAATGCAGCTCCCAATTGGGAGCTACCACACTTTATCCAACAACCTTCTCTCACTCTCTGGGAGGAACCTTTCTTTGGCTGTGGTTGGGGCTATAGGGTAAGAGCAGAGAGGGAACCATAAGGTTTTGAACAAGCCACTTAGATATTCTTTTCTTTCTTTTTTTTTTTCTCCAAGTCAGAAAATTTTGAGAGAGCCACTTAGATACTCATGGCTTGTGGGAAGGAAGTAATAAGAGTTTGACCTGTCAGGATATGCCCTTAGCTTCAATCTCAAAGTCCCCACTCCCACCAGTTCTATCTCCTTGTTCTCTCCCTTTGCTGATTCACTTGCAGTCACCTGCAGGGGCCAGGCCCAGGCATGGCCCCTG
The DNA here is from genome assembly GCF_040939455.1 of Microcebus murinus. Lineage (NCBI taxonomy): Eukaryota > Metazoa > Chordata > Mammalia > Primates > Cheirogaleidae > Microcebus > Microcebus murinus. Next base: position 57,239,704 of record NC_134136.1, read on the forward strand.
GCCCCCAGCATGCCTACCTCTCTTTGGGCAGCATTCATTAGGTCCTGCTGCTCATGCCCTCTGTCTTCATGTCAAAATTTTTCAGTCAAGGATGATGACGGAGAGACAGGGAAGCCCTTGAGGCAGGGCTACCCATCAGCCCCAGAGGAAAACAAGATCCAGGAGCCAAGCCCACTCCTGTTGGCTGATGGCTCAGCATTGGCTGAGAGTCGAGAAAGCCTTCAGTTGGTCTGAACCAATGAAAAGGAGCCAAAGATACAGTCTCTCTGGCCATTAAAGAAACATTTCCACCTATGATTGGCCCCAGGGTACTTCACCTCAGGGTTCTCCTATTGGCCTGGAATAGCATGCTGGCAGCCAGGGCACTCTGTGGTGAGCAGGCACCTACGCAGGCATGCAGTCAGGCACAGCCTGCTGCTGGGCAGTCAGGGGACAGGCAGATAGAGAAGGAGGTATCAAGATCCTCCCTCTGCTTAACTGGTGACATCTTTGGGGCCCACCCACTTCTTTCTGTGCCTCTCCCCTCAGGCTGGGCCTGCTCGCTTTCCTGGTCCCATTCCCCAAAGGACTTCGATTCCCAGGTATGGTGGTGACTGGCAACACAGGGTAAGATGTAGCCTTTTCTCAGGGTTATTTGCATTGTTGTAGGGGATTCCTGAAATCTGAAAGGATGTGGTGGTCCAAAGAAATCGTAGGTTCATAGAATTTTGGTGCCAAAGGGAACTTTGAAATAGTTCCCATTTTACAGATGAGGAAGAAAACTGAGGTGAAATTCAAGAGGTAATGGAATTTGGTCAAAAGCATACAGCTAGTTAATGGCAAGTCTCCTGACCATAAGCAAGGCATTTCTGATGCATCATAAACGAATCTTGAACAGTTGTATTTCATGTGCCTTTCTATTGTTCTTCAAACCACAGGTTCTCTGTCCTTGGGAAACTCCTAGTCCCACTGGGGAGATCTTCAGACCACAGATATAGCTTAATTAACTTTTCCAACAAGTTTTTAGTTATGTCTTCAGTGAATGAAGAAAAAGGCTTGCACCATGGGCTTTCTCTCGTTGTTTACTTTCTTCTTGTGATTACCAATCCCACAGTAGTGAATTGACTGTCACAAGGGCTCTGGAGTCATATAACCAGCTATCTACCTAGGAAGTTGTCCAATTGGGGACTCTGGTCACTAGCACCATGACAGTTGAGCCATCAATGTTCAAGATGCAGCAAAGAAACAAGTCAATTACTAAATGGAAAAAGATCTGAGCCCAAGCTACTGCAACATTACTATGAGTGCTTCATTTGTCATGCATTTATCCTCCAAATCCCCTTTAGGTTAGAGACCTGGGTTTATTTGTTCATAGGTAAGATGAGCCCCTGAAGAGTACTGAAATCCTGGCCATAAGTAGCTCTGTATCATCAACAACAACAATAAGGATAAAGGGATTTTGATTGCTCAATCCAGCTTTCCCCCATTGCTTCTGTATCCTTGAGGCTTTTGCTTTCCTAATTCTCCTCTTCTTATCCTTTAAAGGCCAATTTAAGTCCTGCCTTCCTCATGAGTCTTCCCTCATCTAGTGCTGCCCACATTAATTTCTCCTTCCTTTGGATTCTTACAGTCCTTCCAGACTAAACCCCCAAATGATATTCAATTATATTCCATTTTGTATTTCTCACTATTGGTTTCATGTATATTACTCTCATCTTCTTAACCTGATTTGTAAATTCCATAGGGCAGAGTACACATTTTATACTTGTTAAGTGTGCCCCACAATGTCTGGAGGATGTTCAAATTAAGCTAGCATCAGCTTTTGAAATGACATGGAAAATGCTCACGATGTACTTAAGTGTCTAACCAAAAATACAAGACTCCATAACCACAGTTTTATAAAGAGACAGAAAACAATCACAAGTGAGCAAAAAGGAAATACAATCAAATGTGCAAGAAGTGAGATGATAGGTGAGCTTAAGCTTTCATTTATTTACCTGATTTTCCAAATTTTCCACAAGGAGCATGCACTACCCTTGTGAGAAACAATTATTTAAAAGGGAATCACAGATTCAAAGGTTCCGAAAGGTAGAACAGTAAGAGACTGTAGAATTTGTAAGTCTTGTCCTATTGCTTTGAGGTTGAAAAGGCTGGAACCCTGCTGTGGGAGATACAGAGCTGGAACCTCACAGTCTCCACTCTCTAGCAGCAAACAGCCAAGTGTTCTGGAGCTCGGAGGCTGAGGCCCCTACCCTCTCCTCAAATCCACCTTTCCCTCTTGGGTTCCCCTCCAGACATTGGTCCTGGAAGTGACTGTGTGGTTTTTTCCTGCCGAGTTTTCCCATGATTCCTTGATGTCTCCTGGGTGGGGAAGCCTGAAGGTTTGCCTTTGACTCACTCTCTAGTCCTTTGCCAGCTTCTCCTGTATGTAACTCCCTGCTCTGCCTCTGGAGCATTCCAGCACAATGGGATATAGTATCCCCACCCCCAGGTGGTTGGAAGTGGAAAACACCTAGCACACCCTTTACTAGCAACATAAATCCACTGCAGTCTGAGTCCTTGCTGGAAAGGGTGATCTTGAACTCATTGCCACTGGACATCTTTGCAAAGCCTGGCTAAGAGAAATACTATTTAAGGAGGGCCACCTCAAAGGGATATATGCAGCCCATCCATTTCTTTCACACTGGACCCAATAAACTAGACCTAGGTATCTGCCAAGCCCATAACTTTCCCTTCTCTAGTTAGGCCCACTTCATCCCCAGCCAAGAAAAAGGCTGGCTGTTCTATGCACAGGAGTGGCCATTGATGGGTCCAGGTGTGGCCACCTGATGCAAGGCAAGCCATGTATAATCTGGTAGCAGATCTAGGTGGTGGAGTTTTCTAATAGTGTTCCTTTTGCCAGCAGTGGAATATAATGTGACTACAATTGGGCACTCTTGGGGTTAAGGCTAAGAAGACTCTTGTTAAATCTACATTTGCCACTTATTTTGGAGGATAAACACATATAATGCATTGTATCCATCCATGCTTCCATGGTTCCATCCATCTACCAAAAAAGCATTGGGTTCCTACTACAGATCATTTATTCTTATTTGCATTTCCCAATCCACAAAACTCTGAAAACCAGAAAATTTCACATAAGTTTGAGGCTCAAACTCATTTTAACTTATATTAAGATATTGATAGTCATTCTTTATGCCACTTAGTATGAATATTCACATATTTCATGACAAAAATATTAATGCATTTAATTATGGGGGCCTATGCTACCTGCTAGCATAATACCTGCTAGAGGTATTATGTGATATGGGCAAATGCACACGAGTACCTTGATAAAATTCCCCAAATTCTGAAACATATCTGGCCCCAAGGATTTTGGACAAAGCACTTTAGCCCTGTAAGATCTGGGGGGAGGGATAGCAGTGGATACCCTACCTGAGTTGGCCAGGAGCAGAGGAAATCACACAGCGAAGGTAGTAGGCATCCAAGTTTTTAGAGAGGGAGGGCTTACCGAAGTTCCAACCAAGGAAACTCAGTTGGGTCACTCAGCCATTGTTCAAAGGGTCAAGGCTGCAAAGGGAAGACAGAATAAAGACTCAGGAGAAAGACAGAACTCAAATGGAACAAGAATAGTTGAAGGATAACAGAAAGGATAAGGGGTCTAGATTACAGCAGGGACTCCAGCCAATTGGCTGACAGATGTAAGGAAGAAGTTTGGGTCAGGCTGGCTTTAAAGATGGAGAATTGTGGCAGACAGATACAGAGAGGGATGAGACACAATCTCTGCCTTCTCTTAGTCTAAAGTGTAAAATTCCATTACCTGGGAGCAGGGTCCTGAGAGGATGGATAGAAATTGAGGTCACATTAGTCTGAGACAAAAAATTGTCCTTGGCTGTTTCCTATCCCTGTATTTTTAAAGCTATCTTTTTAAATTGTGAAATATACCACATATAAAGAAAAGTGCACAAATCATAAATGTACAGCTTGTTCAATGAAACACCTGTGTTAATAGTTAACAAAGTTAAGAAATAAAGTATCAGTAGCACCCCAGTGCCCAATTTGTGCCCTTTCCCTAATCACAGCTCCTTTCTCCCTCCTAAAAGGGAAAAGTCCCATTCTGATTTTTCATAATTCACTTTCTTGCTTTTATTTATACTTCTATATCTTAGCATGCATCCCTAAACATTATAGTTTTGCCAACAAGTGTGTATTCTTTTGTTTCTGGCTTCTTTCATTCAACATTATGTTTACAAGACTTATCCATGTTGTTGCATGAAGTTTCTATTGTTCTTTCTCATGGCTGTATAGTATTCCCTTTTGTGAATATGATACGATTGATTTATCCATTCTACCAATTCTACCATCAATAGGTATCTGGACCATTTCCAGTTTGGGGCTATAATGACTAACACTTACTATGGTTATTTTTGTTTGGCTTTTGGTACATGCGTGCTTGCATTTCTGTTGTAGTGGAGTCACTGAATCATGGAGTCTGCACATGTTCCACTTGGTTAGATGCTGTCGGTTTTCCAAAGTATGCACTAATTTACACTCTCCCATTGTGCCAAATCATTATCAACACTAAGTATTGTCAGATTTTTAAATTTTAATCATTCTGGTGGGTGTGCAGTGGTATGTCACTGTGGTTTAATTTGCAGTTCTCTGGTGACTAATGAGGTTGAATATCTTTTCATATGTTCATTGGCCTTTTGGATATACTCTTGTACAATTCCTATTTAAGTCTTTTGTCCATTTTTTTCCTATTAGATTGCCCTTTTCATATTCATTATAGGAATTCTTTATACATTCAAGATGCAAGTTCTTTGTTACATGTGTTATAAATAAATTCTCCAGTACTGTAGCTTCCCATTTAATACTTTCTCAGTCTAATTTTCTTCCCCTAATTTCCATCATGCTTCCCAGACTCAAATGAGCCCAATTTTGCCAAGGTCTTAACAAGCTCACCTGGACCCTGAGGGACACCTCACTAAAGTTGCAAGGCTGTTCCCTCCACCTTCCCTTCCTTTTTCCCTCTCTTCTCTCAAACCTTGCCCATTCTTGGGGAATTGCTTATTATTCACAGGATGGATAGAAACAACCCTCTTTCAGCCATGGTGCCAAGACTGTCAGATTTGCCATGTGCTACTAATGAATCAGAAAGCTTTCACTCTGGAAAGCACTTGGAGATCATGCAGTTCTCTCTTTAATGGTGAGCAATTTGAAGCTCAGAGATACCAAGTGACTTGCCCAAGGTCATACTTCAAGTCAGTGGCCAAGCTAAGACTAGAACACAGGTCTCTTGCATGCACATCCAGCTTTTTCTACTTCATTATGCTAAGAAAGATCAGGGCACACAGCTGCACATTGACTGGAACATTTTTTTTTCTTCTGAAAATAAGTGCTGTCTGTGTCTGTGTAACAACGTAATCGGTAGAGACTATGGCTCATGTCTGTCTGGACCCAGGTTGAGAGATCACATCACCTCTGCTACTTTCCCATCTCCCGACTGTCAAAGCCTGAAGGACAACAAATGGCTTGAGTAATGAGATGAGTTAAGATAGTGTCTCCCACGCTGAATTATGTGCCAGTTCCAGGACTACAGGATTCTGCTACAATCCATTTACACAAGAAATTAAATTGAGGATCGCAATGTAATATTCATATATTAAATCCTGGCGGACAATCAAAGTAATTAAGGCCAAATGCTCTGAATCATCCTGTGGCATCACGAACATTCTATTGCTGGGTTTTTAGAAGGACTTATTTCTACAACCAATTATCTTAGAAATCATTAAAGCTCCTTTGGAATGTGAATAATTTGAAAGCTACCATCATACCCAGTACTACTCAAACCGTTTTTCCCCCATGAAAAAAGAATTCTGCTAGATAGGGGTGCTAGGTGGGCAAGAAAAGTCTGGTTTCAAGAAGCTGGGTCAGGGGATAGAAACCAGACTCTGAGTACCCCTCTCTTCCCATTATGTTCTCGTAAAGAGTGGCTATATTTCATCCTATATCAAAGCAGTTAAACTGATGCAGGCTACTGGGCTAATCCTAGCCACAGACAGACCTGCTTGTTGTGTACCTTTGTGGCTCTTACAAATACATTCTACTAATTAAAAGAAAAAGAGTTTGGGGAATGAGGATGGCTTTGTATAGCCCCACAGTGATGAGTAGGACCAACCTTCAGACCTCCTCCACCATGCCCCATCATGGATCACCTATTCTTTTAAAGCTTTCCTACCTACCCTCACATCTCTTAGTCCCTGTTCTTTTTGGCTTCCCTTTGTTCATACCTCTGTTACAGCACTCATCATAAGATCCTCGAGTTATTTGTTGGTTCCCCTTATGGAGCATAAGCTTTCAAGGGCAGGGGCTATGTCTCAATATGTCCAGTGTCCCCGTACCTGGCTCAGTGCATTCGTCAGACAAGGTACTTAGTGTATGGTTGGTGGATGTATGAAAGACTAAATAAGCATAAGAATGAATGATCAAGAGAACAAACTCACAAACTTATACAAGTGTGTCTGTTTGGGAGTTACAGGATTAGTGTCACAGCAGCATCAAAGAGAGGAATTAATCTTCTCTTCTCTTCCAGTAATGCCTTAATTCTCTCCAAAAAAACAATGCTCTCAAACCATCACCAACAAATGAAACCCTGTCACCAAGAATGTGTAACTAGAAGATAAATAAAACAAGGATGTGTCACTAAAAGATAAACAAAAAGTATTAAGTTAACTTGTACTTTTTAGAATTGTACTTAGGAATCAATCAAGTTATTTTACCTGAACTAATTACAAGACTTATATGGATCTTGAATATTGCATACAAAAAAGCTCTCTGATTCATCAGTTTTGCCAGTGGTAATAATTAAAAGTGTGCATATACAGTAATAATCCTACCAAATTATTTTTCTCATAAATATTTATCCATAGCCTAAGTTTGTTAATGCTGAGCAGCATCAATATTTCTTGGATTTGGCTCATATATTGCCCCCCTGACTGTATCACATTCTGATTCTTAGATGAGATACTTCAGAGATATTGACTGTATCTTGTTTGGGTCTGTTTCCCTAGCTCTAGCACAGAGCTTGGCACAGAAAAAGCACTCGCTGTAGAATGAATTAATGAATGACTATTAAGTGAGGCAGATGCTCTTAGGAATGTTTCTTATCATCAAAGTTTAGTTGCACAAGGCAAGCCCTGTTCACTGAGGTTCTCTTTGTGATCAGTTGGCTACAGCATCCCTGAGCTTTTAGGCCAAATGGATCCACCTACCCAAACAGTATGCCCCTTTCAAAGGCAGTTGTCTCACCCCTCCATGTGCCCAGCACTAGCCAGAGGGGGTGGTGCAGTCTGTGTGTCAGCCCAAGCCAGATGGACACACCAACAACCATCTGTGGCTTTCCTCAGAGGGCATTTTGAGCCTGCATGTTTCATATCATCATGGGTATACCAGTTAGTGTTGGAAACTAAGCCAAGAAATATTGATTCTGCAAAAATCAATAAACTGGGGCCAAAGCTAAATATTTATTGGGGCAGACAGTGATGCCATGTTTGCTTGGAAAATTCAATCAAGTTCTGTCCAATTATTGTGGGTTTAGGTTTGAACGAATTAGCTCTTAGTCATAGAATCCCAGAATGTCAGAGCTGGAAGGACCCTTAGAACTTGTCTGGCCCTGTATAACCCTGAGGTTTTCAAACTTTTCTTTTGCAATAAACACTTTGTAGCCAGGGGATTCTTACGACAGTCCTCTCATTCAGCAGAAGAGTAAAAGAAAGTCCAGTGAAGTTAAGAAAGATCATGGCAGACTGGGGAAATAGAGTCCTAGTCTTGGAGTAAGAGTCAAGACAGACTCCAACTCTGTACTAGCCACAGGGCCTGATATTATACCATTTAACTCATGCCTGAAGGGGCCTTTTGGATATGATCATTTAAACTGGTAAGGGACATCAGTTCCTTGGGGAGGGTGACATAGTAACTAACAGATTCATTAGCAGGAGTGAGTTTATTTAAATAAAACATATTGCTACCAGTTGTCACAAAGCCCAGAGGAAAATCCTGAGGGCAGGAGACCGAGGGAGGTAAATGTCCTTTATTAGGGTACTTCATGAAGGCAAAGAGAAGAGAGAAGGAACAGAGCTAGGCCAAACATCCTCTTCCCACCCTGGCTGTTATCTGCTTATGTGCCTATCTTTTCATAGGTGCATCTTTTGCAGTGCCTCTGTGTCATCCTCTGCAGCAGTGTACCTATCCTTGTCAGTGTCTGCTCGTGTGCATCCTTGTGTGCAGGTTGGCTCTGTTGATATCTCTCTGCTGTGGCTCCGTCTCTGCCTGTCTCAAGTCTTTCCAGGTGTGCCCGTTTGCCTCAGAATGTGTGTCTGTGTCTGGCTGACTTTGCTGGGTTGTGTATGTGCACATGCCTGTGTGTGCATGTGTTCTTCTATGTGCTCAGAACTCTATCTGTGGCCTTTATTTCTTGTAAGTGATTGTTTCTACCTTTCTGTTTTTGCCTTCAGTACTTTACCCCACGAGAATGACCAATAGTGAAAGTGGGAGAGAGGGAGGGAAGGGAAAAATATTTCTGGTCCCCCTATAGACCTGTCTCTTCCATATTTCTCAACTTTCTTCATCTATATACTTCCAGTCATCCTCCATCCCCCATCCCTTTTTTTTCACTGTATCTCTTTGTCTCTGGTTGTCATATTTTTCCCCAAAAAATCTTTTATTTCTTATTTAAAGAGTCAATTATAGCATACAACTTGAACTGCTTAAATTTTATTTTTTTCATTAAAAAGCATTTCAAGAGCAAAAAACTCATTTCTTCAAGCTCACTGTTTATGCTGTGGCATTTTCTAGTAAAAGTTTTCAAAAATTTCTGTATATCCTTTTCTTATTTTTCTATTTTATTTATTTCTCCCCCTTTCTCTTCCTCTGTTTCTGTTTGTTTTCTCTCTAGATTTGTCTTTTCCCATATATTTTCATTTTTTCTTATTTTTCTTTCTTTCTCTATGTATCTTTTTCCTTTTTGGAGGGATACTTTCTGAACCTATTTTTCTTTTTCTTTCTCCTTTTGTTCTTAGCTCCTCTTTCTGGGTTTTTCTTTTTATTCTTTTCCTCTTATTCTATGTGTCTCTTTTCTCTCATACTTTATTTATTCATTTTCTCTCCTTCTTTCCCTGTCTGTATTTTTATCCCTTTCTTTCTCCATTTCTTTCTTTCCATTTCTCTTTCTGTGGCCCATTCTTCTCATCTCTCTGTCAGTAGCTGCTTGTGTATCAATCTGTCAGCTTCTTTTGTGCTTTGTTCTCTGCAAAGATGCTTCAAGCATCAGAAAGGAGCAGGGGTTACTTTCTGCCCTGAGCTGGGCTGTGCGTGGACGGGGTTCATCATCTGTTTTCTCAGTCAACATTGGGTGGGATTGTTGCTGCTCCCTGGAACCTAACCAGCACATCCTTGTTCCCTGCCCCCAGGACCCCGTCTGCAGAGTCACACTGTGACTCCAGCTGCTGTGCTGCTTGCATTCCCTGCACGTCCCGTGCAGAGTGATGAGCCCCCAGGTGCAGTGGGAGAATTCATCAGCCACCCGACAGGGCTAACGATTTACTCCTGAGAAATAATCCATATCCAGATAATGGATCACCCCTGACTCCCTGAGACCATTTGTCTTGGCGGTTAAATGGCACCAGAATCTGGGGGCAGAGCTGGGACTCTATCCCAAGTTCATTGGTAGATGAATAGGCTGGAATAATAATGTTAAGGATTATGGTAAGAACACTTTGCATTTGCATGGTGTTTTTAAACTCTATAGATTTGGAGGAGATTAACCTTCCTTGGCTCGCTCACCTCTTTTGAATCTCACACACTGTGGACCCTGTTTACCGATTCAGAAAAAGGGGATTTTAAGTGACTCACCCAGAGTCATCTAGCCTGTTACTGGCAGAAATGGGAGGACACCTATTTTCTGACTTCCTGATACTCTTTCCTCTGAATGCCATATGGCCTTCCAATCTCTGGGTCTCACCATTTGTATCTGGGAAATGGAAGACAAATATAAGAGGCAGAATACTGAAGGGGCTCATAGGCAGACCTGGATTTGAATCCTGTCTCTGTATTAACTAGCTGTGTGGCCTTGGGAGGGTTGGTTACTCACTCGGAACCTCAACTTAAAATGAGGATCCTAATAAACCTTCCTCATAGAGCTATCGTGAGGATGAAGAGAAATTATACATGTAAAGTGCTTATTATAGTGCCTGGCTCATAGTAAAACTGCATGAATGTTAGCTATGATTATTACTACTGCCTGTCTCTTTGCAGGATGCTAAGATAACTCATACAAATGCATGAGAAAATTGGTCTGGAGGAGGGGAAGAGATAATTGATGAGCTTGCTTCAACAGAAGTGTCCCTGAGGCCACTGATGGAAGAAGGGACAAGGAAGGGTGAATTCTGATTGCTGTGGGAGGAACTAAAGATTCTGCTCGGCCTGGGAGATCCTGCCAGCTCTGAGAACAGGCAAAGAGAATAAAGGAGGTTGGGGATCTGTGTTGAGGCTCCAAACATGTTTCATGGCTCAGCAGGACCCATTGCTGGCCTTTAATTCCAGCCAGTCAAGTAAGGTTCCGCTTCTCAGGGTCTCAGCTGTCTCTGTTTCCCTAGGGTGGCTCCCACTCCCAAAAGCTGGACATAGGACTGTTTCTTTGGGGAATATTGAAGCCCAAAAGATATTTCAGAAGGCCAACACAGACTAAAAATAATGAAATGTTGTGCAGGAACCTTTTGCGTAAGTGAAAGCTCACTGTACAAATGAAAGAACTATTATTAATATTCCCAACAATAACAGTAGCAATCAATCTTTAGACCTGGTTCTATAGAGTGTGGCTGCGAGAGGTTGACACATCATCTCAGATGGTGACGAACATCCAGGGCCCATCTGCATGCAGGAGCACAGCCCGCATTCTTCTTCCCCTTTACAGAGACCTCACCCTCCCAGAGTCACACACATAATTTAGCCTTCGGTGAAATGATTCTGACGCTATTGAGGCTCCCTGGAGAATGGATGCTGTGCGGAGGCGGGCAGTGTGGGCTCCTGACTTCAAGCTGCGGGAACGCGAGTAATTGATACATCTCCTAAGCACCAAGGGCTCAACTCCTTTGGAGATGAGAAGGGCTTTGTCTAAGCCTGATGGTTTATTAATAATTCTCTCCACTGAAGAGAGCCCCATGCTTATCAATTGACAAGTATTTAGTGAGAACCCTCTGTGGGGGATCTAAAGAGGTTTGGCAGAGCTGACAATGTGGTTGAGGAGACAGACCACAGATATATAAGCATTATTGACAATACAAAACAGACCCCTCGACAAAGAGATGCTTGCAGCTGGAGCAAAGTGAAAAAAAATATATAGAGTCAGGAGACTTGACGTCACAATCTCTCTGAGCCTTGATTTCCCAATTGTCTTGGAAAGGCAGTCTAGTATCATTGAAATAATATTAGCTTTGGAGTCAGACCAACCTGACTTCAAATTTCAATTACCTCACAGACTAACTAGGTGTCCTTGAACACGTTACTTAACTCCTATGAGGCACAATTATTTTATGTATAATAACAGCCCCTACCTCCTAGGGTTGTGGTGAGGATTAAATGAAAGCACACACGTAAAAAGTTAAACTTAGTGCCTGGCACATGGTAAGCACACAATAATAAGTTCCTTTTATTAATATTATAATATGCAGGGGGAAAGGTAGAAATGTTTAGAAATAGAAGGGTTTTATTTTCCTCTTCAGCTCTTTATATTCTTGACATTAAATTTAATAGAAACACAAACCAAAAAAAAACTTGTATATAAACAATAATTATAATATCACTCTGTGATACCTTTTGTATGCCTCCCAGTATTGCTCACTAAATTTGGTATGATCAAATTTACAGAACAATGAAATAGCAGAGGAAGTAAATTATATACTCCTTGTGATCTTGGACTCCTCTCTGAGCTTTAGTTTTTCTATCTGTAGAATGTGGCTGGGAACACTTACTTCACAGTGCTGTTGTGAAAATTAAATTAAAATGTGTATAAAGCACTTGGCATAGAATTGGCAGACAACAAATGTTAGCTCCATTCCCTTTCTCTCATCTATAAAAATGGGAATAAGAAAGTATCAACCTCACAGGGTTACTGTGAAGATGAAGTTAGGTAAATATACAAGAAATGTTTGTAAACTGTAAAACCCCAATAATAGTCTTTACAGGACATTTGTTATGTGCCGGGCACTGTGCAATTAACAAATGTTAATCAATTAGGTAAACATTAAGTGTCTATTATATGCAGGACACTGTTTTGGGTGGTGCAAGTGATCCAGAGAGATAAGGGCCATCAGAGTGGATGAACCCCCTGCCCACAAGAATGGGGCATATGGGGCATTAAGGACAGGACCTTGAGGGATATGTCCATTCAGAGCACTAGAACAGAATGCAGAGCCATGGGAAGAAATGAGAGGTAAGTATACTAGTATAGCACAGTGTCCTCAGAGCCAAGGGAGCAGAGAGTTTTGATAAATAGAGAGAGATTCACAATGTGACATTCTGCAGAAAATGCAAATCAGATTAGGACAGAGATGTGCCCTTTGGGTTAGGCCTCCAAAAGTACATTAGTAACTGCATTGAGAAGGGCCAAGGATGTGTGTATGTGCATGTGTGGAGGGGACAGAAGCCATCTAGCTATGGACAGAGGAAAAAGTGGAAGGTGGGAAAAGTGAGGAGAGCACATCTAGAATACTCTTTCAAGGTGTTAAAGACTAAAGCTGAGAAAGGAAGGCCACATGATAGCTAGAAGGGGATTCAGGGTCAGGGGAGGGTTGTTTCCATATAAGAGCGTTTCAATGTCCTTGTGGGCTACGGGGAAGAAGAAGACACGATGAATAAGCAGATGAGAGAGAGAATTTTTGAACAGGCAGAAGAAGAACTCTGAGAGCTAACACCTGGGAGCTTTGGCTAAGAAAAGAGGGACTTGCAATCAATAAGAAGAAGGGATGGCAGGGTGGCAAATGCTGCCAAGTGGCCAAGAGAACTGAGAACCAACAAGGGGCCACTGCATGTAGAATTAGGAAGCTATGAAGGCTTTCCAGAGCAGGAATAGGTAAAATATTGAGTGGATGGCACCTTCCTGCCTTGCCCCTTAGTTTTAGTCTGACAAATTTCTTGGGATCTGGAGGGTGAAACAGCAGGACAGTTATAAACTCTGGGTGCTTGAAATTAGGGGAAGGTGCTGGGCCACACACATTTGAGAAATTTCAAAGACCCAGGAGCAGGTAGAACAGGCTGAAGGAAATATGCTTTATGGGGAAGGCTAAGATGAGCATAGGCAGAGAGAAGGAGTCAATGGAAGTGGAGAGGCTGAAGGTACAAGAGGGTAAGAAATTCCTTGGTGGCTGAGATGGCAGCAGAAGGAGGGGCTGAGCTTCAGAATGCCAGTGAGGGGGGTCCCAGAGAGGGTCCCTTCTTCCTTTGATGTGGAAAGGAAACAAAAAAACCAGAGGGGTCAAGGTTCTGTATTCAGTCCCTGAACCTGGCCTTGAGCACTAATATCACCACTCCTGACCCTATACCTTTCAGGGCATCTCACTATCACTGAGTAAATTTGAAGAACAGCCTCTGATGACAGCAAGATAAGGCAATATATTTGGAGGATATTTTGGAGGCTCTTTCCCTAGGGAGGTGAGAGAGAGCTTTAGCCTCAGTCCCAGGATACAGGCCCCAGACCCTGACCTACTGAGGAGGGCCTACAGTCCATGACCTGTACCCACGCTACACAGTCTCTTGCTTCCCTGTTGCTGACATTGGCACTCCAGAACCTCTCTTGAAAACAAAGTCAGGGTCCAGTCTCTCAGAGACTTGTTTTCCTCTTATTTGCTAAGGCACTGGGGGCCTAGAGTCCTGTGATCTGACCAAATGCTTCCCCCATTGAGGGCAAGGAAAAGGACTTTCTGAATATAACCTGATCTTCAGTTCTTTGACATGTGTACAGAGCCTGCTGAATGCATCAGATGGCCTTCCTGGCACTTGATCTGGCCCCAGCTACAGCCCCTCTTCCCTAGCATGGCTGCTTTCTGGTCCTAGGCAGATGCATCTCTGATGGCGCCTTCCTGCCTTGCCCCTTAGTTTTAGTCTCTGACAAATTTCTTGGGATCTGGAGGGTGAAACAGCATGACAGTTATAAACTCTGGGTGCTTGAAAGTAGGGGAAGGTGCTGGGCCCCAGAAGGCAGGAGAGGGGGGCCTTGGGTGAATGCCAGATCCAAAGCAACCCAGAAGATAGTGAGTCATCAGCATTTTTTGTCCCAGGGCCAGTTCTGGTGTTCACATTGCAGTCTCTATGGTGCCTGGGATGGAGGAACAAAGGGAGGGAAGGGCAAACAACCCCCTAGCTAAGGGAAACTGGGGCTCTGAAGCTAGCCCTGCATCTCTGTTTAAGATTGGGTTGTCCCAGGGTTGAGTTATAGTGGAGGAGAAAGACTTATTTGCATTGACAAATGGCAATTAACGGGAGGGGTTTATTAAAAGTGAGAGAAACTACAGGCTCAAAAATGTCAGCAGTTAGTGCACAAGAAAATTCCTTCACTGCACTTTCCTCTCCCTCTTCTCCTTCTCCTTTTATTCCCTCCCCTTTTTGCTCTTCTCCCTTCTTCTCTGCCCTCCTCCTGCTTGCTCCATCCACCCCCACTCACAGCTACCGATGTGATTTCTCACGTTCTACAGTCAAATGCCATTAATCCCAACAAGCTCACGAGGGTCCAGCTAAGCTGTCCCATGAACCAATCCTGTAAGCAGACAGACCAGGGGAAGTGGCAGGCAGACAGCCCCCCACCCCGCCCCCTCATGGTGATGGCAGCTAAACCAATAAACCAGAGTGGCTGCCCCCAAAATAATCAATAAATCACTTGTGGTCCAAGAGAGGTGGAAAACTTTCCGGCAAGCAGTTCTCAGGACATTTTCCATGACCTTCTCTGCCTTGAATGTCCATGGCGCACCAGCCACAAGAGCCAAGACTGACTCTGCTCTCAAGGTGCCGCTCCCAGATTCCGCCTGGCCTGTCTCAGTTTCAGAGGGAGGTCATTCATTCCAATGGGATGTGACAGGTGCCATCTTCAGGCCCCTGGCTCTGCTCCCAGCAGCTGGGACTGTCGATGACTGCAAATCCCCCAAGTGCCATGCTGGTCTTAAGAGAGCAAGCCCTGGAGTGGGCAGATGACCTTTCGAGAACCCACCAACCCAAGGTGGGATGGCAGTGTGATGTAATGGACCGAGCCCTGGACTAAGATGCTGGACACCTCACTTTTAGTGCCTTTTCAGCCACTAACTTGCTAGGCGGTGTTGGGTAAGTCACTTTCCCTTTCTGGATTTCAGTGTTTCTCCCCCCACACACACACACACCGTGATGTGAGGAGGTTGGACTAGATTATCACTAATGACACTTTCAGTCCTGGTAAGCAAATTTTGAAATTTTCAAGATCAATTATCTTTGGAAAATGTCTAACTCTGATTTAAATATGTTTGGGGATTCCTTCTCTAGGGCTCCAATTTAGCTGTTTTGTCACCAAATCCTTCACTCTAAACTCCCACTCCGTACATGCAGCCATTTCCAAGCACCTAAGCTCCAGCTACAAAATTGAGACCACTCATAGGATGCAGTGAGCTAGGCTGATGCCACGGCACTCACTCTAGCCCAGGCAACAAAGGGAGACTGTGTCTCAAAAAAACAAAAACAAAAAATACTGAGCTAGCCTTCCCCTCTTGCTGAGCTAGTTCTGTACTTGGGGCTGGGACATGATGATGGAGTCCTCAGGTGGAGCCCTGTGGGAGGGGATGCACCACTGACTCCCAGATTTTAGTAGCTTCTGCCTAAGAGGAGATTCCTCTAATTTTGTATTTCAAACTTCTTAATATACAGTAAAGTTGAAAGAATAGCACAATAAATACTTGTACATACTCTTGTAAACAATTTGCCACATTTGTGTGCTTTCTCTTGTTCTCTCCCATTCTCTCTTGTTATCTCTCTCTCTCTCTTTCTCTGGTGATCTCTCTCGCACGTGCGATCTCTCTCTCTCTCTCTCTCTTGATCGCTCTCTCTCTCTCTCTCCATTTGAAAATATGTTGCGGATATTGTGACACTTCGTCTCTAAATACTTCAGAATGCATCTTCTAAGAATAAGGATGTTCTTAGTTGGGATGATTCTCAGACTTTCTAAGGGCTTTGGAATTCTCAGCAAGGGGAAAGTCTATAGTCTCTGGAGTTCAAAGGGGGTCAGGAGATATAAAGGTCTAAAGACCAGATTTTAGTCTGGATGTGGGTAATATAAGAGGGAGCTGAGCACAAGAGAAGGAGGCACAGACAGTGGTTCAAGTACAGGTTACAAACATAAAAAAGCAATGACTTTGGGCAAGTCACTTCCCTTCCTTGAACTTCAGTGGCTTCATCTATAAAATGGAGGTGTGCTAATCTCTGTCCTATCAACCTCCCAAAATATATGACAGTCAAGTGTGAAAATAGATATGAAAGCACACTGGGAGCTGCTACACTTAAACATATGTGGGCAAGTGATATGCGGAGATCACCTTCAGAGCTAGTAAAGCTCAAGAGCAATGCTTCTTTGGCCACAAGTCTGGAAATCTCTTATAACACATGAAAGTGGATG
This sequence comes from Microcebus murinus, assembly GCF_040939455.1. Classification (NCBI taxonomy): domain Eukaryota; kingdom Metazoa; phylum Chordata; class Mammalia; order Primates; family Cheirogaleidae; genus Microcebus; species Microcebus murinus. The sequence continues at coordinate 57,256,367 of NC_134136.1, forward strand.
GTCCCCTGCCCAGCCCCCAGACTCATGTTACTGGAAGGCACAGAATTTTCATCTAGAATGGAAATCTCAGTGGCTTAAATTTCTAGTAGTTTTCCAAAAGCATAAGCACACACCTCAGTTATTTCTAGTTCTTTTTTCAGATAACTCCATTTTCTCTTATTGATTATAGCACAAAACTAAAAGATCACTCCCCACTTTTTCTTCTTTCTGACATTTTTTTCTCTGACTCCTTAATTCCTACTATTCCTCCCACCCCACCCTGTCGAGACTCCTGGAGTTGAAAAATTCTCTCATCCTGCCTACCCCTAGCTCAAAGAGCAAAATGCTTTACAAAATTAAGTGAGCATTTGGGATTTTTAACTTGATTTTTATCTTTTCATTCAACCAGAGGGGTACGTGTGTGGGAGCTGCACTTGTCAACTAAAAGCAATTTCTCTGCCTCCTTGGGGACTGAAGTGTAATCGTAGCTCTGTCTTTCTGGTGTCAGGATGAAACTTGCATTTTCCGGAGTGGTGTCAGCACAGTGACAGACAGCTCCTGAGATCTAGCAAAGAGTACTGGAAAAGAATGGGCAAGGGGAGAGAGATGTGGAAGCTGGTCTCAGCTCATCTCTCCTCCCCTGGGTGACGTTGGGCTAGTCACTTATTTTGCCTCACTTTTCTAACTTTAAAAAGGTGGGAATAATTTTTTCCCATTTCTATCTCACAAAGATGGTGCCAGGACTTTGTCAGGCTTTGGTGATATGAAAATGTTTGGAAGTAATGGAGCTACAGAAGAAAAAGTAACTGCTATGGAAGCAGTATATCCTAAGAATGCTGTTAAGTAGCTAGAAAGGAATTCAAGTTTTCTTTGTACAACCCCATTTGAGAAATGAGGGAACACTTCTGAGGTTCAAAGAAGTCTCACAAAGGTCCCCCATGATTTCAATGATATGTTCACCATGAGCCCAGCTAAATCTTTCCCAAACCGAGAAGCAGGGAGGCAGTGTCTTGAGGTCCTGGAGCCTGGAGTTCCCTTTAGAGAGTACACATGGTCCCTGTGTACTCCATGTGGACCTTTTGATAGTATTTCTCAAAAGAAGGTGTTGGAAGGCAGGGTTGCTACCTAGCCAATTCCCTCCATGGTCCCCTGGTGGGGTACTTTGTTATCTCACTGCTGAAAATGCAGAGACTTCCATAACAACCTGCAGAGGGAAGTGGGCAGAAGGACTGAGCTTTCCCATTTTATAGAGGAGGAGCCTAAGGCACAGGTTGGGAAGCAGACATACTTAGATTCACCCAGCCAGTCAGCCTGTGAGTCCAGCCTTGCTCCTGATATTTTAACTGCTCTTTCCACTGTGTTTCAGCTGTCTCTTGCCTGACACAAAGAACCCAACAAGTAGGAAGTTCAAATGAAATAATCTGACTGGGAAGTACTATGTAGACATATACATAAGGATTCTTAGAAAATCCAAATGGTTGACCTATATGGAGTATGCTCATTTTGAACACACCTAGACCCTGTCAGGAGTCAAGTTTTAAGGTTTGATCAATTTCCCATGCTATGTATTTCCCCATGCACCCAAAGGAAGTAGAGTGGGATTAAAGTGATTCATTTCCCCAGATGGTTGCCTCAGTGTTCCTTGTAGCTGGCGTGCAACAGGAAGAGATGTTGTGGAGGGTTTGCTGGCATGGACTTCTTTCCTTTATATTAAAGTATCTCCAACTTTAGTGGGCATAAAGGCCCTTATGGAGAGTCTGTTAAAAATGCTATTTTCTGGTCCCCATAACCAGAAATTTTTGTTCAATAAGACTGGAGTGAGAGGAGGGAATCTGTGTTGTTACACGACATTCCAAGTAATTTTGATACATCTGGTTCAATGGACCATACTTTGGGAAACACTGATCCATGACAAAGTTTAAAAGCTTCTGATTCCTAGAGTCCCATTTAATTAGCAATCCTTTGCCTGGGTGCCAAGCACTTTGGGGCTTTAGGAAAAAAGATAAGAAGGTTTGAAGCCTACCTTTTCAAGGCCAACAAGCCCCCAGATTGACTTCATCATTATGGCCAAAGACCTCTAGGCAGATAATGACCTAAGTTACAAGCAGCGTGCTTGGTTCTTAATTGAAATTACAATGGGAGACCTTTAAGATGCAAAAAGCTGTCTAGCTCTAGGCTTTGGACTGTCAGGGTGAGGATAAAGATGCCCAAAGTACGCTTTGTGATCACATACCTCAGGATGAGAGGATGTAGTTGCAGGCTCCTGGTTGTAATTGCAGCAGCTTCCTGGCTGCTTGATGGGGGCACTAAGGATCCCTGCATCCTTGGGAAGGGGGAGCCATAAATGGTTATATGCCCCTGCACAGGAAGCAAGTTCTGCATTTTACTCACAGACCAACTTCCTCAACTTTTTCTGGGTCAGCAAAGCCAGCCCAAGTGCCCTGTGCCACTAGCACAACCCCAACCTAAAAGCCCCAGTCATTCCCCTGTCTAGCTTAGTCCTTTATTCAGCCGGGACAAAGTCATAGATTTTTTTCTATGAGTAGTGTTCTTTTTCTAAATCAAATCCAGAAAATAATATATGTTTATTAAAAAAAATGGGAAAATGCTAAAATATGAAAATAATAAAATAGTTAAAAATTACCCATAATTGCATTGCCTAAATACAATCACAATTAAGATTCTGGTGTGTTTCTTTTTAGCCTTTATTTCCTATGTATAGGCTTATTATTTGTTTGCAGTGTTTATATTACAGTGTGCACACATTTTGCATTCTGCTTTTTATCATTTAAAAGTATCATAAATGTATTATCGGATTATCATATAAGCTTCCAAATCATACACTTAAAAATAATTGCACAATAATTCATTGAGCGAATCAACATTATTTGCATAACTCAATATCTGGCACCTAGAGGACATTTGATAAATATTTGTTGAATGAATTAAGGGATTGATGGATGAATGCATTCTCCTATTATGTGACATTTAGTTAAGGATAAACATTTTCAAAGGGAATTTAACACTGAGTGATTAAGTGGCAGAGTAAGCAGGTCAAAGAAAAAGTAGAGGGGAGAACTGCTAACCTGATTACTAAATAACTTTGTTTTAGAATTCCGATCTGTATATTTCCCTTTTTCTTTTCTTTTCCAAAAAAGTAGATATTAAATACTTTGGTCTGCCTGGAACTTATTCATAACTATTAATATCCTCATTTTACAGATGAGGAAACCAAGCCTAAAAGAGATTAATAACCCTCCCAAGATTACAAGCTACTACATAGTAGAATTCAGCTTCCAATCTAGTTTTGAATGTCCTTAGCTTTGTTTATTTCACATTACATCTCTTGAGAAAAAGGCAACAAAGGATAGCTGTCATGAGTTTGTCCCTCAGGCAGAGCTGCTCTAGAAGCAGGGACACTTCAGTTACTGAGGACCCTCGGAGTATTGGCCCAGGCAGCCTTTGTGCCATGAGGGAGCCGGAAAAAAAAAAAGAAGAAGAAGAAGTAGCTCATTCAGTTGGGAAAAAAAGGAACCCATTGAGGCTATTTCAAAAGCTGGTGCTGGATAAGCTCCTGGGACGAAGTTAGGCTGAGATTTCAATATCTATAGGCTGAAACTGGGCATTTCTAGATGTCAGACTTGTTTGGCTTGGACGACTCAGTATTTGTAAAGCAGAAATTGGTAAAAAAAAAAAAAAAAAAAAAAAAGCAGGTCTGATGAATGTTTGTTATCTTTGATTGCTTTTAGAAAACAGAGAAAACTCGAAATGATTTAGAAATTAGTGCAAAGGCAGAGAGGTACCATGTTTCCCAGAAAGGAAGGAAAATGAGTGGAAGGCCTTTAAACTCTGACTACAGCTCTGCTTTTCTAAGAATTGCATGGCAAAGTATAGGCAATTTTTCCATTTTATGTGCCCCTTTTGCAGCATTAATGCTAATATCAGTGGTTAGCAAAGCAAATGTAATAACTGCTCTCCCCAAAGGGCTCGTGATTGCTGACAATCGAGCTGTTGAAAGAGAATTTTCCATATTTCTTTCTACCTCCTCACTAGCATTTTGATCGACAGAGCCCCATTCTCCCAATGGAGGAAAACAAGGCATGGAGTCACATCTGTACAGCTACCAATGGAGAATCAGGAGAGAAATTAATTTGGGCCCCTGGGCTTGAAGAGAAAAGAAAATTTTGTTTAGAAGCCCTTCCTGCCCAATATGGTCCACCTATGGGGCTGTTTCTACCCCAGGATTTGGGGGGCAGGGCTAGTTTACCACCACCCAAGGTCCAAAACACTGAACCAGCTGTGGCATATGCCCCAATATTTGTTTAAAATTAAAAAATACAAAGCCATAAAAGAAGTGCAAGAAAATCCAACACAGTACCACCTACCATTGAAATATCAAATTCTTTCTAAAAATAAATGTTGATCCCCCTCCTATACCAGTGCCCCAACAGAAGTATAGGCAGTGGAATCTGTAAGACAGCAGCAACTGGGGGGCACCCAGCATTTAAGCCCACTTGACACTGCATTCTTTTATCTCAGTAGGTGATCAACCCTCTCAAAACAAAGGTCCCCAGGAAGGAAAGCATCTCCCTCTTCCCTACAGGCTTCCCAGGGCAGGGGCAGTAAAATTACTCTCAGATTCTGAGCTCCTTGGGGTGGAAGTAGGGGGCAAAAATCATTTCTCCTACTCACATTCTTGGTCTACTAGAATAGAGCAGTGACTTAAAATCAGACTTGGAGCTACCCAGGGCTGAGGTGATGCCTCCCCTTCGGATTCAAGGTTCCAGGGACAGACACCGCTTCTTGCTTAGTGTGGGCCTCCTGAGGGCTGAGATAACATCTCCGCTAAACTGTAGACTTTTCTAGAGCTGCTATACAGTCTCACGCTCAGATCTGAGGTTCCCTGGGACAGGTGTGCCAGCTCGCCTTCAAATTCCAGCTTCTGGGGACAGGCTTATTTCATGTGCCCGATTAAGGACGCCTGGCACGGGGCGGGGGCCAGAGACCTTCCCTCCCTCTGAGATTCGGGGCTCACCAGGGCTGAGATGGCATCTCCCCTTACCCTCTGGGCTCCCTGGGGTAGGGGCAGGGTCCTGCCCTCAGAGTCAGACCTTCCCGGGACAGGAGCTGTGTCTTGGCCTCCCTCCGCGTGGGGCAAGGGGCTGTTGGACAAGCGGCCTCTCCTCCAGCGGGAGGGGGGGCTCCCCTGAGGCCCTGCCCCCTTTGTGACATGCTCGAGGTGTCCGGTGACTCTTAGCTGGGTGCAGGGTGCGGCCCAGGGCGTGGTCACCAGGGGCTACTTAGGGCGGCCCGTGCGGGGGACGACGCGGAGGTCAGCTGCGAGCTGCCGGCACTCGGCGCGGGTCATGGCGTGGATACTGGACTGCCTTTTCGCGTCGGCCTTTGAGCCCCGCCCCCGCCGTGGTGAGTGGGGCCCACCGAGTCGGGGGGCTAGGGTGCTCCGCCCGGGGGTAGGGGCGGCCAGAGGCTGCAGCCCCGGCTGGGCTCCCTGGGCTTGGCTCACCGACCCCTCGCCTCCCTTCCCGCTGGCTTTTAGCTAATTGTTCCTGGCTCAAGGGAATGCCCCGTCGAGGCCCCGCATAAATCACCAGCTTTGCCGGGAACCGCCAGCAATCGCGCTAATGGCTCTGCGCGGGGCAAGCTCAGGGGCGGAGTCCCTGGCTCAGTCGCCTACAGGGACAGCCAGAGCCTTGGGGCCAGACACTTAGGAGTGCTGTTCTGCAACCCAAGGGCCCTAAAGGCCTAAGGATGAACGTCCCTGGCAGAAGTAGCCAGGCTCCTGGGACCCCGAAGAAGGAGGTGGGGGTTTCTTTTGCTTTGAAGCTTGTCGCCCTGTTCCAATGTCAACCACAGAATATCAGCACCCCTTAGAGTCATCGAATTCAGCTCCTTCATTTAAGAGATGGTGACATTGAAGCCCAAAGATGGGAAAGGCCTGCCCAAGGTCACCCAGAAAGTTGGCAGCACATCTGGGTCTGCCAACTGCCCACTGACCCAAACTGCCCAATGGCAGAGGCCTGGAGTCTTTAGTCTGGGTCTTAGCTTGAGTACTTGAGATCAACGCTTGGTTCCCCTATTCCTATGGAATTGAGAGCATAAGCATTCAAAGATCACAGCACGGATGTAAGTATGTGGGTCACATTTCACCCCTTTCCTGGAACTGGTTCTACAAAGTACATTTTAGAAACTTATAATTTTTTCCTCCTTAAAGTTTCAGGAGACTGATATTTTCTTTTTGAGATTCCCTAGGACCCCCACCTACACTGTCCTTCACTCCCCCTTGATAAGCCCCACCCCCTGCAGCCTGCCACCTGCCCCCACAGCCACCTGTTTTTCCATAGTCTCCACCTCCAAAATCTATATTGGTTAGAGTGCGTCATTGGTCACCAGCCATAGACCAAACCTGGAGTTGTCTCCTCTTTCCTCTGCCCCCTCACGGGCAGGGGAGGGGAGGTAGGGAGAGGAGGGGCCTCAGCAACCTAATTCAGCAGAGATCTGTTTTTAGTCCTTGCCAGCCCCAACACCCTGCTGAGAACCATCCTAGGATTTTGACCTCCTGCTTAGAGACTACAGCATGCTCTACCAGTTCAAGCACAGTCTCTGACCAGCCTCAAGGTCTCTGAGAAGGAAAGATATGTGCATACACACAGATAATTTAATATTTTCTTTTGTACATTTTTTAAGTTTATGCGATCCTCTGAGTCAAAAAATAAGGGAGTTCGATAAAATACGTCTTAAGGCCTTACTGCTCTAACATCCTACTTTTGAAAAGAGGGTGGGGGAACCATTTTATTCCTGCCTGAACTAAAAGGTTGTTCTGTGACTCCAATGAGATCAAGGATATGAAGGCTCCTTTATGAATAATTGCATGGGACGTAGTCTGCATTAGACAAGGAAGCCCACTCCCATCTATAAGCAACAATGTCTATAAGAGTTAGAATGCTTTTCCTTAACCTGAATCCAAATCTATGTCCTGGGAGTGTCCACCTTCTGGCCCTGGTGCTGACCTTCACGATCCTCCTTCCTAGGGCACAGTGCCAGCCGTCCTCATTCTCCCATCCCCCACTCAAGCCTGTTCTTATCCGGGCCAATCTTTCCCATTCCTTCATCTGTTTAACATGCCACATGGTTGCAAGGCCCCTACCCAGTCTAGCTGCTCTTCTTTGAACATGCTCCAAGTTACAAATGCCCGATGACATGGCCAAAAAAGGATTTCCAGCTATGCCCCTATAAATATCGTCCTGGATGGCTGACTTTCCCTCTTTTGGAAGCCCACGCCACACCCAAGGTACACACATACATAGTCATGAACACACCCATACATACACATTACCACACCCATGCATGCGCACATGCAAAGCCACAGACACACACACTTTACATGCATCACATACTTTCCACACACAGCACAATATATTCCCATCACATATGCCTGTACCACTCACAAATCCCATGCACGCGCCACACAGTTCACACAAAGACTTTATTGACATTGGAATTACTTTCAACTAAAGCTACCCTTTTATTAAAAAAAAAAGAAGAAGAAAAAGTAAACCCAAGTTCTTTTCGGAACGCCCATTGTGTATTTAGTTGGTTTTTGAACTCGAGTGCAGAGCCTTATATCTGCCCCTGCGTTTCCAGTCTGGTGAGACCTGTCTCCCAACATACCCCTGCAGCACACCACTGCCCACACCAGCTCTATTACTTATACAATAGCAGCTAATTTATGTGAAGTACGTTCCAGATGCTGGGCCCTTAGGCTCAGTTCTTTACATGTATGATCTTACTTAAGTCACACATCACTTTGAAATAAATAGTTAATCTTTGGGTATAATTTTTTGACCAGATAAGAGCCCACTTCATTGCACTCCCCCTGAGAAATAACTGTACAATGTGAAGGGTGGGACTTTTTGGGTAACTATTGATATTCTGTGGGGCTATAGTTGCCCTTGGTGCCCCCCCTTCAAATGCCTTTCAGAAATCCTCGGGTGTCAGAGGTGGGTGGGGGTAGGGGGAAAGCAGCTGGCTGCTGAGTTTGCAAAATGCAGGAGGTATCCTAAATGTTCCTTCACCCTTGTCCCCCTTGCCCAAGAGATAGTATGTCAGAGCAATTTTTGAGAGTGACAGTGGGCAGTGGGCAACTATATGAAGGCATTTGGGAGAGACGTCATTGAGGTCTGGAGGAATGGGGCCCCCAAAAGGCTTGTTTTCCCAGGGAAAGAGCACGATTGACCCACTTGAAATTCTCTCCCCAGTTCACTCTTGGCATTGGCTTTGGCCTCAAACAATCAGGCTTCTGTAAAGCAGCCAAAACTAAAGTTGAAGGGACCCTGGGGCCCACTTTACATACAAATTTGATCTTTTCTTGGAGATGGGACCCAATCGATTTGCTGAGGCCAATTCTGGTTGTGCTGCAGCAGAATCATTTTCCAGAACTGGGGAGAGATTGCCAATGAGACACCCCACTCCTCTGGCCAGGGTGTCAGACAAACACCTCCATTCACCAATGGCAGGACATCCCAAAGTTCCTTTGTGAATTACTTGTTGGCACCTCAAAGGACATTTCTACCTCGCAAAATAATGCTCTAGAGCTTAAGTTCCCAGGTTAGCCCACATTTTACCACCCTGAGGATGAAATGCAGAATCTGGGTGATGAAAGCCGGCAGAAAATACTACTCTTGCAAATGTACCTCCAGCAGTAGAGCAGACATTCATCAGGCTTAAATATCAAATGACTGAAAGCATATTGAGCATTGATAGAGCAGGAAACCTGAGGGTTCCTGAGGGTGATTATGGCAATCGTAAAAGCAACATCATTCCTGTTTTTCACACTTATCTACTAGGACAACCTAAATGTTCAACAATAGTGGAATGTAAATAAACTTTGTGACATATCCACTTGTTAGGTAGTATACAACCATAAAAATGGTGTTTATGAAGAATATGTAACAGCATGGAAAATGGTATTATCATAGCTGTGTCTAATATGTTTTTCTAAAAAACTGGAAGACAATTCAGCAATATGATAAAGTTAGAGATTCCAGTAAGGTAGTGGGATAATAGTTATTTTTTTCTCTGTTTTCCAAAGTTTGTATAAAATTTGTTCTTAAATACTCTTATAATTTAAAAAGGTTTTAAAAAGGAAAATTAAGGACCTAAGATACACAAACAACCTACACAGTGATCTAGATTCCCACTCTACATAGTTTAATCCAAGGACTTTTTTTTCTTCAAATTTTAGTTTAAATATAATGACTAGGTCAGGCCAGCCAAACATGATCTTCCCAGTGATTGCGAAATACCCACTAATACTGGGTGGGAAGAGACACAACTGGTTTGAATCCTAGGCCTGCTCTTAGAGTGTTGCTGTGAGAAAGTTACTTGATTTCTCTTAAAAGGATACATTTTATGCCTACAGTTTTGGGTTATAAATAAGGATGTCATTATATTAAATGTCTTCTATGGCTCAGGTATCAAAAGATGTGTTTTATTTTTTATTCACATGTTTGCCATTTGCAAATGCCAGTCACCCAACATAAACTATCTCATTTAACCATAACAGCTCTCTGGGGTATTATTATCTCTATTTTAAAGACAAAAGCTCAGAGAAGTTTAGTAACTTGTTCACTGTTACACAGTGGATAAGCAAGGATTGCAACCCCTTATGGTCTGACTTCAAAGCTTGAACAAGATTAAAAGAGATAAACATTTGCAAAGCTCCTAGCACTATGCTGACATACAGCAGACATTTCCTAGGTGGTCACTATGATGTTGTGAGTGATCCCTTGCCCAGGGTCCAGACTCTGGTCTTTGATCTATTTGATTACCTATAGATTCCCTTCTGTGAAAAGGTGCACATTTCAACTGGAAGATGCAATGCAAACACCACCTGTGTCCTAATAGCTGGGGCTCTGAGTCACTGGGAAAGGATTTCTGCTTCCTTCTGGCAGTATCATTTGTTCTCACATGTATCAGCAGAAGTAGGTAGATGGCATATTTGATGAGTCTTGGCAGCTACTGTCACTTCTCAGATACACTTCTTGAGAAATCACACGGCTTCCTCCGGATGGGCACCCAGTAAATACCCAGCAGCCGATAGGTGCCTGCTTAGTAAGGAAACTTAAGGGGTATGAGCCTATCCTGAACCCCTGCTCCACCTATTCTGTGTGTGATGTGGTTGACCTTTAATTGTTACCCCTCCTGTTGCCCTTCCCAAATCGGGGGCTCCAGGACCTACTCGGAAGCAGACGGGGGTAGGAGCTGGAGAAGTGTTTCTAAATTCCTAAATCCTCAGTGGGACTCACTAATAGATTATTTGCAAGGAGCAGTCTAGGGTCAGTGAGGATAGCATGCAGGATGAATAGGAGGGGTGAGGAAGAAGGAGGAGTTGAGGGCATCTTCCAGGGACTGGGAACATCTGAAGGCCAGTCTCTCACAGTTTTTTCTGCCATGAATCTCAATACTTCTCTATTCTGTAGTCTCTTTATCCTTCCCTGGGATTATATCCACCACCCCACCCCCAGCTTCTTAACCTTCCCTTACCACTTCCTACTTAAATGCAGCTTTAGCTTGTAGTAACTTGTTTCTGTCTCTAGAGGGAGACAACAGCATCAGGGAGGAAGGGGCACAGATTGGGGTCTTCAGCAGTTTTAGCAAAAGATAGATTTTATTTTCCTTTAACTGAGAAAAACAAATAAGAACTAACTGGAGATGCATTTTAGGTGCTGCATAGCATAACTCAGAAAACTTTCATTTCTCTCCCCATCATTCTATCTAGGTGGCTACTAGAAATTGGGTGGCCTTAGGAACTTTTCTTAATTTCTAGAGTAGAGGTGAGGGGAAACAACCCAAAAGTCATAAGGTAATCTTAGCTAGGAAATAGTCATTCTTTCCTTTTCTTGAGCACAAAGGCACATATTTAGGAGACAGAGTTGGGGCTGGGGCTGCAGTTGAAGTGGAGGGAGGTTTGGACACTGAGCCAAAAGTCTGAAACTTTCCTGTGTGGAGTATTACATCTGAAACCTTGCTCTCATTAACACTGCAAGAAGAAACTGCAGAGTGACAATTGGACTTAAGGTCCAGTTCTTTCGGGGCTGCATTAGGCTGATCAAAACATCATCCTAAAAGAAGAGGAACTATTTCAAGAGTGTCAGACAAACCAGTAATGAGGAAAATTGGCAGCTTAGTCAGTCGGCTCCACTTCCTGAACACCCTGGTTGAAACATTGGGCCACATGTGAAGGAAAAACAAAAATTCGTAAGGGAATTAACTAACCTTTTCTTAAACAATTACTACATGTGTTAGGCACTTGGCTGGCATTTTCCATGTTTACCTCCTTCAGTTATCTAAGCAATTTTAAGACAGGTATTAACATCTCCATTTTACAGCTGAAGAAACAGAGGCTCAGAGAGGTGAAGTAACCTTCCCAAGATCACACAGCAAGTAAGTGATCAAGCTGGGATACCAACTGAAACTTGTCTTACTCCAAAGCCTGTACTTTTTCTTTTCTCTCATGGAAAAGATAAAATACCTGATCCTCAGGAGTTTTACACTCATGGGGAAACCAAGATCTCTCCTCAATAAAATTCACATTTTGGTGCCCTGCCCCTACAAATTCTTGTTTTTAGGGTGAAAACAAGCAAATCTCTGTTTATACTGGACAGTAATGGGGTTTATTAAAGCATCTTACACCTTTACAATTCTTCATATTATTTTCATATTATGGGGACACATTCCCTGAACTCCATGCTGGAGGGAAAGGCAGAGAGACACAGAGAGAGAGACAGAGACAGAGACAGACTGACTTATGGTGGTGATTTTAAGCTCCAAAGAAAGTGTGTGTGTGTGTGTTTGTGTGTGTTCATCCCATGGTGGTAGCAGTAGCAGTGCTGACAGGGGGTAGCCCCTCCTATCCCATCATTTATATGGGTGGTGGGGGTCGGAGGAGTAAGAGGAGCTTTCCATTATGCTAACTGCCTCTGGCCCAGGGCTGTATCTTTGGAGCCATAGCCTGGAGCTTTTGGCTTCTTTAAAGTTGGAAGCTTTTCCCCCATTTCACAGGCACTGAGCTGTGCACTGAGCATTGAGGTGGAGTGAACTAGTCTTCACAAATCCAAGTGGAAATTACACAACCGGATTTAGACAGGTTGTCTAGAGGGTGTGTGTGTGTGTGTGTGTGTATGTGTGTGTGTGTGTGTGTGTGTGTGTTTTGGGGAGGAGAGGCAGGTAGAAAACCTTCCAGGATGAGGGAGAAGGCTCAGATGAGGGGCTGAGAGGAAGTGGAAGTGAAGCTGGTATATTCAGAGGAGAGTGAGGAGGTGTCAGACCAGCCCCACAGCAGCAGAAAAGCTGAGTGCCCGAGACCAGATGCTGGGAGATACCAAAGTTTGCATGAACTCCTTGTAGGGACTTAAGTGCGATGAAACCAAGGGGCTTCAGGTGGTCTGTGCCCTGCATGACTTAGACTGGCCTCTTTAGCCCCCACCATTTCCTCTGAAAAAGACTTTCTGGCTACATAATACCTTAGGCAATGCTTTTCCTGCCCACCAGGGATGAGGTGCTGACCCAGGCCCAGCTGGGGGGAAGCTTTATGAATGTTCCAGCTGCTTTTCATCCATGCACCAGGCTCATTTGTGCCAGCTGAAAGGGCACAATAATAACAGTGGCAATTTAAATCGTGCTTCTCACTTTCCCCCCTGAAAAGTGGTGAAGTGACTCACCACTGTTGAATTGTCCCTCTCTGTGCACCCCCCTGACCTTTTTGCAGCAGTCTAGGCTGGCTCCCTGAGGGCTGAGCTGGGAGCCAGTGCTTCCAAAGGCCCTTTAGCTATGACTGGGCTGACACCATGCTCCCCCATAAATGTGTTCCCCAAAATGCAATGTATTGTTTTAATTTGGATTTCTCAGATGAGGCTTCTTGGAAGGCATTAGAGCAGCATGAGCCCCATTAGACAAGCACAGTGCTCCCCACACTCATGAATAATATGAAATGGGGCCCATACGGTAGTCTTTTCTGAGGGGAGCTCTGCATGTTTTTCTACATGCAGTTTGATATGGAGATGACTGGTCTGCTTGAAATTCACTGAATACCAACTTCTGGTACTGATGCTGCAAAAACAAGTGTAGTGGGAGCTGTGAAATCATTCCCTTACTCCATCCTGACCCCATTCCCCTCCAAACCCAATTCCCCTCCAAACCCAATTAATTCCCCTCCAAACCCAATTCCCCTAACCCTATGGCTAGAAAATGCTTATTTTCAGCTTTCTTTCAGCACCAGCCTAAGGAGAGCTCCCAAAACTGGAGCTGGTGAGGCGCTCCTGTGCCTAGAGTAATTAAAGAGTTTGAGGCGTCAACAAAGCAGGTAATTGGGTGGAGAAAGTATCAGTTGTCTGGGAGACAAAGAAAGTAATCATGCTGAGTACTCTTGGTGCTGTCAGTAAACTCAAAAGAAAGATTTGTCACGAAATGATACTCTTTTACAGAGACTTCAGCATCTAGCAGGAATTGGGGAGGGACACTTAGTGACACTATGTAGCATAGAAGAAAGGTTTAGGGAATATGACAGAGCCGAGTTCAAATACCAACTCTGAATCCTATGATCTGTGTGACCTTGGGAAAATTACTTAACTACACTGAGCCTGATGTGTGAAGTGTAAAATAGTGACAATCGACAGTTCTATCTACCCCACAGGAGCATTGTGATGACTGGAGGAGATAATGCAAGTAAAAGCACTTAGCACAGTGCCTGGTACACAGCAAGTACTTAATAAATGGCAACACTATGATGATTACAACTATTATTTGCACTATATACTATGCATTCTCTACAGCAGCTCAGAGTTTAAAAAGAGAGACAAATAATTGCAGTTATGTATGATCATATCATGAGAAGTATGAAGAGTGTAATTGTGGTGGCTCAAAGGAGGGAGCCCTCAGTTGGGAAGAAAAGGTACAAAATAGCAGAGAAAGTTTTGTGATTCTTAAGTTAAGTCTTAAAAAAATAAGTAGGAGTTTGTTACAAGGCCCAAGGAGAAAGGGCTTCAAGGCAACTGGATCTGCCCACACAAAGCCAAAAAAGGTGTGAAACAGCAGGCCCTGAGCAAATAGTTGGGCTCAGCTGGGCACCAAGTGGTAATCTCCTGGGGGATGGGGATTGTCAAATCAGTGAACAATAATTCCACCTTACTCCCACCAGCCCCTACACCGCGCCCTAGGCACCCTACCTGGCCAATCATGTCCGGTGCCCTCTTCTTCTTTCCTCTAAGCAGCAGGTACGTTCACCCCCTGCCCCAGCAGGTCTTGCAGGCACTGAGGTGGGCAGGCAGACAGACCCCCTACGGGGGCAATCAGATCAGCAGGCATTGCTGCTGGGGGGTCTCAGACCCCTGTTTCCTTCCTTTTTCCAGTACTGACCCAATGTCCCTTCCCCCAAAATCCTAACCACGCACACAGGCTCAGGTCACCCGGGTTCTTTTAACAACCCTGTACTCTCACACAAAGCACCCATATACTCCGCAGCAATACCCTTCAAGACACACACCATCTCTACCCCTCCATCGAGCACACACCCTGGCCACATGCGTCCACACCACACACAGGAACACTTTACACAAAAAGACACGCTGCACCTTCACATGCATAAACCTTTGAACATGCACACCTCAAACAGACTTACTTATAGACACACTTTGCTAATGAACAAGCACACTATACACCTCAACAAACACCACCTGTAAACCCACATTGACACCCTGCATCTAAAGATAAACACACACCAGACACACATATGCACCCCAGCTGCAATGGGAGCACACACATACACACACTGCACACTTACCACATATATACACTCACCACAGCACGACCACAGACCCCGGCAAAGACATCAAACATACCCACCTCCAGACCGCACCCACATAGTCACACTATAATCCGGCAGAAACATACAACCTGCAAGCATGCACACACAAACACATGCTCCATGTCAAAGCAAACCAGATACACACCACACCAAGCACTCGGCTAAAACGTGACCCTCACACATCCCCTCACACACCCGGTCACACACCGAATGCACACACAAACGTGCCGCACTCGCGCTGCGCGCGCACACACGAGTACATTCATACATACATACACACACCGCTCGCCCCCGCCTTCTCTCTAGGCGGAAGAGAGGGGGGCGAGGAGAGGAGGGGGAATAAGGGAGGGGGGATGGGCGGACAAGGCGGGGCTGCCACAGATGCTCTTTTCCTTTGACCAGGGCTGTTGCCCCCGGGTTCCCCATTCCCAAGCAAGGGGTGTGAATGAGTTGGGTGCAGGCAGAATCTAGTAGGAACCCGGGAAAGGGAGAAGGTCAGCGAGTCAGCGGGTGGGCAAGAGGGCTCTGCGGGAACCCTGACTCCGAGTGCAGTCGACCCCGCGGGAGGCTCCTCCTCACCGCACCCTCTCTCTGGCCCCTTGCCCCTTCACCGCCTAGACCTCTGCCCCCTCCCCCCTCCCCCCTCCCACTTTCTTCTTCCTTCTCTGCGGGAGGGAGCGGGTGACTTTTAGGACTGGAGAGCTTCATTGATTTCAAGAAGTAAGGAGTTGAGATCAGCAGACAAGCTTTTTGCGAAACCGGTTCTAATCTAGGTTGAAGATATTTCTTAATGGAGAGCTCACTATTTTGCAAAGCAATACATTTTCTATATAAAAGGCAAGGACTATTAGAAATCACTGACCCCTAGCTGGACACATAGTAGGACGCTAGAAATGATCTTCCTTCCTACTTGTCACCAAATCTGGCGAGGCTATCTACAGACTAGTACCGGCCCAAGACAGCTCTTGGGCAGTTGGCGAGTTTTTATCTTAGCACAGAAACCCTCCTAAGAATAGCGACCTCGGACAGGGCGTCGCTGGCGGCAGGGGGCGTTAGAGTTGCCAAAGGTGCTTCGCATAGCCCCGCCCCATGCAGAAAAATCTGAGGTCCCCTCCCACGATAGGTGGGCTACAGGGGCCACTCCAGGATGGCCCGCGGCCAGATGACCGTCTGGTTCTTGTCCTCCGCTTGCCTCCCTTCTGGAGGATCTGGACTTGGACAGCAGGGGAAAGGGAGGCGGAGGAAAAGGAGCCCTTCCCCCTTCCACTACCCGGTGGCGGTGGCGCATTGTTTAAAGTGCTAGGCAAAGTACACAGACTTCGGAGTTGCTATAGGTTCGAATCCCAGCTCTGCCACTTAGTAATTGTTTACCTTGGCTTAGGTCGTGGGATAGTTATGAGGTTTAGAGGAGGTAATACATATGAAGTATTTATCACAGTTAAGATACCGAAGATGCCCATTCCTTCCCTCTTTCCCCCACCCTCATTAAAAAGATAAAGATATGGGAGTTTGGGGTAAAGGGAATCAGAGGCTGAGAGGGGGTAAGCCAGAAAGACAGAGGATGGGCAGGGATTTAGTTAAGTTGTAATGTATCGTGCTTAAGGGAACCAATGATTTAGTGATGCCACTTACTGGCAATTAGAAAGTCCAGGTCACAACACCAAGCCTTGGAATTGGGATGAAGCCCTCCTGCCCATCTCCTTCCCTCCTCACAGGGATTTCCTAACTCACCTCTTTGCATTCATTCACCCCCTTACCAAGGTACCACGTTAAGATTTTTAAACTTCTAGTGAGCACTCATTGGATGCTAGAGATGTATCCTGTTACCCTATTCCCTGCCAGTGCCTAGCACAGTGCCAGACACACAACACAGGCTTTATACATACAGCAAAGAGATGTCTGGGGTGAAATCCCTTGAAAACACTGAGACTCGGATGTACATGAGGAATTATCATAAGGAACCCAGACAAAGGACTCCAATAGTAGCACCCCAGGCACCTTGGGCATGGAGGCCAGTAGCTTTGGATAAGGGGCTATTGCATTCTTCCGCAAAGCCCTCCATCTCTAAGCCTGTCTGGAAGATTGTTGTTTCACTGCGGCTGAGGCTTCTGCAGTCAATTAAGAAAAAAGCCTCTTTCCTGGAGGGCAGAGGCCCTGGACAGCTGGATGGTGAGTCACTGCATCAGAGTTGGGCAGCAGAGATGGTGCTAAAGTGGCAATGGATCAGTCCAAGATGAGATGGGGGAAGTACCTGAGTGATGAGGAGAAGGGGTATGAGACAGGAACCTGAGCCCCTGAGGTGGTACTAAGGGATAGAGTGTCTGTATTCATATGCATAGAGTCAGCTCCTAACCCACCTCCCAACTTCCACCCCCACCAAGCCCCCAAGGATAGCACTGGCAGAGGAGGAAGTAAAGTGGAAAGCGCCCCTCCTGCAGAAGGGGTGTTTGGGAGAGCTGGGTTCTAATCCTGACTCTGCTACTTACTCTATGACCTTGAGCAAGCTCTTTTCCTTCTCTGAGCTTCAGTAGCAAGGTAAATGCTAAGTACTCTACCTATGTTAATTTCACATGCTCTTCTCCACAGTGCTATGAGGCAAGCATTTATTCCTCTATTTTTTAGTGGAGAAAACCGAGGCTAAGTGATATTTACATTCTCTATATATATCATGAGGTCTTTGTGTATTTACGTTACCAAGGCAATTGCTGTAATCCAAGCCAATAACCTGCCAGTCCTCTGCCTAAATTGGATCCCTATGCACTCATGTTCAAGTCATGTCTCCCAGCTGCCCCCAACACCAACCCATGTTGCTGGCTACCTGGACTGATTTTTCTTTTATCTCCTATGAAGCATCTCACCCCAAACACAAGTCTTTCCCTGGCATATCAGTCTAAAATCCCATATTAAAAAGCAAGCATCACCAGAAAGATATACCCCAATATCACAAGGTGGGAGGGACTGGGTGCAGGATGCTGCAGTGAAGATGGGGAACAGAGCTGCTGGGGCCAGAAGGAGGGGCTGCAGAAAAATCCAATGGGGGGAGGGAAGGGGAGAGAGAAAAATAGGAGAAAGAATATGAATATGAATATGAGTGCCTGGGACAAATTGGACCAGCCTCAAATTGTTTCTCCCTCCTTTTCTCCCCCTGTCCTGATCTGGTGCTCTAGAATGTATAAAGTGGCAGCACCCAGCCCATTTCCAACAGGAGGTGAGGGGAAGATCCTCTCTCCCTCAGTGGAAAAAGAAATTGTCCTGAGCTTTCAAATTACATTCTTGTGTTGGGTAAGATTTATTTAATTCCAGGAGGGAGGAAGGCAAGGGCATTGTGGTGATAGTGATGATAGCGAGGTGGCACTTAAATTGAAAAGAGCATCACCAAAGCTGTGGCTAGAGCCAGAAGCTCTCTCTGTCTTTACTAGGAGATAAGAAAAACCTGTCATTGGGATTATAGATCTCATTTCTAATCCAGGACCCCAAGAGCCACATCTCTGAACCTTTGGGGAATAAGTCCAGATCTTTCTGGGCGTCCACAGTAGCTATGCTTGGAGCCAGCAGCTGAACTCTATCCTTCTCCCTCCCTTTCTTCCTTCTCCCCAAGCCTAAATCTTTTTCTCCTTCTTACCTCTTGGTGGGCTAGCCCTTAGTTTCTGATGTTCTTGACTCTTCTCTCCTCTTTTTTCTCCATTTCTGTCCCTCTTTGTCAACAACACTCTCCCTTTGTCCATTTACTTGGCCCAAGAGAGGAGAGAATTCAGTTGGGGGGAGTATAATTATGTACTTAAAATTTCTCTCTCTTGATATCTTGCATTTATAACCCTATATTACCCTCATTGCATCAGATAAAAACACTTAGCTTTTGTAAATAATATATTTTTGCTTGGTTGAATGGTGATTTTTATATATGATTAGTGGGCTGCAGATTAGAAGAGGATATTTTTGGAAGAAGTATTAAAAGATAAGATGGTTTGGGCAGGTGTGGATGGCCTTATTTCCCTAGGTGCCTAGATATGCAAAGAAGACAGAACATAAAAAATGAAGACTGTAGTGTGTGTGTGTGTGTGTGTGTGTGTGTGTTGGTGGGGAGGGAAGGGGAGAAGTTACTAAAACCATTGCCATCCAGGTGGGTGGAGAACTTTAAGTCAGCTTCTGTTGGCTCTTGCTGCTCATTGAACTTTGAACAAAATGACCTTTTTGTCTCTTAGTTTGGAAGAGCAAAGGAGGCACTAGACAAGACTGGGAAACAAGGAGCAGAAAGAGTGAGGCAAGGAGGGAAAGGGGTTGTTCCTTGTGCAGTCCTTGTGTACAAAGCATGTTCCTTGCCCTGGAATGCTACATAAGTCAGGGCAGAAGGGAAGCAATATGGTGTAGCAAAAAGTGTAATCAGCTGGGATCTAGGAATTCTGGGCCTTTATCTTGGCTCTGCCACTAATTAGCTGTGTCCTTGGGTAAGTTTCTTAGCCATCTGAATCTCCACTTCTGCTTTTTCTTCACCTGTACCGTGAGATTGTGTGGTATGGCCAGGGAAGGGGAAATTCAGTGCACTCAGAGGAAAGGGACCCTCGGGCTGAATCCTGAAGAAGAGATCAGCTTTGAATAAGGGGATAGAAGATCATGGGGTACAGTGAGACACAGTGGGAGTGGCCCAGGGAATTCAGCAAACAGATATGCATAAGGCACTGAGCTGCCTGCTGTGTAGAAAATTGCTTTGAATCAGCCCCCTCCCCACCGCGGGAAGCTTTGCAGAGAGCGCGGGGGCTGGGGCGGGGGGAGTCTGAGTGACAGAGCCAAATGCTGGCAGTGTCTGTAGCTCTTCTCCGGGGTCATTCAGCCTCTTATTCCCTGGCCACGTCAGGAGGGGTGCCCAGAGGTAGCGCAGGGGTGGGGCACCAGGAGCCTGAGCACCTCCCCCTGCGGGGCGAGAAAGGGAGGTGAGGGCACTCCAAGTGGAGACCCCGACGGGAGGCAGGGAGGGGAGGTCTGAGAGTGCAGAACATGTTGCCTAAGCTTTTGCATTCAATGGCTGAAACATAGAGCGCATAAGAAAGATTTAATTTTTCCAATTCGCAGCGGGGCAGGCAGCGGAGAGTGGTTTTTGCGCGCCGCTGGGGGCTGGTTTAACTTTGCAGGTACTGCGTTCCCTTGAACTACATCAAGGGCAGGACGCACGTGTGCGGCGCCACCCAACGCAGCGTGAAGGCCGAGCTCTGCAGCAGGGTGGCAGCCAGAGGCAGAGGACAAGCCCACGTGCCCACGCGGTGGAGGGCGCAGAGTCTGAACCTCCCCCCACTCCCTAGCTCAGGGCCAAAGGCGTGCGGTGGCAAGGACTCACGTAGGGAGGAGGAGGGCGATCAGCTCAGACCCCCACACTCTGGCACCCAGAGGCTTGCAGAAAGGCTGGGGGACTCTCTCCAACTATGGATAAGTAGCCGCTTGGCTCTGAGTCCTGGAGTTGGCTAAGTCCGGAAGAATCGAGAGGACCCTGTAGATGAGAGGGCTCTTAAATAAATAGGATAATAATAAATTATGCCAGTTGTGTTTCAGGCTTGGAGATGTACTGTGACTTGCCCAAGGCCACCCCAGCTCCTTAGTAACTGAGCAGGCCTCCTGACTCCTGATCTAGGACTTTTTTTTTTTCTTTTTCATCACATAGCCAAGACAGTGGTTTACTTTTGAAGGGGGATAGATAGACAGACAATAATATTTTAAAAATATGGTTATTTTAGTATCATTTTAAAATACCATTCCTAGCATGAAAATTACAGGGAAAAACATTTCTCACAGTCCCAATTCCCTATGACAGCCACTCAGACAGGATTTTGAAAAAGAAACCTGGCAGAAAATTGAATGCTTGTTGGGGAAGATACAATCAAGGGAGAAGAGAAGCTGGTGGCGGTGGGGGGGAAAGGTGAAGGAGAAGGAGCTCTCAGCACCAATTCTGAGCACTTCTTTATTCTGAAGGTTTCCTTGACATGACCTCTGTTCAGATGGTTTGGGGGAGTGTTCCCATTGGTCTGTCTTTCTTATGCCCACTTTGTAGAAGCCACAGATGTGGTCTGGAGAGGCAAATGTTGATGGCCTTGCCTTTAATTCAGAGTCTCATTTCCCCCTTTCCCTCTCTTGTAGTGAGCACAGTGGAGGGGGGATTCTGTGTGTGTGCGAAAATTCATATGTGAGAGAGCACGAGGATGCATTTGTATAGATGGATGTCTGTGAGTGGGAGTGTGTACGTGTGTGTCTGAAAGGGAATGTGTCTCAAAGAGGGAGGCTTTGTGGGGGGGGGGACAGGGGAGTTGAGAAGATGGCAAGAATGAATCAGAATTTACTAAAAACCTACAGCTGAGTAAGTATCTTACCAATGCTGATGGGCCTGGGGAAATAGTCAATTCTTTTTTTTTTCTTCCTTCTATTTCATCATATTATGGGGGTACAAATATTGCCCCTGCCCCCCTCCCTCCCCCCGGTGTGCCAGAGAGTCAATTCTTAATATTCCTTAAAGGAACAAAAAAGAGGAAATATATTTATATTAATGCAGGGAAGCATGATGTTAAACCCACGGGCCTTTCTTGATAGTTTTTCAGACACTTGACATTTATGTGACTTTCAATTAGGCTTCAAGATCCCAAGGGCAGAAACTGGGGCTTTCCATTCCAGATGGCTTTCCCCTTCCCGCCACCATCCCCAGCATGGATAGCTTGCTTACTGTGCTGAGGAAGCCAAAGGTAGGGACTAAATCCCTTTTGCGAGCCGGTTAGCTTGTTTCTGTATTTCACAGACTAGATTAATCCCTTCATACCCCACAGTTAGCTGCCTTGCATCTGTCATCATGAAAGACCCAGTGAAGAAACAGTTCATCTTATCCCATCTGAAAAGTGTGTTTGCTGCTGACAGTGAATGAGTACCCATTTTCCTCTTCAAAGGATGGTGCAGGGGCACTCTTCAGCATGGTGTAGTATCTGTCTTGTTCTGGATAGTAGCATTCCTGCTCGATCTTCCTCTCAAATTTGACTCCCAGGTACTTTGGGGCTACAATCCCTCACCTTGGTACAGCACTGTACACCCTGGAGGATTCTTGCATTCCACCCTGTCTCTTCTTTAATCTTCACCACAGCCATACCTAGTAGGTATCATGATTTTTCTTTTGGAAGGACATGGATCTGAGGCTCAGAGAAGTGAGACAAGTTGGTTCCAATCACATAGTTAGTGAGTGTGTGAACTTATTTGTAGTGAGGCTGAGATTTGAACCCAAGTTCCAGTCCATACCTCAGGAGCTTTCCAGGATACCATGATGTCAGGTTGGGGGTGGGCTGGGCTTAGAGAAGTGAAGGGATGAATACATAGGCCCTTGGGTGTCTTTATCCTTCTATCCAGCTCCCTCTTCTACCTTACCTATCATAATCGTCTCTTTTGAAGTTGTATACATACATACTTATGTATCTCTATCTATCTTCATTCCCATTTCCTCAAATCCAGCCACTTCCTTAGGAAAGAAGGTAGTTTTGATTTGGACTTTCCCAGTTTCAGAAAGCAGATCTTGGTGAGGAATACCAATGGTTTAGCGGAAAGGGCAAGTCCTGGCCCAGGGAATAGGAAGGGATAGCTGGTTTCCAGATCAAATTCCTCCATGGCATTTTTGTGCAATTTTAGGTAATTCACAATCTCTCCTGAGCCCTAGTTTGTTGTTGTCTTTAAAATGGGGGGAAATAATTTCCAACCTACCTCCTTCCCAGGGATTGTCGTGAGAGTAAAATAGCATGATTCATTTATTCGTGAATCATGAGTAGCTGTTTTAATTACAAGAGCTTTATGTTCTCTCAAATGCTTCGTGTTTTTAATCCTATGATTCACCTAACAAACACTATTGAACACCTACTGTGTGCTAGCGTCTGCAGATAATGGACATATGGAAAGCTTTTAAGAAAATGAAAAACACAAGACAAATTAGGCATTAAAACATTTTACCTCCTATTGATAGAATATCTTATTTTTTCCTTCTTCCACCACAATTTAGTAGAAGCAGCAATCAAAAGGAAAAAAGATATATATGTGCCACAGCTTGTGATGCCAGCACTATTATACATCCTGACACATGCTGCAGATAATAGTGACAATATCTATATCTTGTTGTATTTGATGTCATCACTGTGTTTACACTGTGTTCTGGGATGTTTATAGCATAAAAATTGCCTTTCACCATCCTGAGCTTGAGTTGTTTCTTTAGTCAATAAAATTTAAAAAAAGCATTCCACATTCGATGGAGTGACGACTGTACTTATTTTACAAAGATATTGTCATTTGTGGTGGCTGCCTTCCTTCGGATGTGACCTCCCCTGGCTTATGGAATCAAGCTTTGATTATGTTTGCATTCTTTTGATTTCATTATTTAGTGTTGCAGAATCTTGCAGCTACTGAGGGCAAAAGTGGATGGGGCAATGGAAAGAGCCCTGAGACTGAGGAGAACTGGGTTCTTGTGCAGGCTCTGCTGTCAAATTGCATATGGCCTTGTAGAAACCCCTGTCCCTCTCTCAGCTTCAGTTTTCTGAACTGTAGAACAGAGTTTGGGGACTAGGTGATGGCTAAGGTCTGTTTTATTTCTCAACCATTCTAATATTCCAAGTAGTTCCCAAAACATTCTTTTCGTGTGTGTGAAGCCAAGGCTTTTCTGAATATAATTTAACGGTACTAACTCCAGCTTATGAGCTTCTGCTATGACATGATGGACTGGCTCCATGTATTGGTGAACACTGTCCCCAGATTTAATTATCTTGGGATATCACCGCCCACCACATTGCATAAAATGAGCCATTCTGTCCACAGCCTCTGTAGCCTTTGCTGAAATGGAGGTTATGGGCTAACAACTTTAAGGCTAACTCTTTAATGCTCAGGGATGAATGAGGTAATGTGTCACCAGACCAAATTGGTGCCCAAATATTTTCGTATAGAGACTCATATCTCTTTCCCATGTTGCAATATATTAATGGGTATGTCTTAATCCATTGTCACTGCTTGTAGACATTTGAATAATGTAGATGCAAAACATTTTGGGCACCCAGCCCTATTTATTATGAATTGCCTAAACTCTGAGGAACTCTCAGAGGTTTAGAGCAAAATTCTTATTGTGCTATAAAGTGCCATAATTTAGAAAGATTCAAGCCACAGCACCGGTGCAGTCCTTGTCTTTGTCTCATTGGTAAACATTGCAACATTCCTAATGTTTTGATGAGGCAATGGAGTAAATTAGTCCTCCAAATTGTGAAGACTGTGGATTTATGCCTAGCTGAAAGCATTTCCTTCCTTGCAGTGTCAAAGTGGGTGACCTTTCTGACCTTAATTTGCTTCTCCATTTGTGCCATGCATTTCAGGAAGACCTGAAGTACAAGCTTGATGCCACCCAAGTGTGTTTCCTTGTTTTGTATTTCTAGGGACTTGATTTGGGTGTCTGTCTGCTCTTTGTTCAAATCCTCCCTCTTGGGATCTGCTAATATTCTAGCCCCTTTACAGTTCCAAATGATTAGTAGTGACAATGTAAAATTGGATGGTTTGAAAGAGAAATAAATTTTGGGACATACAGGCATTTTACTAATTTGAATGATAATGTTTGAAATATTGACCTATGCAGTTAGTTGTTTCCAAATTTTATAAGATGAATTTTAATACTTGATCCTGATGAAATTGGAGAGTGAAGAAAAATCTATTTCCAATAGTTTTCTAAAATCTCTTTACTCTGTATTAATACTGTGTTAATACTCTGTATTAATTTAATTCAAATTTAGTAGAGATTGAACAGAGTAGGTTAGTCAATGCAAAGACCTGGTAAACTCCAGTCCTGTGCAAAGGACCTTCAATGTTAATATGTTTATTAAAAACCAGTGCTGAATATCACATATACATCATTCATTCAATTCTCACACACCCACTGAAATGAGTACTATGTCATTTCCCCATTTTATAGAGGAAACCACTGAATCTCAGAGAATTCAACTAACTTTCCTAAAGCCACACAGCTGAAATATTATAAAGCCTGGCTTCAAAGTCAGTTCTATTTGCCTCTAACTCCAGTGCCCAGTACAGATATTTGTCTAAAGATAGTGTTTTTGCAAATGTCTTGAATTCTAGACTGAAACTGAGCCAGGTTGCTTTCACCTTCCTTTCTGAGTATCTTTTTTTATCTCATGGCCACTTTAGGCTAGTGCCATGGCATGCTGAAGGAGAAAGGGGAAGACACTTTGCAGCAAGAGAGGTCCCTTGGCACCTCATTCTCTGTGGGAAGCCTCCTTTAGTGTTCAGATGCAAAGTCAGGCCCAAGGATGAATATTCAAATTGGAGAACCTGTTATGTGCCTCCCATAGAGCCAAAGCCAGCCTATTCATCTCCCCTCCAACCCCCAACTGCTTCTCCTCTGGGCACACTGGTCTTCCTAACTCTGCTTCTGTCTTGTATACTACTGGTGCCTTGGAGAGGGTTGAAGGCAAGTAAGACAGTGACAGTTTTGCTGGTATAACTGCTCTTAAGTTTAGCCTTGTATGTTGGATCAGGGAGGCGATGACAAACGGTTGGTTTATTCTAAGGCCTTTGATTTCCTTTCGAATTGTAAGCTTCTAGGCTGACTCATCTCTCAAAGGTTTTTCTCTCTGTCACTCTCTCTCTTTTTTGGGCTGTTGTTGATTTGAGAGTTATACTGTTCGTTCTTACCTTATTTTGGGTAGAGAGAAGGGATTGATTTTCATCCTGATTTTGGATGAAAGAACCAGCTGTGCTCTTTGGATGGCCAGCTCTGGGGAGCCTAGATACCTAGGTACCAAGACTGGTACCAAAAAATGTCTGGATTAGGGAGAGGGGAGAGATGTTAGAAAAATTAAGCCAGAACAAGACTGTAATGGATGAGACCTTCAACTAACAGACTCGGGACCTGCTATCTCAAATGGGACATTGCTAGAGGTTTAGTCTGGGACTGTGGTTAGATGCATGTACCTTTAGTTAAAAGGATCACTTTGTGGTTGGAGTTTGGTGCTTGGGCTTAGGTGTTCACTTTGGGTCCAGAAGATGATGCTTTGCAGATGAAGGAGCTTTAAAATACAGTAGGGGTTTTCCTCTTAGCTTAGTTCAAAATCCATAGAAAGATGCCTCATCTTTTCTTATACTGCACTTAATTTCTGACATCTGTTACTTTGGCCATCAAGGAAAGTGAGCATAAAACATAAAAGAATTTTGGGGAAAAAAATACAAGGTGTGAGTTTGTTTTTTTTTTAACAGAAGATAGCTCATTTATTTAGATGATCATGTTATAAAACCTTACCTAGCTTTTCTCTGCTCCCCATAATTAGCCTCCCCTATAATATATAGAATATTATCATAAAATTTCATGGGAAAAGGAAGCTCAGAAAAGTGGCATATAACTACTTTCCTTTTTGTCAAAAAGTTTAATTCCCCATATCCAGAAGTATCTTCTCTATCAGGAACCTGCATATACACACTCACCCAAAACATAAACTTGGAGGTATCCTATATATATTTTCTTTCCATTATAATTAAACCATTTCCCTAAGTCCTGTCAATTCCATCTGTAAAATGCATCCCCTACTCCAGCCCCAGTGACACTGACTTGTGTCAGCATCCCTTGCCTCCTGGCTGATACCCACTTCAGGGTATCTCTACCTAAACAGGGCTTTTTCAGTGCTGTCCGTGATTTTTCCAAGGTGCTACTCTGACTCTTGTCACTCCCTGCCTAAAACCCTGCAGTAGCTCTCTATTGCCTTTAGGAGAAAGTCCAACTCCTTAACGTGGCTTACAGGGCCACTCATGATCTCATCCCTGCCTATCCAGATTTATCTCCTTCCAATCCCTTTATACAGCTTCAAGAATATGACCTGTCTCCCATCTCTTTGCCTTTGCACAAGCTGTTCTCTCTCTCTCTGGACACTCCCCCCTCCCTGTCTCCAGGCAGACTTAGATGTTTCCTCCTTTCTGCTCTCACAGTACTTTGTTTATATCTTGGCAGACTGACTTACCACAAGGTTTTGTAAATTGTTGCTAACCTGTATATCTCCTTCACTGCACTGTTAAATCTTTATGAAAGGAATAGAATTATCTTGCTCATCCTTTGAATCTATAGCACTGGGCACAAAGTGGGCAATTGATACAGGTTGTTTTTTTCTTCTAATAAATGAATGAAAGAACAAATAAGCAATAAAGAATGTTCAGGAAAAGATTCTATGTGAGGTGCAAGGAGATGCCCAGTGGGAGATGCTATGAAGTCTGGAAGCAGCATGGGATAGTGGGCATCATGGAGAAGGCTTACCATATGAAACAGGTTTATCATTACACTAAGACAAACTCCACTTTTACCACTGATTCTGTATAAGGAGTCTCACTGGAAATGGTCTGGAAATGATGTTTGTTTTGGTACAAATCAATATTTTTTTCATGAAAAAGTAGTATAACAAAGTCGTACAGTTTTTGGTAAATAGAGAAGAGGCAAAAGGCAAACAAAATCTCCTCACTTAATATGATACTGTTTAGCATTTGGGTGCATTTCCTTCAGTCTTTTATTTTTATGCATGTTTTTCTTCACATAGTTGTAATCATAATTAATGCAAATTCTGTATTTTGTATTTATTGTTTAAAAGCTCTTTGTAAATATCACTTTAATGGTTGCATAATTTTCCATATTGTGGTCATTACATAATTTACATAACTAGCCTCATTGCTGTGCTAGCTTTTCTTTCTTTCTATTTATTTATTTATTTTACTATTATGGTTCATGTGAATATGGTTTCTCCTGTCTGGAGGAAGATTTCTTTGGGATAGATTCC
The DNA here is from genome assembly GCF_040939455.1 of Microcebus murinus. NCBI lineage: Eukaryota > Metazoa > Chordata > Mammalia > Primates > Cheirogaleidae > Microcebus > Microcebus murinus. The sequence goes on from NC_134136.1 coordinate 57,284,036, forward strand.
TAAAAGGGGAACTGCTGGGTCGATGGGCCTGGATACAATTTTTGGCTCCATATCCACGTGTCCAGTTTGTTTTCTGGAAGAGTTGTATACATTTGCAGTGCTCCAAACCTAGATGAAAGTCTCCTTCTTAGTCAACATGGACAGCATCAAGTAGCATCATGAAAAAATAAAAATAAGCTCTATCAAAGTTCTAATTAATGAATGAAAAGTGCTATATTTCTCTTGTCTTAAAGTGTCTTTTTAAAGAAATTTGTTTTCTTTTCTTTTTCTTTTTTTTTTTCTACTTTTTTTGTTAATTATGTCTTCTTTTTTTTTTCGGCTATCTGTTCAGGGCTGATTTTTTTTTTTTTAAAGTTGAATTTTTTAAAAATAAGCAACCAGAGGCTGCTCTGCTTGAGGGTGAGGTCGCCTACCAGTTTGCCCTCCCCCTCCACTTTCCCTTATAGTGCCCTCCATCAGGTCCAGTGACAATTGGATGATGCAGGCTTGATAATGATCCGATTCCAGAATGGGTGGCCGCATTTCTTTTTGGAAGATAGCAAGGACACTATGCCCCAGAATCATGCCCCTTTTGCTGTTGCTGTCCGTTTTCATTTTTTTAGTGAATGTCCTGGGAGGAGCCCCAGGACACAACCCGGACAGCAGGATTAAGATGGTATCTATACACAGCCTCTCTGAGTTGGAGCGTCTGAAGCTGCAAGAGACTGCTTACCAGGAACTCCTGGCCAGACATTTCCTCTCTGAATTCAAACCTGACAGAGGTAAGCTGTACCCCCCACCCCCCGGAGCGTGGCATCCTCACCTTCCGGTGAGTGGACCCTCTGGGCAGGACAGGAGGGATCAGGGGTCCAGGAGAGTGGGAGGGGCTCGCGCCTGGTCTTGGATCTGGTCCATTCTCCTGGCGCCTGGGGAACCCAGAAAGTAGGAGTTGAAGACTGTTGAGTTGTACAAGAGGTAAAGATTGGTTGAGTTAGGTCGACGTTTGAGGGTTGAGAGGCAGTAAAACAGACAGGCAGATGTCAGGGACAGGCAGGTGGATAGAGGACAGGTGAAGAGACAGAAGCACCATATGTGGTGCGAGAATCAGTCAGGGCAAGGCAGAGGAGCAAAGGGACACTCTGAGAGAGGACTGGGACAGAGACAACGCGGTTGAGAGATGGAGAGTAGAGGGAGATAGGAAGATGGTAAGAGAGAGAGAGGGAAACATGCGCCAAGCCATGAGATGAGAGGGAGGGCGGTGCGGGCGCGGGGGCGGGAGGCGGGGTGGCGGCGGGAGGTGCGACGTGAGCGCTGCCCACCTCAGTTGGCGGCGCGGGAGCGAGCGGGACACTGCGCAGGATCGGGTTCGAGAGCACAAGGGATCTCAAGGGTATGGGCTCGGATCTGGAGGGGGGAGCCAAAGGGAGGAGAGAAGGGGTAGCACGGGCCGAGGGGCGTCCTAGCAAGATTGGAAAGTGCAAGAGGCGGCAGGTTCGTTAGGCGCATGCAACGGGCACAGCTTGAACTGGGTAAAGAGAAGGGAGAGGAGACCCCGCGGGCAGCCACCGCTGCCGGGTTTGGCCAGGTGTCGCCACTTTTTATGCCGCCGCAGCGCGGAGAGCCGACGGCAACCAGGGTTCCAGCGTGCCTGCAGTAACTTGGCGACCCCTACCCGCAGAGCCCCTCCCCTCTCCTGTTGCATGATCCCGGTGCCGCAGAGCTCTCGAATTTATGTATTAAGTGTTGTGACGAGCGACTACTGGTGCGTAGCAAGATGCGCGGTGCGCGCGTGGAGCCTTAGATTGTCTGGTTTGGTTAAATTCTTGGAGTCTCATATGTGTCAGATAGGATTGGTTCTGTTGTCAGGCGGGGAAACTGAGGCTGAGAGAAAGCAAAACAAATTTTGCCGGCTGTGCTGAGCTCCCTCCTACCCCAGCTCCCCTCCCTCTTCTGCAGATCAATGCACTGCTATGTTTTAGTCAGTTATCAAGTCCTATTTGTGTGTGCGTGTCTTTTTTTCTCTTCCCATAGCTCTACGTAATGACCGTCCAAACACTCTGGAGAAGTGGTTCCTGATTCTGAGAAGGCAACAGAAGGGTAAGGGCCTCTTGTGTTTTCTTTGGGAAAAAAATAGAATGGTGCACCCCCTCTGTAGTGTGACCCTGGCTACTGGAGACTGGGCAGTGGCCACTGCTCCAAATGGCACTACCCCTCCCCCCCACAAAAACCCATAGGGGGTGATATCAGGAAATTGCGCAATAGCTGCAGGTACATGGGTGGTCCTCCCAGACCTTCCAGAGCCTTCCTGGTGGACCCAACCCAGCCAGATCAACTTGAAGAAATCTTTGCTTTAAGGTGGTCACCCCCTGGTAGAACTTAAGGCAGGGACTTTGAGCCCCTTCTGCGTTGTTGAGTGGAGCTGAGTCCTTTTGCCAAATCACTGCAGGGTCTTTTTGGCTCTCTCCTCTGGGAGGGGCGCTGCGGATCTGAAGGGGTGGGGTTGACTGTGGGTGGTTGCTTAGAGGAGTGCAACAGCCTCTGCAGTTCCTCCTCATTTAGGCGCTGCGGGGCTTTGACGTTTCTCATTCTTCCTCTCCCTGATTCCCCAGTTGCATCACTCAAGACATTTGGCATTCGCCTGGAAGAGGTGATTGCAAATGAGCTTACCCGCCGCAAGCATCTTGAACTGACCGCCGCGATGCAGATTGAAGAAGCCACCAGTCAGGCTTCTGGCCGCCGCCGCCGTCGTCGGGGAAACGTGGTGCAGAGGATGTGCGGCCGCCTCAGGCGCTTTTTCAGTCGCAGACGGGAAGAGCCCACCTTGCCCCGGGAGTTCACTCGCCGTGGGCGTCGGGTAAGTTAAATCCTCCAGGTTTCAGGCGGGGACCTTTCTTGAGGTGTGCAGGAATGTAGGGCCAGAGAGTTAAGGCATGTGTCCTCACGGGGAGGGGGAGCTTAACACAACATTTTGAAGTGATGTGTTTGGCTTGCCACAGAGAGAATGCCTCCCTTTCTGAATGTCAGGCAGTGCTCAGGAAGGTTGGATTTGGCCCTCCTTCTCCCCCATTTTAAGATGGTCTGGTTTTCTCCACAGGGTGCCATATCAGTGGATTCCCTGGCTGAACTGGAGGACGGGGCACTTCTGCTGCAGACTCTGCAACTTTCAAAAGTTTCCTTCGGGGTGGGCAGGAGGCTTCTGGGATCTAAAAGGAAGATGAGTCTCAGTCCGATTGCTAAGCAGATCCCACAGGTGGTTGAGGTTTGCTGTGATTTCATTGAGGAGCATGGTAAGGAAGCTAGCTGCAAATGGTTAAATCAAAGAAGGAGGCAATTAAAGGGGAAAATGGGGTGTTCTAGAAATGGACTTGGGTTCTAGAAAAGGGCTTGGATAACATTCCTTTGATGCCAGTGGAGGTTGGGGTGTAGTGGGGGAGGAAAAGAGAAATGCCATGGGCAGGGGTGGGGGGTGTGGAGATGTGGGGGGGGGGGAGGGAAGGGGGTCAGAGATGCTTAGTATCCCCTGGTCTTTTCTTTCAGGCTTACACACAGTGGGGCTCTTCAGTCTTGAACACTCTGTGCAGAGAGTGCGTAAGGTAAATTGACTATGTTTACATGTTTGTTCCTTGGGTGAGAAAAAGCAGGAGGAGCTGGGGGTCACCCATACACTTGAGAGGAGTGTTATACCTGGTGGGGGGGGATCTTCTTTCTCAGGCACACCATATTGCCAGCTACCTCCACTGAAGCCTAGAACTTATTGAAAGAATAACCAAGAGGGAGCCTGTCATGGGCCAGGCAGACAGTCCATGTCTTCTCTCCCTTTCTCTAGCTCCGTGAAGAATTTGATAAAGGTGTGGATGTAGTGCTGGATGAGAATCAGAATGTGCATGATGTGGCTGCACTCCTCAGGGAGTTCTTCTGTGACATGAAGGACTCTGTGCTGCCAGATGATCTGTACACGTCCTTCCTCCTGACAGCAAGTGAGTCTTCTGCCCTCCCTTGTTGGGCAAGGAAAGACAATAGTACAGGGGTCTAGGGGGGGAGGTCTAAGAACAGAGCTCAGGCTGCAAGACTTCAAGAAACTAGGGCAGAATTAACAGAAGAAGATAAAATAAAACACCTCTCCTGAATATATATAATTATTATTTGTCAATTACAAATAAAAATTTTAATAAAAAAATCTCCAGATTACTTTCCTTTGTATCTCTTAATGCTCCATTATAAGTCTCTTGCTTGGAAATTTCTCTAGAGCTTTTTGAAGCTGTGTGGGCCCTCTCAGGGCAAAGAAAAACCCAGGTTCTATAGAGGAGGTCTGATTTTGATGGGAGTACTTGCTTTCAGGGCTCCTGAGCTCAAGCTTTGGAAATGAGCAAAGGCAATTTGCCTGGATATTTGCTCTATAGCTGTCAGCAATTTTCAAGCAGAATCTCATTCCCCTTGGTATCAGGCTACTGTCAGGGATAGCCCCCTGACCCAGCCCTTGTTTTCCTTCCTCTAGGTCTGAAGCCTCAGGATCAGCTTTCTGCCCTGCAGTTGCTGGTCTACATGCTACCATCCTGCCACAGTGACACCCTGGAGCGTCTGCTCAGGGCCCTGCATAAAATCACTGAACACTGCGAGGACTCCATTGGCATTAATGGACAGTTGGTAAAAAGATCTGGGAAAGGGTAGTGAGGAATGTAGTAGGGGATATGTGTGGGAGCAAGGTGGGAGTGGCAGTGAGGAGAATGAGAGAAACATATCTATTTGTACAACTTCCAGTACTACCTCAGGGTCAATCACTTTCTGCTTTCCTTTACCTAGATTCCAGGCAACCGTATGACTTCCACAAATTTGGCCTTGATATTTGGATCTGCTCTTCTGAAGAAGGGACAGTGTGGCCAAAGGGAGACCAGGAAAACAAGCACGGGCATCGACCACTATGTTGCTTCTGTCAATGTGGTCCGTGCAATGATTGATAACTGGGATGTCCTCTTCCAGGTAGGTGAAAGTTTTGAATGCATTTATTGTACACATCCACCTCCTGTTCCCAAGGCAGGGGACAGTTGTACTTGCATCATTGAGGGTAGCCAAAACAGGCTGCCACAAAATCTCAGTCTAGAAATTCCTCTGGCATTAGCTGGTCGTGGTGCCTTCATGCCTGATTACCTGATAGAGATGAAATGAGTCTAAATGAAAAGGTGCTGTGTAATAAAGTATAATGTTACTAATTTTACCCTCAGGTGCCTCCCCATATTCAGAAGCAGGTTGCTAAGCGTGTGTGGACATCCAGCCCGGAAGCTCATGATTTTATCAGACGCAGGAATCTGAGGAAGATCCAGTGAGTTTTTTTTTTTTTTTGGGGGGGGGGGGCGGTTGTTTATGCTTAGCCTGAAACACATTCTGTTATGGGATCTTTCAACTCCAGATCATCTTTATGTTAATTAATGCAAGCCCACAAACTAACTGACATTTTCAAATTTATTCCCACTCAGGAGTGCACACATGAAGGTGGAAGAAGATTCTTTACTTTCTGATCCTGTGGATGTGGAAACTTCTGATGAAGTTGAGGCTGATATCTTTGCTCAAAGCGAGTCCTTTGATGAAGGTCAGTTCCCTGTTGGAGATCAGGCCCTTGTTGAAGGTCAGTCCCTTTCTGAAAGTCAGGCCCTTCCTGAAAGCCAGGTCCTTGCTAAAGATGAGCCCCTTGAGGAAGAAGAGTCCTCTGAGGAAGATGTGTCAGTCAATGAAGAGCTAGGAATTAAATATCTCATTCAAGGTGTAGTCTTTGGAGAAGTTCAAGGTCTTGAGATCCCAAATGACCTTGAGATTCAAGGCCCACATCTTGAAGGCATACATACCAGAGCTTGATGAGGAAGAAGATGATGATGATGATAACCTAAATTTTGATGATCTTCCTCCCCTTGAAGATATTCTAGAACCTGATGACAAAATTCCAGAACTCATTGAGATTCCAAACTTTGAAGAAGTACCATATTTTGATATGGTCCCAGATCCTGAAGTAGCTACAGATGTGCAAGAAATTCCAAACTCTGAAGAAAACCTGAACCCTGACCTTGAAGAAGGACAAGATGTTGAAGACCACCCAAATCTTGACCTTGCAGAAGTTCCCTATCTTGATGTAATCCCGAACAACGAAGAAGCCTCAGATACTGATTAAATCCCAGACCATGCAGAAGCCTCAGATAAAGAGGAAACTCAAGATTCTGAAGAAGACTCCAATCTTGAAGAGGGCCCAGGTGTTGATGAAGTCCCAAATGATGAAGCCTCAACTGCTGAAGAAATCCCAGGGCATGAAGAAGTCCCAGAGGTAAATGGAATTTCAGACTCTGAAGCAGACCTTGATTTTGAAGAAGTCCCAGCTCTCCATGTGGTCACAGGCCCTGAAGATGTCTCTGATTTTGATGAAATTCAAAACCAGGAAGAATCCTCAGATGTGAGTATAGTCCCAAACAACGAAGAAGCCTCAGATGATGAAGAAATTCCAGGCCATGAAGAAGCCTCTGATGTCGGTGGAAACCAAGACTCTGAAGAAATCCCAGTCTTGAAGACTCAGTCCCCAGTGTGGTCCCAGAGCCTGAGGATGCCCAAATTCGCAGTGAAATTCCAGATTTTCAGAGAGACCGAGACAATGAGTTTGAAGATGAGGTTACCACTGTGGCTCCAGAGACTGAAGATGTCTCTATTTTCAATATAATTCCAGACCCTCCATAAGACCTGGCTGTCAATCTTAAAGAAGTCTTGAATGTGGAAGAAGTCCCAGTGCCTAAAGATCTCAACCCTAAAGAAGTTTGGAATCTAAAGGCAATTCAGTTTCATAAAGAAGATGCAGATGTTGCATTTCCTGTAGATGACACTGTCCTTAAAAACAAGCCTCAGTCTAGCCTAGTCATAGACTACAAGTCCTCCCCAGGGTTATTACAGAATGACACTTTCTTTCTCCCTTCCATATAGTATTAAGCTTTCGGCTCCAGCTTTGTTACTTATTTGCTTGGTAAAAGTAGTCAGAGTACTTGTAGAGTGGTGGTGGTTATTAGGAGTTTGTCCTCTTCCTTGTCTCCCTGGTGGTGGTATTGTCCATATGCTCTGAGTACAGGGTATCTGTCTGGAAACACAAGGAATTAACATTGTTACTATTTTCCAGGTTCCTTCGAGGAGCCAGTTGAACCTCCCGGCACTGTCTGTTCCCGTGACTATGAGGAAGGAACGAGTCAACTCCCCATTCCAGAGCAGGACGGCCCATTGTTCCGTGTGCCCCGGGAGAAGGCGGCTAAAACTAGCATCAGCTACTTCTTTCCTTAGATGTTTTTCCTTCTATATGGTGCCGGACAGGGGGAAAGGGTGGGGGTAGACCTGGGATGTCACAGGAAACATTAAAGAGAGTCTTGAACGTAAAGGCGAGGAGTTCCACCTGATGCTCAGGTCAGGGGGGGAATTCCGAACACACTGCCAGTCCCTTCACTGGGTATGCTTGGTCCTTCAGCTGGGAAAAGCAGAGATGTTTCTGTGTCATGCCCAGGCTCCCTGGTGCTACCTTGCCTTTCTCTTTTACCCCTGATCTTGGCTTTCTCTCACTACAGCCCTTCAATCGATGTGACATTTGTGGTAAACATCTGTCCCAGAGAAGCTCACAAATCTCGAGGTGCTTTCCCTCCCCCAAAGGGGATTGCATGTTTTTCCTGACTTTCCTACCCTCCTCTCAAGAGCTCAATTGTAAAGGCCCTCAAGAGGCATGCTAGAACGTTAGGTCAGCCTACTGGCAGCTGACAATTAATGCTAAACCATGTCACATCAACTCATAGCCATGTCCCCTGCAGCAACTCCACCACCTCAGGATTTTTTCCCCCTAATTATTTAGACCAATGGCTTGTCAAACAGCCACTCCCAAAATTCTGTGCAGTTTTGCTCAGGTTGTGCCAACAGGGAAACCTCAAGTATAAGTCTAATTAGTTTTTCTGGGGTCAAAAGTTAGACGAAAAGTTAGATTTTAATACCTGGATCTGTTTTAAAGACAGCTGGTGTTCACACCCTGTTGCCAGCAGAATAGCTAGTTAGGTAAGGACACATAGTTCCAAGTAGTTAAAGTCACCTGATTACAAATGTTCTCCTCTATCGTCTCTGTAGTTCCCCTATGCAGGGTGGTACAAATTTGCGGGACATGCTTTGGTAACACAGATATGGGTTATGTATGACATCCAAAATTATAGCTGATATTGATGGGTAACAACTGCTAAGGTCTGTAGAATGAAGTATGTATTGTATTGAGGGATGGAAATTGATCATACAATGGGTAACAACCGCAGAGCTCCAAGATTTGTGATTGTTAAAACTTCTCTGGCATTTAATCATTAATAAACATCTGTATTGTGACAGCAGCACATTCATGGTTTACTGTGTGTGGTGTTTTGTTTTTTTTTTAATTTTGGGGGTGAGTTGGGAAGCTCTGATTGGAGAGCTAAAGAGGAAAAGGTGATGGGGAAGAGAAATAAACGGGAGGGGTGATGCAGAATAAGAGGAGGGGGTGACATATGGGATAAAGGGGAGGCAGTGACATGGAATGAGGGGGAGGGAGTGAGGTGGAATGAAGGGGAGGAGATGACAAAGATGAAAGGGACGGGGTGATAAAAAGGGACAGGCATGAGGTAGAATAAGGAAGGGGGTGTGATAAGGGATAAAGGGGAGGGATGGTATAGAATAAGGGGCAGGGTATGAGAGGGGAGGGATGATATGGAATAAAGGGAAAGAGGTGAGGTGGACTATAGGGAAAGAGATGATAAGGATTAAAGGGGAGGGGTGAGGTAGAATAAGGGGAAAGGATGAAAAGGATAAAAGGAGAGCAGGTTAAGTGAAATAAAGGGGAGGGGTGAGGGGGAATGTAAGGCAGAGGTGCAGTAGAACAAGGGAAGGAGTGATATGGAATAAAAGGGAAGGGTGCGGTGGAATAAAGGGGATGAAGTGAAGTGGAATAAAGGGAAATAAAATGGAATAAAGGAGAAGAGTTAAAGTAGAAGAAAAGTTTAAGGGGTTTGAAGGAGAAGTACAAGAAAGGAAGGAAGCTTAAGAGAAGGGCCTATAAGGGAGAAAGGAAGGGAATAACGAGGGAGACCACTAGGTATTCTCAACTGAGGAATTTCCCATGAATCGGTGAACAATGTAAACCTAAAAACATTTGAAGATATATGACTTCCAAGGGTAAAGAGAAAGAACGTACTGCTGTTTGATTGACGGGGCCTCCAACCTTTCTTGAAAGTTTACGGCTTCATAACATACCTGGAAATCTCCCATGTCAGTTACAGGGCCTCAGAACTTGGTATGGCATATGTTATTTATTTTTATACAGGTTGCTCTAGGATATTTCTTTTTGTAGAGATTTTTTGACAGCAGACATGTAGCATTGGGGCCCTCTTATAATAATAAATGTATTATTATAATAATTATAATGATAGTTAACACATTGAGTTCTTCCCAAGTGTCTGGCACTGTGTTAAAAAAAAAAAACTTTACATTCATCATTTAATTTAATATTCACAATAACTGTGTGAGATACATACTACTGTCATCCTAATTTTATTCTTGAGGGACACGAGATACAGAAAGGTTAGATAAGCCTCCCAAATTACACAGCTTGTTAGTGGAAAAACAGCCAGTTTCCAAAGCTGGATTGTTTTAATAATAAATTATACCAGCCTATTCATCTTAGGATTCTGTCTCCGACACAAAGATGCATTGTGATGTCTGCAGTAATTTTTTTGGGTTGGGATTGGCACTTTCAACAACCAAGCTTCAGGTTTCTTCTTATAGGCCTTTTCTCTCCAGATATAGGACAAGCTGTTAGGCATTAACTGTGATATCTCAGGAAGACCCTAGCAGTTGTATCTGGGGCTTACAGATACTAGAGCCAGTGGAAAATGTAGATCTCATCCATTCGAATCCTCTTGTTATATGAATGGTCAGGCTGGAAAAAATGTACCCGATGTCAGAGATCTGGGGGTAAGATTTATATAGGCTTCTCACTGCAATTCTAGGACTTCATGAGGTCAAAATAGTAAAATATGTCCCCCATATAGAGTTGATCTGCACTTTCTCCACTCAGTTTAAAAACAAACAAATAGCCAGGCGTGGTGGCTCACGCCTGTAATCCTAGCACTCTGGGAGGCCAAGGTGGGCTGATTGCTCGAGGTCAGGATTGCTCGAGATCAGGAGTTCGAAACCAGCCTGAGCAAGAGCGAGACCCCGTTTCTACTATAAAATAGAAAGAAATTAATTGGCCAACTAATATATAAAGAAAAAATTAGCCGGGCATGGTGGCGCATGCCTGTAGTCCCAGCTACTCAGGAGGCTGAAGCAGTAGGATCCCTTGAGCCCAGGAGTTTGAGGTTGCTGTGAGCTAGGCTGATGCCACGGCACTCACTCTAGCCTGGGCCACAAAGCAAGACTCTGTCTCAAAAAAAAAAAAAAACCCATAAAAAATAAAAACAAACAAATAAACCTAATAACAAACAGTAAAGTAGATTGTTTCAGAACAGTCCCTTCACTTTCTGGCCTTCCCTGAAACCAGGTTTTCTCCTGATTTGATATTCCTTCCCAGTACTGACTACTAACCAAAGGAATGAGACTGAGAATGTGCATAGATGTGGGCATTACCCTCACTCATCCTCTTACTCTAAGGACTAGCTCACAGGCTTCCTTGACACTCCAAGTCCTGTCTTCATCCTGGGAGCCCTCAACAATATGCATGTGGAAGAGCCACTCATACCCCCTGGTCTCACACTGCACTGACCTTTAACTTCCTGGCCAGTCACTTGGCATCACCGGGCACAGCTTCGTCTCAAAAAGGCTCAGTGCCAACATCCCACTGGGACAAAATCTAGGAAAGGCTAGGTCCCATGCCATCTGTTCTTTGGCCTCACTGAGGGATCCAGCCTCCCAAGCCCTTCCTTTTCTCTTCCCTTCTTCCCTTATCCAGTCAGGATCTTGGACATATTGATATAGTATTGACTGCATCCTCACCCCCCTGCCCTCCAAATACCACGTCCGCACTATTTAGCCCCAATTCTCCATCTCTCCAAGCAACTGATTTCTCAAATCCCATAATGGCCACCGTGGGAGAAAGGAGCAGCACCCGAAACTTGGGCGCCTCTAACAATCAGAATTTCCAACCTCAGCTGGGCCCTCAGGCTGCTCAGCAATCCTTTCATATGCCCTGGGTCATTTTTTTCCAATTTTCCTCCCACCTATACTCCAAGTCTCTTCATCATTCTCCTGAAATCACAGCCCTTTTCATGCTACACTCACCCCACCCCATACAATGGCTTCCACTCTCACTTCCTAAAGGAAATTGAGGCTAACTTCAACTCCTTGTTCCCACAGCTACAAAGTCTCTTTAGTTTCACTAGCTCTCACTTCATATTGCTACCACTCCTTCAGTCTCAGAAGTTTCTATTCTAGTTCCTCTACCCTGGTTCTGTTGCCCCTCCTCTTTTCTTTCCCTATTCCACCTCCCCTAACATTTTGCTTACACTGTTATCAGTTCTCTTGCCTGAGTCTTCAATCCCTCCCTCCCTACTATTTCTCTTACCTTAGGTTATTCACATGGTTTGGTATCTTGATCTTTAGAAACTATTCCTTCTCCTTCATCACCCTGTACCAATTGCCATCTCTTTCTTAGCTAAGCTCATTGAAAGAAGTCTATTCCGCATCTTCTTTCTTATCTCTCATTTATTCTTCAATTCATACCAATCACATTTCTGTTCCCACTACTCCAGTAAAATATTGGTGACAATAGTCACCACCAATGACCTGTTGATACACATTCAAGAATCTTTGGTGTTATTACTTACTCTCTTTTATTTCAGTGATACTATCATATCCTGATGTTTTATTTAAAACTTTTTAAAATCAAACATTTTATTTTGAGATAATAGATTCACATGCAGTTTTAAGAAGCAATGCGGAGAGGTCCCATGTACCCTCTACTCAGTTTCACCAATGGTCTCATCTTGCAAAACTATAGTACAATATCACAACTAAAATATTGAAATTAATACAGTCCAGATACAGTAAATATCCATCCCCATGAGAATTCCCCCTGTTGCCATTTTAGAGTAAAATGGACAAACCTACCTTTTATCCCCCACTACCCCCTCTTCTTAATAATCCCTGACAATGAATCTGTTCTCCAGTTCTATAATTTTGTTGCTTCAAAAATGTTATATAAATGGAATCATACATATGTGACTTTTTGGGATTGGCTTTTTTTACTTAGCATGATTAGAGATTCATCTTCATCTAGATTGTTGTGTGTAATAATATTTCACCTCTATCTATTGCTGAGTAGTATTTAATGGTATAGATGTACCACAGTTTGCTTAACCATTCATGTATTTAAGGACATTTTGGTTGTTTCCAGCCTTGGGCTAGAATATAAAAATATAAATATAATAGAATATAAAATATAAATATATTAGAATATAAAATATATAAGAATATAAAGATATTTATATAAGAATATAAAATATAATAGAATATAAAAATATAAAAATGAGACCGCCATGAACAATGAACATTCATGTACAGATTTTGAGTGGATATATGTTTTCATTTTTCTGAAATAAATGCCCAGCTGTGCAATTGTTGAGTCCTAGGTAATTGCATGTTGAATTTGTACAGGAAATTGACAAAGTGTTTCCCAGAGTAGTTATACAACTTTATGTTCACACAAGCAATGCATGAGTCAATAGTAGCTCCACATGCTTGCCAACATTTGGTATTGTCACTAGTTTTTATATTACCCATCATGCTAGTTGTGTAGTGATATCTCATTATCATTTAATTTGTATTTCCCTCATGCTTAATGAGGTCAAACATCTTTTTTATGTGTTTATCTGCTATCTGTATACTTTCCAGTGAAACGTCTATTCATATGGATGTCCAGTTGCCCCAGCATCATTTGTTGAAAAGACTATCCTTTCTCCATTGAATTGCCTTTGTGCCACCCCCTTCTTGCAGGATTTCTGGGCAGAAGTCTGCTGTAATTGGTATTCTTGTTCTTCTATAGGCAAAGTGTTTCCCCTCTGGCTTCTTTCATGGTTTTCTAATTACCTTTGGTTTTCTAAAGCAACTGGAATATGGTATACTTAAGTACGGTATTTTGATATTTACCCTGCATAGTATGACTTGAGCTTTCTGCATCTGTGGCTTAGCATCTATCCTTAATTTTAGAAATTTATCTGCCATTATTTCAAATATTTCTTCTGCTCCATTTTGTCTTTCTTCTTTTCTTGTAATCAATTTATACATGCTACCTCATGTAAATATGTCTCATAGTTCTTGGATGCTCTTCTCTTTTCTCATTCTTTTTTTCTCTTTGCATTTCAGTTGGAGAAGTTTCTATGACCTATCTTCAAGATTATTCATTCTTTCCTCAGCTGTGCCCAGTCTACTGATGGGCCCATTAAAAGCATTCTTCATTTTTGTGATAATTTTTTATTTCTGGTGTTTTAAAATTCTTACTTAGATTCCCTTCTCTCTGCCTACATTACTCATCTGTTCTTGCATATTGTCTACTTTTTTCATTAAAGCCCTTAACACACTAATCATGGTTATTTAAAAATTCCTGTCTGAGGATTCCAACATTGGTAATATTTCGGAGTTTTGTTCTTATGTTTCCATTGTCTCTCCAGACTTTGATTTTTCTTGTGTTTTGGTGTGCCTTGTATTTTTTGTTGAAAGTTGAATATACTGTATCTGATATTATGAATTAAGGTAAATAAGCCTCTAGTGTGAGGATTTATGTTAATCTGGCAAGAATTGGGTTTTGGTTTCAATGGTAGCATGTCATCATGAAGTATGGGTTTTGTTAATCCTTCTTCTAGTTATAGGTGCCTCAGGCTTAAAATTTTTCTAATGTTCTTATTTTTGTCTCCCCAGTTGACAATCATGCTTTCCTAAGTAATCCTCTGAGAGAGAGTCTGTGTCTTGCAGCTCTTTCAGCTGTAATCCACTATTGTTATACTAGAGTCCTGTTGGTGTGGTGTTAAGGTGTAGAGCAGGGATGCATTTGTTAACATCTTCTGATTAAATCTGTCTTTTAAATGGGCCTATGCCTTTGGGCTATGGCATTTACAAATGTTTCTCGGGGATAGAGCTTTTCCTCCATTGTTCCATGCTCCCTTTCTTGGCTGCAATGTTTCCAATCTATTTTATTCAAAGCATGACCTTTGTTGACTATTTTTCCCTTACAAGAGACAGGAAGGCTAGAGGGCACTGAAGGGCAGAGAAGAGTTCTCTTCTCTCAGTTGGGATAAAGTTTCAAAATTTTGCTATGGCAAAGGAGAAACCCAGAGAGTTAGTCTTTGTTATGGAGAAGAGCCTAGATGTATTTCAGAATGGTTACTCTTCTATTCTCCCTTCCAGAGCCATAAGGGGATTTTTCTTGGATCCTGTATCCTTATAGTGAGAACCGGAGATGGGGTTCCTGGAAGGAAACCAGATAAAAATGTGGAGACCCTCCTAAGACTTGAGTACTGTGAGTTTCTTCTAACTCTCACACTAGTCAGCCTCCAGCCTCTAGCAATTTTTCCAAATAACCATTTAAATATTTCTACTTGAACTTGGCTCCAGTGGTTTTTGTTCTACTTAAGCAGATTTAAGTTCCTGTATATTTTTAATAGGTAATATTTTATTTATTTATTTATTATTCATTTATTTCTTTCAATTTTATTTCAGAATATTATGGGGCTACAAATGTTTGGGTTACATAAATTGCTTTTGTACCATTTGAGTCAAAGTTATAAGTGTGCCTATCACCCAGATAATGTGCATTGTACCCATTCCTGTATATTTTTTAATGTGCCTGTCTCTTCAGCTTTAGGGGATGGTAGTTTTCCCTGTGACTCAGTTCTCTGATGGGTCCAAGAAAAGTTGCTAATTTTTAGTTTATCCAGTTTTTTCTTGTAGGACAGGAGTGACAACCTCCAAGCTCTTTACATGTTTGAGCTCAAACCAGATGTCTAGTATTGTATTTTTAATATAAGTTTTTGCACATTTGTTGTTAATATATAAAGATGAAATTGATTTTTGGGTGTTGATCTTGTATTCTGTGACCTTGATCACTTTCCTTATTAGTTCTAAGAGGGTATTTTTTTACTTGGGCTTTTCAACGTAGATAATCATGTCAACCGCAAATAGTGACAGCTTTATATCTTCCTTTCCAATTCATATGCATTTTATTTCTTTTCCTCTTTTAAATGCAGCAACTAGATTTTCCAATATTATGTTGGATACGAGTGACGAGAGAAGATATCCTTGCATTTTTCTTAATCTTTGAGGAAAAGCATGCAGTATTTCACCATTAATTATGATGCTAGGTGTACGTTTTTTGTAGATGCTTTTTTTAAGTTGAGGCTGTGTCCTTCTGTTCCTAACTTGCTGAGAGTATTTCGTTTTATCATGAATGAATGTGGAATTTTGTCAAATGTTTCTTCTGCATCTGTTGATGTGATCGTATGATTTTTATTTTAACCTGTTGATATTATGGATTAGATTGTTTGATTTATGAATATTGAGCCAGCTTACATATCTGAAATCAATTCTTCTTGGTCATGGTATTTAAGTTTTTTTTTTTTTTTTAATTCAAGGATTCACTATGGTAATTTTTGTTTTTGGCAACTATGCTAATGTTTTTTTGAGAATTTTTGTGCCTAGTCTGTAATTGATCTATAGTTTTCTTTTTTTGTTATGTTTTTATCTGGTTTTGGTTTCAAAATAATACTGGCCTCATAAAATGACTTGGGAATTGTTAACTCCTCCTATTTTCTGGAAGAGATTGTGTAGAGTTGGTGCTAGTTCTTCTTTAAATATTGTGTAGAATTCCCAGTGAAACCATCTGAAACTAGAGATTTCTTCTGGAGGAAATTTTTAAATTATGAATTTAATTTCTTTAGTGGATATAAAACTATTCAGATTATTTCATTTTGGTTAAGTTTTGATGTTTTCAAGGATTATGTTCATTTCTTCTAGATTGCAGAATTTGTGAGCACAAATTTGTTCTTAGTATTACCTTATTAGTCTTAGAATGTCTGCAGGGTCTATAGTGATATAATCTCTTTCATTCCCGATATTATTAATATGTATCTTTTCTCTTTTTCTGGTTATCAGTCTTGCTGCAGATTTTTCAATTTTATTCCTCTTTTTAAAGAACCAGCTTTTTGGTTAATTGATTTTTCTGTATTGTATATCTACTCTCAATTTCATTGATTTCTGCTGGTATCTTTATTATTGCCTCGTTTCTGTTTGCATGTGTTTTAGTTTTCTCTTTTTTTTCTAGTTTCTTTAGATAGAAACTTAGATTATTGATTGTCTCTTTTCTAATGTAAGTATTCAAGGCTATATATTTTCATTTTAGCACTACTTTAAAAGTATACCACAAGTTTTGATATATTGAATATTCCCTTTCATTCAGTTTGATGCATATTTTATTTCTCTTGAGATATTCTCATTGACCCATGGTTTATTTAGAAGTTTGGGTTAGTTTCCAAGTGTTTTAAGATTTTTCTATTATCTGTTAGGGATATACAGTGTCATCTGGTTCACCTGTTGTAGGTGTCACTTCTATTTGATCCTAAGGAAGAATGAGCCTAAGTGGGCCACCTTCTGTTGCTAAGCTGGTAGTGAGGAAATGGCAGTCCTGGGTCATATTTTATGTTGGATCAGAGGTCATAAGATGCTCTAACATTGTGTTGTTTTTGTAGTCCCAAGATCACACTTCAGGACACCTTCCACCTTTCAGAACTCTCCTTTGGTTGTTTCTTTAGTTATTTCCAGGTTTATATAATAGTGTGCAGGAAGTTGGAATGAAAGGTTTATGTGATCTTGTCCTGAGAAAAAGTATTATGGCTATTTAAAAAAAATATTTTGATATTATTTCCATGTACAATTTATCATTTAGAGCACACAATTTAATGTTTTTATTATACTCACAGAGTTGTGAAATCATTGCCATAATTTAAATTAATAATAGTTTCATCATCTCAAAAACAATGTACTAATTAACAGTCAGTCTCTATCCTCCCCATCCCCCAATCCTAGGAAACCACCAAACTATTTTCTATCTCTATTGATTTGCCTATTCTGGATTTTCATTATAAGTGGAATCATGCAATATATGATCTTTTGTGATTGGCTTCTTTCGTGTAGCATAATATTTTCAAGATTCGTTCTGATTCATGTTGTAGCATGTATCAGAACATCATTCCTTTTTAATGCTGAATAATATTTCATTGTATGGCTATCCCAGGTGTCATTTGCATTTAGCTAGTAAATGATCATGTAGGTAATTTTTTAATATTTTCCCCTATTCTTTGGTCACTTATCTGTCTAAATATTTGCCCATTTTTAACTTAGATTTTTGATTGAGTGATGACAATTCTTTATACAATCTGGACAATTTTTTTCCAGTTTGTGACTTGACTTTCATTCTCTTAATTGTGCCTTTTAAAGAGCAGAATTTTTTAATTTTAATGAAGTTCAGTTTATCATTTCAAATTTATGAATCTTGCTTTTGGTGTCATTTTTAAGAAATCTTTGTCAAACCCAAAATCACAAGCAGTCTCTCTCAGGTCAACATAAGAGTGTGAAGATGAGGGACCAAGAGCACAAAATTTAAGGAGGAATTCACTCTCAAGGTTGTGTAAGTCATTCACTTTGTGTATATTTTTACATTCTTTCTCTGTTCAAATGATCTATTTGTCTATTTTTATGTCAGTACCATATTGTCTTGATTACTATATATTTATAATACATCTTTAAATTGAGTAGTGCTAGGCACCAAATTTATTCTTATTTTCCAACATTGTTTAGGATATTTTTGGTTCTTTGAATTTCAATATGAATTTTAGAATTGGTTCCTCAATTTACACAAAAGAGCCTCGTAGAATTTTCAGTGTTATTGCATTGAATCTATAGATCAGTTTTGAATCTTTTGACCCACTATCAAGGGAAATCTCCACTAATTTAGATTTTCTTTATTTCCTATCAGCAGCATATTATAATTTTCAGTAGTCTTGAAGCTCTTCTGTCAGGTTTATCTATAAGTATTTCACATTTTTGACACCTTTGTAAATGGTATTTTTAAAAAGTTAACTTCTGATTATTCATTGTATTTAATAAGTAGAAATACAATTAATTTTTGTATGTTGAAGTTGCATATAATTAGTTGTAGTTTTGTTTTGTGAAATCTACTTGATTTTCTATATTGATGATTATGGTATCTGAAAATAAAGTATTCTTCATTCCTTTGAAGACTGGAATACAGAGTTACCTCTTATTTTTCTTGTCATTGCATTGTCTACAAACTCCAGGGAGGCAGCATTAAAAAACATACATTTATTATCTCCCAGTTTCTGTAGGTCAGGTGTCTGGGCATGGCTTAGTGAGATTCTCTGCTCTGGGTTTCAATGAGGCTGCAGTCAAGGTTTTGGTTGACTGTATTTTCACCTGGAGAATCAACTAGGGAATAATATGCTTCCAAGATCATTGAGTTTGTTGGCATAATTCATTTCCTTCCAACTGTATGGCTAAGGGCCTTTGTTTCTTAATGGTTGTCAACAGGAGGTGGCCCCCAGGTCTTAGAGGCCACCTGCAGTTTTTTGCTATGTGCATATCTCCATAGGCAGTTGGTAACATGTCTGTCTGCTTCTTTAAAGCTAGCAAGAGAATCTCACTTACCTGTCTGGTAAGACAGAGACTTTTACAGCACAATGTAATAATAGGAGTGGCAGCCTATCATCTTTGCAATATAACATGACCTGATCAAAGGAGTAATATCCCATTGCTCTTGCCATATTCTATTGGTTAGAAGAATATCACGTGTTCTATCCACACCCAAGGGCAGAGAAGTATAAAGTACATAAAAACAAGGAGTAGAGAACATGGGAACTGTATTAAAAATTTCCCTGCCACATAAAAATCCCAAAATAGTGTACTGCCATTTTCCCCTCTTGATCTTTTTGCAAATGTTATGTATTGTATTTTTTACATGGTATAAACCTCATGCTACATTGTCATTATTTTTGTTTAAGGAGTCTACTTTTAGAAATAATAAAGTAGTAAGAAATAAATATATAATATATGTACCCACACAGTTACTATTCCTAGTGCTTTTCATTCTTTAGTGCATATCCATATTTACAGACACACATATACACACACACACTTGAAGGACTTCCTGTAACATTTGTTTAGTGCAGGTCTGATGATGATTAATTCTTTCAGCTTTCCTGTGTCCCAAAATGTTATTTATCCTTCTTTTTTGAAACATATTTTGGTGGTTTGGTATAGAATTCTAGATTTACTTTGTTTTTCTTTCAATACCTTAAAGGTGTTACTTTACTGTCTGCTAGATTTCCTGGTTTCCGATCAGAAATTATTTATCATCCTTATCTGTCTTCCTCTACAATAATGTGTTTTTTCCCCTGTGGCTCGTTTTACGAGTTTCTTTTTATCATTCACTTTGATTGATTTTATTATGGCATGCCTTAGTGTGTTTTTTTCATGTTCCTTGTGCTAGGGTGTGTTGAGATTCTTGGATCTGTGGGTTTATAGTTTTCACCAATTCTGGAAAGTTTTCCACCATTATTTCTTCAGATATTTTGCTTTTTGTTTTTCCTCCTCTTCCAAAACACCAATTACATGTATATAGACTTCTTTTTTTTTTTTTTTTTTTTTTTTTGAGACAGAGTCTCACTTTTGTTGTCCAGGCTAGAGTGAGTGCCATGGCGTCAGCCTAGCTCACAGCAACCTCAAACTCCTGGGCTCGAGTGATCCTTCTGCCTCAGCCTCCCGAGTAGCTGGGACTACAGGCATGTGCCACCATGCCCGGCTAGTTTTTTTTTTTTTTTATATATATATCAGTTGGCCAATTAATTTCTTTCTATTTATAGTAGAGACGGGGTCTCGCTCTTGCTCAGGCTGGTTTTGAACTCCTGACCTTGAGCAATCCGCCCGCCTCGGCCTCCCAAGAGCTAGGATTACAGGCGTGAGCCACAGCGCCCGGCCGACTTCTTTAAATTATCTCACAACTCAATGGTATTTCTCATTTTATTTCCATTTCTTTCCCTCTGCTTTTCATTTTGGAAAGTTTTGATTTCTGTATTTTTGTGTTATCTTTTATTTTGAGATGTCTAATCTGTTGTTAGTCCCATGCACTCTATTTTTTAACACAAACATTATAGCTTACATTTATGGAATTTAGACTTGTGTCTTTTTTATATCTTCCATTTCTCTAGCTAACATGTTCAGTGTCTCCTTTATCTTCTTGAACATATGGAATACAAACAAATTGACTGTTTTAATGTTCTTATCTACTAATTTTACCATCTGTGTCAGTTTTGTATCTGTTCTGTTTGGCTGTGTTTTCTCCTTATTATGGGTAGTATTTTCCTGCTACATTTTTCTTCTCGTAATTTTTTGACTGGATGCCAAGTGTGAATTTTGACCTGTAGGTGCTGTATATTTTGCATTGCTATAAATATTCTTGAGCTTTGTTCTAGGATGCAGCTAAATTACTTGGAAAAAGAATGGTACTTACAGGTTTTGCTTTTAAACATTGTTAGGTGGACCAGAACAACATTTAGTCTAGGGTTCATTTTTTTCACTACTGAGGCAAGACCCTTCTGAATATTTCTCTCTATGTCCCATGAATTAGGAGGATTTCCACTCTGGTTGGTAGGTACAGGAATTATTTCTTATCCTGTGTGAATATCAGGTACTATTTTCTATAATCCCTTCAAGTCCTTATATGCACAAACCCATCAGGTCTGAGCTAAACAATGGACAAGGACTCTCTGTAGATTTCAGTTCTTTTTATCTGTAGAGCTGTCTTCTCAGGTACACTGCCTTGTGAACTTTACCTACCTAGGCTTCCCACGGCTTCCATCTCCATCCCCTCAACTCAGGGAGAATGCTTGGATTCTGGGAAATGCCTGAATTTCTCTCCCTTGCAGGTCACCCTAGTACCTTTTCTGGTCAGCAAGATGGAGCAATTGTTGGGGTCATCTCATATATTTTTCGACTTTCAGGGATCAGTATCCTTTGTTGCATGATATCTAACGTCTTGAGAACAATTGTTCCATATATTTTGATGGTTTTTTTAAGTTGTGTCAAGCAGGATGATAAATTTGGTCTCTATTACTCTTTCCTGTTCAAAAGGAAAATCAGAAGTATTTATTAATTTCACACTGTTTAGGGATTTTCTAGATATCTTTCAGTTATTTATTTCTAATTTAATTCTGCTTGGTCATAGAACATATTTTGTCTGATTTATCCAAATCTTAAATTTGTTGAAGTTTGACTTATCAACCAGAAATATGGTAGTATATCTTGATAGATGTTGCATGTGTACTTGAAAATGTTTATTCTACTGTTGTTGGGTGGTATATTCTCTATAAATCAATTAAGATAAGTTGGTTAATAGTATCACTCAAGTCATCTGTGTACTGTATGTATTTATTTCTCTGTACTTGTAGAAGGAGTATTGAAATCTCCAATTATAAATGCTGATTTGTTTATTTCATTTTAAGTTCTATATTTGCTTCATCTATTTTGAATCTCTGCTGTTAGGTACATACACATTCAAGATTTTTGTCTCCTTGGTGAAGTGACCTTTCATGATTATGTAATGGCTCTTTTCATCCTTATTAATATTGCTTGTTTTAAAATTTACATTCTCTGATATTAATATAGTCATTCCGGTTTTCTTTTTCCATTTTTGAAAATAACTTTATAAAGGTATGATTTACATACCACAAAATGTATCCATTCAAAGTGTACAATTCAATGGTTTAGTAAATTAATATAGTTGTGTAGCCTTCACCACTACTTAATTTTAGAATATTTACCTCCCTCTTAAAAGTCACACACCTTAGCAGTCATTGCCTATTCCTTCTTATCTGTAGCCCTAGGAAAACACTACTCTAAGTTTTGTCTCTATAAATTTTTCTATTGTGGCATTTCCTGTAAAAGGAGTCTTAATATATGTGGATTTTTGTGAATGAATTCTTTTACTAATATGTTTTCAAGATTCATCTATATTGTATGTATACGTACTGGGTTCACTTTTTATTGGCAATAAATATTTTATTTTATGGACATGTATTTTATTTATCCCATTATTAGTTGATTGGCATTTGGACTGTTTCCACTTTGGGTTGCTGTGAATAGTGCTACTATGAACATTTTTGTGCAAATTTTTGTGCAGGTGTATGTTTGAATTCTCTTGGGTAGATAACTAGCAGGGGAATTTCTGGGTCAAATAGAACTACATGGGTACTATTTGGAGAAATGTCACACTGCTTCCAAAGTAGTTGCACTATTTCCCCATTCCACTAGCCCTGTATAAGGGACTCAATTTCTTGATATTCTTGCCAATGTTCATTATTTTATGTCTTTTTGATTATAGCCATTCTGGTGAGTGTGAAGTGGTATCTCATTTATTCTTTAATGACTCATGGTATTGAGATCTTTTTATGTGTTTATTGGACATTTGTGTATCTTCTTTAGGGAAATGTCTATTTAGAGCCTTTGTTCATTTTTATATTACATTGATTTGTCTTTTTATTATTGAGGTATGTGTTCTTTATAAATATTGGATACAAGTCTTTGATCAGATATAGTTTTCAAATATTTTCTCCCTTTCTGTGTTTTGTCTTTTCACTTCCTCAATGATATCCTTCACAATACAAAGGATTTTTTAAAAATTTTGATGAAGTTCAATTTATCTTCTTTCTTTAGTCACTTGTACTTGGTTTTATATTAAAGAAGCCACTGGTTAATACCAAACATATGATTTACTCTTAAGTTTTCTTCTTAAAGTTTTATAGTTTTAACTCTTATGTTTATGTATATGATTCATTTTGACTTAATATTTGTGTATGGTATGAGGTAGAGGCCCAATTTCATTCTTTGTACCTTTGTACCCTTTGACTTTGTACGCTTGGTACAAAGTACCCTTTGAATGCTTTGACTAACATCTTTTCATCCCACCTTCTTCAGCTCCTGGCAATCACCATTCTACTCTGTGATTCCATGAATTTTACTATTTTTGAGTCCATGTATAAGTGAGATCATACTGAAATTCACATAATGTATGTGAATATTCAGTTGTCTGAGCACCATTTGTTGAAGAGACTATTCTATGACCATTACTTTGTCTTGACACTCTTGTTGAAATCAAATGACCATACATGTAGGGTTTATTCCTGGACTCTCAATTCTATTCAATTGATTCATATATTTATCCCCATACAAGAGCCAAACTCAGGGCCATAAATATATCCATCACTTCCTAAAGTTTCATTCTGCTTTTTCTATTATTACTTTTTTGTGGTGAAACACTTAATATTTAAAAGATCCACTATCCTTGAAAATTTTAAATATACAATATATTATTGTTAGCTATAGGCACTATGCTATGTACTAGATCCCCAAATATATTTATTTTGCATAATTGAAACTTCGTACCCTTTGACTAACATCTTTTCATCCCACCTCCTCCAGCCCCTGGCAATCACCATTCTACTTTGTGATTCTGTGAATTTTACTATTTTAGAGTCCATATATAAGTGAGATCATATAGTATAAGTCATTCTGTGTCTGGCTTATTTCACTTAACATAATGCCCTCTAAATCCACCTGTGTTTTTATAAGTGACAGGATTTCCTTCATTTTTAAGGCTGAATAGTATTCCATTGTAAGTGTATACCACAATTTCTTTATTCATTTATCCATTGTTGTACAATTAGATTTGGTTCAAAATCTTGGTTATTGTAAACAATGTTGCAATGATCATGGGAGTGCAAATGTCTCTTTGATATTCTGATTTCAATATCTTTGGATATATACCCAGAAGTGGGATTGTTGGATCCTATGATACTTCTATTTTTGACTATTTGAGGAACTTCCATGCTGTTTTCTTTAATGGATCTACAAATTTACATTCCTACCAATAGTGTATAGAGAGTTCCCTTTTTTCTACATTGTCACCAACACTTATTAACTTTTATTGTTTTTTTAATAATAGCCATTCTAACGGGTATGAGATGATATATCATTGTGATTTTAATTTGCACTTTCCTGATTATTAGATTTCCCTGATGATTAGAGATGTCAAACATCTTTTCATATACCTGTCGGTCATTTGTGTGTCTTCTTCTGAGAAATGTCTATTTAGGTACTTTGTCCATTTTAAAATCAGGTTATTATCATTTTTATAATTTGCCATTCAGTTGTACAGGTTTTTTGTATATTTTAAATATTAACCTCTTATCAGATATATGGTTTGCACATATTTTCTCCCATTTTGTAGGTTGCCTTTTCATTTTGTTGAGTTTATTTTTTATTGCTGTGCAGAGGTTTTTACTTTGATGTAATCCTGTTTGTTTATTTTTGCTTTTGTTGCCTGTGCTTTTGGTATCATATTCAAAAACTAATTGCCAAGACCAATGTTAAGGAGCTTTTTCCTCATATTTACTTTTAAGAATTTTATAGTTTCTGATCTTATGTTTAAGTCTTTAATCCATTTTGAGTTTATTTTTGTGTATGGTGTAAGATATGGGTAGAATTTAATTCTTTTACATGTGGATATTCACTTTTCCCAGCATCATTTATTGAAGAGACTATCTCCTCCCCATTTCATATTTTTGGCACATTTGTCAAAAATTAGATGACCATACATGTGTGGGTTCATTTCTAGGACCTCTATTCTGTTCCACTCTATTCCATATGTTTATTTTTATCCTAGTACCATATTGTTTTTATTACTATAGCTTAGTAATATAATTTGAAATCAGGAGGTATGCTGCCTCTAGCTTTGTTCTTCTTCGAGTTTGCTTTGGCTATTTAGGATCTTTTGTGGCCCAAATGAGCTTTAGGATTGTTTTTTTCCATGTTTTCTAAATGACGTTGGAATTTTGTGATTTTTTTTAGGGATTGTATTGAATCTATAGATTGCTCTGAGTAGTATGTACATTTAAACAATTCTAAGTCATGAACACTGGATATCTTCCATTTATTTATGCCTACTTTAATTTCTTTCATCAATGTTTTATAGTTATCATTGTAGAGATCTTTGGTTAAATTTATACCTAAGTATCTTATTATTTTTAATGTTATTGTAAATGGGATTCTCTTCTTAATTTCTTACTTGAATAGTTTATTGTTAGTGTGTAGAAACATAACTGATTTTATGTTGATTTTTTATTCTGCAACTTTACAGAGTTTGTTTATTAGTTCTAAGAGTATTTAGTGAAGTCTTAAGAGTTTTCTATATATAGCATCATGTCATCTGCAAATAGAGACAATTTCAGTTCTTCGTTTCTGATGTGGATGACTTTTATTTATTTTTTCCTACTTAATTATTCCACCTAGGACTTCCAGTACTTTATTAAACAGAAGTGCCATCTTTGTCTTATTCCTGATCTTAGAGGAAAAGCTTTTAGCTTTTCAGTGTTGAGTATGCTGTTACCTGGGAGCTTGTTATAAATGGCCTTTATTATGTTGAGGTACATTTCTTCTACACCTAATTTATTGAGAATTTTTATCAAGAAAAGATGTTGAATTTTTCCAAATGTTTTTTCTGTATCTGTTGAGATGATCATACGATTTGTTCCTTCGTTTTCTTAATTTGGTGTATAATGTTGGTTTGTATATGCTGAACTATCCTTGCATCCCAGGGGTAAATCCCACTTGATCTATAGTGTATAATCCTTTTAATGTATTATTGAATTTGGTTTGCTAGTATTTTGTTGGGGATATTCACATCTGTGTTCATCAAGATATTGGCTTGTAACTTTTTTTTCTTGTAGTGCCCTTGTCTACCTTTGGTATCAGGGTAATGTTTGCCTTGTAGAATGAGTTCAGAAGTATTCCCTCTTCTTCATTGTTTTGGGAGAATTTGAAAAAGTTTGGCATTAAATTTTATAAATGTTTGGTAGACTTTACCATTGAAACCATGTGGTTCTGGGGTTTTCTTTGTTGGGAAATTTTTGATTACTGATTCAAGCTTCTTGTTTGTTATCGGTCTGTTCAGATTTTCTATTTCTTCATGGTTCAGTCTTTGTAGGTTATATATTTCTAGGGATTTATCCATTTCTTTTAGGTTAAACAATTTGTTGGTGTGAAATTGTTCATAGTAATATTTTACCTCCTTTGTATTTCTGTGATATCAGTTGTAATGTCTCCTTAATTTTATTTGCAATTTTATTTATTTGAGTGATCTCTTTTTCTTAGTCTAGTTAAAGATTTGTCAATTTCATTTGCTTTTCAAAAAAAACAAATTTTAGTTTTTTCAATCTTTTCTATTGTTTTTCTAGTTTCTATTTCATTCATTTCTGCTCTAATCTTTATTATTTCCTTCCTTCTGCTACCTTTGCTCAGGAAGACTGAAATTATATCAAGTATTTTTTCTGACCACATGGTATGTTTTTCAAAGCCTCTTATGGGTATCTCATCCTACAACTTTTCCTTTTAAATTACAGTTGGCCCTCCATATCCATGAGCTCCATATCTGTGGATGCAACCAACTGAAGATCAAAAATATTAGGGGAAAAACAAGTTCTATAAAGTTCTCAAAAGCAAAATTTGGATTTGCCATATGTCAAGTATTACATTAAATCCATGTGAATTAAGTGATATGTAGGCATTGTATTAGTTATTGTAAGTAATCGGGGGATGATTTAAAGTATATGAGAGGATGTTCAGAGGTTATATGCAAATATTCTGCCATTTTGTATAAGGGACTTGAGCATCTGCAAATTTTGATATCAGCAGGGGTCCAATCCCCTAAGGATGTGAGGAAGGATTGTATTTGGTCTTCTCTGCTTGTTCTCACCATCTCAGGAAGCTGTAATGTTAAACAATTGTCACTGACAGCTTTTGAGAAATGCCCTTGGAGGGAAACCTGTTTGCACTGGGTGAGCCCTGAGTTAGGCAGGTCGCTTGAAGACAAGAGCTGTGAGTAAATGTTCCAGGGAGCTACCAGACAGGTCAAACAATGACAATTCTCTGGGAATAGTTCTTTTAGGGTCCACCAAATCTGTTCTGCCACCTCCAAATTAGTTGATAGTGTGTTGGTTTTTATCTTGTGTGCAGGGCTGTTGGTTTGCAGAATTACTGCATAGCTGGGGAGAGTGGGTTGGAATTAGGTTAAGTTAAAACTCCCACAAAACTTGCTGTTCATACTGAGAGTCACTCAGTTTTATTAAATAAATGTTTTTTGAATTGTTGTACACCTTAGCTTAATTTCCAAATTATCAGTTCTGAATTCAATATTGATTCTGAATTCTATTATTGATTCTTAATTCAGAAAATTTTGATGCTGACTATGTTTGCCTGTGTTCTTGTTGTTTTCTGAAGGATTGAATGTTTAAAGGTCCTAACTCCATCACTCTTTCTGACCCATACTATTAGCTTTTACATTTTGGACATTGCTCCATTCTGATTTAATTTTTGTGTATAGTGTGAGGCAAGGATCTTTTTTTCATCCACACTGCTATTCAGTTGACTTTGAATATATATATATATATATATATATATATATATATATATATATTCTTTAAAAATCATCTTTACTGAAGTATAAATTATATAGAATCAAATGATCCCACTTTACATGTCCAGTTTGATGGTATGAATTAATCTATTCATTTAACTACTATCATAGAGAGGATTTCCATAACCCCCAAAAGTTCCCTTATGTCATTTGCAGTGAATCCTCTATCATATCCAGTTACAGGCAGCCACTGATCTGCTTTCTATCATGATAGATTCATTTTTTCTGTCCTGGAAATTCATGCTAATGGAATCAGACAGTATATACATTTTTGTGAGTATGGTTTTTGTTCAGCATACATTTTGAAATTTATTCTTTTTTTGGTGCATGTATCAGTTTATTTCCTTATTGCTGAGTGACATTTTATTGTATAAAGATACCACGATTTGTGTACTAATTTACCAGTTGGTTGACTTTTGAGTTGCTTTCGGTTTTTGGCTATTATGAACAAAGCTCCCTTAAATATTTATGTACAGGTCTTTTGTGGTCATTAGCTTTCACTTATTTGGGGTAAATACTTAGTAAAAGAATTGCTGGCTCATATGATAAGTAGTGTGACTAACTACTCTAGTCTACCTAGAATTGGTCCAGATTTAGCATTGAAAGTCTCATGTCCCAGGGAACCTCTAAGTCCTAAGAAAACTGGGACAGTTGGTGACAGTAATAAATGTATTTTGACTTTGCCAGAAACTACCAAACTGTTTTCCCAAGCAGCAGCACCATTTTGCATTTTCATAAGGAATGTATGAGAATTCCAGTTATTCTCAATCTAGTTATTCCAAACACAAGGTGTTTGTTGCAAGTTTTTGTTTTTGTTTTGCTTTGTTTTTAAATTAAAGCCATTCTGGCAGGTGTGCAGTGGATGTCATTACAGTTTTAACTTGCATTCCATTGAGAAGTAATGATTTTGAGGATCTCTGCTTATCGATCATTTGCATACATTCTTTTGTGAAGTGTTTATTCAAATGTTTTGCCTATTTAAAAAAATAAGTTTTCCTCCAATTATTGATTTGTAAGATTTTTTTTTTATTTTGGCATATTATGGGGGTACAGATTTTAAGGTTTCAATAAATGCCCATTTCCCCCCCTCCCCCCAAAAGTCTGAGTCTCCATCATGACCATCCCCCAGATGGTGCACATCTCACTCATTATGTATGTATATACCCACCCCCCTCCCCCCTCCCACCTCCCCAATACCCTATTACTGTAGCACCTGTGTGTCCACTTAGGTGCTACTCAGTTAATACCAGTTTGCTGGAGAATATATCTGGTGCTTGTTTTTCCATTCTTGGGATACTTCACTTAGTAGTATCGGTTCCAGCTCTAACCAGGAAAGTATAAGATTTGTAAGATTTTTAAATGTATTCTTTTTTTATTTTTTATTTCAGCATATTCTGGGGGTATAAATGTTTAGATTATATATATTGCCCTTTCCTATATGTGCACTTAATAAAAGTCTTTTGTCATATGTGTATTGAAAATATTTTCTTCCTATTTATGTCTTTCATTTTATTAATGTTTTTCAGAGAACAAAGTTTTCAATTTTAATAAACTTCTAAGGTTTCATTATTAAAATTTATGCTTAATGCTTTTTTCTTATCTAAGAATGCTTTTCCTACCCTGAAGTTGAATATATACACTACTATATTTTAATGTAAGTGTTTCTTAGTTTTAGCACTCATTTCTAGGTCTATGATGCATTTGGAGTAAACTTTGTTTATAATATTAGTTAAGGCTTAATGTTTACTGGTTTTCTAAGGACATCTGGTTGTTCCAGCACTATTTGATGAAAATACTACTTTTCCTCCATTGAAATAGGTTGGCGACTTTGTCCAAAGTCAGTTGACCATGCATGTGTGGGTCTATTTTTTTCTCTCTATTTTCTTCCATTCATCTATGTCTCTATGATCAAATTAATACCATGTTTTGCTGACCATAGCTTTGAAATTATGTTGTGTATATTTTCCAACTTTGTTCTTCTTTTAAAAGATTGTTTTGGCTATTCTAAATTCTTTGCTTTTCTATATAAATTTGAGAATAAAAGTGTCAATTTCTATATGGAATATACTGGTATTTAGACTGGAGTTGCATTAAACACATAGATTAATTTGCTGATGTAATTAAACTGACATCTTAAAAATGTTGAATCTTTCAGTATATAAGTATGGTGTATCTCTCCAACAATTTCAGTCTTCTCTACTTTTTTAGTCAGCAATATTTTGTACTTTTCAGCATTTAGGTTTTTCATATATTTGGATAAATTTATCTATACATACACTATGGTTTTTGATACTATTGGAACATTTTTAAAAATTACAATTTCTACTTCTGCATTGCTAACATATAGAAACTCATTTCATCTTTGAATATTAATACTGTGTTCTGTGGATTTTCTAAAATTTACTTATTTGTTCTTTTAACATTTAAAGGCTTCATATGATTATCTGTGAACAAAGGCATGTCTTCCCAAAAAGAAGAGTGTTTTACTTCTTTATTTATTAATACAATAGTATGTCTTTTATTAAGTATGTTTTATTGTCTTATTTCACTGGATAGGAACTCCAAAAAATTATGCATAGAAATAGTGAAAGCAGACATCATTGCCTTGTTCTCAACTTTAGGAAGAAATAATTCAGCACTTTACCATTAAGTATGATAGTAGCTATCAGTTTTTCTTAGATTCCCTTCATTAGATTGAGGAAAATCTCTTCTCTTCCTATTTTATTGAAAATTTTTAAAGAACCACACAATTATTGTATTTTTCACATATTTTCCTGTATTTGTTGAGATGATAACTTATTACCTTTATTATGTAAATATGCTCAATTGCTTGCACTTATTAGTTTCCAAATTTTAAACCAACATTAATAACCAGGATAAACGCCACTTTTTCATGACACATCATCCTTTTTACATATTTTTGTATTGAATTTGCTAATGTTATGTTAAAAATTCTTTTGAAAAAATTCCTTTGAATATGTATATGTGAAATATTTATGTATATTTTTCTTCTGTTGTAATATCTTTGTCTAGTATTTGCTTCAGAATAATTTGTCTTCATAAGAGAATTGGAAAGTGCTCCTGCCCTCCCTATTTCCTGAAAGAATTTTAATAAACTTGGTATTTTTTATATTAAGTTTTGAGAAAATAAATAATTAAAGAGACAAGGGCCTGAAATTTTCTTTGGGAAAGAATTTTAATTATAAATTCAATTTCTTAAGTATATATAGACATATTGACATTTCTCTTTTGCATTAACTTTTAAAATTTGTCTCTTTCTATGAATTTGTCCAATTCATCTCAGTTGCTGAATTTATTGAAATAAAGTTGTTCTTAACATTATCTAAATATCCGTTTAATGTCTATGTTATTTGTAATTACATACAGTTTTTTAGTCCTAACATTTGTAATTTGTGTTTTCTTTTTCTTTCTACTCAACTAGTCTTGTAAGGATTTTATCAGTGTCATTAATATTTCCAAAGAAACAAATTTTGCAGTTTGTTTTTGACATTGTTGATTGCTATTGGTTGTTCATTTTCTATTTCATTGATTTCTAGTCTTATTTTTATTACTTCCATCTTTCTACTCAATTTGGGCTTAAAGTGCTGTGTTTATCTTAGTCTTTTAAGTTATAAGACAAGTTAGTTGATTCTAAACATTTCTTTCCAATTTAAGCATTTAAAGCAATACCTTTCTCTCTGAGATCTGCTTAAGTTATAGCCTACAAATTTTGATATTTTGCTTGCTTTTTACCATTCCTTTCAAAACATTTTCTAATTTCCCTTGTGATTTCTTTTTTGACTTATAAAATATTTAGCAGGTTGTTTTTTTCCAAATATTCAGGAATTTTTGAGATATCATTGCACAATTGATTTCTAATTTAATTCCACCATGATTAGATAACAAGCCACTATATGAATTTACTGAGGCCTTTTAAATATTGCTGAGCATGTGGTCTATATTGGGAAATGCTTCATGTGCATTTGAAAAGAATATGTATTCTATAGTTCTAGGGTACAGTGTTCTCTGAGTGTCAATTAGAACAAGTTGGTTGATAGTGTCGTTCAAATCTTGCATAACATTACTGATTTTCTGTCTACTTATTCTATCAATTACTCAGAGTAATGTTGAAAATGTAATCTCAAAATGTGTTTTAAGTTTGTCTAGTCTTCTCTTTAGTTCTTTAATTATTGCATCATATATTTTGAAACTGTGTCACTAGGTACAGACACATTTAACCACTCTTTATCGTTTGAAGTACTATTTTAGTGGTGTCTACTTTTTCTGATATTTGTAGAGCCAATCCAGATTTCTTACGTTCATTTGAGATAATACCTTGTTTTATTTTTTTACTTTTAACCTATTTCTTCATATTTGAAGGGTAGTTTTTGTAGACAGTATGAAATTGGGTTGTAATTTTTATTCAGCCCAATAATGTCTGGCTTTTAATTGATGTATTAAGTGTACTGATATTTAGTGGAATTATTAATATGGTTGACTTTAATTCTAACATCTTACTCTTTGTTTTCTCTTTTCTCATATTTTTGTTTTCTTTTTCCTTGTTTTGAGGCTTCCTTTAGATGAGTTGAATATCTCTTAGTATTGAATTCGGTCACCATTGTTGTCTTATTAACTTAAAAAAAATATTTTTATGTGGTGATCTGGGATTTACAATAGATATCTTTAATTTAGCATAGTCTATTTCAAATAATTTTGTATCATTCTATAGATAATATAAAGACCTTAGAATGATGGACTACTGTTCTCCTCTCCATTCTTTGTCCTATTGCCATATAATTTATTTTTACGTATGCAACAAACTTTATGAGATTCTATTACTAATTTTGAGTTAAATAGGCAATTATCTTTATTAAAAATAAACAGAGAAAAGTCTTTTGTGTATATCACATATTTACCCTTTCCAGTGCTCTTTATTTTTTAAAATGTTGATTTTAGTTTCACAGTGGTTTTACTTTCTTTTAGTCTAAAGAATTTCATTTGTTATGTCCTGTAGAGCAGGTGTGCTGGTAATAAATGTTCTCACATTTGTTTTGTGTTAAAATGTCTTGATTTTGTCTTCATCATTGAATGATATTTTCACTGGATATTGAATTTTGCTTTGAGAGTGTTATTTTCTTCTAACACTTTATTCCATTCTGGCTTCCATTGTTTTTAATTATATTTCAAAAGTAATTTCTCTTTTTTTCTCATGGTTATGTTATCTTTTTCCATGACTGAATTTAAAATTTTCTCTTTATCACTGCTTTTCAGCAATTTGATTATTATTTATCTTCATTTGGTTTTCTTTATTTTTTCCCTTTCTTTGTGTTTTTGAGCTTTGATAGGTTTATATTTTCAACAAATTTTGAATACTTTGGGTCATTATTTATTCAAATATTTTACTGCCCAGTCCCCTTTTTGGAGTTCAAATTTCACATAAAGTATATTGCTTGATATTTTCCCAGAAGTCATTGAGGTTTTGTTCTTAGCTCTTCTGTAAGAATCCTCTTACTAGATTTTCTCTTTTCTCTGAAATCACAATTCATCACTGACCATTGTCCTATATCTGAAGAGATGCTTCATATATTTTATCTAGTTTTCTAGTTTTTCCATGGTGGGAATACTAGTCTTCTACAACTTACTCCTCACAGTTGGAACAGGCATTCAGTTTTCTTTTTTTTCCCCTAATGGTATCTTTTAATGATCAGAAATATTTAATTTTGATCAAGTCCCATATGTCATTTGAGAAATTTTATTATTACTCTTTTTGTCTCCTGTCTATACAATATAATTTTTTCCTACTCAGTGTTTAAGAAGTTATTTTCCTATACTTTCTTCCATAAGCTTTATAATTTTAACTTCCCATATTTAGGTCTGCACTTTATCTTAAATTAACTTTTTGTTTGGTGTGATATAGGGTAATGATTCATTTTCTTTTCCTATGAAGATGTCCAGCGTCATTTGTTGAAAACTTTGTTTTTCTCATTGAATTGCCTTTGTGCCATTTTGGAAAACAATTGCTTTTATATGTGTGGATTTATTTATGTACTTTCTATTCTAATTTGTTGATATACTTATTTATTCTTAGGCATGTACTACATTGTCTTATTTTCTGTAACTTTGTAGTTAGACTTGAAATCTGGTAGATTGAATCCTTCAAACTTCAGAGTTTTGACTACTTTAGTTCCTTTACTTTTCCATATAAACTTTAAATCAGCTTATCACTTTCTGCAACAAAATATGATGGGATTTTTATCATAATTACATCATATGCATAGATAAATTTGAAAAGAATTATAATCTTAATAATATGGGGACATACAGTCAATGACAATCGTTTATCTTTTCATTTATTTTCATTTTTTAAAAAAATTCTCTCATGAATGTGTGGTAATTTTAAGTGTAATAAAGGTCTCGTGTTCTTTTTATTAAACTTATTACTAAGTATTACATGATTTTTTATCGCATTGTACATGACATTTTAAATTTCCTTTTTCTGGTATTTGGAAAAATCTGTTTTATGGCTTATATATAGAAATGTAATTAATTTTTATATATTGATCTTTTTTTTTTTTTTTTTTGAGACAGAGTCTCACTTTTGTTGCCCAGGCTAGAGTGAGTGCCGTGGCGTCAGTCTAGCTCACAGCAACCTCAATCTCCTGGGCTCAAGCGATCCTTCTGCCTCAGCCTCCCAAGTAGCTGGGACTACAGGCATGCACCACCATGCCCGGCTAATTTTTTGTATATATATTTTTAGTTGGTCAATTAATTTCTTTCTATTTTTTTTTAGTAGAGACGGGGTCTCGCTCAGGCTGGTTTCGAACTCCCGACCTCGAGCAATCCGCCAGCCTCGGCCTCCCAGAGTGCTAGGATTACAGGCTTGAGCCACTGCGCCCGGCCTTATATATTGATCTTATATCCTACTGTCTTGTAAATTCACTTAATAGTTCCAGGGGTTTTTTTTTTGTAGATTCCTTGGGAACTTCTGTATACATAATCGTCTAATCTGTGAATAATGACAGTTTTGCTATTTCCTCTCCAATCTTTAGGATTTCTACTACTTTTTCTTGCCTTCTTGGCCTAGTTAGTACAATGTTGAATATAAGTGGTGAGAATTAATTTCATTGTGTTTTTCTCAAACCTGGTTAAAAAAGCAATGAAGATATAATCATTAACGTGATGTTAACTTTACGTTTTTGATAGACGCCCTTTATCACATTGAGAAAGTTACCTTCTGGCCGGGCGCGGTGGCTCACGCCTATAATCCTAGCACTCTGGGAGGCCGAGGCGGGCGGATTGTTTGAGGTCAGGAGTTCGAAACCAGCCTGAGCAAGAGCGAGACCCCATCTTTACTATAAATAGAAAGAAATTAATTGGCCAACTAATATATAGAGAAAAAATTAGCTGGGCATGGTGGTGCATGCCCGTAGTCCCAGCTACTCGGGAGGCTGAGGCAGTAGGATTGCTTGAGCCCAGGAGTTTTAGGTTGCTGTGAGCTAGGCTGACGCCATGGCACTCACTCTAGCCTGGACAGCAAAGTGAAACTCTGTCTCAAAAAAAAAAAAAAAAAGAGAGAGAAAGTTCCCTTCTACCTTCATGCATCACTTAGCAACAGGGACACATTCTTGACGGGGATACATCTTGAGAAATGCATCATTAGGCAATTTTGTCCTTGTGTGAACATCATAGATTGTGCTTAACACAAACCTAGATGGCTTAGCCTACCACACACCGAGCCTATATGGTATAGCCTGTTGCTCCTAGGCTGCAAACCTGTGCAGTGTGTTATTGTACTGAATATTGTAGGCAATTGTAAATCAATGCTAAGTATTTGTGCATTTAAACATAGAAAAGGTACAGTAAAAATACAACATAAAAGATTTTTAAAAAGTACACCTGTATAGGGCACTTACCATGAATGGAGCTTGCAGGGTGTGTCAGTGAGTGAGTGATGAGTGAATGTGAAGGCCTAGGACTTTACTGTACACTGCTGTAGACTTTATAAACACTGTATACTCAGGCTACACTAAATTTGTAAAGAACATTCCTTCTTCAACAATAAATTAATGTTAGTTTACTGTAACACCTTTACTTTATAAACTTTTAATTTTTTTAACTTTTAGACACTTTTGCAATAACAGTGTAAAACACAAATCTTTTAAAATCCTTAGTCTGTAAGATTTTTACTATTTTTAAATTCTTTATTTTTTACTTTTTAAAATTTTGGTTGAAAACAAAGACATAAACACATACATTAGCTTAGGCCTACACTTCTTGTCCCACTAGAAGATCTTCAAGGGCAATAATACTCATGGAGCTGTAATATCTTGTATTATAACACACCTTCTTCTGGAATACCTCGTGAAGGACCTGCCTGAGGTTGTTTTACAGTTAACTTTTTTTATAAGTAGGACTACAATAAAAAATAACAATAAAAAGTATAGTATAGTAAATACATAAACCAGTAACATAGTCATTTATTGTCATTATCAAATGTTGTGTACTGTGTACATTACTGTATGTGCTATGTTTTTGTATGACTGGCGGAGCAGTGGGTTTATTTACTACACCAGCATCACACAAACATGTGAGTAATGTGTTGCACAATGAAGTTACAACTACTATGATGTCACTAGATGACAAGAATTTTTCAGCTCCGTTATAAGCTTATGGGACCGTTGGTGTATATTCAGTCCATTGTTGACCAAAACGTCATTATGGGGCACATGACTATATTTACTAGTTTTCTGATTTTATAATGAGTAGATTTTGAATTTTGTCAAACACTTTTTTCCTGCACCTTTTATGCATTCTTTTTTCATTTTTTTCTGTTAATATAGTGAATTGAGACTCACATTGATACAATCCACTGATCTTACTCAGATATTCTCAGTATTATTTACAGTCACTTGTGTATTTAGTTCTATATAATTGTATCATGTGTGTATCATGTGTGTTATGTATCTTGACTCCATCTGTTAGTGAAGTCAAGATACATAACAGTTTCATTCACAAGGGTACCTTCTTTCTTTCTTTCTTTCTTATTTATTTATTTCTTTAGTAGAGATGGGATCTCACTCTTGCTCAGGCTGGTCTCAAACTCATGGGCTCAGGCGATCCTCCCTACTCCCGCCTCAGCCTCCCAGAGTGCTAGGATTACAGGCGTGAGCCACCACGCCCTGCCAAGGGTACCTTCTATAATAGCCACAGCTGTCTTCCTCCTGCTATTTCCCTTGTCCCTAGCCCCCAGAAACTACTAATCTGTTCTTCATTTCAAAATGTTTTATAAATGGAATCATATGTATGCAACCTCATGGGGCTGTCATGTTGTATGTATCAATAGTCTGTGCCTTTTTATTGCTGAGTATATTATACCTCAATTTATTTAACCATTCACCTGTTGAATAACATTTTGGCTGTTTTCAGGTTTTGGCTATTATAAATAAAGCTGCTATGAATATTATGTACTGAATTTTGAGCAGGCATATGTTTTCATTTCTCTGAATTAATTGCCCAGATGTTCAATTGCTGGGCTGTATAGTAGTTGCATGTTTAGTTTTATAAGAAATTGCCAAACTGTTTCCCAGAGTGGCTGTTATGTGTTGATGTCCTCCCAAAATTTATATGTTGAAGTCCTCACCCCCAGCACCTCAAAATGTGACCTTACTTGGAGATAGGGTCTTTACAGAGAAAATAAAGTTTAAATGAAATATTTAAGGTGGGCCCTAATCCAATATGACTGGTGTCCTTATCAAAAGGGGAAATTTGGACACAAAGACATGCATAGAGGGAAAATGATGTGCAGAGACACATGAAGAAAATGACCACCCACAAGCTGAGGAGACAGGCATGGATAGATTATTCCCTCCACACCCCTGAGAAGGAATAAATCCTACTAACATCTTCATTTCGGACTTCTAGCTTCCAGAACTGTGAGACAATAAATTTCTGTAGTTTAAGCCACTCAGTTTCTGGTAGTTTATTACAGCAGCCTAGCAAACTTATAGAAGCTGTGCCATTTTAGATTTTTACCAACAGTGTATGACTGATCCAGCCATTTCATATACTCACCAAAATTTGGTGTTGTCATTGCATCTTTATTTTTGCCATTCTGATAGATGTGTAGTGATAGATATGTCATTGTAATTTTAACTTGCATTTCACTGATGGCTAATGATGGTAAATAGCTATTTGCCATCTGTACATTCTCTTCAGTGAGATGTTTGTTCATGTCCTCTGCCAATTTTTTCATTGGATTTTTCTAATGTTGACTTTCAAAAATTCTTTGTATATTCTAGAATATCTAGGTAGAATTCTAGAAAATCTAGAATATTCTGTATATTCTAGCTATTGTCAGGTAGCTGGTTTGCAAATATTTTCTCCAAATCTGTACCTTATATTTCATCCTCTTCACCTGAACCTTTGCAAAACAGTAGTTTTTAATTTTTATGGTGTTTAGTTTATCAATTTATTATTTTATGGATAATGCTTTTGGTATTAAGTCTAAGAATTAATTCCCTAGCCTTAGGTCTTGAAGTTTTCTCTTACGATTATTTTCTAAGTGTCTTATAATTTTATGTTTTACATTTAAGTTAATGTTTGAGTTACTTTTTGTGTAACGTATGAGGTATGAATTTCCAGTTGAGGGTGTGTGTGCATGTGTGTGTGTGTGTGTATTTCCAATTGCTCCAACACTATTTGTTAGAAGGACTATCCTTGCTTTATTGAATTTCTTTTGCATCTTTGTCAAAAATCAACTGAGCATATTTGTGTGGATATAATTCTGAGTTTTTTATTTTATTCTATTAGTCTAGAAAAAAACCCTCAACAAATCTAACTATATGCTATCTACAGGAGACATAATTTAGACTCAAAGATTCAATTGGTTGAAGTAAAAGGATGGACAATAATACACCTACAAATAGCAATCATAAAAGAACTAGAGTGGTGATACTAATACCAGAATTTGGATAGACTTCATAACAAAAATGTGTCACTAGAGATAAAGATGAATATTTTGTAACACTAAAATTGTCAATCCATCAGAAAGTTATAAGAATTATAAATTTATATGTATCTGAACAAACAGCCCCAAAATAGACAAAGGAAAAGCAGAATTGAAAGGACAAATAGATAATTCACCAATAATAGTGGAAGACTTTAATGCCCAACTTTCAATAATGGATAGACCAATTAGACCTAAGAGACATCTATGCAAAATTCCACCCAATACCAGATGCTTATATTTCTCTAGTGCACATGAAACATTCTCCAGAATAGACCTGATATACTAGCCTAATAAAACATGCCTCTATATATGTAAAGTGATTGAAACCATACAAAATATAATCTATGACTAAAATAAAATGAAATTAGAAATTTATAACAATTAAATTTGGTAAATTTACACATATGTATTTCAAGCTGGTCTACCTGGTAAGTATCATGGAGTTACCAGCCTTGTCTTAATTGATGGCCACCAAAATTTGAATTGTTTTCAACAATGCCTTAGTTTTGAAATTCTCCACACAGTTTTCAAAATAAAACTAGTCCCCTTAGTCTGAGCTGTTGAGCTGTGTTCTTATGTCTTGCCTTTTCCCATGGGCAGAATGTCTGTGCTATTGTAAGGGAGTAGAGGGTAAAGACAGCAGCATTTTTCTCCTAGAATTATGCCCTAGCTCTAAGAGCAAAGCTCTGGGTGCAAAGGTAGTTCCTGGTCTTCTGTATGTGGCTCTCTTAGTGTGTGACCTCTGCTTTTCTAGAGACCTGAGTCAAGTGTGTTCAAAGCAGAGTATACTATACCTGCTATACCTGGAGTTGACCTTCCTCACTATAAGTAGGCATTGGGTGGGGGAAGGAAGACTGGCCCACTGTAACTACCAAGAATAAGGCTTCTGCATTATGTAACTTCGGCCAATGAGTGATGCTGGTGGCCTGCCTCACCCAGGTAAAAGTGTAACCCTAGACTGGGAGGCTAGGTGGAGAGGGAACCCATCTTAACTACAGATGACTGGAGTAGAATTTCCATCACAGTGAACTGGTAGGGGTGGAAATAGAAACATGCCAAGGCTCAAATGCCACAAACTCTCATTTTTCTTACTGAGATGTAGTAATAGATGATTTTCCTGATTAGATGTTTCTCTATTTGCTTTAGGCTCTCAGGATGATTTCTAGACACTTTAAATATTTTTTTTTGAAAAATAATGTGCAGCAGTTAGGTAATTTTTTTGCTGCGGAGAATGTCCACCATGCTCTCAAACTGCCATTCTAGAAGTTCATCAAAGGTTGATTTCTTTCCATAAGGATATTGGTTTGACTCAGAACTATTTATTGAACAAATCGTTCTTTCTCCAAATTACTAGTGTCTTCTTGTCATAAATCAGATGACAGTATATGTGTGGGTTTGATTCTGGACTGTAGATTTTGTTCCATTAATTAGTTTGCTTACTCTTTTGCCAATACTATATCCTCTTAATTACTATCTCTTTATATTTAATAATAGGGATTCTTATCTGGTAGTGAATTCCTCCTGTTTGCTCCTGTTCTGCAGTTCTACAAGATACCCATTATTGGCCTTTTGCATTTCCTTATAAATTTTAGGATCACCTAGTAAATTTTTCAAAAATGTACTTGAATTTTTATTGGGATTATGTTGGATCTTTATTAGTTAGGAGGTATTTTAAATCACTTTTTGACACCTTAGCAATATTTAGTGGTGTGATACATAATATAGTCTCTCCCTCCATTTATTTATGTCTTTAATTTTTTTTTCAAAATGTGATAATTTTCATTATAAGAATCTTTCATATCTGTCATCCAATCTATTTCTAGGCATTTGCTATCTTATTCAATTGTTAATAATGCTCGTATCAGTCAGGGTTCCAACATAGAAATGGAACCAGTTTATATATATATATATATATATATGTATATATGTAAACATATATATATATATAGCATATTTCAGGTTGGTGCAAAAGTAATCACGGTTTTAGCATTGTTGTAATTTGCTGTTTGATATTGGAATACCTTCTTAAATAAATGTGGTTATGCTATACATCATTTTTTTTTTTTTTTTTTTTTTGAGACAGAGTCTCGCTTTGTTGCCCAGGCTAGAGTGAGTGCCGTGGCGTCAGCCTAGCTCACAGCAACCTCAAACTCCTGGGCTCAAGCGATCCTTCTGTCTCAGCCTCCCAAGTAGCTGGGACTACAGGCATGTGCCACCATGCCCGGCTAATTTTTTCTATATATATTAGTTGGCCAATTAGTTTCTTTCTATTTATAGTAGAGACGGGGTCTCGCTCTTGCTCAGGCTGGTTTCGAACTCCTGACCTCGAGCAATCCGCCCGCCTCGGCCTCCCAGAGAGCTAGGATTACAGGCGTGAGCCACCGCGCCCGGCCCCTATACATCATTTTAATGTGCATTTCTCACTTTATGTTTTTTTGCTAATGACTTGTTACTTGCTGTTGATTTTACATTTATTTCAGACTATGGAAATGATGTTAAACAAAAAGCAAATTCTAGCGATTTTCTATTCAAGTTCAAAATGGGTCATAAGGTAGTGGAGACAACTTGCAACGTCAACAACGCATTTGGCCCAGGAACTGCTAACAAACATACAGTGCAGTGGTGGTTCAAGAAGTTTTGCAAAGGAGATGAGAGCCTTGAAGATGAGCCTTGCAGTAGCCGGTCATCAGAAGTTGACAATGACCAGTTGAGAGCAATCATTGAAGCTGATCCTCTTACAATTACATGAGAAGTTGCTGAAGAACTCAACATTAACCATTCTACAGTCATTTGACATTTGAAACAAATTGGAAAGGTGATATAGCTTGATAAGTGGCTGCCTCATGAGCTTACTGAAAATTTAAAATAATCGTCGTTTTGAAGTGTTGTCTTCTCTTATTGTATGCAACAAAACAAACCATTTCTTGATTAG
The DNA here is from genome assembly GCF_040939455.1 of Microcebus murinus. Lineage (NCBI taxonomy): Eukaryota > Metazoa > Chordata > Mammalia > Primates > Cheirogaleidae > Microcebus > Microcebus murinus. Next base: position 57,325,556 of record NC_134136.1, read on the forward strand.
ATTGTGACATGCAAGGAAAAGTGGATTTTATATGACAACCAGCCAGGACCAGCTCAGTGGTTGGACCAAGAAGAAGCTCCAAAGCACTTCCTAAAGCCAAACTTGCACCAAAAAATGGTCGTGGTCACTGTTTGGTGGTCTGATGCTGGTCTGATCCACTACAGCTTTGTGAATATGGACAAAAACCATTAAATCTGAGAAGTATGCTCAGCAAATTGATGAGATGCACCAAAAACTGCAACACCTGCAGCCAACAGAAATGTCAACCGAAAAGGCCCAATTCTTCTCCATGACAATGCCTGACCTCACGTCACACAACCAATGCTTCAAAAACTGAACGAATTGAGCTACAAAGTTTTGCCTCATCCGCTGTATTCACCTCTGACCTCTCGCCAACCCACTACCACTTCTTCAAGCATCTCAACAATTTTTTGCAGAGAAAATGCTTCCACAACCAGCAGGATGTAGAAAATACTTTCAAAACCAGCAGGATGCAGAAAATGCTTTCCAAGAGTTCATTGAATCCCAAAGCACGGATTTTTATGCTACAGTAATAAACAAACATTTCTTGTCGGCAAAAATGTGTTGATTGTAATGGTTCCTATTTTGATTAATAAAGATGTGCTTTAGCCTATTATAATGATTTAAAATTCATGGTCCAAAACTGCAATTACTTTTGCACTAAACTCATTTATACACACACCCACACACACACACACACACACACATATATAGTGTATATATATATACACACGAATCTCATATATAATATACACTCTATATTTATATTTATGGATCTATGTATCATCTATCGAGAGAGAGAGAGAGAGAGAGAGACTGTTTGGCTTATGTGAATGTGGGGGGTAAACAAGTCTGAAAACCACAGAGCGGGCTGACAGACAAGCTGAAACTCTTGAGCACCAGCTAAAGTTGCAGAGTACAGGCAGAATATCTTCCTAAGGGAAACCTCAGTTCTGCTCTTAATGCCTTTTAACTGACTCAGGCCCACTCATGTTATCTAGGACATGGATCCATGTATCTAGGATATTCTTTTTACTTAAAGTCAACTAATGATAAATGTTAATCACATCTACAAAATACATTCACAGTAATACCTAGATTTGTGTTTGATTAAATAATTGGAGGCTATAGCCTAGCTAAACTGGACACATAGAACTGGCCATCACCATATTATTTTTTTTTTCAATTTAAACATTTGTTGCTGAAATAAATAAAATTGATTTTTATAACTTGACTTGTTAAATCCACTTCTTAATTCCAATAGTTTGGCCATAAATTCATTGAGCTCATTAGGTATTCAGTCTTGTTTTCTACAAATATTGGAAACTTTATTTCAACCTTTCTAATCCTTATGTGTTAATTTCTATTTCTATTGCACTAGTTTGAACCTGGAGTACAAATTTGATTAAAAGTGGTAATAGAATTTATCTTTGATTTTTTTTTTTTTTTTTTTTTTTTTTTGAGACAGAGTCTCGCTTTGTTGCCCAGGCTAGAGTGAGTGCCGTGGCGTCAGCCTAGCTCACAGCAACCTCAAACTCCTGGGCTCGAGTGATCCTTCTGCCTCAGCCTCCCGGGTAGCTGGGACTACAGGCATGCGCCACCATGCCCGGCTAATTTTATATATATATATCAATTGGCCAATTAATTTCTTTCTATTTATAGTAGAGACGGGGTCTCGCTCTTGCTCAGGCTGGTTTTGAACTCCTGACCTTGAGCAATCCGCCCACCTCGGCCTCCCAAGAGCTAGGATTACAGGCGTGAGCCACAGCGCCCGGCCGTATCTTTGATTTTTTTAACCAGTCATAGTAAAATAATTCCTTGAATGTGGTGTTTGCTTAAGTGTTCTGGTAATTTATTTTCTTACAATGAGCAAGTTTCCTTCTTTCCATATTTATTTTTTATCATTAAGATGCCAATGTTTTAATGAAAAAGTAGAAAATAGAGTATAAAATTCAGTATCACCTATTTGTCTCAAATACAAGTACAGTGAGTATTAAACAGAAATGACAATGTAATAACAAAAACAGAACTTGCATGTTTGCCCAGACTGAATTAACTCTATTTCTCCGAATTTGGGGTGTATGTGTGGCAAGTCGAATTTCTGATCTCAGCAACTGTTATGAGTTTAACACTTTTCAAATACTGAAGGCGGCATTCTTCTATTCACATGGACTTCTTACGTATGCATATGCTGAGCCGTAAATAGTTTGCCTTTTGTATTTGGTCTCCAAGCACTACATATGTAGACTTCAAGTCAGTCTATGTGGCCCAGTGGCACTCTCTTTAGAAGCGTTGGTAATACATTTGGCAAATGTGTTGAAATATGAATTATAAATTAACAAAGGTATAATCTTGCTGATATGAAACAAAGAGTCCCAAATATTCATTTTTTTTAAAAATGTTAACATCAGAAAAACTACAATTATCATCAGCTCTATTTCCTGAAAATTCAGTTGAGGTAACCTCTGCAAGTCACAGCTCCACATTTACATACAGTTCTGACCCTCTTTCTGGCTGGGCTGTGGTCAATAGAATCTGAAGATATATCTTCAGAACCTTTCATTTGATAATCAAGAGTCAGCTCTTCTCCAGCATTTATGGTTCTCGTGGAAAACAATGCTATTCGGGGAAGACGAGTATCGAGGTTATCAATGAAAACATTGAACACCTGAAGATTTGGGTCACAACTGTGATTCACAAAATGAGACACATTTCCATATCGAGCTGCATCCACTGTGAATTCATCAGATTCATAGTCCAGATCAAAGAGATATGTAATTCCTTTGTTGTCATATAACTGCCCCCGTCTTTCAGCTTCTTCACTTGTGATTACCTCTCCAACGTATTCCATGACAAAACTCATTCTTTTAATTTTCACAAGGGTTTTTACACCCCAGCCACGGCCATTGCTAGTTCGAAAGATGCAAAGTGAATATTGTGTGCCTTTTTGTACAATCCTATTGGGACAATCAGGTCCACATTGACACTTTGAGTTGCACTCATAGATGGGGGTACCAGGCGGGATTTTAATTTGTTGTTTTTTGTTATAAGCCAAAAGAACTCCAGCTTCAGCAGGACAACATTTGTCAAAGAAGCAATCCGTGCATGAACAACCACATGTAGCTTCGTTAACTAAGCTGATACCAGGAGCTGGTTTATATTCATTAATGTAGTAGAAGTCTGAAGGTGGGCCCTCTAAGTCAACAGTATTTTCAACAAATATCATTCCTTTATGATTCTTTCTTCTGTTGAGTTCTTCCTGCCATCTCTGCAGAGCTATCCTTTGTTTAGCCTTCTTCACAATGTACTCAGCAACCGCAGGTTTCAGAGTTTTGTTATTGTCTTTTGGAGTTATTGCTTTGCCTTTCTTTACCTGAGATAAATAATTATGCTTGTCATTAGAGAATTGCTGAAGCAGTAATGGGCACTTGAGATTTTGTAAAGGTTCCCAAGTATTTGTAGAATCTGGCCATCCTTTCCATTTTACAAGATAATATTCCATATCCTTTACTACCTTGTAGTCACACAAGTATTCCACCTCATAATTCTTTAGATTCCTTTTGGTGATTCCAATCGATTTACATGTGAGCTTTTCTTTTCTACATAATTCCTGAAGAGTATCAAGTGAAACTAGGCAAGGCACACACCAAGCTCCTCGCGTCTCGGCCCCCGCCGCCGCCATCTTGAGGAGCTTTCATTCAAACTGGCGGGGTCTGACGGGATAGCTCAGCTGGCCCGACGCCCCGCCCCAGCCCGGCACGCGCGGGACTCTGGGGGCCGGGGCTGGGGGCCGGCACCCTCGGAGCGTCCTGACGTCACCGGAGGCCGACTCCGGCCGCCTTTCTTTCCATATTTTGCTAAAAGTTTTTATTACGGGTAGGTTTTGAATTTTTACAAATGTAGTATCTGCTTTTATTGAGATGCTCATATGAGTCTTCTCTTTTATATTTTGGTAATATGATGAATTACACTGAATGATTTTTGAATGATAAACCACCATGGATACCTGGAATGAATATCACCTAATTGTGATATATTTTATTATATTATTATCAGATTTAAAATGTTAAATTTTTAGTAAAGAATTTTTGGAATCCATGTTAGTGAGAGGAATTTGTATGTGATTTTTATTGCTTGCACTGTTCCTGTCAGATTTTGGAATCAAAATTATGCTGGCTTCTTAAAAATAATTGGGGTGTCTTTATTATTATTTAACTCTGTGTCTAAATTTTGTTATTTTTTTGTTAAATGCTGGGTATGGGGTTTTCTTTATGGAAAGTTTTTTTAATAATGGAGTAAATTTCTTTGTAAGTATTGGACTATTCAGATTTCCTAAATATTGTTTCCTTATAGTATTCTAAGGTTAAAATTTACTGTTATTTCTCTAACTTCTTGAAATGTATAAGCTTAAATTGTTGATTTTCAGTCTTTCCTCAGTTCTACATATGAAAATTTACACGTATAAATTTCCTTCTAATATCTACTAAAGCTGCATATCACAAATTTTAGTATATTCAAAATATTTTCTCCTTTTACATGTGATTTCTTCCTTGATCCATTGGCTATTTAATAGTATATTGTATAATTAAAAGGAAATTTAGAATTTTATATTTATTGTTTTCTTGTTGGTTTCTAGGTTACTACCACGGAGTCAAGAAGATGCTCTGATTGATTTCGACCTTTATAAACTTGTTGAGAGGCTTTTTTAGTTGTCAAGCATGTGATCAGTTTTGTTAGATGTTCCCTATACACTTCAAAGGGAAATGAATTTCTCATTGTTGTCATGCTGTTTCATTATGTTGATCAGATTTTCTTTGTCTTTACTCATTTTTGTGTGTGTGTCAGTGTTTTATTATTTTTTTCCTAGAGTTTTTGGCAAGAGTGGTTGTCCATCCTTCTAGGAAACAGAAGTCCTTCCATTCAGCAGAATCAAATACCATACATATGTTGTCAACTCCAAATATATCTTCAAGCCCAGACTTTTCACTTGAATCCAGGCTCCTATATCTATATGTCCACTAAAAATTTATACATCTCTCAGACACTTCACATTTATGTTAAAATTAAATCATTATCTTCCATTCCAAACTGCCCTCCTTCCTCCCCCTTATCTTTCCATCTTACTGAAAGAAATACCATTAATTAAGTTGTTCATGGAGGATAAAATGAAAGTATTATCATTAGACTCCATTTTTGATGTCTCTTAGCATATCCAGAAAATCATTAAGTCCTAAGATTCTGCCTTTTTGACATCTCTCTGATCTGATCCATCTTTTCTCCATCCCCACTGATACTGCTCCATCATCTCCTCTTTGAAACTTTTCAGAAGCTTCTAATTGACCTTTCTGCCTTCAATCTTGCTCTCTCTAATTTGTCCTCCACATAACTGCCAGTGTTATCTTTATAAATCATAAATATGACTTATTACTTGTGTTCTCAACATCCTTAAATTGCTTCTTATTACCTGCAAGATACATTTCAAGCATCTAAGCTTTGCAACAATGTCCTTTTGTGTTCCGGGAATGTCCTCTTGTATTTCATTTCACTCTTTTGTCCACTTGGAAAACATCTTTTTCATTTTGCAAGAATGAGTTCAAGCATCAAGGTCTTTGCTCACCCTCCACTAGAATGGAATGCTTCCACTGTTGTTATCTTAGTATGTGCAGTATAGCCTCTAAAAATTAATTTTACACAATTGTGAAACCAACCCTCACCTGGACTCTGAACAATTCTACACCAAGAACTCTGACTGGCTCATCTTTGTAGAATTCAGCATTGAACTTGGCATATTCTGGGCATGCAATAAAAATTGGTTGACATTGTAAATAGCAATAAAAAGAACTCTATACAATTTTTTATATTTTCACCCCTTCATATTAAAAATCTTATCAATGCTAACAATCTTAATCAATTAATCTGATCATTTCCTATATTTGATCAGAAAAAGCCTTATTTTGTGAATTGAATAGTTACGTTCTGTCTGAAAAGTCCTGACTGCTGTAGGCTATGTCTGGTATTTCAGTTAATCAATTAAGCTACCACAGGAATAAGTGAGAAGACAAATGATTTAGACAGAATCTTTAATGTGACATCCCTCACAAGAACTGCTTCTTCATTGTACAATGTAGCAGAGCAGAATGACTAGTAACAACCACATAGGGTGATCCTGAAAATGACTGTCTTTAGAAATTCCATAGGCTATACTCATCATCTTCACAAATCCCATTCCTTTTTTTCATTCTCTTTTACAGTGAATGGCATTACCATTCACACAATTGCAAAGTCAAATATCTTAGGGTCATTTTAAAACTTTCCCTTTTTGTTACCCTGTATCCTCCATCTGTCACTAAGTCCTATTGGTCTTTTTTCAAAATATATCCCAAATCTATTTCATTTCATTTTCACTGTCAAAATCCTTATTCAAAATACCACCATTTTATAGCATTGTGTAATTCCTTACCATAATATCTATTGTAGATGTCATTCTCTCTTATATCTCAGAAATAGACTATGAATTCCCTGAGGGCAATGCATATTTCTGATGCACTATCTTTCCAGGAACATGTTGCCATCAAATATGAAAGTGGGTGCTAATAGTTCATATATTACTTTCTCTCAAGTATTATATTTGCCTTTTAATAGGGGCTTTCCAGAGATAATGCTTTAGGACAATGTTTCCCAAATGGTCATTTGTGGAACACTAGTGAGACATTCCCGGTTAAATAACCAGGGAAGCTGCAAACTTTACCTCCTTGGATAATTATAGTACACATTTACTATATTAAAGGTTTGAAACAGCCTGCAATAAAACATACAGTTTAACCCTATATAGCCTGGCATTTTCCACACTTATTTGACCAGAGAATCTCCTTTTTATGGCAGATTTACTGATTTCCTGCTGAATGATGTGTTTTGGACACAGTCTATAAAATTACTCATAAGACCAACTTCAGACACCAACTGTCCAATGCAGGACAGCTATACAGGGCAGGAATGCCTTGAGTTAGCGCTGGCATCATTTTGGAAGGTTAAAGATGTCCCTCAACAGCTCCTTAATATTAAATAACTTGGTATGGCTATGACCTCCAAGGACCAATTCCCTAATTTGACTTCTGATCTGCTCAGTATTGTATCATTCCAGAGTGTCTAAATGCCCTCAATAACTTACACCACAGTGTATCCTTGGGAATACCAGGCTTTCCATCCTGTTTCTTTTTATCCCATAAAAATAAAGTCTTTTTTTTTGAGACAGGATCTTGCTCTGGGCTATGGTGCAGTAGCATCATCTTAGCTCACTGCAACCTCCAATTCCTGGGCTCAAGTTATCCAATTGCCTCAGCCTTCAGAGTAGCTGGGATTATAGGTATGTACCACCACACTCAGCTAATTTTTTCTATTTTTTTATGGAGATGAAGTCTCACTCTTGCTTAGACTGGTCTTGAACTCCTGAGCTCAAGTGATCCTTCTTCCTAGGACTCCCAGAGTGGTAGGATTACAGGCATTAGCCACTGCACCTGGGCTTCATGCTAATCCTTGATGTTCTCATCTTATCTCTCTCTGAATGCTCATTTGTTCATTCCCTCATTTATCAAACACCTACTATGTACCAGGCCTTGGAGACAAGCTCTTTGTCCTAGAATCCTAAGCCTTCCCCTAACTACCCCTATCCCACTTTCACTCCCTTGCTTTCTTCTTTGATTTTTTTTTTCTCTTTGAGACAGAGTCAGGCTAGAGTTGCCCAGGCTAGAGTGCAGTGGCGTCATCACAGCTCGCTACAACCTCAAACTCCTGGGCTCAAGTGATCCTACTGCCTCAGCTTCCCGAGTAGCTGGGACTACAGGCAGGCACCACCACATCCAGCTATACTTTTTCTATTTTTTAGTAGAGATGTGATCTCCCTCTAGCTCAGGCTGGTCTCAAACTCTTGAGCTCAAGCGATTCTCCTGCCTCGGCCTCCCAGAGTGCTAGGATTACAGGTACGGGCCACCATGCCCAGCCTTCATGTTAATCCTTGCCATACTCATCTTATCTCTACATGCTGAAGTCTTTTTAAAATTGCTAGTCTCACTCTTGCTCATTTGTCCTGTGTGACTATTTTTCCCTGGATAAAATGGGACACTTTTGAGTTTTACTACTTTTCTTTCTTTAACTTGGCATTCCTTAGAGAAGAGCATTCCTTACCATTACAAGAGGGCTGTGGTTTGTGTGTGTGTGTGTGTGTGTGTGTGTGTGTGTGTGTGTGACAGAGAGAGACAGAGGGAGAGAGACAGAGAGGTGGGAGAAGATATTGATATGTGAATTTAGTTTTTTAGCTTCTGTGAAAGTCACAATACTTTAACAGGTTGGGAGTGTCCCTGGCCCATGGAAAACACTTAGAGATCATGTGTCTCTTTGGCCAAGCCTTACAAATCATCCTACCACTGATTCAATGCCATGTATATCTTGCTATACTGTTTTCCAGCCTCCTGTTTTATAGCTGTCTTCTATAACCCCTTAGAAGACCATTGGCATCACATCTGTCTTCATGGTGGAGCTCTCCTTTCAGCTTTGTTAGCTTCTCCTGCTAAGAAAGTGATATCCCTCTTCCGTACAAGACAAAAATTCCTTCCCTAAAAATCTCTTGTCTTCCAGATCCTGAGGGACCTTGCTTCTGTATTTTCCATATATTCATGTATACATTCACAAATAATTATTAAACACCTCCTATGTCCAGGCATTGTCCATGGTACTGGAATTTACAACCAGTGAATGAAATAGTACCTATCCCTGCCTTCACGGAGCTCATCCAGTTCAGATCTTGAATGTTTATCTCTCCACTGCCTCTTTCACCTCAGCCTTAAAAAATACACAAGAGTCCCCCATATTGAGAAAACCATGTGTCTTCTTAATGGCCATCTCATCTCCTATCTTAGGCTGCCCCCATTCCTTTTCCCACAGTTTGTAAAATGATCTTTCTAAAGCACAGATTTGACTAGTTTTCACTCTAGCTTAAAAACATCTTATGATTTCCCACCACCTACAAGCTCAAGTCCCAACTTCTTAGTAAGGTACACAAGACCCTTCACAATATGGCCCTAGTCTGGTCTCTTGATCTATTTCCCCAAATCCTCATTACAAACCTTATACTCAGGGCTGGAACTGGAATAAGGTGTTTAGAGCATGGCACTAAGAGTGAGTACCTCCTTATGTTTTTGTGCCCAAGTGCTTTCTGCAGCTTACCCTGTCCTGATCCTGTTTGTATTGAAGCCACACATGATGGACCCTGCATCCCCAAACACGTGTCGTGCTTTTATATCTCTGTATCTTTGCAATATTTTCTTCGATTTCACCACCTCCTCCTTTTCTCTCATGATTAAAAACAATTTGTAATTTTTACTTATGTTTATTTATTTGAGTCACACTTAAGCAGAATATAAGCCCCAAAGGAGCAGGGGTCATGTCTGTGTTGCTCACTGTTATATCTCTAGCAATTAAGGAAAGGAATGAAAAAACTAATCCAACTCAAAAACCATGTCCTCCAGGGAACCCTCCCACTCTTCTGAAAATTCAATTGCTTCTGTTTTTGTGCTTACATAAGGCTCTATGGATATAATTCAGTCATAGGTTTATCACATTGTGTGATATTTATTCTAAATATTTCCCTCTAGGTATTCTTTTGTTTTTTAATAACATTTTTAAATTTTAAGACAGTTTTAAGTTTACAGAATGATTACAAGGAAAGTACAGAGAGTTCCTATACATCTGACACTAATTTCACCTACCATTAACATTTTACACTAGTGTGGCACATTTTTCACAATTAATGAACTAATACTGATACTTTTTTATTGCTCAATGATTTTTTATTTCAGAATATTATAGGGGTACAAATATTTTGGTTACATGCCATTTTGCCTGATACATTGTTATTAACTAAAGTCTATACTGGATTCAAATGTCCTCAGTTTTCCCCTAATGTTCTTTTTCTGTTCCTCAATACTCCATCCAGAATATCACATTACATTCAGTCACTGCATCTCCTTTGGCTCTTTTGGGTTGTGACAGTTTTTCAGACTTCCCTTGTTTTTGATGACTTTGACATTTTTGAGGGTTACTGGTCATATATTTTAAAGGATATATTTCAATTGTTTTTTCATTGATTTTTTTCATCACAATTAGACTTGGGTAATATGTTTTTTAGAGGAAGACCTCAGAAGTAAAGTGTCATTCTCATCATATCTTATCAAAATTATGCTATCAATAGATGTTAACATTTATCATCTGACTTGAGGTAATCTATTTCAGCTTTTGCCATTGTAAAGTTACTCCTTTTTTCCCTCCTATTCCGTACTCTACTCTTTGGAAGAAAGTTGCCATATGCAGCCTACACTTAAGTAGGGAGTTTATATTTCACCTCCTTAAGGGTGGATCATCTGCATAAATTATTTGAAATTCTTCTATATCTAAGATTTGTCTATTTCCCCCCATTCATTTATTTATTGAATAATTTATTTATACCAGCATACTCCAAGATCATCTTGTATAATTTCTGCTTTAGTGCTTGAATCAGCCATTTCTCTGAGGAGCCCTGCTTTTGTGTTGCTGTTGCTGTGATTTGTTTTTTGTTTGTTTCCTTGTTTAATTGCAGAATGGTATTAGAAATCAAGATCTGTGTTCTAGGTATGCTCATTGATTGTGTCATTGCTTCTTGGCCCTCTCAGCTGAGAGAACAAGGAGATACATGTGTGATACTTAACCCATGTGTACAGATGTATCTATAAATATTTCTATATGTAATCATCTGAATCAATATTAAGCTAAATGAGAGTTTTTTTTATATGATGTCTCTTATTCTAATTTTTACCACATGGATCATTCTAGCCTCCTTCCCTTATCTGTAAACTCCATTCCTACAGTGAGAAATCTGGCTCCCACCATTCACTCACTATCCATTTATTTAATTCTTCAATTCCAGTGTACATGAATAATATAAGCAATGTTGTTAATTCATACTTCCATGAGAACCAACTTTATTACTAGAGCAGAATGCTTATGTTCAGTTACTTTTGCATTTAGTCTTACAGAATCCATTCATTTCCAAAGGTACTCAGATCAGCACCTTATTTCCTCTACCTACCACCTCAGTGAGGTCGTTTAATATATTTATAATACATTTAGATCTAGTTATTCTGCATTCTATTCTGGGATTCTGTGGCCTCCTAAACATTTTAAATTTGCACACATTAAGGTTTACTCTTTGTGTTATATGTTCTATACATTTTTACAATGCTTAATTAATGTCTTGTATTCACCATTACAGTATAATATAGAATAATATCACCTCCCTAAAAATTTCACTGTGCTTTAACTATTCAATCCTCCTTCAATCCAAACCCTGGTAACCTCTAATCGTTTCACTATCTCTACAGTTTTGACTTTACCAGGATGTCACATAAGTGCAATTATGCAGTAAGTAGCTTTTTAAGACTAGCCTCTTTCACTTAGCAATATGTATTTAATACTCATCCATGCTTTCTTGTGGCTTTATAGAATGCTGAATAATATTTTATTTTGTGGATATGCCACAGTTCGTTTATTCATTCGCCTATTAAAGGACACCTTGGTCCAATTTTTGTGGTTATGAATGAAACAGCTGTAAACATTCATGTGCAGGTTTTTGTGTGGACACAGCTTTTCAAATGATTTGAGTAAACTCCTAGGAGTGTAATTGCTGGATCATATGGTGAGATTTTGTTTAGCTTTGTAAGAAACTGTCAAACTGTCTTCCAAAGAGACTGTACTGTCTTTCATTCTCACCTGCAATGAATGAGAGTTCTTGCTATACTGCTTACTTGCCAGCAGTTGGTATTGTTAATTTTTTTTTTTTTTTTGGATTCTTGCCAATCTAATATGTGTGAACTGTTTTTTCATTGTTTGAATTTTCAAGCCTTTAATAACAAATGATGTTAAGCATCTTACATGCTTATTTGCCATCTGTATATCTTTTTTGGTGAGGTGTCTGTTCAGGTCTTTTGCATATTTTCATCTGCTATTTGCAAAAGTTTGAATGAAATATACACATGCACATATAAAAATCACAAATGGCCACTCTTTGAACTTTTGCCTTGCCCCTCCGACCCCAGGAGTCAGAGCTTCAAGAGTGTCCATCTCCCAGATGGTGCACATCGCGCTCATTATGTATGTATATACCCATCCCCTCCCCTCTGCCTGAAGCCTGATAAATGTTATTCCTATATATGCACTTAGGTGTTGATTATGAAACCAATTAGCTGGTGAGAACATGTGGTGCTGATTTTTCCATTCTTGAGATACTTCACTTAGTAGAATGGGTTCCAGCTCTATCCAGGAAAATATAAGAGGTGCTATATCATCATTGTTTCTTATAGCTGAATAGTACTCCATGGCATACAAGCATCCAGAAAAAGAACATAATTAACACCCCAGAAACTTCCCTTGTGCCTCTTTGCATTCATTGCCTCCTGAGATGTAACAGAATGTTTTCTCTATTTTTAAAACTTTGCTATAAATGGAATCATATAGTCTATATTTCTTTCTTTTTTACATCTTTCACTCAAAAGTGAAAGATTCTTTCACATTGCTACATGTAGTTTTAGTTTGTTCATTCTCATTGCTATATGGCATTTTTTTGCTTTTTGTATTTCAATACATTAAGGGGATACAGTATTTTTTGTTACATGAATTGCATAATGCTCAAGTCAGGGATTTTAGTGTACCCATCACTGAAATAATGTACATTTTACACAATAAGCAATTTTTTATCCCTTACCCCCTATCATCCACCCACCTTCTTAGTTTCCAATGTTCATCAATTCTTGGCAGCATCATTTTATGACCCTATATACCCATTGTTTAATTCCCACTTATAAGTGAGAGCATGTGGCATTTGTTTTTCCATTCTTTATTTATTTATTTATTTATTTATTTATTTATTTATTTATTTATTTATTTCAGAATATTACAGGGATACAGACATTTTGATTACATAAACTGCTTCTGTACCATTTTAGTTGAAGTTATAAGTGTGCCCATCCCCCCCAATAGTGTGCATTATACCCATTAAGTGCGAATTTACCCATTCCCTTCTCCCCATCCCCACTTGATTTCCAATGAATGTTATTTCCATATGTGCACATAGTGTTGATAAATTAGTTCCAATTTAATGGCGAGTACATATGGTGTTTGTTTTTCCATTCTTGTGATACTTTACTTGAAAGAATGGTCTCCAGTTCTATTGAGGTTAATACAAGAGGTATTAATTCACCACTTTTTATGGCTAATTAGTACTCCATGGTATACATATACCACATTTTATTAATCCACTCACGTATTGATGGACACTTGGGTTGCTTCCACATCTTTGCAATTGTGAATTGTGCTGCTATAAACACTTAAGTGCAGGTATCTTCTATAGAATGTGTTGTTTTTTTCCTTTGGGTAAATACCCAGTAGTGAGATTTCTGGGTCTAATGGTAGTTCTGCTTTTAGTTTTTTGATGTATCTCCATACTACTTTCCATAGAGGTTGTACTAGTTTGCAGTCTCACTAACAGTGTGTGAGTGTGCCTATCTCTCTGCATCCATGTCAGCATTTGTTGTTTGGGGACTTTTTGATAAAAGCCATTCATACTGGAATTAAGTGATATCTCATTGTGGTTTTGATTTGTATTTCCCTGATTTTTAGAGATGTTGAACATTTTTTCATATGTTTGTTGGCCATTAGTCTAGCTTCTTTTGAAAAGTTTCTGTTCATATCTTTTGCCCACTTTTTAATAGGGTTGTTAGATTTTTTTCTTCCTGATTTTCTTGAGTTCTTTGTAGATTCTGAATATTATTCCTTTGTCAGATGTGTAGTTTGCACATATTTTCCCCCAGTCGTTAGGTTGTCTATTCGTTAATTATTTACTTTGCTGTGCAGAAACTTTTTAGTTTAATTAAGTCCCATTGATTTATGTTTGTTGCTGCTGTATTTGCTTTTGGGGTCTTAGTTGTAAATTCTTTGCCTAGGTGCAAGAAAGGGATCTAGTTTCATTCTTCTACATGTGGCTATCTAATTTTCCCAGCACCATTTATAGAATAGGGCATCCTTTTCCTAGTGCATGTTTTTGTTTGTTTTGTTGAGAACCAATTGGTCATAGCTACCTGATTTTATTCCTGAGTTCTTTATTCTGCTCCATTAATCTATGTGTCTACCTTTAAACCAGTACTGATTTTCTTTACTATGGCCTTGTAGTAAACATAATTTGAAGTCAGGTAATGTGACGCCTCCAGATTTTTTTTTTGTTGTTGTTGTTTAAGATTGCTCTGGCTCTTTGGGGTCCTTTTTGGTTCCATGTGAAATTTAGGATTTTTTTCTTTTTTTTTTTTTTTTTTTTGAGACAGAGTCTCGCTTGTTGACCAGGCTAGAGTGAGTGCCGTGGCATCAGCCTAGCTCACAGCAACCTCAAACTCCTGGGCTCAAGCAATCCTCCTGCCTCAGCCTCCCGAGTAGCTGGGACTACAGGCATGCGCCACCATGCCCAGCTAATTTTCTATATATATTAGTTGGCCAATTAATTTCTTTCCATTTATAGTAGAGACGGGGTCTTGCTCTTGCTCAGGCTGGTTTCGAACTCCTGACCTCAAGCAATCCGCCCGCCTCAGCCTCCCAGAGAGCTAGGATTACAGGCGTGAGCCACCACGCCCGGCTTCTTTTTTTTTATTAATATATTTTTTTATTTAAGCATATTATGGTGGTACAAATGTTTAGGTTACATATATTGCCTTTGCCTCCCCTACCCCAAATGAGAGCTTCAAGTGTGTTTTTTCTTGTTTGGTGAAAGATGATGGTGTTTTGATAGGAACTGCGTTGAATCTGTAAGTTACTTTGGACAGTATGGATATTTTAACAATATTTATTCTTCCAATCAATAAGCATGAGACATTTTTCCATTTGTTGTGTCATCTGTGATTTCTTTCATCAGTGTTTTGTAGTAGTTCTCCTTGTAAAGATCTTTCACCTCTCTTGGCTAAGTATATTTGCAGGTGTTTTATTTTCTTTGCAGCTATTGTAAATGGCATTGAGTCCTTGGTTTTACTCTCAGCTTGACTGTTATTAGTGTGTAGAAATGCTACTGATTTGTGTATATTAATTTTCGAACCTGAGGCTTTACTAAATTTCTTTATCAATTCTAGGGAGGAGTCTTTAGGATTTTTTAGATATAAGTTCATATGGTTGGCAACAGGGATAGTTTGATCTCCTCTTTTCCAGTGTAGATTTCTTTTATTTCTTTCTCTTATCTGACTGCTCTGGCTAGGACTTCCAGTACTATGTTGAAAAGAAGTGGTGAAAGTAGGCATCCTTGTCTTGTTCCAGTTCTCAGGGGGAATGCTTTCAACTTTTTCCCATTCAGTATGATGTTGGTCACGTGTTTGTCATATATGGCTTTTATAATTTTGAGGTAGGTTCCTTCCATGTCTAATTTGTTAAGGGTTTTTTAAAAAATCATGAATGGTGCTGGATTTTGTTCAAATGTTTTTTCTGCATCTATTGAGATGATTATACAGTTTTGCTTTTTGGTGTTTATTTGGTGAATCACATTTACCAATTTGCATATATCAAATCATCCTTGCATCCCTAGGATGAAACCCCCCTTGATGATGGTGAATGAGGTTTTTTTTTGTTTTTTTTTTTTTTGAGACAGAGTCTCGCTTTGTTGCCCAGGCTAGAGTGAGTGCCTAGCTCACAGCAACCTCCCTGGGCTCAAGCAATCCTCCTGCCTCAGCCTCCCGAGTAGCTGGGACTACAGGCATGCGTCACAATGCCCAGCTAATTTTTTCTATATATACTAGTTGGCCAATTAATTTCTTTCTATTTATAGTAGAGACGGGGTCTTGCTCTTGCTCAGACTGGTTTCGAACTCCTGACCTTGAGCGATCCTCCTGCCTCGGCCTCCAAGAGTGCTAGGATTACAGGCGTGAGCCACCGCACCTGGCCTGAATGAGCTTCTTGCTAGTGGGTTTTTTTTTTTGGATTTTTGCATCTATGGTCATGAGGGATATTGATCTGCAATTTTCTTTTTTTTCCTTTTTGTATCTTTTCCTAGTTTTGATATCGGGGTCATACTGGCTTGGTAGAATGAGTTAGGAAGGATTCTGTCCTTGACGTTATGGAATACTTTCAGTAGGATAGGTGCCAGTTCTTTGTAGTTCTGGTAGGATTTGGTTATGAATCCATCTGGTCCTGGAGCTTTTTTTTTGGGGGGGGGGAGGATTTGGGAGATTTTTTTTTTTTTTTTTTTTTTTTTTGAGACAGAGTCTCGCTTTGTTGTCCAGGCTAGAGTGGGTGCCGTGGCGTCAGCCTAGCTCACAGCAACCTCAAACTCCTGGGCTCGAGTGATCCTTCTGCCTCAGCCTCCCGAGTAGCTGGGACTACAGGCATGTGCCACCATGCCCGGCTAATTTTTATATATATATCAGTTGGCCAATTGATTTCTTTCTTATTTTATAGTAGAGACGGGGTCTCGCTCTTGCTCAGGCTGGTTTTGAACTCCTGACCTCGAGCAATCCGCCCGCCTCGGCCTCCCAAGAGCTAGGATTACAGGCGTGAGCCACAGCGCCCGGCCTGGGAGATTTTTTTATTACTGTTTCCATCTCACTACTCATTATTGGTCTATTCAGGATTTCTATTTATTTCTGATTCAAGTTTGGGAGGTTGTGTGTTTTCTGTAGATTTTCTAGTTTGTGTACATAGAGGTTTTCATAGTAGTTTCATATGATATTTTATTTTTTATTTCTGTGGTATCAGTTGTAATGTCTCCTGTTTCATTTCTGATTGAGCTTATTTGAACCCTTTCTCTTCTATTCCTGGTTAATCTAGTTATTGGTCTATTGATTTTGTTTATCTTTTTAAAGAGCCAACTTTTTATTTCATTGATCCTTTGTATTTTTTGTTTCAATTTTGTTTAGTTCTGCTATGATCTTTGTTATTTCTTGTCTTCTGCTAGATTTGAGTTTGATTTGTTTTTCTTTTTCTAGTTCCTTTTTATTTTTTCGTTCTTGGACAATTTTTCTGTCAAGAAAAGTAATGATGACCTCACAGCAGTAATGAAAACAAACAATGGAGAATATTCTCTGGGAATACTGCCACCGTGCCAGCTGCAAGACTTCATTCCGCTGGGCTATAAGTTAGTTTGCATTTCTCCAGTAAAAATGAAAGCCCCACCTTGGAGACAGCAGCATAGTGTTAGGCAAAAGCAAGAATGTTCCAGGTGGCTGTTCACCTCTCTGAAAGTAACTTAGCCTTCAACAGCCTCTTGTCAATGTGGTCATCCTTGAGGTGTGACATTAGGTTGTTAATTTGTCATATTTCTGTCTTTTTGTTTTTAAAGAAGATTAGAAGCACATATCAGATCTGCTCAAGAAGTTGGATGATTCAGTGCTGAAGGAAATCTTATATTCATAGATATGTAGAAACAAGATGTTTGAATATGGCTGTATTGATATTTCTGTCTTTTTGATATAAGCATTTAATACTATGAACTTCTCTCTTAGCACTGCATTTTCTATATCCCAAAGATTTTGGTAGTTTGTGTTGCCATTGTCATTCAATTCAAAACCATTTTTTTATTTCCATCTTGATTTTGTCATTGACTCAAAGATCAGCCAGCAGTAGGTTGTTTAATTTCTATGTATTTTTGTAGTTTTGAGAGCTCTTCTTGGAATTGATTTCTCGTTTTATTTCACTGTGATCTGAGAAGATATATGGTATGATTTCAATTTTTAAAAATTTGCTGAGACTTGTTCTGTGGCCTTACCTATGATCTATCTTGGAAAATGTTCCATGTGCTGATAAGAAGAGTGTTTATTTTGCAGTTTTGGGGTAGAATGTCCCATAAATGTCTGTGTGGTTGGAAGCTATTATAAAGAGTACTACCATGAATACTCTTGTAGATGTGTGTTGGTACACATATGTACATATTTTTATTGGGTATATACTTAGGAAGACATTGCTAGATTTTAGGGTAAGCATATATGCATGTTTAGTAGATACTCCTCAACAGTATTTCAAAATGGTTGTACCAGTTTTCTCTCCCACTAGCGTAAAAGAGTTTCTCCACATCTCTAACAACACTTGGTATTATCAGACTTTTAAATTTTAGTTAGTTTGGTGAATGTTTACTTATTGTGGTTTTAATTTTTATTTTTCTGATGGCTAATGAAGTTGCACCTCTTTTCATGTGTTTGTTGAATACTTGGATATACTCTGTTGTGAAGTGTCTATTTAGGCCTTTTGCTAATTTTTATATTTGATGGTCATGGCTTTTTCTTATGTATCTGTATTAGTACTTATATGTTCTTGATTTAATTATTTTGTTGAATATATTTATTACAAATATTTTCCCCCAATCTATGTATAGATTGCCTTTTCACTTTCTTAATAGTGTCTTCTCACAAATGGATTTCTTAACTTTAATATAATCTAATTTATCAAATTTTTTTCTTACAGTTAGCACTTTTTCTGTCCTATTTAAAAAATATTGTTGTCAGCCACAAGGTCATAAGGAATTCTCTAATGTTTTCTTCCAAAAGCCATACTGTTTGACTTTTTTTTTTTTTTTTTTTTTAGACAGAGTCTTGCTTTGTTGCCGGGGCTAGGGTGAATGCTGTGTCATCAGCCTAGCTCACAGCAACCTCAAACTCCTGGGCTTAAGTGATCCTCCTGCCTCAGCCTCCCAGGTAGCTGGAACTACAGGCGCGAGCCACCACACCAGGCTAATTTTTTGTTTCATTTTTAGTTGACTGGCTAATTTTTTCTATTTTTAGTAGAGACGGGGCCTCGCTCTTGCTCAGGCTGATCTCGAACGCCTGAGCTCAAGCGATCCTCCCGCCTCAGCCTCCCAGAGTGCTAGGATTACATGCGTGAGCCACCACGCCCGGCCTGACTTTTTTATATGATATGAGAAATAGGTCAATATTCATTTTTAGTAGATGGATAGTCAATTGGCAGAGCAATATTTATTGAAAAGATTCTTTCTCCACTATATTGCAGTGTCATCATTGTCATAATAAGATTACTTTATATATATGGATCTATTTCTAGATTTTCTATTCTCTTTCTTGGTGTATTTGTCAATTCCGGCACATTGTCTTAATTATTATATCTTTATAATTAGCCTTAACACATGGTAGTATAATTCTTTCAGCTGCTTCAAATAGGTTTTGTGCTCCCAAGTGTAGGTCTATATTTTAGTTTTCTCTCTTCTCAGGCCCTAACTCGGTGTCTGGCTCTGGGTAAGTAACCTAGCTTTCTTTTTACTATGAAATTTTTGAGGTAAATGATTTATATATGCTTTTTTACTTCCTTACTACTCACCTCTCTCCTATACCTTGGCAATCAACCTCTACACTTCCATGCCAACAAAATACTGTTTTCCAAGATCACCATTTGGAGAAGACAATGTTGATGCTCCAACTAGATCTCCTTTGGTGAGATCTGGTTTTGTGTATCTTCTCTGATTTTGGTGTGATTTTTGTTTAAGCAGTGAGCATTCACATGTCTTTTGCTGGTAACTGTCTTTGTATTATCAGAATTCTTTTGCCAACATGCATAGAGAGACAGAAGTGCCTGGAAATTTATATATCCTTCAGACCTTAAGCAGCTACTATTCAGTGAAGGAATATGGAAGTCCCAGCTCTCTTCCCTCAGACCAAGACAACCCTCGGACATAATATACCCTAATGTTCCCCTGTGGGATCAGACCAAGGCTACATTTGGGGGTACTTTGCCTGTTATCATGCCCTTGTTTGGCTTCTATCCCATCCTTGTCTTGTGTCCCCAATCTTTTATTAGTTTCCTTTGGGGGCACTACCTTAAATGATGTGGATGCTTGATACTTGTCCCAGGTCCTGCTTCTGAGGAAATTTACCTAGGACAATTGTGACCAAAAATGATCCTAGGAAGTAGACTTTAATGATGAAATTCTGGAATTGTAGCACTTACAAACTGGAGTGCAACAGTGGCTTTTTTTTTACATCACAATTGCTAAAATTTTTACCTGTGGTTAATTGGGATGGGCTCACATGTAAAAGAGGATACAATGCCTCATGTGATATTTCTAGCATATTGAGAGATATCGGGTAAATGACATGTAGAATTGGCTGTTTCTGAGGAATATTGATGCATCTGAAGGGAGAAAATGACAGGTTCAGGTCAGCCAATTACCAACTTAACCCACTGTGTAAAAATTAGAAGGCCTCCGTGGCAGCATATAAAGAGAAGGCAAACCATGCCAAAGACGAAGCTCAAGACATGATTTTTAAATTTCAAAATATTAAGGGGGTACAAATGTTTTTGTTACATGGATACCTTTCATAATGCTCAAGTCAGAGCTTTTAGTGTGTCAATCACCAGAATAGTGTTCATTGTACATAATAGGTAGGTTTTTACCCTTTTTATTCTCCTGCTTTCCCCGTCTTGATTTCCAATGACCTTTACATCTTTCTGTGTTCACATGTGACCATCAATTAGTTCCTAATTATTAACTGATTTTTAATAGTAGGAGGGTGTCAGAAAAGACTGAATTCACATGCTCCACAAGTCCTCTATGCTAAAATCATGGCTCTGATAAGGAATGAGTCACAACCTGAAATTTGGGATCGTTCATGTACGTTTATACACTGGCAAATATTGAACCTTCATATCCCACAGTGTGGGCCTACATAAAAATAGTCCACTTCTCTTTCCTGGTAGATAACAGCATCCCCTTGTCTGAAGACTATGCAGAGATTTTAACTAAAGCAGATGCCTTGTAAGACAATACATGTCCTTCTCAAAGTCTGCCTTCACATTCCCTTCTGGCCACTGGACCAATAACTAGGTCAAATTAGCACCATCCATCTGGGGAAGGTCTGGCTTTACTAAGGGAGGAAACATGTTATTGGTCAATGGGATTGCAGAACCTAACAATATATACCATCAAGAATGGGTACAACATGGCTGGGTATGTATCTTAAGGCTACACACCTAGAGGAAAGGAGAATAAAAAGCAGGATAAGAGAAAGGACATTTTTGTTTTTAATATGTGAGCATTCTACTGTAACAAAATATTTAATATATGTCATGAAGGTACCTGGATCCAGGCCTAATATTGAGATGATTTGAATAATTCCTGGAAATTTTTGGGAAAATGTGAATTACGTTAAATGAGATGAGATGCTTGAACTGCTTTGTTTCAGTGATAAGAAAGGTATCTAAAGGGTCTTATAAGTGGAAATGTTAGAATGGATCTATGTCATAAAACCTGATAAACCAACAGATGATCATGTTTCTGGGAAGGCCCAGAGGACATTCTCTTGACTAAGATAAAAAGAAATGCACTAGTGAAGGGTGATTCCAAAATATTTTCTCAGAAATGGATGTTCTCTGCTCTGCTAGGCTGGAGCTGACTGTAACAGATATGGTTATGTAATTGAGTCCTCTAACATAAGATTCCAGAAAAGCAGAAGTCAGGAGGCAGTGCATAAGCATCAGAGGTAAGGTGAATATAAGGGACTCCAAAAAGTCCATGGAAAAATAAAAATAAAAAATATATGCTTTATTTCTCAACATGGGCTCCATTGAGTTCAGGACACTTTTGTAGATGGTGATACCAGCCACTTAGTATATCCCTAAAGAACTGAGGGTCCTGGGATTTTAACCATGTCAATACAGTCCTTGTCACATTATTAACTGAAAAAAAAAATGGGTGCTCTTTACAATTTTTTTTAGATTAGGAAACAAAAAGAATTTAGAACAAGACAAATCAGGACTGTAAGGTGGATGCCTAATAATATTCCACTGAAACTCTTGCAAAATTGCCCTTGTATGATGATAGGAATGAGCAGGGGCATTTTCATCGTGGAGAAGGCCTTTCTGGTAACTCTCCCAGGAGTTTTTCTGCTAATACTTTGATCAACTTTCTCAAAACACTCTTGTAATAAGCAGATATTATCATTCTTTGGCCCACCAAAAAGTCAACAAGCAAAATGCCTTGAGCATCCCAAAAAACTGCTGTCATCACCTTTGCTCTTGACTGGTCCACTTTTGCTTTGACTGGACCACTTCCAGCTCTTGGTAGCCATTGCTTTGGTTGTGCTTTATCTTCAGGATCTCACCTGGTAAAAGCACACTTCATCTCATTACAATTCTTGGAAGATATACTTCAGGATTTTGATCCCCCTTATTTTCAAGTTCGATTGAAAGCTCTGCTCTTCTCTATAGCTGATCTGTGTGCAACAGTTTTGTCACCCATTGAGTGGAAAGTTTACTCAACTTGAATTTCCCAGTCAGAATTGTGTAAGCTGAACCAACTGAGATATCCATGGTGTTGGATAATGTTTCTGCAGTTGATTTTAAGTCCTCTTCATTAGGGCACAAAAAAGATGATTTTTTTCCTTGAAAATTGATGTGGATGGTCTGCCTCTGTGGGCTTCATTTTCAATATCATCTTATCCCTTCTTAAAATAAGACATTCATTTGTAAACTGCTGATTTATTTGGGAGCATTGTCTCCATCAAATTTTCCTATGGTATCAATCATTTCATCATTTTTTTCACTAAAGCTTCACCATAAATTTAATGTTTGTTCTTCCTTCAATTTTACCAGAATTTATGTTGCTTTGATAGAGGCTCTTTTCAAACTGATGTCTTATCATTCTTAGTGCCTCAAACCAGACCCTGTTCAGACATGTTTTATAATAAGTGAGTACAGGTTTATTCTGGTGCAAAAATTTTGAAATTCATGAATTTTTTTTTTATAATAGGCATTTTCCACGAACTTTTTGAAGACCTCTTGTGTAATTATTATTAAGAATTATTATCAAGAAGGTCCAGGGGGTTCTGCCATGTAGGAATCTATGGTGATGACTAATAGATCCTGGTGTTTCCAGAGACAAGATAGTTGGCAAACAAAGTTATTGATTGAGATATATAACTTAAAAATTATATTGGGCCAGATGCGGTGGCTCACGCCTGTAATCCTAGCACACTGGGAGGCTGAGGCGGGCGGATTGCTCGAGGTCAGGAGTTCGAAACCAGCCTGAGCGAGACCTCGTCTCTACTAAAAATAGAAAGAAATTAATTGACCAACTAAAAATATATATACAAAAAATTAGCTGGGCATGGTGGTGCATGCCTGTAGTCCCAGCTACTTGGGAGGCTGAGGCAGGAGGATTGCTTGAGCCCAGGAGTTTGAGGTTGCTGTGAGCTAGGCTGACACCACGGCACTCACACTAGCCAGGGCAACAAAAGTGAGACTATGTCTCAAAAAAAAAAATTTAAATGGATGAATGCAAGTTGATCTATACTACTCCAATGAAATTTCAGAATATTTTGCCTGGTTTTCATACCGGAGATGATTCTCAGCCTCAGAACTCATCAATTGAAAGAGAGATTGGGTACCCCTAAAGAAAGACCTTGCAATGCAAAAGCAAGTATATATATTCGTGATATTAGTGATTCTATTAGTTCTTTTCCAAAAGGGACTTAATGGCATTTATCAGTGTAAGTGTACACTAAGAAAAGGGGATTTCCCATATCTTTTGAGGGCTGTTAGATACAGAGTTTGAGCCAAAGCTTATATTAAGGAACCCAAAGCACAATAATACCTTCCCTCCATTGGAATGGGTATAATGGAATTCAGTCCCTGGCTTTGTCCACCTTACAGTGGGTCCAACGGATCCACAGATATACTCAGTGGGAGTTTCTGGTTGCTTAATTAGAAGGATATACTTAACAGGTGGAAGAAGACTGATGTTTAGTTCCTGGACCCGTGGATTAAGAGCTATTATAGTAGGAAAGCACAAGTGAACATCATGAAAGTGCTCCCTCCCACAGGCCAAGATAGTAAATCAAAAACAACACATTTTAAGTGGAATGGTAGAGATTAGTGACACTCCCAAAGACTTAAAGGAAGCAGGGGTGATAATCCACATGATCTCTTCATTTATCTTCAAAAATCATATATACCATGGCAGATTATGATGAACGAACACAAACTTAAACAAGTAATAGCCCTGATTAAAGCTTCTATGCCAGATATGGTGTTCTTATTATAATAGATCATTATCAATACAGCCTCTGGTATTTGTAAGGGATTTGATGTGGCTAATGGATTTGTTTCAACATCTACTGGGAAAGAAGATGAGAAAGCTCTTCATATTCACCTGGATAAGCAGCATTATACATTCATGGTCTTGATTCAGGTTTATTTTAACTCTTCTGCTCTTTGTCATAATATAGTCCAAAGAGATCATGATAGTTTGGAAATTCTGTAGATCTCATGGTGGTCCACTATATTAATAACATCAATTTATTTGGCTCTGATAAAGTGGCAAGTACTCTGGATTCATGAGCTCCAGAAGGTAGAAAGTAAACCTTATAAAGATGAAGGGACTTGTCACATTGGTGAAAACTGTTAGAATCAAATTATTCGGGCCATGCCAGTATGCCCTTTCCATGTAAAGAACACATGATTACCCTTTGACCTTTCTATTACTGAGAAAACATCACAGGCCTGGTAGGTCTTTTTGGATATTAGAGATTACATATGCTGCAATTAAAAGTACTTGCCTGACTTATTTATGAGATGACTTTGAAATCTTCCAGTTTTAAGTGGGGCTAAAAGCAAGAAAGGACAATGAGGAATGTCCAGGCTATCGTACAAGTGACACTGCTGCTTAGGATAAATGACCTGGAAACTTCTATGGAGCTATACATATTTATGGTAGATACAGGTGCCAGATGGAGTCTTTGGTGAATTCCAACAAAAGAGTTGAAGCACAGACCTCTATGGTTTTGAACCAAGTTCATACCGTCTGCAGCAGAGAAATATAAAAATAAGCTTCAAAATTACAAGGGAAATGCAAATTAAAACCACAATGAGATATCACCTTACCTCTGTGAGAATGACTTTTATTAAAAAGTCCAAAAACAATTGATGCTGTCATAGATGCAGAGAGAACAGAATCCTTATACACCGTTGGTGGGACTGCAAATCAGTACAACTTCTATGGAAAACAGTATAGAGATTACTCAAAGAACTAAAAGCAGACCTCCAATTCCATCCAGCACTCCCACTACTGGGCACCTATCCAAAGGGAAAAAAGTAATTTTATCAAAAAGACGCCTGTGTTTGAATGTTTATTGCAGCACAATTCACAATTGCAAAGTTGTATAATCAACCCAAATGTCCATCAATTCATGAATGGATTAACAAAAGGTGGTATATGTATACCATGGAGTACTACTCAGCTATATTCATCCTTTTTAGGATGAATTAATGCCTTTTGCAATAAAAGGAACTGGAGACCATTATCCTAAGTGAAGTATCTAAAGAATGGAAAAACAAACACCACATGTCCTCACTATTAAATTGGAACTGATGAATACACATGTGCACAGAGGGAAGTAAAAGTCAGTGGAAATCGAGCAGAGGGCAGGGGGGAAGGAAGGGGTGGGCAAAATCCTATTTAATGAGTGCAATGAACACTATTTGGGTGATGGGTTAATTTATAGCTATGAGTCAAGCATTACAAAAGTGATCCATATAACCAAAAACATTTGTACCCCATTAATATTTGAAATTAAAAAAAATAAAAAGAGGAGCTCCAGATGTGCTATTAGGTCCTGGTAAAGAATGAGTGAGTGTCCAAGGGACATCAATTGACTGTGTAGCCAGAGCTTCCCACACAAACTGGGTTCTGTCAGACCTACCAGGTAATAAGATTGGTCAGTCACTGCAACAATTCAAGACAGAAGTAGTATATTTGGAGTTAGATCTGAGTATGTCCAGAGGGCATGAATAAGTTACATGAGCCAGTGGCCCAGTCCCCATTGTTGCAATATAGTACTATCTCTTTCTCAGCTCATTCCTGTGGCCTCATGGGGCATACTCTATGACCAGTTGGCAGGGGAGGAAAAATCCTGGGCCTGATTCATGTGTTTATATGAGCCCAAAATGGATAGCAGCTGCACTACAACCTCACTCAGAAGCAACTCTAAAATACAGTAGTAAGGGTAAGTCCTTCAAGTGTGCAGAGCTGGTTGGTCATCCACTTTGGGTGAAAATATAAATGGCTTCAGGTAGCCATATACATGAACTCTGGGCAGTGAGAAACAGTTTGATTGGTTGGGCAAGGGGTTAGGAGGAGCAGGATTAGAGGATTGAAGCCAAAAAAGAGGCATATGGATGAACCTATAGGAGTGAGCACAAAGTATGAGTGTCTTTTTTTTTTTTTTTTTTTTGAGACAGAGTCTCACTTTGTTTCCCAGGCTAGAGTGAGTGCCGTGGTGTCAGCCTAGCTCACAGCAACCTCAAACTCCTGGGCTCGAGTGATCCTTCTGCCTCAGCCTCCCGGGTAGTTGGGACTACAGGCATGCGCCACTATGCCCGGCTAATTTTTTTTTTATATATATATCAGTTGGCCAATTAATTTCTTTCTGTTTATAGTAGAGACGGGGTCTCGCTCTTGCTCAGGCTGGTTTTGAACTCCTGACCTCGAGCAATCCGCCCTCCTCGGCCTCCCAAGAGCTAGGATTACAGGCGTGAGCTACAGCGCCCGGCCAGTATGAGTGTCTTTATATGTAACAGTAATGTCCATGAAACAGCATCCATGGGAGAAAAAGTACTAAACAACAGGTCAACAGGATGACTTGCTCAGTAGGTGTTAGCCAGTCTTTTTGTTTCTCACACTAGTGCTTACAGAATACATCTATGAATGGAGTAATCATGATACCAGAGACAGAGGGTATGTGTTGGACCAACAATATTGGCTCCCCTTTACCAATGCAGATTAGCTGCATTGGTAAATACTCTTAGTTAGTATCTTGAGTAAATATATTTCTGACCTTTCAGCACAAGAGATCAATGCTAAATTCTCAATATGGCACTGTCCTTTAAAGACACAAACCAGCCACTTCATGGCAAGTTGATTGTATCCTGCCCCAGCAGGTGCAATGATTTGTCATAATGGGTATTTACTTGTATTCTGGATATGAATTTGCCTTTTATACCTGAAATGCTTTAGCCAACTCTGTATCTGTGCTCTCACAGAAAATCTGATTTACCAACATCAGGTTGTGTACAATATTACTTTGCATTCATGGTTCCCTTTATGTCAAAGGCATAAAAATACTTAAATAACCATGGGATCCACTGGTTCTACAATATACCACAACACCCAGAAGTCACTAGCTTAGTAGAGTACAGATATGGGCTCTTGAAGGCACAGATAAGACAACAGCTTGGAGATGATGATTTGGGGACTTTGTTCTTCAAGAGGCATCTGTATCTTAAACCAGCAGTCATTATGTGATACTCTATCTCCATTAGGTAGAATACCTAGACCTGAGGAAAAATGGATGGAAGTAGAAGTGACTGTACTCACCATTATTCCCAGTGATTCACTTGAAAAATATAAGTTCTGTGGTTCTAGATGTTCTGACTTCCAGATAGTGCATACTTTCACTAGGGGACACAGTAAGATTCCCACCAAACTTAAAACTATGGTAACTTTGGGGTTTTTGTGCCTCTAGAGCAGCAGGTAAAGAAAGGAGTTAAACATACTGGCAAGGCTAATTGATCTTGGTCATCATAAGCAGATAGGATTGGTGCTCCCATATCCATTTTTAACTGTGAATGGGCAGTAGTCCTGGGAAGAAGGGGCTGGAGAATAGGGAGGCAAGTCATCCTTCTGCCACATCCAGCCTCCCAGAGTTCTTGATCACCTCAGGACTAATTCTACCTCCACAGCAATGAGCTGAGAATGTGGCAAGAAGGGAAGGCATCGTCAAGGTGACCCAGGTCCATATACCACCTTCAGAAGTAACCAGCATGAAGCATTTCCCATCATGACAAGACCTGAAGATTGGCTCCATTTTCAGGGAAGGAAATGTGTTCATTAAGTATAGGCTAAGAGGGAATATGACAACAGGGATCTGAATGTCAGGAAATAATGTCATAGGTGGAATTGGATCTATCTTCTGGATAAAAGATTTATTTATCCAAAAGATAGATCGAAGGAGTTATTTGGTGCCAGCTGAAATGGCACATCTGGGGCTTGTAAGTATTTGACTCCATCAGCAGGAGATGGGATCAGCTTGCTATATCAGAAGGCCTATCCAAGGCTTTATTTTATTTTATTTTTTTTATTTCGGCATATTATGGGGGAACAGATTTTAAGGTTTCAATAAATGCCCATTTCCCCCCCTCCCCCCAAAAGTCTGAGTCTCCATCATGACCATCCCCCAGATGCTGCACATCTCACTCATTATGTATGTATATACCCGCCCCCTGCCCCCCTCCCACCTGCCCAATACCCTATTACTGTAGTACCTATGTGTCCACTTAGGTGCTACTCAGTTAATACCAGTTTGCTGGAGAATATATCTGGTGCTTGTTTCTCCATTCTTGGGATACTTCATTTAGTAGTATGGGTTCCAGCTCTAACCAGGAAAATATAAGATGTGCTATATCACCATTGTTTCTTAGAGCTGAATAGTACTCCATGGTATACATATACCACATTTTATTAATCCATTCTTGGATAGATGGGCACTTGGGCTGTTTCCACAGCCTTGCAATTATGAATTGTGCTGCTATAAACATTCGAGTGCAGGTGTCTTTTTTGTAGAGTGTCATTGGATCATTTGGGTAGATGCCCAGCAATGGGATTGCTGGAACAAATGGTAGATTCACTTGTATCGCTTTAAGGTATCTCAATATTGCTTTCCACAGAGGTTGAACTAGTTTGCAGTCCCACCAGCAGTGTAGGAGTGTTCCTCTCTCTCCGCAACCACGCCAGCATTTATTGTTTGGAGATTTTTTGATAAAGGCCATTCTCACTGGGGTTAAGTGATATCTCATTGTGGTTTTGATTTGCATTTCCCTGATGATTAGAGATGTTGAGCATTTTTTCATATGTTTGTTGGCCATTCTTCTGTCTTCTTTAGAAAAATTTCTGTTCAAGTCCTTTGCCCACTTTTTAATGGGGTTATTTGATTTTTTCTTCCTGATTTTCGTGAGTTCTAAGTATATTCTAGTTATCAGTCCCTTATCGGATGCATAGGATGCAAAAATTTTCTCCCATTCTGTAGGTTGTCTGTTTACTTTCGTGACTATTTCTTTGGCTGTGCAGAAACTTTGTAGTTTGATCATGTCCCATTTATTTATTTTTGTTGCTGCTGTAATTGCCTTTGGGGACTTCTTCATAAACTCTTTGCCAAGGCCGATGTCTAGGAGAGTGTTTCCAACTTTTTCCTCTAGAGTTCTAGTAGTTTCATACCTTAGGTATAAGTCTGTTATCCAGCGTGAGTTGGTTTTTGTGAGAGGTGAAAGGTGTGGGACCTGTTTTAGCCTTCTACAGGTGGCTATCCAGTTTTCCCAGCACCATTTATTGAAGAGGGATTCTTTTCCCCAGCGTATGTTTTTGTCTGCTTTGTCAAAGATTAGATGGCTATATGAGGATGGTTTTATATCAGGATTCTCACATCTGTTCCACTGGTCAATGTTCCTATTTTTGTGCCAATACCATATTGTTTTAATTACTACAGCTTTGTAGTATAGTTTGATATCTGGCATGTTAATGCCTCCCATTTTGTTTTTGTTGCCTAGAATTGCTCTTGATATTCGGGGTCTTCTTTGGTTCCATACGAAGCGTAAAATTATTTTTTCTATATCTGTGAAGAATGCTGATGGGATTTTAATAGGTATAGCATTGAATCTGTAGATCAGTTTGGGTAGAACAGACATTTTGATGATGTTGAGTCTGCCGATCCACGAGCATGGTATGGATTTCCATCTGTTTACATCCTCTGCTATTTCCTTCCTCAGTGTTTCATAGTTCTCCCTGTAGAGGTCTTTTACGTCCTTGGTTAAGTATATTCCTAGGTACTTTAATTTCTTTGTTGCTATTGTGAAGGGAATTGAGTCTTTGATTTGGTTCTCAATTAGATTGTTGTTGGCATATATGAATGCCTCTGATTTCTGTGTATTGATTTTGTATCCTGAGACTTTACTAAATTCATTGATCAGTTCCAGGAGTTTCTTGGTTGAATCTTTGGGGTTTTCTAGATACAATATCATATCATCAGCAAACAGTGAAAGTTTGATCTCTTCTGCCCCTATTTGGATACCTTTGATTCCATTTTCCTGTCTGATTGCTGTAGCCAAGACTTCCAGCACTATGTTGAACAGAAGTGGAGATAGTGGGCAGCCTTGTCTGGTTCCAGTTCTAAGTGGGAATGATTTCAATTTTTCCCCATTCAGTATGATGTTGGCTATGGGTCTGTCATATATGGCTTGTATCATTTTTAGGTATGTCCCTTCTATGCCTATTTTCTTAAGTGCTCGTATCATGAAAGGGTATTGAATTTTGTCAAAAGCTTTTTCTGCACCTATTGAAAGAATCATGTGGTCTTTGTTTTTGCTTCTGTTCATGTGGTGAATTGCATTTATAGATTTACGTATGTTGAACCATCCCTGCATCCCTGGAATGAAGCCCACTTGGTCGTGGTGGATTATTTTTTTGATAAGTGTCTGGATTCGGTTAGCTAAGATTTTGTTGAAAATTTTTGCATCTATATTCATTAGGGATATTGGTCTGTAGTTTTCTTTTTTGGTTGCATCCTTTCCTGGTTTTGGTATCAGAGTAATATTCGCTTCATAAAAGGTGTCAGGGAGGTTTCCGTTCTTCTCGATGTTGTGGAATAGTTTCTGCAAGATAGGTACTAGTTCTTCTTTGTAAGTGTAGTAAAATTCGGGTGTGAAGCCATCTGGACCGGGACTTTTCTTTTTAGGGAGATTTTTAATTGCTGTTTCTATTTCAGCTGTTGAGATTGGTCTGTTCAGGTAATCTATTTCTTCCTGGTTGAGCCTAGGGAGGCTGTGTGTTTCTAGAAATTTGTCCATTTCCTCCACATTTTCCAGTTTGTGTGCATAAAGATTTTTGTAGTATTCATAAATTGTATCTTGTATCTCTTTGGGATCAGTTGTGATATCTCCTTTTTTTTCCTGATGGAGCTTATTAGAGATTTCTCTTTTCTGCTTTTCGTTAGCTTAGCCAATGGTGTGTCAATTTTGTTTATTTTTTCAAAGAACCAACTTTTTGTTTTATTAATCTCCTGAATAGCTTCCCTGTTTTCAATTTCGTTTAGTTCTGATTTGATCTTGTTGATTTCACTTCTTCTGCTGGGTTTGGGGTTGGTGTGTTCTTCTTTTTCCAGCTCTTTGAGTCGTTTCATTAGATTGTCTATTTGTGATCTTCTTGACTTTTGGTTATAGGCATTTATGGAGATAAACTTTCCTCTCAGAACTGCTTTAGCTGTGTCCCAGAGGAATTGATAACTTGTCTCTCCATTGTCGTTTTCTTCATAGAATTTTTTTATTTCTGTCTTGATTTCTTCATTTATGAAGTAATCATTTAGTAGGAGGTTGTTTAATTTCCACGTTTTTGTGTAGAAATGTGAGTTTCTGTTAGGGTTGATTTCTACTTTTATTCCACTGTGATCTGAGAAGGTACATGGTATGATTTCTATTTTTTTAGATTTCTTGAGATTTTCTTTGTGTCCTAGGATATGGTCAATCTTAGAGAATGTCCCGTGAGCTGATGAGAAGAACGTATATTCAGTGGATTTTGGGTAGAATGTTCTGTAAATGTCAGTCAGACCCAATTGTTCTAGAGTTTTGTTTAAGTCCATTATTTCTTTATTAATTTTCTGTTTGGAGGATCTGTCTCATGCCGTCAGTGGGGTGTTGAAATCTCCGGCGATTATGGAGCTGCTATTAATCCATTTGCTTAGCTCCAGTAAGGTTTGCTTTATGAATCTGGGTGCACCTAATTTGGGTGCATATGTATTTAAAATTGTTATGTCTTCTTGATGAACTGTGCCCTTCACCATTATATAATGACCCTGTTTGTCTTTCACTACTTTTGTTAGTTTAAAAACTAAATAGTCTGAAATTAGAACTGCCACACCAGCCTTCTTTTGGCTTCTATTTGCTTGGAATATTGATCTCCACCCTTTTATTTTTAGTCTATATGCATCCTTGCAGGTTAGATGTATTTCCTGAAGACAGCATATACTTGGCCTGTATTTTCTTATCCATTCAGCCAGCCTATGTCTCTTGAGTGGAGAGTTTAAGCCATTCACATTTATTGAGAGAACTGATAGGTAAGGTAGATTACTGTTCATTCTGTTGGGTTGGATGTTGTTGCTATGAGTTCTGTCTTGAGCCATTGTAATATCTGGCCTTTAATATCTTTGGGTTTTGGTTGTTTTTATATTCGTGGGTTATTATTATGATGTTCCGTACGTAATGCTGTTTTAAGTACTTCTTGTAGGGCTGGTCTTGTCTTGGTGAATTCTCTGAGCCTTTGCTTGTCTGAGAATGTTTTTATTTCTCCTTCATATACGAAGCTTAGTTTTGCAGGGAATAATATTCTAGGCTGGGCATTGTTTTGTTTCAAAAGAGTGAGAATGGGGCCCCAGTCTCTCCTTGCTTGTAAGGTCTCATTAGAGAAGTCTGATGTTATTCGAATTGGCTTTCCCTTGTATGTTACTTGCTTCTATTGTCTTACAGCTCTTAGAAGAACCTCTTTGGTTGATTCTTTGGTCAATCTGATGACTGCATGTCGTGACGTCTTCCTGTTTGCATTGAATCTCCCAGGGGTCCTCTGAGCTTCTTGAACTTGTATATCAAGATTTTGAGCAAGGCCTGGGAAATGTTCCTCTATTATATCTTCAAACAGCTTGTCCAACCCTTGAGTGTTGTCTTCTTCCCCTTCTTGTAACCCTATGACCCTCACATTAGGTTTCTTCACATAATCCCACAGCTCTTGTAGGCTTTGCTCTTTTCTCTTGTTTCTCTGCTCTATTTCTGTGACTGATTTGTTTAATTGGAGGGTGTTATCTTCAAGCTCTGAGATTCTTTCTTCTGTTTGATCTACCCTGTTCTTGAGACTTTCCACTGTATTTTGTAGTTCCTTGAATTGATTCTTCATTTCCAGGAGTTCGGTTACACTTTTCTTCATTGTGTCTATTTCTTTTCCCATATCCTGGAGGCTTTTTGTGGTTTCTTTATGTTGGTTATTGAGTTGTTGTTTCAGTTCAGTGAGTGTTCTTATGATCCACATACGAAATTCCTCTTCTGTCATATTGGTTGCCTGATTTTGGTTGGTGTCCGTTTCTAGGGGGCTGGTGCTCCTCTTTGGGGGTGTGTTTTCCGTTTGGTTCTTCATATTTCCTGAGTTCTTTCGCTGATTTCTTCCCATGTCGATCAGTTGTTGTTTCTTTCCTTAAGTTATTGTTTGGGTATTCACACACCTTGTTTAGTTTCTGAGGCGTTGGGTGGTGTCTGTGGGTGAAATTGGACCACTCCCTGTATAATGAGTCAGTGGGTGCCGTGAAAAGGCTGTGCAGGATGCCGTCCCTGTCAGTAGGTGGCGTTTGCTGGGAGGAACAGGCTATGCTGTTGATTTTGTGTAAGCCTGCCCTCTGGCTGTTAGCAGGGGTCAAAGTTCTGTACTCTGCTTCCAGAGAAAGCTGTCAGGGCGGGGCTGGAATGGTCCTGCTCAGCCAGAAAGTCTGTGTGTGGGGGTGGGGCTGTCTGAGACCCTTAGTCTGTGCCGGCCTCGCTTCTTTCCACCCTCCCCAACTCTGCAGCTACTCCTGGGCCTCTGCCAGCAGGCCAGACCACAAGCCACCAGGCCTCCCCGGACCGTGATGCCGGC
This sequence comes from Microcebus murinus, assembly GCF_040939455.1. Taxonomy (NCBI): domain Eukaryota; kingdom Metazoa; phylum Chordata; class Mammalia; order Primates; family Cheirogaleidae; genus Microcebus; species Microcebus murinus. The sequence goes on from NC_134136.1 coordinate 57,359,340, forward strand.
GGGGAGGTTCCCTGCACAGGAACGCCACCTGGGTTGGGCGCACGGACTCCTCCTGGGAGGAGGGTTGCCCTCTAGGACGCCGATCCGCCCCTGGAGGCACACACACCTCAGTAGGCTGTTCACGTATAACCTTTCTGTGCCCTGGGCAATGCTAGCCCTCGGTGCAGGGGTTCTGGTCTGCAGGTCCGACCTCTGGGTCCCAGAGTTCAAACTGTATCCCCACCAGGGAGAGGATTCCTGGTCCCAATTCACCCACAGGGAGCCCAAGCTGGGTCTATGTCTCTCAGCCTCTGAGTCGGCACCGTTCTCCTGGGAACTCAGTGCCAGCAGCACCTGGGAGGGCTGGCGGGTAGGGAGCTCACAGTCTGAGTTCCCCTGAGTCAGCTGTAGGGTCCCAAGAGGGAAGGTCCCGTTCCCTGGAGGTGCCTCTGGCTGGTGGCTGTATTGTCTCTCTGGGCAGCCGTGGGTAGGGTCGGTGGAGGGGAGGAGGAGGCAATATGGCGCCTGCCACACAGCTCGGGTCTGTGCACACGGAGGTGCCCGGAGGAAGTTGGGAACCTGGTGCCACGTCTGCTACAGGCTCACCGCTGGCTGGCGGCGGCAGCGGTCTCTGGGCTGGTGTCCGCAGGTCTCTCCACTCGCTGGGGAGCCCACCAGCAGTCCAGAATGCAGGGGAGGGGAAACAGCAAATCCACCTACCCTTGCTGCTGGTCTCCGAGCTGCTCCGGTGGTCTCAGCCTCCAGTTCTCCTCCGCAGCCTCCTCCCGTGTTGTCTCCCGGGGTCTCAGGTACCCCTCCCTCCGGCCCTTGTCCCCTGTATGCTCGTCTTCTTGCTTCTTTCCTCTAATTTCTGCTAGAATCTGTCTTTTCTGCAGAGAGACTCTGTTTGGCGGTGTTATTCGTCCGCCATCTTGCTCCTCCCCCCCCCAAGGCTTTATTAAGATATCGGGTTCTTCTTTTGGTATATTATTGTTTCTGTGCCCTATTACTTCACACTTAGTGTCCTTTACATTGTCTCATATTTTTTTCAAAATTCCTTATTTGCTGAGTGTCCACAGTGTGCCAGGCCTTGTGCCAAGTTCAAGCAGTGGTGGCACTGGCGAAGTGGTGGGATTGGGGGAGTAGTATAAAATACAAAGTTGAGTTGGCTAGACCACCTTTTCTTGAAGAGCTTGAGATTTATTGGGACAGACAGAACACTGATCAAAAATAGTGAAAGATGATAAAACAGAAGTCTAAACACAATGCCATGGGATTCCAAGGGAAAAAGAAGTTGATCAGCTGCCTGGATATTAGGGAAGCCTTCACAAAGGATAGGACACTTGAGTAGAGGCTTGATTGATAAGTAGATGTTTACTATGTTGAGATGAGGAGAAAAGTTATTCTGGGCAAAGTGAACAAAGGTACAAAAATAGGAAATATGGCTATATTCTTGTGGAATGGTGAGAAAGCCTTTGTAAGAATTAAATCTACTAAAAAGAATCGTGCAAGCTAATCTCTGTAGAAGGGTGCCTTGCCCAAAGATGGCATAGAGGCTGATCCTCACTTACTTTGTGCTTGACAAGTCACACATTCTCAGGAGGAGCTATGTTTTTCTTGAGAAAGGGTCTTATTCTATAAGCTATTATTGTCAGAGGACTCAGTCTGTCCACTACTTCTCTTCTGTCTTTGAGCTTCATCCCAGGGTAGTATACGGAATTATCCCCCTCCCAAGATATTCTCAGCCACAAATCAGATGCCAGTGGCAGATTTATCCCATGAATCTTTGCCAGGACCTAAAATTGATGGCCTTTACTTTTTTTTCTGGAAAACCTGAAACACTCTGGAGAAGGAACAAACAAGACGCCCTCTTCTGGAGGCTCCTTGTGGCTTTGGAGAGCAGAATGTCCAAGAAGTTCAGAATGATTTGGGGGAGTCAAGGAGGGGGTAGGGAGAGAGGCAGTTGGTAGATAATGCAAAGAAAAATTATTCCAATCATGAAACATTAATGCATTTAATGTATAATTAAACTCAACCAGTAGCACCTATTTCTCCCACCACCAAGTACACACACACACACACACACACACACACACACACACACACACACACACAGGTATGTACACATGTATCTTTCTGGGGAAGAAAAAGAAAAGGGAGCAGAACTAGAAGCTGATGTCCTATCTCCCAATATCCTAAAGCTGTATGTCAGAAAATAAGCCCTCGCCGGGCGCGGTGGCTCACGCCTGTAATCCTAGCACTCTGGGAGGCTGAGGCGGGAGGATTGCTCGAGGTCAGGAGTTCGAAACCAGCCTGAGCAAGAGCGAGACCCCATCTCTACTATAAATAGAAAGAAATTAATTGGCCAACTAATATATATATAAAATTAGCCGGACATGGTGGTGCATGCCTGTAGTCCCAGCTACTCGGGAGGCTGAGGCAGCAGGATTGCTTGAGCCCAGGAGTTTGAGGTTGCTGTGAGCTAGGCTGACGCCACAGCACTCACTCTAGCCTGGGCAACAAGCGAGACTCTGTCTCAAAAAAAAAAAAAAAAAAAAGAAAAGAAAAGAAAATAAGCCCTAATAGGAATGTAAAATCTCCTTCCTGCTTTCCCCCACCCACCCTACCACTTTCCTCGTGTTTTTAGCAGGCTTGCTCTAGCAATATTGGGGATGACTGTGAGATGGCAAAGCTTGTCATGCCCACTATAGCCATTGCTCCCTTGGCCCCAGATGTTACAACTTGTTGTTGGTCTTTTACCACCAGCACCCCTAACTTGGAGGCAAGGTGACTTTGTGCCTCCTTATGTCTTTGTAGAGACTCCTCAGTGTTCTATATTCCAACTTCTGTGATCTTGATCTTCACTTATCAGCATAAAGTCGGTCTCTTCATCTCTGAAACATTAATGTTATTAATAATATCTATCTCAGAGGGGTTTTTTGTAAGGATTAAATGAGATGTTTTGGGGAAAGCACCCAACACAGTGCCTGACACATAATACAAACCCACTAAATGTTATTGATTACTGTCTATTTCACACAGGTGCAAGTCCAGTCAAACAGTTAATAAAAGACTGAGTAGGGATTTCAATCAAAGTTTTAAGACTTGGTCTAATTTATTAGCTAGTGGATCTTTCCACTTATTTTAGAAGGAAACTTTGGGTTTCTTTTCAGTTTACCTTCTGAGTTTCTACTCTGTGTAAGGTGCTGGGCTCAGCATTGGAAATACCAAGATGAATAAGACATTATTCCTGCCTTTGGGGAGTTCATAGTCTCATGGAAGAGAATAGTGAACAAATAGATAATTACAATGCAAAAAGATAATGCTGTTATAGTCAAATGCAAGACTCTGTGGAAGCACAGATCAGAGACAATTGGCTCAAAATAGTGATAAAGGGAAAAATTCCAGCATGAGATGCCACCTGAGACGTGTCTTGGCAGATGAGTGGAAATTGGTCTTGTGTAGGGGAGAGGCACAAGTGTGTGGCTGGTAGGAGTTGTGGATAGAGATCCAGGTATAGGCTAAGGTGCTGGAATAAGTAAGATCCTAATGTAGATGCTACCTTAGGGCTGAAGCACAAGGAATGAGGCAGGGGATGGATCTAGAGACTCTGGCAGGGTTCAGATCATGAAAGTTCTTAGACTCCAGATTTTGGAGTCTTTTTCCTGAGAATAACAGGGAGAATTGATTGGTTTTAAATGGGACAATGATGTAGTTGGGTATGATGTTTAAAAAGACTTGGGCAGGCATACCACATAAGAGATTATTGTAGTAGTGCAGGCTGTATGTAAAGTTGGCTTTTACCAAAGTATTAGTAGCAGTGGAAATGCAGAGTATATATCTGATAGAATATATATTTAGTAAACAGAATGTACTGGACAGGACAGAACTTGTTAATGGATTGGATATGAAGGATGAGGAAAAAAGAGAAATCCAGTGTTACTCTAAGAGTTTTGGCCTAAGCAACTGTATAAATGATAGTGGCCTTCAGTAATACTGGGAATACAGAAGAAAATTTTTCCTACTCTTTCATTTTGCACATGAGAAAACTGAGTCCCTCATGGGGGAAGCTGTATGTTCAAGGTTGCACAAAAAAATAGCAACAAGTGGGGGGGGCTCATTTTTTATCTAGTTTTTGTCCAATATTTTTTACATTGCACCAAAAAGTTCCTCAGCTCAGCAGTCTTTGTACATTGGTAAGAGATAAATGAATCAAATTAACATCAGAAGCCCAATATCAAAGCAGGGAGGGTAGATGCTTAGGTCATAAATCTACAGTTTTGTCAACATGACTCACATTAAAAAGAATTTATTCACTAGGCATTGATTTTTTTTTACTTTTAGCAGTGAACTTACAATGAGTGATTTCATATAAAACAAAGCACACTACCCTTGGTATTTAACATGAGAAGAATTATAGCCTAGTCAGGAGGAGATGTGATTCCCAATCATGGTGTAAGGTCTGGCTAAAAAAGGAGAAGTAGTTTTCATACTCTAAGAGTCTCAGTCTTCATCAACCTCCTGTCTGGAGAAGGAAATATTCATTAACCCAACATATATCTGTTGAGGGCCCACTGTGTTCTAGGCACTGTTCTAAGCATTGGGAATATGTTGGTGAACGAAATAGACATATGTAACTAACTTAACTGAGTTTAAGTTTTAGTGGAGGAAAAAGACAATTAAACAGTAAACTCCATGTGTAAATGAAACATACAGTGTGTTTGATAGAGAAAAATGCTAAGGAAAAATATAAAGCAGTTGTTATGGGTTTGAATTGTTCCCTCAAAAATTCTTATGTTGAAATCCTAACTTCCAGTATCCCTTGCATTTGGAGGCAAGGGATTCATAAGGTTAATTAATTTAAAAGAGGGTCATTAGAGTGAGCCCTAATCCAATAGGACTGATGTCCTTATAAGAAAAGAAAATTTGAACTTGCAAATATACAGAGGGAAGGCTATATAAAAACATAGAGAGAAGACAGCCATCTACAATCCAAGGAGAGAGACCTCAGAAGAAACCAAGCCTGGTTGATGTCAGACTTTCAGTCTCCAGAACTGTGAGACAGTAAGTTTCTGTTTTCTTAGCCATCCAGTTTGTGATACTTTCTTTTTTTTTTTTATTTCGGCATATTATGGGGATACATTTGTGATACTTTCTTATGGCAGTCCTAACAAACTAATACAGCATGGAAAGAGCATAGGGAGTACTGGGGTGGGACTCAGGTTGCAACTTTACCTAGAAAGGTAAGGTGATATTTAAGCAAACAATTTGGAGGAAATGAAGGAGCATCACACAGAGAGATCTGGGGAAGAATGTTCCAAGAAGAGGAGACAGCAAGAGCAAAGGCCCTGAGATGGGAGTGTGCCTGGTGAGTTTGAGGAACAGCAAAAAAGACCAGTGTGGATAAAGCAGAGGAATTAATGGAAAATTTAGGCGATGAGTTCAGAGAGTTAATATATGGTAGACCAGATCATGTAGAACATTTTAGATATATGGAATTTTTCTGTCAGTGATATTTAGATCAAGCCACTGTGGAAAATAGTAATATTAGGTTATTAAGTATGAGATGTCTGATTTCCTTACTAAGTTTGACAATCGATATCTCTGACATTTCATTTTGACACTTCTTGTTTTATTTTTATTATGAAGCTACATCGTCATTCTTTCAAATGCATGGTTTGGCTTGTGATAATGTTTCAAATTTTTTTAGATCAATTTTTGTGAAACCATGGATAAATAAACAATTAATGTTATTTTTGAATATGAGTTCTGTCATGGAATCGATGCAACTCAGACAGCTTGAAATATCAATGAAGTGTTTGGGAATGATGTGGCTAATTAATGCACAGTACATCAATGGTTTGAGAAGTTCTGTTCTGGTGATTTTAATCTTGAAAATGAGCCACATGGGCAACCTGAGACCAAGGTGGATAATAATGAGCTAAAAGCTGTAGTAGAAATGAATCCATCTCAACCTATGCGTGAATTAGCAGCAAGGTTTGACATTACTATTCCAATAATATTGGACCATTTAAAACAAATGGGCAAGGTAAAGAAGCTGGATACATGAGTACCACATGACTTAAATGAGTATCAGTAGAGAAATCATCTTGAAGCTTGCATTTCTTTGCTGTCATGACATAAAGGCAAACCATTTCTACACCGTATTGTTACGTGTGATGAAAAATGGATTCTTTTTGACAATAGCAAGCATTCAGCACAATGGTTGGATAAAGAGGAAGTGCCAAAACACAGCCCAAAACTGAATATTCATCCAAAAAAGCTAATGGTGTCTGTTTGGTGGCCCAGGGCTGGTATTATCCACTAAAGCTTCATGAAACCTGGTCAATCGATTACAGTGATATCTACTGCAACTAGTTTGATGAAATGATGAGGATGCTATCATTATGCAGCTGAGATGGGTCAATAGAGATAGGCCTATCCTCTTGCAAGACCACATGTTGCAAAAACAACACTGCTGAAACTATAGCAGTTGGACTTGGAAACTATCTGTCATCCACCATATTCACCAGACCTTGTACCAACTGACTACCACTTCTCCCAGGCTTTGGACCACTTCTTGCAAGGAAAAATAATCAATTCTCAACAGCTGTGGAAAACACCTTTCAAGATTTCATTCCTACTTGCTCTCCAGGCTCCTTTGCTTTTGACATAAACAAGCTACTGCTAAGATAGCAAAACTGTGTCAATATTTTAGGCACATACTTTGATTACTTATACTGCTTCTTCTTTGAGATATAATAAACTATGATTTTGATTTGAAATTGTACTTTTCATATTTAATGATGTAATAGGTTTGTGAATTCCCCAACATGTTAAAGATAGAATTATCATATGATCTGCAACTTCTGCTCAAAAGAATTGAACTTATACTCAAAAGAATTGAAAACAGATGCTTGAACATGAATCTTCATAGCATATAATTCACAATAGCTAAAAAGTGAAAACAACCAATTTATCTAACAATGGATAACTGGATAAAACAAAATGTGTTATATCCATATAATCAAACATTATTCAGCCATAAAAACAAATAAAGTACACTCCTGTAGTTGTAGGACTGCTACAGCATGGAACACCATACTAAGTGAAAGGAGCCAGTCACATAAGTTTCCATTTATGTGAAATTCTTAGAGTAGGCAAATCTATAGAGGCAGAAAGGAGACTTGTGATTGCCAGGGGCTGGGTAGAGGGGGAAATGGGAAATGATTGCTTAATGGGTATGGATTTTCCTTTCCGCATGATTAAAATGTTCTGGAACTAGGTGGTGGTGATAATCGCACAACTTTGTGAATGTACTAAGATTCACTAATGGGACATTTTATGTTATGTGTATTTTACCATGTATTAGTCAGGGTTCTCCAGAGAAACAGAACCAATTGGATATATATTGGATGGGTAACAACTTCACACTTCCTTTGTCTTTTTGTTCTATTCAGGTTCTCAGTAGATTGGATGATGCCCACCTGCATTGGTGAGGTTGATCTCTGTTCAGTCTATCAATTCAAATACTAATCTCTTTTGAAAACACCATCACAGATACATCCATAAATAATGTTTCACCGGCTATCTGGGCATCCCTCTACCCAATCAAGTTTCCATATATAATTTTTTTTTAATTTAAAGATATTATGGGGGTACACATGTTTTGGTTACATGTTACAATTTTGCCACACACAAACCATGATTAGAGGCATGCCCTTTCCCCCCTACAATGCTCACCGCATCTATTAGTTGTGAGTTTCCCCCAACCCCAGCCCCCATTCCTCAAAGAATATTACTACCGTGTGAGCACCTTAGTGTTGATCAGTCAGTGCCAATTTGATGATGAGTACATGTGGAACCTATTCTTCCATTCTTGTGATATCTCACTTGGGAGGATGGGCTCAAGCTCTATCAAGGAAAATATAAGAGATGTTAGATTATCGTCATTTTTTATAATTGAGTAGTATTCCATTATATACACATACCATATTTTGTTAATCCACTCATGGATTGACAAGCAGTTGTGTTGTTTTCACATCCTTGCAATAGTGAACTGTGCTGTCATAAAACATTCGAGTGCAGATGTCTTTATTATAGAATGACTTTTGTTTCTTTGGGTAGATGCCTAATAGTGCTATTGCTGGATCAAATGGTATTTCTACTTTTAGCACTTTGAGGTAGCTCCAAATTCTTTTCCACAGAGGTTGCACTAATTTTCAGTCCCACCAGCAGTGTGAGAATGTTCCTGTTTCTCCACATCCTCGCCAGCATTTGTTGCTTTGGTATTTTTTGGTAATGGCCAATCTCACTGGGGTTAGGTGATATTTCATTGTGGTTTTGATTTGCATTTTCCTAATGATTATGAAGAAAACCCCCAAAGCAATCACAGCAGCAACAAAAATAAATAAATGGAACCTGATCAAATTAAAAAAGTTTTGCACAGCCAAGGAAACTATCATTAGAGCAAATAGACAGCCTACAGAATGGGAGAAAATATTTGCTCTCTACACATCCGATAAAGCACTAATAACAATAATTTATCTAGAACTCAAAAATATCAATAAGAAAAAAATCAAACAACCCCATTAATAAATGGGCAAAAGACATGATCAATATATAAAATTAACCATCACATACCACAATAAAAATATTGAGATACAAAGTAGTATTTTGAACAGAGGAGTGCAGTGATTTGAAATATATTTTTAAAAAACATTCTGGCTGCTCTGTCAAGATGGAACTTAGAGGTGAGTGGCAAGAATAGAAGCACTATAATAGTGTTCTATGTAACCAAAAATATTTGTACCCCCATAATACTTTGAAATAAAAAAAAGAAAAAATAACTTTGGCACTAAGAACAGAAGCATTTTATGGAGTAAATTGAGATGCACATCTATTAAAGTTTATGAAGACTATAAAAATACAAATATAGGTTCTGAAAGTACTGTCCAAGCAAATGTATATTAGAAAATCAAGTAGAACCTAAATGACCAGAATGTGGATGTGAGTCAGCTAAATTATGATCTTAATGGGCAACAGCCAGCAAACATATCTTGAGATCTGTCACATAAAGGCTGGGCCACAAATTCTTTCAATTTTAGGTTAGTCTCAAAACATGGTACCAATTTCTGTGAGCATATTCTAAAAAATTACTTGAAGAAGTTAGGAAAGGTCCATGGGATATTAACAAATAACTCTAGAAAAATATGAAACAGTCCTAAGCAGAAAGGTTTGAAAATAATTTGGTTTCTTAAACCTAGAAAAAGTGAAGGTGATTTTATCTTACCTTTAAATGAATGAGAGTTTTCTATTTCTGGTCTTTCATTGCAGTAGTAAACTAAGCAAGAAAAAATGGCCTAAATTTAAACATAGATGTGATTTTAATTAGTTAACTGTGAGGTAAAATCTTCTTTAAAGCAGGGTGATGAAACACTGGGGACATGTCATTTTGACTTTGGAAATTTGTAAGAAAATGCTAATAGCAGTTATCCATTTTAAGTGCCTTAAATTTTCCATAAAGCTCTTCCATGGTTCCTGCACCATACTAAAGCCAATTGAAGGAAAGAATTATCATTCTACTGAAAAAGCCCAAATACCCACCCATGGGAAAGTGAATGAATAAATTGTGATTTTTTTTCACACAGTGGAATATTATACAGCAGTCAAAATCATGGGTTATAGTAAAACACAGCAGTATAAACTTTTTTTTTTAGCAGTATAAACTTTTATAAAGTTTAAAGATATTAGGTCATTAAATATGAAATATCCTATTTTGAGTCAAAGGTTTAATTTATTATATCTCAAACAAGAAGCAGTACAATTGATCAAAGTATGCAACTAAGCTACTGACACGGTTTTGCCATCTTAACAGTAGCTTGTTTATGCCAGTAGTGAAGAAGCTTGGAAAGCGAATGGTGATGAAATCTCAAAAAGTCTTTTCCACAGCTTTCTGAGAATTAAATATTTTTCCTTGCAAGAAGTGGTCCAACCCCTGGGAGAAGTGGTGGTCAGTTCGTGCAAGGTCTGATGAATACAGTGGATGACAGAGTTTCCAAGTCCAGCTTCTGTAGTTTGAACAGTGGTGTTTTTTTGCGACATGTAGTCTTGCAAGAGGGTTGGCCTGTCTCTACTGACCAATCTTGGATGTTTAATCACAAGCATCCTCATTATTTCAACCAATTGCTTGCAGTTGACATTGCTATGATTGATTGAGCAGGTTTCATGAAGCTGTAGTGAATAATGCCAGCACTAGGCCACCAAACAGATGCCATTAGCCATTTTGGATGAATATTTTGTTTTGGACTGTGTTTCAGCACTTCCTTTTTATCCAGCCATTGTGCTGAATGCTTGCAATTGTCAAAAATAATCCATTTTTCATCACATGTTAACAATATGGTGTAGATATGGTTTGCCTTTATGTCGTGACAGCAAAGAATGACAAGCTTCAAGATGACGTCTCTTCTGATGCTCGTTTAATTCATACAGAAGCCATCTATCCAGCTTATTTACCTTGCAGAATTGTTCAAATGGTCCAATATTATTGGAATAGTAATGTCAAACCTTGCTGCTGATTCATGCGTAGGTTGAGATGGATTCGCTTCCACTGCAGCTTTCAGCTCATCATTATCCGCCTTGGTCTCAGGTCACCCACATGGTTCATTTTCAAGATTAAAATTACCAGAATGGAACTTTTTGAACCACTGCTGTACTGTGTGTTCATTAGCCCATCCTTTCCAAACACTTCATTGATATTTCAAGCTGTCTGTGCTGCATTGGTTCCGCAAAAGAACTCATATTCAAAAATAACATTAATTTTTGACATATTTATGGTTTCACAAAAATTGCTCTAAAAAATGTTAAAGATAATCACAATCTAAAACATGTGTTTCAAAGAATGAGAATGTATCTTCACAATTAAAAAAAAAACAAGTGTCAAAGTGAAATGCCAGAGATATCATCTGTCAAAGTTAGTACTTAAGGAAATTGGACATTCCATACTTAATAACCTAATAACTAAAATTTTTAAAATACTTTTTAGGAATTTAGGTAGATACAATATAACTATATAAATGGTAGTCAGGAGGCTGTGTGCAGTGGCTTATGCCTATAATCCTAGCACTTTGGGAGGCCAACGCGGGAGGAACACTTGAGGTCAGGAGTTCAAGACCAGCCTGATCAACATAGAGAGACCATATCTCTACAAAAAATTAGGTGGGCATGGTGTCACGCACCTGTAGTCATAGCTACTACTCAGGGGCTGAGGCAGAAGGATTGCTTGAACCTAGGAGTTTGAGGCTTCAGTGAGCTATGCTGAGGCCACTACACTCCATCCTGGGCAACCAACAGAGCAAGACCCTGTCTCAAAAAAAAAAAAAAAGAAAGTGATGACTATGATGAAAAAGATCAACAGTACCAATGGTGGGTGAGAATATGGAATAATGGAAACTCACATAGATTGAAGGGAAGATAAATTGGTGCAACACTTTGGAAAATGTTTTAGCAGTATCTACTGAAGATAAAGATACACAAACTCTATGAGCCAGCAACTACACTTGTAGGTATATATTCAACATATATTCACCAAACGACATGTTGAAGAATGTTTATAGCAGCAGTATTCATTAAAACCCCCAAATCTTCATTAACAGGAGAATGGATAGATAATGTGTGATAGAATCATATGAAAGTACTATACAATAGTGAGAAAAAAACAAACTCTAGTTACACACAATATAGTTGGATTTTGCAAATACCATGTTTGACAAAAGAAATCAGATGCTACATAATTCCATTTATATAAAGTTGACAAACAGGGAAAGCTGATCTGTGACAATAGAAATCAGGCTCCCGGTCATCTTGGAGGAAGGCGAAGACTAGGGGGAGGCAGAAGGAGTCCTCCATGATTCTGGTTCTAGTTCTTTTTTTTTTTTTTTTTTTTTTTTTTGAGACAGAGTCTCACTTTGTTGTCCAGGCTAGAGTGAGTGCCGTGGCGTCAGCCTAGCTCACAGCAACCTCAAACTCCTGGGCTCGAGTGATCCTTCTGCCTCAGCCTCCCGAGTAGCTGGGACTACAGGCATGCGCCACTATGCCCGGCTAATTTTTTTTTATATATATATCAGTTGGCCAATTAATTTCTTTCTGTTTATAGTAGAGACGGGGTCTCGCTCTTGCTCAGGCTGGTTTTGAACTCCTGACCTTGAGCAATCCGCCCGCCTCGGCCTCCCAAGAGCTAGGATTACAGGCGTGAGCCACAGCGCCCGGCCAGGTTCTAGTTCTTGATTTGAATTCTGGTTACATGAATATCTTTACATTGTGGAAATTCACATATGATTTGTGCATATGTTTTATGTCTCTTATACTCCAATTAATAGTTTAAGACCAAGAGAAAAACAAGGGAGATAGAGAAAAAAGGGTAAAAACAAATAACAAAAAAAGAATGGGAGATATAAAGCAATAAGTATTCATAAGCCTATTTTTCAAAATATATTTCAAAGGATAGACAGAATGAAAAGATAGTAAAATCTTTTTCTGCAGTGTTAATAAAGAAAAAGAAGCAAGGAAGCCAATAAGAGGCTATTTCAATAATACAATTGAGAGAAAGTTGTGGCTTGGACTAGAATGGTGGTGGTGGAGATGATGAGAAGTGAATGAATATTGGGAATATGCTGAATGTGGAGACAACACTTTTTTCCTAACAAGATTGGATATCAGAAAAAGAGAAGAGTCAATGATGACTTTAAGCATTTTGACTTGACCAAATAGAAGAATGAAGTTGCCATCAGCTGAAGAAGGAGCATATTTAAAGAGAAACATCAGGAGGTGTTTGTTTATTTTTTGGACATGTTAACTTTGAAATTCCTTTTAGACATCTAAGTGTATATGTTGATTACACAAGTGGATGGCAGGAGTCTGGAATTTAGTAGAAAGGTCTGGGAAGGAGACACTAATCTGCAAGTTACCATGTAGATGATATTTAAAACCATCAGACTTGTTTATAATCTCACGAGATTATAAAGGATGATTTTCCCATCCTATTATAGATGGTTCAGTTTCTTACATTGTGGAATCCCAATTCCTTTGGAGGAAATATGGTTGCTTTATGCTAAGGAGCCCTCAACTTTGGGGAAGATATGATCTTCACCCTGAGTAGACTTATCTGTTGGAAGAAACTGTTGCTACCCTGATGTGTCCCCAGCTTGACAGAAAAGCAATTATCTCTTTACTCTAAAGATCTACCAATATGATTAGGGAGACATTGTCCACCCACTCTAAGTAGCTCTCAGCCTGAGGAGAAAGACATTGTTCCTAACTAGGGAGTTTTCCTCAGCCTGATGAGGAAGTCATAGCCCCCATTCCAGGATCCCTGGTCCTTATGCCTGCTACTCTGAGAAGAGGGCTCAGAAAGTACCACCATCGCCCAGGCAGCAGCACCAGCTCCCAGATTTAAAGTTAACAGTGAAGAAATCCATACATGTTACAGCTCAAAGCTGAATACCAGCTAATGCCCAAGTCTGGGAAGAGCAATTAGAGTTCATTAACTGAGTTGCTGGTAACACTGCCATTCTCAAGCTTAATTATCCTTAATTGGAGTTGCCTACTTTGATAATAAGCAGTTAGTTTCCTTGCATTCAGTTTAACAATGTCCCAGGCACTATGCTAGACACTTCAGGGAATACCATACTTCAGGGAGCTCAGTGTTCAGTCATGGGATCAGCCTGATGCATATATAACTCAAACTTAAAGCAGAAGATAATGAGTACAGTAGAGAATTATATGCTAGAGTTAGATGAGCACAAGGGTGTAGAAGACTAATTCTGCCTTGATGGGGGGAGTTGGGTGGATCTTCATAGAAGAAGCAATATTTGAGCTAGAATTTAAGAGAATGAGTAAAATTTCCGTGAGTAGGAGAAAGGCATTCCAGGTAGAGGAAACAGCATGCACAAGCAATTGGATGCCTGAAAATGCACAGCATATATAATTACTTATCTATGCATCATTCATTTATTTCCTTTATCCATTACTTAGCAAATGTTGATTGAGTACCCATCTAAGTGCCTTGGATACAGCAGTGAACAAAACAAAATTCTCTGTCCTCATGGAACTTACATTCTAGAGGACTGAGATAGATTATAAATAAATAAATATGTAATTTTTTAGGTAGTAATAAATGCTTTGAAGAAAAATAAAGCAGAATAAGGGGGAGGAATGGGGGTTCTCCTATTTTATATGAGGTGGCAAGGGAAGTCCTCTCTGCTTAGATGTCAATTGAGTAAAGACTTTAATGAAATGAGGGAATGAGTCAAATATATACCTAGTGGAAGAACATTTCAGATGGAGAAAACAGCAAGTGAAAACACCCTGTGGCAAGAGTGTGCTTGCTATGTCCTGGGATCACCAAGGCCTGAGCAACAAGAAGAAAAAGTCACCATTTAGCAAGATGGAGAAGGCTTAGTAGTAGCAGACTTGGGATTTATGGAAGATCTGGAGTTTGGTTTAGAGTATGTTAAGTTTAAGATATTTATTAGACATCCAAGTGTAGCTGTCCCATAGGCAGTTGCATATATGCATCTGTGGTTTGGGGAGGTGTCCCATCTGGAGCTAAAAATTGGGGAGCTGATGACACATTAATGATATTTTACACTATGAAACTGGATGTGATCACAAAGAAGCAACTACAGATACAGACGTGATCTAAGGACTGAACTTCAAGGTGCTCAAATGTTAAGCATTTGAATCAATGAGAAACCAACAAAAGAAAGTTGAAATAATTTGTGAGTGAAGGATATTTCCAAAATGAAGGCAAGAGTTAAGGAGGCTCTGAATTATAGCCTGGCAATGGGGATGTACAAATGGGCTCAGAGTTTAGCAAGGCATCATGGGAGTAAAATCATCAGGGTTGGGTGTGGAGAGTAGGGCAGGAGGGTGGAGTGGGCCAGGGACAGAGAAGGGCACAGGAGGCCTCCTAGGCATTATTCTGTCTTGGGCAATTTGGTGGATGGTGGTGCCATGAACTAATACAGGGGATATGAGCAGGGGAGGGGAGAACTGGCTTGAGCAGAGGGAAGTAGGAAGAGTCAGGTAAATATTGAGTTCAGTCTGGGACATTTGAGTTTGAGATTTTTGTAAGGCATTCAAGAAGAGACTTCAGATTGACAGTTGGAAATGCAAGACCATTATAACAATATAAAAGCTGACATTGTTTCTTCAGCCACTAACCACTGTGTGTGTATCACTGCCTCATAATGTAGTATGTACTGATGAGTGAGAGCTGGAGGGGAGAGATACTTAGTGAGGAGGAAATTCAAATTTCTGAATCCTCTCTGCCACTTATTGACTGACTGTGAGACCTTGCAATAATCATGTCATCTCTCTAAGCCTAGGTTTTCTCATTGATAAATGGAAACAATATTAATTGGGGTTGTTTTGAGGATTAAGTGAGATATTGCATGGAAAAAATCTTGAGAGAAGCAAGTGCTTACAAAATTTTGGTTGAGTGAGACTATGAATAAACCATTAGTTTAAGCACCTCCCAGGAACACTAGGGAATTCCAGATGGGGAGCGGGCAAGCCAGACAAGGCATGCCTGGGACATGAGTGGGGAGTAAGAATAGAAAGGATCTTTCTGGAAGTTCCTGGTGGTTCCCTAGAGACCACAGATATTTGGGAGGTGACCTTCAAGAAAGGTTGCAAGAAGAGCCCATCTCACCCACATGCCTGGGCTGGCTTGCACATGCACAGCATGGAACCACTTGAGACCCCTCTCTATCAGGCAAGCTTGCTGTTGGGATGGCTGTGCCAATTTATCCAGGAATGGAGCTGTCTCTGGGGACTAAGTGGGGCTCAGAAGGGGAATAAGAGGCCAGGCACTGAGGGCTTGGGGGGCTGAGCAGATCTGAAGGGGGTTAGTCAGTGAATGGGCTAGGGCAGATGGAGATATGGGAAAGGGGAGAAGATAAAAAGGGATATTATAAAATCACAGTAATAATGTAAGAAATGAGAGAGAGAGAGAGAGAATAAATATGAATATTATGGAGACTGGAAACAGGTAATTTGCACTACAGAAGTAGTAGTCTCTGTCAGAGTCTAGCGGAGGATCTGGCACTCAATAGGTAAGCAGTGAGTATTTGTTGAATGAATGTATGAATGAAACAGGGGGCAAGCTCGGAGCAGGGAGAGAAACAGGGAGAGAGAATGGTATGAGTGGTAGAAGAGTAGATCTGTAACTGAAATCAATTTGACAAACATTATTGATCCCCTATTACCTTCCAGGTACCGAGAAAATCAGAGGCTGGAAGCACAGCACTGAGTCACAAATAGCTTCAGGCTCTAACAGGCTGATGGCTGTGTAGAAAGCAGCATTGGAAAGTGGTCGCTGTTGTCCATTTTCTGAAGTGTGTGAGTGTTTCCCATAAAGTCCTTACCCTGCTTGTTTTGGGGGTGCTTTAGTGCTCCTGTCCCTACCGTATGTCAAACTACAGGAAAACCAACACGCGTGTTTTAATATCAGTTATTACCACATAAAATGAAGAAGAAAGCTCAGTTGGAATGCCACCCACTACCACCTAATTTATGTGCCTTGATTCTCACCAGAATCCTGAAACATAGGCATCATCATTCCCATTATAGATATGGAAAACCTGAGGCTTATAAGTAAAATGGCTTGCTCAAGATCACATGGTAACAGAGCCAGGATTCAAATCAAGTTGTCCTGTTTGCTGGACAATTCTCTGTTCTCTCACTCCTGGCTGCCTTCATGAGTTCTGCACACATTCAGACCCACACCACCTTCCAAAGTCTGGATAAATGAAAATGCAGATATCTGAAGCCCAGCATATGCTTAACAGAAGCATGTGCTGCACAGGAGGAATCTTGGCTTTTGTATATATCTTACATCAGGGACTTTAATATAAAAAGGCTCCCAGTGCAATTCATTCATTCATTCATTCCTCATTCACTCATTTAATCGCTTATATATTCATCTCTGCTTCAAACATAGACTGATCTCGTGCTATGCATCCCAAAAAGTTGTGAGTATAAATAGAGGTAATTCAGAAATGGTGAGTACCTGGAGAAGTTCTCTCTCCATTCAGTGATGAGGAAACCAATGATAACAATGTTGATAGCTAACATTTACTGAGTGCTTTACACTATTCCAACCTCTTCCTGTTGTTTAACTTCTTTTATCCTCAAAATCACCATGTGAGGTGTAGGAACTATTATTTTCTCCATTTTATGGCTGAGGAATAGAGACTCAGAGAGATTATACAACTTGCCTAAGATCACACATCTAGTTAAGTGGCAGAGATTTGAACCCAGGAGGTATGGCTCCAGAGTGCCCAAAATGACAATTCCTGGCTGGGATAATCACTATATTCTCCATCCTCTTCTCTCACTCATCCTCACATTCTTTCTCCTCTAGTCAAAGGAGATCTCTTGCTCCTTTTTGCATCATTCCCTTTGCCATCCTCATGCTTCTGTTTCTTCTGTTACCTTTGTCTGGGGTGCCCTCCCCACTGCCTTACCCATCCCCTGATCTAACTCTCCAAACTCTTACCATACTGAAAGTGGCAGTGGTGATGTTGCCAAGTCCTTCCTGAAGCTTCATGTGAACTCACCTAACTGATATGAAGTGAGTTCTTCCTCCTCCTCTTCAGGAAGTCACGGTCCTTGTATTTTCTTTTGTGGTACTTACTATGTTCGCCTTATGTTTTGGTTTTTATATTGTTATTACTTCTA
This sequence comes from Microcebus murinus, assembly GCF_040939455.1. Lineage (NCBI taxonomy): Eukaryota > Metazoa > Chordata > Mammalia > Primates > Cheirogaleidae > Microcebus > Microcebus murinus. The sequence goes on from NC_134136.1 coordinate 57,377,061, forward strand.
CACTTATCTCTCCTCCCCCACCTGCCCTGCACCAACTAGATTGCAACTTCCTTAAGAGCTAGGACCATGTCTGGAGCCCTCAAAGTGTTTAGCATGGAGCTTAGGGGTCATAGGTGTCTGCTTTTATAGAAATAAATTATCTAATACTTGGTTTCCCAGATTTACATGAGCTTCATGCAGTATGTCTTGGTCTATGATTCTACATTACTTTGCTCCTACCTGCTTCCCAAAAGTCTTCTTCACTTCCTTGTTGTAGGCTGTAGTTGATGGTGTGGAGCATGGGTGTAATGATGCCATAGAAGACAACAAAAAACTTGTTTTTACCTTGGAACTCCTGTGAATGAGATTTTGATGGGTTGTGAAAGGACCTGAGGAAGGGAAGCAGATAACTCAAATGCAGTTGCCTCAGATGAAATCCCATGGTGTTTTATTACTGGAATAGCCCATAATACTTCCAGAGGGAAAAGGGATGTTTTTGCTGGGGGATATCTAGTGCTTTTATCATTTCATAAATATCTTGACATTAAAGAACAAATGTCACCTGCAATTCTCTAATGGAGCTGGGATGAGGCAGGACATATATGCTAGTTTCTTTGGAAAATATTGGTAGGTAAAAGATCGGGCATACTTCAGAAAACAGGTGGAATCACCTCCAAGCTGGTAGTTTTAAAAATAGAAGTGTGGGACGTGAGAAACTTTCCTCCCAAACCATCAAAGAAAGAGAAAATTACTGCTTTTGAAATCTGGGCACTATTTGAAGAAAGGAACTGTTTCCTCATGTTTGCCACCAAAAACTTTGCACTAGTTTAATCTAGACTCAAGAAATTACAGTTATATCTGAATGTAGAATGCAGAATGTAGAGAGAAAGCTGCCTGTGAATTGAAGCAATGAAAAAGTGCACCTTGAATGTTATGCTCCAGAACTCCAAACCATGTCTGCTACAGCCTTTGCCCTTTGAAGTAAATTAAATCAACTGCTCAGGGTCTACCTTGAGCCCTTGTCTGCCATGCTCCTCCATCTTTGATGGAGGGAAATGCTGATGTCTGAGTTTATCTTAGGCTCTGAAGAGTGAAGATTGTTGAGACTAATCTCTTCAAATTCTCTGGACTACTTGAGGCTAGGTTATCTGGGGGTCTGGCTTCCAAAGGAGAAATTAGAAAATAATGGGGACCTTTAAGGAAAACGTGTGGAGTCACTGAGAATGGCCAAAGTCAAGATTAAAAATTCCCCTTTCTTCCTCTTCCTCTTCTATTCAACCCCTCCGGACTACAGCCTCTTAAACTCTTGAATACCCAGTTTACTTATTATTTTTTTTTGTAATAGAGAGCTCATTAATGTACAGATGTGGTACATGTCAGAAAAGTTCTGGTTGCTTCTAGTTACCCTCTGTTGCCACGCAGAATAAGTTTAAATTTCTTTGAAATGACAACTTCTCAAACATTCAAGATAGGTCTTACTGCCCCCTCATCACCTGATAATCAGATTATTGAATATCCTCCAATACATATACCAAATCTCTATCCTTCTTTCTAATCTATCCTGCAAAAATGTCATAAATAAATAAGGGATTCCTTTTATCTCATCACTCTCTGGCTCCAGCACCAATAATGCAATCCAGTTGTTTATTATTGCTACCATTTTTAAATAGTATGGTCTATTGAAGTATGATATATAGTAAAATGGACCCCTTTTTGGTGTATAGTTCTGAGTTTCAGCAAATACATAGAATCATTTAGCCAGCACCACATTGAGATATGGAATATTTTCATCACCCCATAAGTCTCCACATGCTCCTTTGCAGTCAATGCCCTTCATCCATCCTCATCCCCCATAACCACTATTTTGGTTTCTCTCCCTTTTCCAGAAAGTTATATAGCTGGAATCAGACCACACAGACTTTTGTGTCTGTCTTCCTTCACATAGCGTAATGCTTCTGAGATTCATCCATGTTGTGGTATGTATAAGTGGTTTGTTGCTCCATTAATATTGCTCCATTGTATAAATACACCACAATTTAGTCATCCATTCAATAGCTGATGGAAATTTGGGTTTATCCTGTTTTGTTGGCTATTTAGAGTAAACCTGCTATAAGCATTTTCATATAGGTCTTTGTGGACATATGTTTTTATTTCTTTTGGATAAATACATAGGCATGAGGTGGCTGAGTCACACAATATAAGTTTGAATTTATAAGAGACTATCAAACTATTTTCCAAAGAGGCTATATACTATTTCACTTTCCCAACAGCAATGCATGTAAGTTCTAGTTGCTTTGCATCCTCATCAGGTATTGTCAAAGTATCTTTGCTTTGTTTTGTTCTTACCATTCTGGGAGATGTGCATTGCTATTTTAGAGTGGTTTTAATATGAATTTCTATAAAGAAAAATGACATCTTTCTTAAAGTGCCATTTAAAAATTTCTCAGTTTTTCATTGAGTTGTTTGTTTTATCATTATTGAGCTTTGAAAGTTATTTATGTATTCTGGATATAAGCCCCTTATCAGACATGTGTTCCGAAAATATTTCTTTCCGCCTGTGGCTTGCCTGCTTATTTTCTTAACAGTGTCATTTGGATAGCAGAAGTTTCAAATGATCATAAAGTCAAATTTATCATTTTTTGTTATTTTCTTTGTCCTTTCTAAGAAATATTTGCCTAACCCAAATCACATTGAATTTCCCCAGAAGTTTTATAGACTTTGTTTTTACATTTAGAACTGTAATCCATTTGGAGTTAATTTTTAGATATGGTATACAGTACAGGCTAAAGCTCATTTTTATGCATATGGTGGTCCAATTTTCCCAGTGTTATTTATTGAAGATACTGTCCTTTCTCCATTAAATACTTTATCGCCTTTGTAGAAAATCAACTGATCAGGCCGGGCGTGGTGGCTCATGCCTGTAATCCTAGCACTTTGGGAGGTCAAGGAGGGAGGATTGCTTGAGCTCAGGAGTTCGAGACCAGCCTGAGCAAGAGCGAGACCCTGTCTCTACTATAAATAGAAAGAAATTAGCAAACAACTACAAATAGAAAAAATTAGCTGGGCGTGGTGGCGCATGCTTGTAGTCTACTTGGGAGGCTGAGGCAGGAGGATCGCTTGAGCCCAGGAGTTGCAGGTTCCTATGAGCTAGGCTAACGCCACGGCACTCTAGCCCAGGCAACAGAGTGAGACTATGTCTCAAAAAAAGAAAAAAAGAAAAAAAAGAAAATCAATTGATCATATGTATTTTTGGTCTCTTTCTAGATTCTATTCTGTTCCATTGATCTATATGGTTACCCTTTAACAAATAACACTCTTTCTTGATTATTGTAACTTTATAGCAAGTCTTGGAAGCAGGTAATGTAAGTTTTTCAATGTTCTTTTTCAAAATTATTTTTGCTATTTTAGCCTTTATGGCCCAATGTAAAACAGGGCCTTTAAGGATTGAAACATATTATACAAGAACTGTTTAGAAAAAGGGTAATTATCTGTATTGCTTCTCCATTTAAGAGCCCAATTTGATTTGTCCCTAAGCTTGGAAAGGTTGGATGGTACCTCATGATGGATTATTTCAGCTTTAATGCTTGATCCCAGCCACTAAAGCCCCTGTATTAAATTCATATTGCTGATGTAACAAATTACCAAAAATTTAGGGGCTTAAAACAGCCGAATTCTATTATCTTGTAACTCTCTAGGTCAGAAATCTGACTCAAATCTTTCTGGGCTAAAATCAAGGTGTTGACAGGACTATGTTTCTTTCTGGAATCTCTAGGAGAGAATTTGTTTTCTTGCCCTTTCCAGCTTCTAGACGATGCCCACATTACTTGGCTCATGATCCCTTTCCATCTTCAAATCTGGTAATGGTCAGTTGAGTCTTTCTCATGTCACATCACTAGGACACTAGCTTTTTTCTCACTCCCTCTTCTACTCTTCTTCTGCCTCCCTCTTCTACTTTTAAGGGCCTTGTGCTTTCATCTGTGTTCACTGGATAATCCAGAATCATCCCCTCATTTTAAGATAACTTGAATATGGAATTTAAATTCCCTCTGGAATATTAATTATTCTTTTTTGCCATCTAACATTTATATATATATATATATATATATGTATATATATATATATATATAATGTTATATCATAATATATTCGCAGGTTCTGGGGATTAGGACATGGACATCTTTCTGGGGCCATTATTCTGCCTACTACAATCATGATGTATTTTTCTTAGTATATATTGCAGGATTCAGTTTGTTAATATTTTATTAAAGCTTTCTGCATTTTTGTTCCTGAGGGATATTATTCTGTACTTTTCTTGACTTGTCATGCCCTTATCCAGTTTGATACCAGAGAAACGATAGTGTACCAGCGTAATTTGCTTGACAGTGTTTCTTACACTTATATTTTTCTGGAAGAGTTTGTTTGTAATTGATGTTATTTTTCCTTAAATGCTTGGAAGAATTTGCCACTGAAGATGGCAGAAGTATTTGTTATTTCTGTTTGTTTGGAGGTTTCTAACTATGAAAATAATTTCTGTAGTAGATATAGGTATAGATCTATACATACATATATAGATATAGGGTTTTTTTGATTGAGTAATGGTAATGCCTCTCAAGGAGTTTGTCTATTTCATCTAAGTGATCATATTTATTGGCAAAAATTGTTCAAAATCGTCCCTTATAATCCTTTTTAATATCTGTAAGATCTGTAGTAATACCCTTCCTTCCTTTATGACACTGGTAATTTGTGTCTTATTTTCTTTCTTCTTGATCCATCTGGCTTAAGATTCATAAATTTATTGTTCTTTTCTAGGAACAGGCTTTGGTTTCATTGATTTTTTTTTTTTTTTTGAGACAGAGTCTCACTTTGTTGCCCAGGCTAGAGTGAGTGCCGTGGCGTCAGCCTGGCTCACAGCAACCTCAATCTCCGGGGCTCGGCGATCCTACTGCCTCAGCCTCCCGAGTAGCTGGGACTACAGGCATGCGCCACCATGCCTGGCTAATTTTTTGTATATATATTTTTAGTTAGTCAATTAATTTATTTCTATTTTTGGTAGAGACGGGGTCTCGCTCAGGCTGGTTTCGAACTCCTGACCTTGAGCAATCCGCCCGCCTCGGCCTCCCAAAGTGCTAGGATTACAGGCGTGAGCCACCGCGCCCGGCCTGATTTTTTTTTTTTTTTTTGACACAGAGTCTCACTCTGTTGCCCAGGCTAGAGTGAGTGCCGTGGTGTCAGCCCAGCTCACAGCAACCTCAAACTCCTGGGCTCAAGCGATCCTCCTGCCTCAATCTCCCTAGTAACTGGGACTACAGGCATTCTCCATCATGCCCAGCTAATTTTTTGTGTATATATTTTTAGTTGTCCAGCTAATTTTTTTTCTATATTTTTAGTAGAGATGGGGTCTGGCTCTTGCTCAGGCTGGTCTTGAACTCCTGAGCTCAAACGATCCACCCACCTGGGCCTCCTAGAGTGTTAGGATTACAGGCGTGAGCCACAGCATCTGGCTAGGTTTCATTGATTTTTATTGTGTGTGTTTTTTTTATGTGTTTGTTTTCTCTGCCATCGGTTTGTGCTCTTTGTATTTTCTTGCCTTCTTCTGGTTTGGGGATTTTATTTTCCTCTATTTTTTCTAGTTTCTTTTTTTTAATTTTTTTTTATTTCATCATATTATGGGTGTACAAATGTTGTTAAGGTTACATATATTGCCCTTGCCTCTCCTCCCCCCTGGAGTCAGAGCTCCAAGTGTGTCCATCCCCCAGACGGTGTGCATCGCACTCACTATGTATGTATACACCCATCCCCTCCTCCCCTCTGCCACCTGCCCGACACCCAATAAATTTTTTTTTTGACATTTTGGTTACATTTTATATCTTTGCCTTTCCCTAGGAAGAGTTAGAGATATGCCCTTCCCCTCCACAATGCTCGTCACATCCTCAGATGTGGGTCTACCCCTCAAGCCCCGAATCCCTGGTGAACACCACCACCCTTTGAGCACCATAGTGTTAATCAGTCAGTACCAATTTGATGGCGAGTACATGTGGAGCCCATTTTCCTGATCTTGTGTCGCCTCACTTTGGATAATGGGCTTAAGCTTAATCCAGGATAGTATAAGCAGTGCTAGCTCGCAGTCGTTCCTTAGAATTGAGTAATATTCCATTGTGAACATATATCAAATTTTAATTATCCACTCATTAATTGGCGGGCACTTGGGTTGTTCCCATGTCCTTGCAATAGTGAATTGTGCTACCATAAACATTCGGGTGCAGATGTTTTTATAATAAAATGTCTTCTGCTCTTTTGGGTAGATGCCGAATAATTCTATTGCTGGATTGAATGGTATTTCTATTTTTAGTTCTTTGAGGTATCTCCATATTCTTTTCCACAAAGGTTGGACTAATTTGCAGTCCCACCAGCAGTGTAAGAGTGTTCCTGTCTTTCCACATCCTTGCCAGCATTTGTTGTTTTGGGATTTCTTGATACTCGCCATTCTCACTGGGGTTAGGTGGTATCTCAAGCGAGAAGTTTAGATAATTGATTTGAAAACTTTCTTCTTTTCTGACATAAGCCTTTTTCTGCTATAAATATTCCTCTAAGCATGTTTTATGTGGCTCACATATTTTGATATGATGTGTTTTCATTTTCATTACATCAAAATATTTTATAATTTTCTTTGCAACTTTTTCTTTGACTCATGGATTTTTTCAGGATGATGTTATTTAATTTCCACATAATTATATATTTCCCAGAATATTGATTTCTAGTTTAATTGTATTGTAGTCAGAAAATACTTTATTTTTTTTATTTATTTATTTTTATTTCGGCATATTATGGGGGTACAGATTTTAAGGTTTCAATAAATGCCCATTTCCCCTCCTCCCCCCAAAAGTCTGAGTCTCCATCATGACCATCCCCCAGATGGTGCACATCTCACTCATTATGTATGTATATACCCGCCCCCCTCCCCCCTCCCACCTGCCCAATACCCTATTACTGTAGTACCTATGTGTCCACTTAGGTGCTACTCAGTTAATACCAGTTTGTTGGAGAATATATCTGGTGCTTGTTTCTCCATTCTTGGAATACTTCACTTAGTAGTATGGGTTCCAGCTCTAACCAGGAAAATATAAGATGTGCTATATCACCATTGTTTCTTAGAGCTGAATAGTACTCCATGGTATACATATACCACATTTTATTAATCCATTCTTGGATAGATGGGCACTTGGGCTGTTTCCACAGCCTTGCAATTATGAATTGTGCTGCTATAAACATTCGAGTGCAGGTGTCTTTTTTGTAGAGTGTCATTGGATCATTTGGGTAGATGCCCAGCAATGGGATTGCTGGATCAAATGGTAGATTCACTTGTATCGCTTTAAGGTATCTCCATATTGCTTTCCACAGAGGTTGAACTAGTTTGCAGTCCCACCAGCAGTGTAGGAGTGTTCTTCTCTCTCCGGCTGTTTTAAGTACTTCTTGTAGGGCTGGTCTTGTCTTGGTAAATTCTCTGAGCCTTTGCTTGTCTGAGAATGTTTTTATTTCTCCTTCATATATGAAGCTTAGTTTTTCAGGGAATAATATTCTAGGCTGGGCATTGTTTTGTTTCAAAAGAGTGAGAATGGGGCCCCAGTCTCTCCTTGCTTGTAAAGTCTCATTAGAGAAGTCTGATGTTATTCGAATTGGCTTTCCCTTGTATGTTACTTGTTTCTTTTGTCTTACAGCCCTTAGAAGGGCCTCTTTAGTTGATACTTTGGTCAGTCTGATGACTGCATGTCTTGACGTCTTCCTGTTTGCATTGAATCTCCCAGGGGTCCTCTGAGCTTCTTGAACTTGTATATCAAGATTTTGAGCAAGGCCTGGGAAATTTTCCTCTATTATATCTTCAAACAGCTTGTCCAACCCTTGAGTGTTGTCTTCCTCCCCTTCTTGTAACCCTATGACCCTCACATTAGGTTTCTTCACATAATCCCACAGCTCTTGTAGGCTTTGCTCTTTTCTCTTGTTTCTCTGCTCTATTTCTGTGACTGATTTATTTAATTGGAGGGTGTTATCTTCAAGCTCTGAGATTCTTTCTTCTGTTTGATCTACCCTGTTCTTGAGACTTTCCACTGTATTTTGTAGTTCCTTGAATTGATTCTTCATTTCCAGGAGTTCGGTTACACTTTTCTTCATTGTGTCTATTTCTTTTCCCATATCCTGGAGGCTTTTTGTGGTTTCTTTGTGTTGGTTATTGAGTTGTTGTTGTAGGTGGGTGAGTGTTCTTATGATCCACATATGAAATTCCTCTTCTGTCATATTGGTTGCCTGATTTTGGTTGGTGTCTGTTTCTAGGGGGCTGGTGCTCCTCTTTGGGGGTGTGTTTTCCGTTTGGTTCTTCATATTTCCTGAGTTCTTTCGCTGATTTCTTCCCATGTCGATCAGTTGTTGTTTCTTTCCTTAAGTTATTGTTTGGGTATTCACACACCTTGTTTAGTTTCTGAGGTGTTAGGTGGTGTCTGTGGGTGAAATTGGACCACTCCCTGTATATTGAGTTAGTGGGTGCCGTGAAAAGGCTGTGCAAGATGCCGTCCCTGTCAGTAGGTGGCATTTGCTTGGAGGAACAGGCTATGCTGTTGATTTTGTGTAAGCCTGCCCTCAGGCTGTTAGCAGGGGTCAAAGTTCTGTACTCTGCTTCCAGGGAAAGCTGTCAGGGAGGGGCTGGAATGGTCCCGCTCAGCCAGAAAGTCTGGGTGTGGGTGTGGGGCTGTCTGAGACCCGCAGTCTGGTGCGGGCCTCGCTTCTTTCCACCCTCCCCAACTCCGCAGCTACTCCTGGGCCTCTGCCAGCAGGCCAGACCACAAGCCACCAGGCTTCCCGGGACTGTGATGCCGGCGGGGAGGTTCCCTGCACAGGAACGCCACCTGGGTTGGGCGCATGGCCTCCTCCTGGGAGGAGGGTTGCCCTCTAGGACGCCGATCCGCCCCTGGAGGCACACACACCTCAGTAGGCTGTTCATGTATAACCCTTCTGTGCCCTGGGAAATGCTAGCCCTCGGTGCAGGGGATCTGGTCTGCAGGTCCGACCTCTGGGTCCCAGAGTTCAAACTGTATCCCCACCAGGGAGAGGATTTCTGGTCCCCATTCACCCACAGGGAGCCCAAGCTGGGTCTATGTCTCTCAGCCTCTGAGTCGGCACCTTTCTTCTGGGAACACCGTGCCAGCAGCACCTGGGAGGGCGGGCAGGTAGGGAGCTCACAGTCTGAGTTCCCCTGAGTCAGCTGTAGGGTCCCAAAAGGGAAGGTCCCGTTCCCTGGAGGTGCCTCTGGCTGGTGGCTGTATTGTCTCTCTGGGCAGCTGCCGGTAGGGTCGGTGGAGGGGAGGAGGAGGCAATATGGCACCTGCCACGCAGCTCGGGTCTGTGCACACGGAGGTGCCCGGAGGAAGTTGGGAACCTGGTGCCACGTCTGCTACAGGCTCATCGCTGGCTGGCGGCGGCAGCGGTCTCTGGGCTCGTGTCCGCAGGTCTCTCCACCCACTGGGGAGCCCACCAGCAGTCCCAAATGCAGGGGAGGGGAAACAGCAAATCCACCTACCCTTGCCACTGGTCCCCGGGCTGCTCCGGTGGTCTCAGCCTCCAGTTCTCCTCCGCAGCCTCCTCCCGTGGAGTCTCCCGGGGTCTCAGGTACCCCTCCTTCCGGCCCTCGTCCGCTGTATGCTTGTCTTCTTGCTTCTTTCCTCTAATTTCTGCTAGAATCTGTCTTTTCTGCAGAGACACTCTGTCTGGCGGTGTTATTTGTCTGCCATCTTGACTCCCAGAAAATACTTTGATGACTTCAACTATTTTAAATTTATTGAATTTTCTTTTATGGCCCAGGAAATAGGCTATTTTTGGTGAATACACCATGTACACTTTAAACCAATGCATATTCTGTTGTTGGATGGAGTGTTCTATAAGTGTCAGGTCAAGTTTGTTGATAGTATTGTACAGGTCTTATATATTCTTATTTATTTTTTGTCTACTTGTTCCATTGTTAAGTGAAAAACAAATACTGAAACATTCAACTGTAGTAGTGTCTTTGTCTCCTTTCTGTTCTAATAGTTTTTGCTTAATATATTTTGAAATTCTGTTGATAGATACATACACATTTAGAATGATGATGATGTCTTCTTATAATTGAATCACTTATCATTATGTAATGTCCCTATTCATATTTGTTCTGAAGTGTTCTTGATTTAATACTAATATACTTAATTTTCTTTCTTTTGGTTAAAGTTTACATGGTATATCTCATTTTCCTTTATTTTACTTTTAATCTATTGATATTTCTTGTGAATAGCATATAGTTGGGTCTTGCTTTTATTGTCAATATGACAAGATCTAACTTTTTGTGGGTGTGCAGACCATTTACATTTAATGGAATTTTTGATACAGTTACATTTACATCTGTATCTTGTTAGTTGCTTTTTGTTCATTTCATCTATTCTTTGTTTATTTTTATATTTTCCTGTTTTCTTTTGAATAAATTGAGTAATCTTTATGATTCCATTTTATCTCCTCTATTTATTTATTTATGCCTTTTAAAAAATTTTATTTATTGGTTTCACTATGGTTTATAATATATCTTTACTTAATCAGAGTACAACTTCAACTAATAGTATGTGACTTCACATACAGTATAAGAACCTTACATCAATATGTTTTAAATTCCTCCCTCACATCTGTTGTGCTATCATTGCCATTAATTTTCTTTATACATATGTTATAAACCGTGCCATACATTGTTACCATTTTTTCTTGAAATTATTTATTATTTTTATAGAGATTAAAATATTCAATGATGCTTTTTATGTTTACTTTTATTTTTATCATTTCTGGCACTCTTCATTTCTTTCCATAAATCCAAGTTTCCATCTGGTGTCACATTTGTTCTTCCTGAATAACTTCCTTTAACATTTCTTGTAGCACTGGTTTCCTAAAAGTAAATGATCTAAGCCTTTGTTTGTCCAAGAAAGTCTTCATTTTCTCCAAGGTTTTGAATAATATTTTCAATAGGTGTATTTTTCTGGATTGACAGATTTTTCTTTCAATACGTTAAAGATGTCACTCTTTGTCTTCTGGATTGTCTAATTTCTGATTAGGAATCTACTGTGATTCTAACTTCTGTTCCTCTGTATGTACTGTATCTTTTTACCATAAATATTTTTGTTTTATAGTTGGTTTTCTATCTTGATGTGTGTGTGTGTTTATCCACATTTTGTTTGTCTGAGCTTCTTGGATCTGTGGTTTATAGTCTTTCATAATTTTTGGAAAATTCTGTCATGTTTTCAAATAATTTTTTGCCCATTTTTTCTGCCTTATTTTTCTGACAAATTACTTGTATTTTAATCAACTATATATTGTACCACAGCTTTTGGATACCTTGGGTTTTTTTTTTAACTTTTCTTTCTTTGAATTATAGTTTGGATAATTTATAATGACCTATCCTAAAGTTTACTATTGTTTCTTTGGTCATACCCATCTATTAATGAACCCATAAAAAGCATTCTTCATCTGTGTAATTTCATTACAGCATTACTTTGTTATTGTGGATTTTTTTTAATTTTCAGCATTTCCATTTCACTCTTTTATATTGTTTTGATTGCTATGCTGAAATTCCCCATCTGTTCACACATATATTTCCATCTTTTCCACTAGGTCATTTATCATATTAATTGTAGTTATTTTAAAGTCTTTAATCACACCAATATCTGCATTGTCTCTGAATCAGGTTTGATTGATTGCTTTATTTCTTAACAATGAGGTTTTCTTTCTTGTTTTTGTGTTTTTCTCTTATTTTTTTTATTTAAGGCCAGACAATGTGTTTAGAAAAATTGAGACTAAAGTAACTATGCCTGGAAATAGTCCTGCCTCTTTTTATGTAAGGTCATTTAATTATGAAATTGAGCCAATCCACTCATGAATTGAGCAGGCTTTGTGATTTGTCCTACCATTACCATTAGTGCACCATAGGTTTTAATTCCTCTAGTGGAGCATTGCTGCTACCATAGCCTTAGAGTTGAATTGTGTTTCTGGAGGGATTTTCTCACCATTCCTGTTTTCTCCTCAGCTTTCAGCTGCCTTTGCATGCCTGGGTCACAGAGTGGACTTTCTCTTCATGTTCTTGTCCCTCCTCCAACAGTAAAATGCTATTGCTTGTCATTTAGTGCTCGCTGCTCACAGAGGCATGGTATATTCTCTGTTGTGATGGTCCAGTCTCAATCTCAAGCAGGACCTGTGCACCTGGACTTCAGGCATAGGGCTTTCTAGTATTCCTCACAATGGCAATGAAACTTTGTCTTACATCTGTGGTTGGTCTTATGCAGGAGTTTTCTGTCCTTCCCCCAGGAGTAGCAGACTTATGTTTAGTATGTTTGTGGGATCCAGGACCCAAGAAAGTTCCCTGTCCTTCCTCTGGAGGTAGATAGTTTTGCTTATATCCCCCCCCCCAGGAGCAATGGATTTTTCTTGAATTCTGGGTACAAGAGAGTTCCTTATCCTTACCTCAGAGGCAGACAAGTTTTGATTCTACTCCTCCTCAGAAGCAGTAGATCGTTGCTTGTGCCATGAAAAGTGAGAGGGTTTCCTGGTCCACCCTTAGCATATTAAGGTTCTTACTTGATAGGAGAGAAGAATCTGAAGAAGCTGGCAAGAAAGCCCTTCCCTTCATTATTTTTAAGAACAGCCACTGTAGATGTATGGAAAACAGCATATGTGTGAATGCAAACTCCCCCTGTGTCAGGTAAAACTAGCTATTCCAAATGGAAATGCTAACTTTAAGCGCTCCCCCCACTGTATCATATGTTGAAATTAAGCTAGTCTTTTCATTGTTCTCATATATGACATAATCAAACCTACATTTGTCTTTTCTTATGCTGCCCCTCTTACATAAAATAACCCTCTTTCCTTCTATATAAATTCCCAAATCCTTGCTAGCAAAGCTCAACTATTATTTCCTCCCTGATAATTCTAGCCAACTTGAATTTCTTCCTTGATGTTCTCCCTTATATCTTATCTTTAATATATTATTGTGTACAATTTACAAGTGGACATTTAAATGTGTACCAGTTAGTGTTTTATTATACCGTGTTATATTATTCCCTAATTGTGTCACAGGACCTAGCCAGGTATACAGTAGGTGCTCAATGTCCTAGAATTTAGTTAGAAAAAATATATTAAGCTCCTCCTGTGTCACATTGACTGTAATAACAAAACAAACACAGCTATTGCAGCTACACTTTTTGTTTTTTTGAGACAGAGTCTTGCTTTGTTGCCCAGGCTAGAGTGAGTGCCATGGCGTCAGCCTAGCTCACAGCAACCTCAAACTCCTGGGCTCAAACAATCCTGCTGCCTCAGCCTCCCGAGTAGCTGGGACTATAGGCATGTGCCACCATGCCTGTATTTTTTTCTATATATATTAGTTTTCTATTTTTTCTATATATATTAATTTTTTAATATATATAATTTTTTCTATATATATTAGTTGGCCAATTAATTTCTTTCTATTTATAGTAGAGATGGGGTCTTGCTCTTGCTCATGCTGGTTTCGAACTCCTGACCTCAAGCAATCCTCCCGCCTTGGCCTCCCAGAGTGCTAGGATTACAGGTGTGAGCCACCGCGCCTGGCCTGCAGCTACTTTTGATTAGTGTTTGTATGGTATTAGCCTGTTAGAAGATTAGTAGATTAATTTGACAAAATAGCTCTGAAGGCAGTGTAATGTTGAAGAAAAAGTGTAAGTATTAAAACCCAATGGAAAAAAAACCCAATGGCTCTGAATTGCAATCTTGGCTCCACCATTTATTGGCTGTGTGGCTTGTGGCAAGTTATTTAACTTCTCCTGAAGATTAAATGAGATAATATTGTCCATTTGGGCATAGGGAAGATGAACAATATGTCTCCAGAATGAAGAAACATAAAACAGGTTAAGTTTGCTGGAGACAAGAGAGGGCAAAATCCTGGAACGTTGTTTCAAAAAGGTGAAGCCAGAAAAGGATGTTACTGTGTGTGTTGGGGGAAAGGCGGTGGTGGCATGGGGTAGGACAGCAAGGAATGCAGCGGTGTGATCTTAAAAGCATTGGCAGTGAAGCCATAAAAATCTAGGCTCAAGACCTACCTCTCACACTAATTAGCTTTGTGTATGGATCTCAAGCATGTCACCACACCCTCTGGAACTTCAGTTACTTCATCAGTAAAATGAAGATGGTCATTAAATCTACTTGTATAACTTCAGAGAGCTATCTTAAGGACCAAAAGAAGTAATTCTGATAGCAAGTTATAAACTGTAAAGAGATCCAGAAAAAGGTGTGTCGTTTGTAATTATGGTAACCCAGAGGGTAAAGCAAACATGTTCCTTGCACTTTGAACCCTGTTCTTGGCAAAATCAACATAAGCCAAATTGCTACCAGATCAATTTTGCCCAGAGTAGTACTTGGAACAACGATCATAGACATGGTTTAGGATTTGAGCTTTCTGATCTTTCCTTATTCCCTATCTCAGATTTAGTGTTGCTTCAGAGAAGTTGCATATGAAGTTGCCTACTATGGTCTGAATATTTGTGTCCTTCTAAAATTCATATGTTAAACCTAATTCTCAATGTGATAGCACTGAGAGATGGGTCCCTTAGGAGGTGATTAGGTTATGAGGACTCAACCCTCATGAATGAGATTAGTGCCCTTATAAAAGAAGCCTGAAGGAGCTTGCTCATCCTTTGCCCTTCTGCCATGTAAGAACACAGTAAAAAGGCTCCATCTTTGAAGCAGATAGATAGCAAGCCCTTACCAGATAGTGGCCATGCTGGCACCTTGATGTTGGACTTTCTGTCCTCCAGAACTGTGAGCAATAGATTCTATTGTTTATAAATTACCCAATCTAAGGTGTTTTGTTATAGGAGCCCAAATGGACTAAGACATTGCCTCAGTAGGAGCAGGAATGGGCCAAGGATTTGGAAAGTGTCAATTCAAAAGTGAAATTTGCTTCAAAAAATTTGCGTCTGGCCAAGGTATCCTGTGGATGATAGAGTGTGGAGTGTGAAGGGTGGTTTTCCATGTAATTGTATAATGAAGGATAAAAATCTGGTTTGTGGAGGCTCTGAGTTTTATTTTATTCCAGAGAATGGTGTCTTCCAAGTAAACATTCTAGTAGACTTCAAACTCCAGCTGCCAAGAATAGGCAATAAATTACACTGGGAATTGTTACAACAACATCTGTTTTTACCTGAGCAAGTTAGGGAAAACCTTATGTGCTGAGGCAGGTAGAGAAATGGCTGTGAATAGTAGCAAACTACCACTTTGGGAGCATTCAGTTTGTTCAATTAGCCCAGAAACTGTGACTAATCTGTCTGAAAGTATATTGTCTGTGTGTACGTGTCTGTGTGTGATGATTTGTATGTTTTATATGTATTTATGGATGGATTTGTGTCTGTGTGATAGTTTGTTTTTGCTTGGTTGTTTTTGTTACTTTTTGTATGTGTTTGATTGGTGTATGTATCCTGCAAACATTTGAGTTATGTGTATATGTGCATGTACTTATCAGGATATTGGAATTCTTTTAAGGCTTTGGAAATCTATGGACTCTTTCTTACAGAGTAACCTTGTGAACAAAAAGAGGTATTTGTTGACTCTAAGAAAATTACAGGCTAGACTGGAATTTGCTTTGATATTTCAAGGCCATCTCCTTGATTAATGCCTCCTCCCTATTCCCGCCCCGACAATCTATGTTACCTTCTAATTGCTCTGACCCTCACTCAGGCCACTTTTCTACAAGAGATAGGGTTCTGGTGAGGAATTATTGGGACCATACCATACCTTTCCTTTGAGTGAGTGGCAGATGAGGTGTTACCAAAACAGGGGCTTTGCTCCCCATCCCTGCTCCTCTTCTGTAATTGAAGAATTGTATTTCAGGCCTCAGTTCTTTTATTCTTGTCTGC
The DNA here is from genome assembly GCF_040939455.1 of Microcebus murinus. Lineage (NCBI taxonomy): Eukaryota > Metazoa > Chordata > Mammalia > Primates > Cheirogaleidae > Microcebus > Microcebus murinus. Next base: position 57,392,975 of record NC_134136.1, read on the forward strand.
CTGGAATTCTACTTTCCATCCTTTTAGGGAAATTTCAGGATGGGAAACAGAGCGTGGACTTGTTCACTTTTGGAGAAAGGCTTTGCCTCCTTCAGAGAAAGCTATAGGTTAGGAGGCAAGAAATTGAACTAGTCAACAATGCTTATGGACTGCTTTAGAAACTCAGCCCTACTCCTGTGTTCCAGTGAGAGGTCAGGGGAACCTCTGTAGGCAGGTCTTGACTCTGATTCATTCATTCAGCTAATTTTTGTGAAGTACTTGCTATTCACAGCTATAGCTTCAGGAACAGAATTCTACCTTCCCAGACTATCCCTTTTGACATGGGCCTTTGGGAGACAATGGCTGGGAGTGACTTGTGGTAGGAATGGCAAATCAGCCCGCGAGGAGAGCAGTGGACTTCAAGATGCCACAAAGAAGGAGTAACCTGTACCATTCTCTATTCCCAAAGTTGGGGTTGTCCACTGGTCATGGTTCTGCTTTTTTTTCTGCCTTTGTTTCCAAGTTCGCTACCCCATTGTGGTGAATTCTGTGGACCCTAGTTTCCTTTTCTTCCTTTCTTCCCTCCTATGCCTCAAAGGCATGTTTTGAATCTCCCAGGGAACAGCAGTGCTTGAACCCCAAGGTGTGTTTCTATGCACTGTAACCACCCCAAGTCTGAATTCTGCTCTTCACCTCAGCTAATGCAGGGTTGGGAGTGGCTTTTTGTGAGCCAGTATCTGAAGTACACACACTTGAGAAGGAGAACACATTGGTTCTAGTGCTTTCTGCAGTGCCAGTAACAAATAAATATCTTCCTGCTCTAGCCCTTGAGGAGTTAAATGTGAACAATATCTAAGGTCCCTTCTATTCTAAAATTCTATGATTACTTCTGAAAGTGATTACCTCAAGCCTCTTCAAACTGTATTACCAAGCAGTAGGGACAATGTGGAATAGCTATCTTCTCTGAGAACTGGAGTCCTTGTCTTTTCCTTACAGGTTTGAAAAGAAAAGGAGCTGACATTTATTAAGTGTGCTATGAGCCAGGCACTTTCTTATATTGTCCATTGTTATTTCAATAATAGTTCATAACTTGAAGAAATTTGGGGAGGATGAAGTAAGCATATATGTGAAGTACTAAGTACAATGTTTGGCAGAAAGTTTGTATTCCATAAAGGCCATCCTCTGGGTCCTCCTTTGGCTCTTCTCCCCCAGCTCACCACCCATTAAAAAGATCAAGAAACAGAACTTCAGAGGGATCAAGTAACTGCCCAAAGTCACCCAGGTTTCCAGCTCCAGAGGCCATGTGTATCCTCTTACATTATACTACCACTGCACTGTAAAGTCTGTAGTCTTGCCCCTATGGCCCTGGTCCAAGCTGGGTTTGTGTGGATACCTACCTTCTGGCCCAGTTCCTCTTTGTGATCCAGGCCTGTGTTTGGGAGGTGGCAACCCAGGGATTTCAGGTGTCACACAGATTTCCCTCTGTAGGATTACAACTGGTCCACTGGTCCCTCAGAGCTTGAACCTTCCATCTGGACCCCATTAACATTAGATATTCATTCCAGGACAACCATCCCTCAGGGAAGTCCTCTGGTCACCCAGACAAGGGTTCTCTGGAGCCCTTGATTTCCAGCTCTATTCTCCTGATGCAGGTATAGGAAGATGGTCTTGTGGGAAAAGAGCCAAAGGAGCCATTTTCAAATAAAAAGAAAAGTAAGTTTGTGTGCTCAGGATTGATTTCAGAAAATTATATTCTTGACTGGCAGAATATTGAGCACTGGAGGTAAAATTGGAAAATATGGAGTAGCTACAATCAGAGATAAGAATGAACATCGACCATAGGTAAGGAAAGAAGCAGGCTGGGGCTTGCCTACCAAGAGGTATGGTCATTGGCCCATGTGTTAGTAGAGCCAAATGGGAAGTTGCTGAGGTGAATGACAGAGGACTGATCTTGGAGGTGACTTCATGACTTGAAAATAATCATCTTATGAGATCATCAAGTCCATTTGTTCTACAGTAGCCCATGCTGTCCTTTACTTAGTAGAAAGGGCCATGGAGTTCTGTTTCTAGTAGGGGAGATGATTTTGCATGGAGCACGTCCCACTCTAGTCTGGTACCCACAGTATACATAGAACAATTCTGGGTTGAGGATGGCATCAATATATCTTTAGTATGAGATTAGACAGGTAATCTCAGGTTCAGAAATGCTATTGCATGATAGCTAGACTTGATGGTTTCTTGTGATTGCTTTCATCTCCAGGATAACCACCATTATTGAGTGCACTCTCTTTCTCTCCCTAGTCCCTAGTCCCAGGTTACAGTGGACACTGTCTCCCCAAGGCTACAGAGGTCAGCTCATCTAATAGAGCCCTAGTGCTGGAGTTGAGCAATCTAGGCTTCCTAGTGGTGTCCAAGATGATTGAAAGGAGAGGCAAAGATATAAAATGTAACCAAAAAGTAAAAAAACACACAAGCTTTTATCGAGTGTCGGGCGGGTGGGGGGGGGAGGAGGGGATGGGTGTATACTTACATAATGAGTGTGATGCGCACCACCTGGAGGATGGACACGCTTGAAGGTCTGACTCGGCGGTGGGGTGGGGGGGCAAGGGCAATATATGTAACCTTAACAATACTTGTACCTCCATAATATGATGAAATAAAAAGAAAAAAACATTAAAAAGTACACTGTTTTGCACACAAGGAAGCATAATTTGCTCTCTAGAAGTAGCACAATAGTCTGGAAAGAGTGCAGGCTTTGAAGACAGGCAAACTTAATTTTGAATCTAGATTCTGCCATTTCCTAGCTCTACAATGGTAAGCAAATCACTTTAACCTCCTTGAGCTCCATTTTCTTTATTTTTAAAATTGGAATAATTCTGGTACCCATCTCCTAGAGGTGTAGTGAAGATATACTGAGATAATTTATGGAAAGAATTTAGCACAGTGCCTGGCACAGAGTATGTGCTAAGGGCATATCTGTTGAATAAATGAGTGAATGAGTTCATACTGGTATCATTTTTTCCCTCTCTCCCTATGATAAAGTCTATTAAAAGGTTTCTGCTATCCTTTAATTGACAAGAGCATGGATATACAATTCAGTCAACTCAGGATCCTCAGTGAGTAGTTCAAAACTTGTCTGAGCTTTCGTCTCCTTATGCATAAAATCTGGAGAGCAAAGCCAAGTGTGCAGGGCTGTTGTGAAGATTAAAGGAAATAATGTATGTGATAGCACAGCACTTGGAACATGGTACATGACTGATAATGTTCCATCCCTTTCTCTGCCTCCCCCTGGACAATTTCACGTATGTGGACTCATTTACTTTTCAGAACAACCATGTGAAATATATGTTATCATCATAATGAGAAAATGTATGTGGAAGGCACCTAGTACAATACAATGCAGGTAGTCAATAAATGTTTGTTTCCTTCCCCTTCTTTTCCTTAATTAAGCCAAATATTATCTTGCCAACAATCACGCTTTTGCATGAACTGTGTGGATATTTTAAGGAATCAGATGCTAATCTTATATTGTTATCAATTTAGATGGTACCTGACCTACTATCGAAATTATGTTGATTTTAATGAGATGACAAAAGATCACAGAGTTTATAGATGTAAAGTGCTTGCCTAATTCCTGCCTTATTATAGTGAGTTATGAATAATGAATTTGATATTTCAAAATGTAACAATCATTAAGAAAACATTTTCATATAAAGCATAGTTTTAGATATTAATGCCATGTTTTCCTCAGCATCTAAAAATTCTATTCTTTACTCCTCATGAGAAGGATAAATTTTTGGATCTATGTTTGTAGAACTCAGGATTGGTTGGGATTGAGTTTCTCTGATTTTAACCTGGTCTTTTATCTGGTTTCCCACCTTACTCTCTAATATCTACTAAGTTGTTTGTTAGAATATATTTTGGAGAGGGCCAAAGAGTCAGTTATATTTGTGGGGCAGAGAGCTTCATGGTGAAATAAAATCTGATCTATGGGCAAGTTACTTAATATCATTTTACTTTAGTTTCATCATATGCAAAATAAATATAATATTAGAACCTGATAGGATTGTTTTGAAGATTAAATAAGATAACTTATGAATAAATAAGTTAATCCATTTAAAGACTATAGTAAAGAATTCACCGTGTAGTGAGGGTTTGACAAATGGTAACAGCTGCCACTGCTACAACCACCACCACTACCAACTCTACCATGGCAGTGATAAGGATGTGACAAAATCATTGCAGAATGGTTAAAGAATTGGGTGTTCCATCTCATGAGGTATTCCATACCTCTGAAGGATGGGCTGAGAACTTTCTTAATTTCAACCTTCATTTTTGAAATCTTTCCAAGGGCTGTGTGCCTACATTGAGTTACTGTACAAAATCTGGGATCGTCATTGATTCTCGATGCATTAGAGCTCTTTCAGAGCCATAGGGGGATCATTCATACCCTTCATTACCATTGTGCAAAGCTTCAGCTGTAGAATGCATAGGAAATTGGTCTGAATTCCTGAAAGGCAGGAAAGCCTTTGAAAAATTTTTGTAATTTGAATTGTGACAGCTTCTATTTTAATTTTTTCCCCGCCAAGTAGAGTATATTAAACTTTCTTAGTTTTGTTGAGTCTCAACTGATCAGAATTTTACAAGAACCTTTCCTTGTCTCTGAATAAACCAGAGAGCCTGTTATATAGAGAGATTTATCCAGGTGCCATGCATATTCAAGGAAGTACTGAGAAGGGAATACAACTAGGTTTATTGAATTCTCTTTCTTTTGAAAACTGACCAGTTGTTTGACTGCTCTGGAGACTAAATTAATCCATGTGAATTTCCTAAGTAGCACATTGATAGCCCAGGTGGGAATAATGAACCTGGATGTGTCGTGTGGAAATTTTCAATAACTTACTGACTAGTGTGTGAGCATGACTTTACTGGCAATAAAAATGGGAGGCAAAAGGAGCCATGGAGGCTTTTTTCTTATGAATTCTCAAAATTAAGATGATGAGTAGTTCAGATAATCGGTGTGAATGGAGAGGGTTGGACAGCAGTGGTCTCTATACCTCCGGGGCCTTAGGATTCTAGAATTTCTTACTCTAGCACTACTCCTATTTAGGCGGTTTTCTTAGAAACCTACTTCCTCTCTTCCTCCTTTCCTTCCTTCCTTTATATTCCTTGTTATAGTCTTCCTTCCCAACATATTTTACTGAGTGTATACTAAATGCCTAGGCACTGTTCTAGGCATTGGGGTATGGCATAATCAAGGGAGACACCACTCCTGCTCTCACTGGGTTGACAATTTATAATGTTCTGGGATGTACTCTATTTGACCGTGGGAAAAAGCTACTGGGTCATGCTTGAGCTTTGTCTCAACTAAACACAATTCCTTATGAGTGAGTTTTTCTCCCTTTTCTTTAACTTCCAGGATTTGAGATCTTAAACAAAAGAAGCATTTTTAGCCTGGAGATGACCAGCTGAAGTGGCAGAGAACTAGGCTGGGATGTCTCTGATAAGCCTCATAGGTTAAGCAGCTAAGGACTCTTCTGTTCTATAGAGAGGGCCTGAGGTATGCATAATTAAAGCAAATGAGCAAGTAAACAACCAAACGGGATCACAAAGAAAAGCAAAACACCAAACCAAACTAAGAAACAAAAAGAAAACAAACACACAAAGCTCTCCTTTCTAGTTGACCCCACAGAATACTTCTTTCTTTGGCTTTGAAGGGCTCAGTCCATTTTTCTTTTAGTCATCTAATTTGAAATTGAGGCTGCAGCATTAACATCTAGGAAGCAAATAAGTAGCCAATTCACTTGTTTTGTCTCAAAGAGAACTTAGGACCAGGCTGCCTGTTCCCCACCAGCTCCCTTCTTTGCAAAAACAAAAAAGCAAAAAGCAAAACAGAAAAGAAAAGATTCGTCTTGGCATCATTTACTCACACTGGCTCCCAAAAGTTTGTGAAATACCCTCCTGGAAGAATAGAGGGACAAAGCCAGATGTTCTGTCAGTGTAGGCTGGAACCAAGGCTCTGGGTCCTAGGGCTCATCGTGCCGGAACCATGGGGTAGGACTTGGGAACTCCAAGCTGTCCTGCTTAGAAAAAATAAAATCTGTGACAGATTTTCATCCACTTATTCATGAGTACATCAAAAGGGTATTAAGCACTGACTAGAATTGGGAATAAAAAAGCAAACCCGAACATCTTTCGCTTTCCCAGACTCATCATTTCCATGTGTTAACAACCTCCGAATGGGACAGTAGCCATCAGTCAAGTAAACAACTATGTTGAGAACAGAAGTGTGAGTTGACTGATACTGTACTTTTCCTCTTCTTTAAGAGCTTCTCAACCGATTGGTTTTCTTTTGGCCCAGAGAAGAGAAAACCTAGGTGTGGGGTTGTAATGAGACCATAATATCTCTCTTTAATTATCTGAAAGGCTATGTATAAAAAACAGTTAGATTTGTGTTATACAGAATCAGTGAGCAGATAAAGGATGAATGAGCAGAATTTAAAGGGATTCTGATTTGGGTTTATATCTAATACTTAGAGCTTCTCAAATGTAGAATATGAAGTCTTGGGAGCTAACAATAGCAGCAACAATATTAATACTAATAATTGTTATTGTTATTTTAGTGTTTTTTGTATAGTCCTTTAAATACCTTTTTAAAAACACTGTGTCTCATATAATCCTCAGTACTCATTTTGTACATCAGTCAAGGTAGATGGCATTCTCCCTATTTCAGAGAAGAAGAAACCATATTTCAGAGAGGGTAAGAATATCACTCAAGATCACACAGCTAAGATGGGATAAACTGGAACTCAAGACCTGTTGATTGATCTCGAGGGAGTGCTTAAGGAAGGATTGCTTTCCTTAGCTTGTTTCAAAATGTAAAGAAGCTGTCTTCAGACAGGGAAGAATTGAATGGCAGCTCAGTCTTCCAGTGAAGCAAGAGACATTTACCGGGCCAGAATTCAGTGTAGGACTATGCTTTGCAAACCAATCTGGATAAAAGTGAATTATTCTGTTTATTGCCATTTCTATTTTAAGGTTGTGTTCTCTGATTTCAATGTGAAAATGTAGGTCCGGGCTGGTGGATGACATCAAGTATATCCTTCTCTGCTCATCACAGCCACAGTCACAGCATCTCCTGTGTGTAGTGTGGGTGTATGTGTGCATGGATAAAATTACTTTCCTAGGCCTGTGAACACACACCAGTTTCACCATTTGCCTAAAACAATAAAGATTGCAAAAAGAAGCAGGTTTTAGCCTTTCTTGCATAAAAACAAATAACAGAATTTATTTATTTGATTGACTTGTCCATTTTCCCAGTTTTCTTGGCATGGGGAAGACAACATAGATAGCTTCTCTGTGAGTGCACACCATATGTGAGTGAGTGTGTGTGTGTGTGTGTGTGTGTGTGTGTGTCACCCTATAGCAAACACTGCTCTAAAAATTTTCCTTTAATTTTTATGTTTTTCAAAGTTCTGCCTGATAATCATGGATTGTATCTGGAGGCCCCCTCACTAAAAGCAGGTTGAGTCATAAGCGGGTTGTAAGAGTCCAGAAGACCTGCAGTGATGACTAAGAGAGTCATTATTTGATAAAAGGGGAAAAAATAGGTATTAGTTTGAAAGGAAGGCTGGGGGAGCATGAAGAACTTCTTGAACAGGGGGAAAAAAATCACTTGGAAGCTAGCTGGCAGGGTGAGTGGGGACCGGAGAAAACCGGTCTTGTGCGGTAGGACTTGCTGCTGCATTTTAATCACATCTCTATGTGACTGGTTTTTTTCCTCTTTCTGTTTTTTCATCAAGCGAGAAAGGACACAGAGGGGATTCAACAGTAACCTAGCTCTTTGTACTGTGCTCTTGTACATTTTTACATTGACGTATAGAAATTTGTCATCGTAAGTTAAAATAGATATAAACACGATATCCTTTCTGTCACCTTGTAAATATTGGCAGTTTAAATTTGAGCTCTTGCATCACTCTTTTAACTTCTTCAGTGGATTCTAAGTGCTATAATATTTTGATGTCCACTGTCACCTATTAAAATATAAATGGACGAGCTCTCTAACAGTTGGACATTTAACACCATTACCTTTCTTCTTGAAGTCATATTTCTATTCACTTTCCCCATAGAATTTTATCCTAATGTCATACACATTTTTATACTCAAGGGTCTTTTTTGATCATTCTGTCATACATCCCAATGAAAATATGCATATAAAATGACATGTTAAACAAACAAACAAAAAAATCCTGTGATCAGAAGTCTCCACAGTGTTAAAGTAAATAAGTAAATAAATAAATAAATGTTGCACAGCCCTTAAGTGACAGGGTAGTAATTAGAACCTGTGCTCCGATTTCTAGATCTTATCCACTCTGCTCTACTCTGGGACCTCAGAGACAAAAGTGACTGCAGCCATGGTCAGATTTCAGATGCCTGATAGGTAGGCCTTTCTCTTATAAAGTGGGAGAAAAGGAATTGTGAAAAGAGAGGTGAGATGGGAGAATGACAACAACTCCTCAACCTCAGGCACATTCACAGCAGATCAATTTTTCACAACAGTTCATTTATAAATTGTAAATTAATTATATTAATACTCTGTCTGCATATCTCCTTGGGAAGTACCCTGTAACTTTACGGCAGGGTCCCTTAACAACAGTACCATTAATATTTTAGGCCAGATAATCTAGGTTGTGGGGGCTGTCTTGTATATTGTAGGGTGTTTAGCAGCATTCTTGGACTCTACACACTAGATGCCAGTAGGAGCCCTTCCTTTATTTGTGACAACCAGAAATGTCTGCAGATATTGTTACATAATCCCTGGGGAAGGAAGGCAAAATCACCCACATTTGAGAACCACTAATCCTGGGCTCTTCATACCCTAGTTTGAAGATTGATTATTTATCTAGCTTGTTAGGAATGTGGAAAAGACCCAAATCAGTAAAATGGGTTATTTGTGCTTGATTTGAGAAAAGGGAAAAATCTGGTTGTGTTTAAATTCTCTTCCCACACCAATGGGGAGTTTTTGAGCCCATGAAGATACGGGGTTGTTGAATCCATCTCAAAGATGTTTGGGCCTCATCAAGCATTGGGTCTTGAGGCAACCAGAATAGGTTAGAATAAACCATTTAAAGATACCAAAGAAGGGGAAGAATGGAGAAGAGGAATGAAGTCACCAACCATAGAAACCATAATGAAAACTGCCATTTTACTTTTTGCCAACTACTGTGATAACTAAGTACTTTACATGGAGTACCTTGTTAAATAATCACAATAATGTAGGAGGCAGTTGTAATCATTTATGAGTTAGGATACATATTAGGCTGCTGTAACAAAGAGACTGAAAAAATTAGTGATGTAGACAAAATGGAAATAATATTTATTTCTATGAAAAGGCTGGGTAGGGTGTTTAGGGTTTCTGTGGTCTGCCATGTTGAGAATCCAGGCTGCTGCTGTGTTGTTGCTCTGGTCCCAGATTGCAGGGCTAGAATCTGCTGTCAGGTCTGAATTCCAGCCAGTGGGAAGAATGGAAAGGGGGAGGTGAGGATATGTACTTTTCTTTTAAGGGTACCATTTAAAAATTACACACCTCTAGGTTCTGTTCACAACGTATTGGCTTGATCCAGCTGCAAAGGAAATGGGGGCTTTAGCTAAGCAGACATATATCCAACTATAGGCGTCAGCAAACTATAGTCTGAGGTCCAACACATTTTTTTACTGAATAAGTTTTTAGTGGAACATTGCCACTCCAATTCATTTATGTATTATCTACACTGCTTTCTCAATACGATGGCATTGTTAAATAGTTGTGACAAAGACTAGATGGTCAACAAAGCTAAAGATATTACTCTCTGATCTCTCAGAAAATGTTTGCCAATCTCTGATCTGGAAAGAAGGAGAGTTTGGATATTTGGGAACATTTAAGGGGCTTTGTCAAGATTCTTGTTTAACGAAAGCACATGGAGGGCAAATAAATGACCCAAGGTCACATTCTGATGATAATCAGCAGAGCTAATATCTGCACATGGTTCTGTTTGGCTCCAAAGGTAAAGCATTTCTCACTCTATCTATCATATTGCCTCACTAATTCATCCAGCAAATATTTATTATGTCTATTCTGTGCCAAAAAATATTCTAGGTGCTGAGGATTCAATAGTGAATAAAAAAGAGGAAATCCCTGCTCTCATGAAGCCCACATTAAAGGAGATAGACTATTAGAAAGAATTAGTAAAATATATTATGTTGGAGGTAATAGCTGCTATAAATAAAAATGAATCAGGAAAGAAGGGAAGGCAGTATCAGAATGGGGGTAGGAATTTTTAAAAGAAACGGTTAATGATGGCCTCAATATTGGGGTAACCCAGGAGAATGAGTATGAGCCAAAGCTCTTGAGGAGGCGGGAGCCTGAGCTGAGAACACCCAATAAAAACCCTGAGTTCTCCCTCAAAGAAGAGGTCGAACCAAAGGTCAGGAGCTGGACAGAAACTGGAGCCAAAAGAACAAAGAGAGCAGTGTGGGTACCCACGGCTTGTGTGCGGTGGGTACACTGTGGTCATTGGTACAAAGCGGGTGTGCAGGAAGAAGGCTGGCTTAAAGGTACATGATTATGATGGAGAGGTTGCCTTTAACCCTTTCAGGCAGAATTCTAAAAACCCTTTGCATACAGAGAAGAGTATGCATGCACATATACACATACATGCAAATAAATAATAATAACAGCATGTAAATACACATACATGTAAAAAACAGCAGGCAGTGAGTCAGTTTGTGCGGTGGAAAGATCACAGCTCACAACTATTGGAGCCACACAGAACTGTGAATCTCAGCTCTGCCACATGCTCATTTGACAACTTCTAGCAAATTGTTAGTACTGTCATTAACCATGATTTATTAAGCATTTTCTATGTGGCAGGTACTTTATATACAAGATCTCACCTAATCCTTACATAACTCTATAGATAGATATTAGTGTTATTTTAAGTTATCTTCAAGTTAAATTAAATGGTAAAATTAAGTGATGTTAGGTAACAGTTAAGAAGTAATGAGAAATGTACAATTTTATTCCTGTGCATTTATATTGCTTTCTAAAAAAATTATTATTATTCTTTTTTTGAGACAAGAGTCTCGCTTTATTGCCCAGGCCAGAGTGAGTGCCGTGGTGTCAGCCTAGCTCACAGCAACCTCAAACTCCTGACTCCTGGACTCAAGCAATCCTGCTGCCTCAGCCTCCCGAGTAGCTGGGACTACAGGCATGTGCCACCATGCCCGGCTAATTTTTTCTATATATATTAGTTGGCCAATTAATTTCTTTCTATTTATAGTAGAGATGGGGTCTTGCTCTTGCTCAGGCTGGTTTCGAACTCCTGACCTTGAGCAATCCGCCCGGCTCGGCCTCCCAGAGTGCTAGGATTACAGGGGTAAGCCACAGCGCCTGGCGTATTCCTGTGCATTTATATTGCTTTATCTTAAGTATACTGATTAGAAATGTTGGTTAATACTTCTGTGGGGCTGTTTCTGTAAAGAACTTTATTTTGTAAACAAAAATCTTTAATGCTTATTTTGTGCATACTTTGTGTTAGGCACTGCTCTAATTACTTTACATATATTCCTCAAAACAATACTGTGAGGAGATACTTTTATTAGTCTCATTATTTTTCAGATGAGAAAACAGAGGTACAAAGGAGATACTTTTATCATTCTCATTTTTTTTCAGATGAGAAAACAGAGACACAGAGAAGTTAAATAACTCCCAGAAGGTCACACAGCCAGTAAATGGAGACACAGGGATTTGACCCCACGTAGTCTGGCTCTGGAGTGCATGTGTTTAATCATGTGTTTAATTACAACTTCACAAGACAGACCAACTAACCAAACTGAATGAGAAAACACACTAGTTTCTCTCCCACTGCTAATGATGCATGTGAGAAGCCTGGTTATTTAGATCTTGTGACCCAACCCAGGGCCACTACCGCTCTAGTGTCAGCATATCTGAATGACAAAGTTCCATGGAGTAAATATTCTACTTCTAGAAGACTGATCTGGGAAACCCAAATTTAAAAAGTGATGGCAAAGATGATAACATATGTACCCTTTTTCTTTGTAGGCATGACTACCTATACATGTGCGTATTTATGTGTTTAGATGACGCATGTGAGTCTAACCAGTAGTTTTAGATGTCAGCTGCTAAGCTTTCTCCACAGAAGCCTAAAATCCAGCCTTTTATGGAGCAAGATTTTAAAATAAGAAATCTTTATTCTGTTTTAGGATGTATACTTGGTTTTCTAGAATCTACTCTCTCTCTCTCCAGAGACTGCTGTTCTCCTACCTCCATGACGTAACTGCCAAAGGAGCATGGATGGCCCAGTAATATCAATGAAATAATTCTCTGCTTCAGTCTTGGCCCTTCATTTCTGGTTCTGATCAAGAAGGCCAAATATGATTTGCTATCTGGCCTGCCTTTTATTTGAATTGTCAACATTTAGTAAGGATTTTTGGGTAATTTCTTCTGTCTAAAATGGCATAAAAGATTCCAAACATGAGCTCTACACCTCTCCTTTGAATATAAATTTTGGGGTCTTAACTTGCTACCAGTATAGTTGTACTATGGATTGTTTCCCTAGGGATGGGGATAGATTTTCATTGAGCTATTCCTTCTCCCATTTAGTCTCTTCTTCCCTATTCTGCTTCCTGACTGATTGACAGGTTCAGATGATTTCTATATACAGTTTTTGAAGGGAAAATTTAACTGGCTGTGATGAGGATGTCCCCAAGAAATATGCTTATCAGAGCAGAGTTATAAATACTGATAGAACTTGACTATTTGGGAAATCTGAGGGGTAGAGTGATCTGACACATTGGTATGGAGAAGCTGACACTTCCTTGGGAAATTTTGACTTCTATAGGGCCAGGAAATACCACTATTATGACGATTGAGTTTATCTTATTAGGGTTTGGAGACCTCAAGGAATGGAGTCCCTTGTTTTTGTTTGGAGTTGTCTACCTAGCCACCATTTCTGGGAATCTTCTCCTTGTAGTACTGGTGAGCACTCAGCAGGGACTCCAGACTCCAGTGTACTTCTTTTTAGTGAAACTCTCATGCCTAGAGGTCTTTTAGACATCCTACATTGTGCCCAGGATGCCAGTGGACCTGTCAAGAGAAAACAAAGTAATCTCCATGGTAGGTTATATTATTCAGCTCTACTTCTTTGGGGCTCTGGGTAGCACTGAATGTTATCTACTGGCAGTGATGTCATATGACCAGTACCTGGCTATCTGATGGCCCTAGCACTATCAAACATTAATGCACGGAACCCTGTGTATGAGGCTAGTAATTGGCTCACGGGTTAGTGGCTTCACAGTGGCAGCTGTATTCCAGGCTGCTATGGTATCCAGCTTGACCTTCTGTGGTGTCAGTGAGATTGACCATTTCTTCCATGACTTGAAACCTCTGCAGAAGCTCTCCTGCTCAGATCCCCATTTGGTCAACTTATTCTGCATGAGTCTAACAGTGCTGGAGACCCTAGGCCCCCTTTGGACTAACCTTAGTGTCTTACCAGAGGAGTGTTTCAATGATCTTGCACATAGCTCCCTTGATTGATAGGACGAAGGCATTCTGTGCTTGCTTGTGTCATCTAGCGGTTGTGAACTTGTTCTATGGGACCTTGATCCTGGCCTATGCTATGCTGTCGGCTGAGAAGGTGTCATCTCTCAATAAAACCTTCTCCTTGCGCTATACTATTGTCACTCCCATGATTAATCCCCTTACCTACAGCCCCAAAACCAAAAATGTCAAGGGGGCTCTGAGGAAGCTGAAGATTTGATCCCACAAGGATGAGCTCCATACAACCAACAAAAATGATGGCAGTCTGAAGGTCAAGGCACTGTTTCCATCCTCAGGGGAATCTCAATCTTATTACAAATATAAAGGATAGATTATAATTTTTTAACCCCAAATACTGGCTAATTCCCAAATATTATGATTTTTGGGGAAGACTTGGTCCCAGTCTCCTTGAAATGATCTAGGTTTCCTTAGCATATATACACTGCAAGAGTGAAGAAGTACTTGCTAGTTAATGGGAGGGACACCATTCTGGGACAGGTAATAAATAATTGCTGCATACAATCCCCCCAAAAGCTCAATCTTGGAAGTAAGAATTGGCAGGTATGCTTCAGTTGTGCTCAATTTCCTTTTTTAAAAAAAAATAAAATAAATCAGACGTGGAGATTCTAGGTTTGGAGGAGGAGTGATGGCTATGTTACCCCTCATAACTATGGGGGATCGCCCTACATGAAGAGGCCACATTTATTTCTTTCAATACTTAGATTAAGGTGCTGACTATGAGGCTGTGTTAAATGGCTAATAATAACACTGCACCTCTACTTAGCCTGGGATTAAAAAGATAAATATAGAATCTAATAGAATATATGGAAACCCACTAGCACACTAGTTTTGGAGAAATATGCATTGAGCACTTACAGCAATTTGTTAGACATATGGATTGCCTCATAGCACTTTTGTTCAGATTGCATTTTCTCTGGCATTTACAGCTACCCATTGTGTTTTTATTTCTTTCTGTTCCCCTCCCAGATTCTTCTTCTGCTGTGTACCTGGGTTTGTTTTGCTGGCCTCACTTATGCTTCTGTTTGTTATTTTTCTCTTACCAGCTACCTAACATTATCAACTGGTATATTCAAGCTACACTCCAAGAGAGAAGGAAAGCAAAAAGATTCTGCTCTGAAAAGTAAGATGATACACATATTCATTTACTCAATCAAAAATATTATTTGAGAGCTTAATCTTATCCAGGCATTGTGCTAGGTGCTAGGAGTAGAATAATGAACAATATAGATACAGCTTCCAACCTCAAAGATAGTATAGTCTGGTGGACTGGGTGGTTCAAATTTCTCAGAATTTATATTTTTACATTTTTGTAGAATATATATACCTTGAAAGAATTTCCTCTTAAGAGAATCTCTGCATGTCAAATCCCAATATTTTTATTTACCTTAATTGTAGGAGTAATTATATAATTAATGTGAAACAAACTAATGTATAGACCTAACAAAACTTTTGATGGAACACATGAGCAAACAGAAATGCTCAAAATGTCCCTAATTTAGCTAAGTTCGCTCTATTTTGTCCTTTAAGATCTACCGTCAGTCCTATATTCTCTTGGAAAGCTTCGTGACTGTTCTGTTCATGTCATTTCTCCCCCTGAGAAGTACTTTATTCCTCTTCATTTCACACGTAGCTTGCACTGCTCTACACGTTCTGTGTATGTGTCATATCTTCCCATGAGATTGTAAGCCCTTCAAAGCAGAGGCAGAAAGTCATTTCTAGCTGTACCCTCAAGTACCCAGTATAGTGCCCTGCACACAGTAGATGTTTGATATCCATTTTGACAGGTTAAAATCCAAGCTTTTCAGTATGAGAATCAAGGCCTTCCATGACCCTGCTACTGCCCCCTTCTCCAATCTCATCTCCCACCAGGCTCCATCTCACTACTTGCCATGTCACACCTGTGCATCCTTAGGCATGTTCTTTGTTTAGAAAATCTTGCCCATATTTATATTTCACCTGGCTAATGCCCCTTTGTCTTTGAATACTCAGATCCATCATTATCGTCTCTAGGAAGCCTTGCTTGATTATTTTCTCTCATCCAATATATTGGGCCATATCATACTCTCCTGTGTCTCCATGGGATTCATTGTATACCTAGATTTAATAAATTATCAAATTACCTGGTGGTTTGCCACTGTGTCTTCAGTACCTAGAAAAATGCTTGGGAAATAAGAGCCACTCAATGAATATTTTTTGAGTGAATGGCTGAATGGTTACATGTCTTCTTCTTTCCTTACTAAACTATTATTATTTCCTTGACCACAAGTACCACCCATATATAATCTATAATTTAATACTGCGATGAATGTTATGAAGGAAAAGTACAGGCTGCTAGGAGGGCATAGAATGAGGGTACCTAATTTGGATTGGGTTGGAAATATTAGAGAAGCCTTATCTGAAGATATGACATTTGAACAGAGACCTGAAAGATAAACAGGAATAATCCAGGGAAAGATAGGTTATAAGGTGGAGTGAGGTAGGGCAGGATTTCAATGGAGGGACTAGCTGGCTAGCAACAGGGTCTGCAGTGGTAAAGACCTTGGAGTGTTTGAGAACCCAGAAAAGGCTAATGTGGTTAGAATGTAGTGATCAACAGAGAGAGCACCCCAGATGGGACTGGGCAGGTAGACAGGAACCAGATAACACAAGCCTTCACTGGATTTCTTCATTAGTGAGATTAGAATTCTTGAACAATTTTTAATCAAGTGACATAGTCCATTTTATATTTTAAGATCACTCTGGTTGCTATCTTGAGAATTACTTTTGATGAGAGTGGAAGGTTAATAGATGTTGGGAAATCAATTAGAACACTATTAACACTATTACAATGTTACCAGTGAGAGACACTAAGAGAGTAGTGTAGAGATGGAGGAAAATGAACTGAACTAGATATATTCAGAGGTGGAATTAATAGGGCTTGGTGATGGATTTTAGAGGGAAGCATCAATAATAACTTTCTAATTACTGTTTTGTGAATTGAATATGTACCGTGCCACTCACTCACTGAGGTGGGAGAACCCTGGAACAGGGTCAGGTTTGGGGGAGAGGAGAAATGATGAGACCAATTTTGTACAAGAGTATTCTGATATGACAGTGGATGTTAAGTAGGTTGTTAAATATACTGATATAGAACTCATAAGATATATTTGGGCTAGAAATACAAACTTGGAAGCCATCAGCATGTAGGTGGCATTTAAAAGCAAAAAAGTGGGTAAAATCATGTAGGAAACAGTTTAGAGGGAGAATAGAGTCCAGAATAGAATCCTGGGAATTCCATCATTTAGAGATCATTTAAGAATAGTCAGCAAATGAGGAGGAGATAGAGAAGTAGAAGAACAACCATGAGTTTTAGGTTCATGTAAGTAGAGAAAAGAAAATGTTTTAAGATGGAGAACCAGATAAACTATGCTCAAGTCTGTCAAGGGAGGAGTAAATAAGGACAGAGAAGAGTCCACTATATCTGATAACATGAGGACATTGATGAACTCAGTAAAGACACTTTCGGTAGAGTGATAAGTGCAGAAGCCATATTGGAGTGAGATAAAGGAATGAATGAAAGGTGAAGAAGAGAAGACACCATTTGTAGATAATTCTTTGGAGAAGTCTGGCTCTGCAAAGAAATAGATTTGGTGAGAGCTGGAACAGGAAGCTTAAGGGAAGATGTTTCTTTTACAATGTAAAATAATAGTAAATGTTTGAATACTATTAGGAAGAAGGATCCATTAGAGAGGGAGAAGTTAAAGATGCAGGAGACTGGAGGGATATGGTCCCTGACAAGGCAGGAAGATCCAAGGTCCAGAGCAGATGTGAAGAAAGTGGCCTCTTATCAAAGGAGTGACAGACTGCAACAAATATGTACTGAACGCCTACTATGTTCTTGGTTTTGTTTCAAGTACTAGGGATATGACAATCAGTAAAGCATGATTCTTGCTCCCATGGAGCTCAGAGTCTGATGAGAGTGACAGGCAAATAAACAGACTATTATATTTAGGTTGATTAATGATATGATAAGTACAGGGTCCTATTGAAGCACTGAGAAGAGGCATTGTTCTGGGTTGAATTGTGTCCCCCAAAGAAAGATATGTTGGAGTCCTAATGCCTAGTATCTCAAAATGTGATTTTATTTGGAGATAGAGTCTTTCCAGAGGTAATCAAATTAAAATGAAGTTATCAAGGTGCGCCCTAATTCAATATAACTGTTGTCCTTATAAAACGGGAAATTTGGACACAGACACAGGCATGCACACAGGGAGAATGCCATGAACACAAAAGTAGAGATTGGAGAGTTGCATCTAACAAGCCAAGGGACACCAAAGACTCTCAACAAACCACCAGAAGCTAGGAGAGAATCATAGAACAGATTCTTCCTCACTGGAACCGACCCTGCCTTGATGTCAGGCATCTAGCCTCCAGAACTGTCTAAAAATACATTTCTATTATTTAAGCCATTCACTTTGTGATACTTTGTTACTACAACTAAAACAGACATCCAAACCAATTGTGGCTGGGGGAAGTGGTCAGGTTAAGGGAAGACTTCCCAAAGTAGGTGTTATCTGAGCTGACTCAGAATGAATAAGTAGTATGTCATGGATGGAACCTGGGTAGGACATTCCATGTAAAGTGATCATCACCTGCAATGGCTTGGAAGTGAAAAAATGTATGCATGTCCAAACTATTGCATGTAATTTAATGTGCCTGAATGTACAGTGTGTGGACAATGGTGGTGACAACTGAGTCCTGAGAAGCTGGAGCCAATTCATGAAGGGTCTTCTATTCCAAGCTAATGAATTTGGACTTAATCCTGAAGCCAAGAGGGTGGCCTTTAAGTGTTCGTTCCCCCTCCACTTTCACCTGGCTAACTCCATTTTTCCAGGAAGCCTTCTCTTACATCGATTAGGACGCTTCTCATGCAGAATTGTGAACAAGAATTTGCTTCTTGGTTTCTTTGAATATACTGTGAGCTCCCTGAGAACAGGGGCAATGCACTGTTTCCTGAGATAGACATGGTCAGTGTCTGGCAAGTCTTGGCATTATAGTAGGCTCTCAATAAATGATGGTCTGAATGTTCTTTGGGAAAGCATTGGGATTTCTTGGCTCACTTTGGAGTGATATTCCAGGACATGCCATATTTTCCCTTGATTCTTCTCTCCTCTGCCTTCCTCTCACTAATGACCTAGGGCTCTCCACACTTGGCTCTCATTTCACTTTTCTGCTTGGTTTGCCCTGTGGACCAAAGCCCCTGGGAGCTTTGAGTATGCTTCTCCTCCACCACAAATTAGCAGTTCTCACTTTGGGCAGCCTCTCATACATCCAGGTTTCTACTGTCCCCAAGGGAGCCAGGTTCACACCATGCAAAGCTCTGCAGTCCAACCTTGTCACCTTGCTCCTGTCCCTGGTTCTGCCAGGGCTAGTGCTTAACTTAGCCTAAGCAGGGTCATTAGGTCAGTTTCAAGGAAGTAGCTCTGGCCAGAATGGACCAAAGAACAGGTGGCAGCTTTGGCAAGAGGACGCAGTTGAAGCTACAGGATGGGGCAATGGGGTTACTGGGCTCAACAGGTGGGCAGGGTCAGATAATCCAAGCAATCTCCAACTGAGCCAAATTTGACCCATGGGATCCCCATTGAAGAAAGCAAAATAGGGGGCTGGAACAGGAAATCAAGAATGATGGTCAAAGCAAGATTCTGGGCAGAAACTATGTGTTTGCCTTAGACTGATTTAATTTTTAAAATGTACATCCTTTCATGCCTGTCATTTCTACCTGCATAAACACAAACTAACTTGAGCAATCACACATACACACACCCCACACAGACACAAAATGATGACACACAGACCTATACCCACAGTGGCAGAACCTAGTATGACATGCTTTGGTTGACAAATACCGTCACACCTGATCTGTTTGTGATTGACAGGGAAAGAGTTGCTCTATACATGTGCACATACCAAGTAACAGAAGCATCCCTTCAAGTGGCCAAGGCCTTTTCACTGTAATTGTTTCCAATGGATAGCTTTCTGTATTCTTATAGAAGGTCAATGTGATACAATTTAACTTTTTCTGGATGATTCCAGGCCACTTTTATGGACATTATTTACTGAAGGCTTGGCTAAGATATGGGTATCCTTAGGTGCTATCTTGAGGTGTTTTGACTCTACTTCTCCACTAAATGGTTCCTTATGTACTTATTGAGCCAGGCTGGCGGAACCTAGTGTGATGAGTCTTGGTTGGCAGATACTGTAATGCCTGATATGTTTGGCATTGGCCAGAAAGGAGATGTTTGGAAGTGCATGTCCCAAATAGTAGTTACTTAGAAATTACCTGTATACACTGCTTGCAGCTGGGTTTGTAAGTATCTCCTTTCTTCTAACCAATAGCCTGCTTCTTTTGGCATTTTCCTTCTTTCCTTTGCACACTAATTATTGGGATTAAAGAGTTAGCACCTCATTCACTGCAGAGTTGATGCTCTTAATTGGCCGCACCTGATGTAGTTAAAGAAGGCATTTTAACTACAAAGAACTTCATTGGGAGATGGGCTCAGGGGGAGTTATTAAAAGCAAGTACATAACAGCTCCTAGGGAGGTCATTATTTTGCACTTCACCCCCTCCCCCCAGAAGCCATGTTTATTATTGATAACAAGGTGAGAGGAAATTCCCTGACTTCATTAGAAACCTGGAAAAATAACTTTTATTTGCAAGTACCTTACTTTCTTGCTGGAAGATATTTCTTCTAGAAGTACTATGGCAAAATGGCCTGCCCTAAGCATCCTTTTTGTCTAAACAGAGACTTAATAAACTCCCCGGAGCTTCAGGGCTCATCCTGGACAACAACCCCCGCCCTCCCCTCCCCACATACACAACAAAACAGCCATCTCATTAACTCAAAGTTGGAAATAACTCAAGACGCCATCTATACTAGTGGTATTCACGTGTGCCACCTCAGGGAGGGGAGAGAAAAAGTTTCATAAACATTTGACTAGTGTCTGTTTTGTACACATATAAAACAATGTGCTCATCACA
This sequence comes from Microcebus murinus, assembly GCF_040939455.1. Lineage (NCBI taxonomy): Eukaryota > Metazoa > Chordata > Mammalia > Primates > Cheirogaleidae > Microcebus > Microcebus murinus. The sequence continues at coordinate 57,413,590 of NC_134136.1, forward strand.
AACCTTTATCTGTTCATCCAGCCAGGCTAGCAGAACCTAACATGACATGCCATGGATGGCAGATATTGTAACATCTGATCTGTTTAGCATGAGCCAGGAAGGAGATGTTTGCGGGTGCATGTCCCAAATAATAGCAGCGTCCCTTGCAGTAGCCAATTGTTTTAAATGGATAGGTCTTTTTATGCCAAGTGAACCTGACACAATTCGCCCTTTTCAGATTGATTCCAAGCCATCTTGATGGACACTAATCATTGAGTTGGGCTGAGATGTAGGAGTGTCCTTAGGAGCTATCTTGAGGTGTATCAGACTGTTTAATCATCCACTAAATGGCCCCAGGCTGTCTGGTTCTTTTAGAAGTGCTCTGTCTTATTTCTAAAGTCTTTGCTTGCTGATAACATTGTTTATGCCTCCAGTAGTCCTTTGACATTTTCTATTTTACCCTAGGCTCAGAAACTAAGCTGAGTTACAATTGTATAAGAAGTAGGATTCAGAGCCTTAGGGGTTTTTCTATAAGTAGTCTGCATGAGTTTTGATGCATAGATTTTATATCATCTCTTTTGGCTGCCCTAAGGTTTTTAAGAGTTAATTCTTAGTTTTTAACTCTGTGAAGGATACTAGACAATTATGATTTCCAGAAAAGGGATCTTCAGATAAATGATATATCATTGTAGTTAGGGATATTATAAAGTAAGCCTCCTAGGGAAAGGCAAAGATATACAATGTAACCCAAAGTTCAAAAAAAGAAAAAAAAAAAAAACTTTTATCTGGTGATGGGCAGATGGGAGGGGGGAGGAGGGGAAGGATATATACTTACAAAATAGGTGCGATGCGCACCACCTGGGGGTAGGACACGCTTGATGTTTTGGTAAGGTGGGGAGTGGGGGGAGGAATGGCAGGGGCAATATATGTAACCCTAACAATATTTGTACTCCCATAATATGATAAAATAAAGTAAAAAAAAAATAAAGTAAGCCTCATTAATTTGGACATCACTAGCTCATGATATGGGACTGCCTTATTTATAGACTAGGCTTTGGAGTTTACCATTTCATCAGCTATAAAAAGAAAGAATACGTTTGGTAAATTAATACCTTAAACAAAATTGCAGGTGTAATGCATATGAAACATTCATTTACATATGAAACATTGTTTATACCTGTTTATTAATATGGATATCATTAAGCCATCTACTTGGTAATACAATTTACTGTTTATATTTGGAAGTAATAATAGCAAACAGTAATACCTCAATCAATTCATTGAGAAGAAAGTTCATTTGAATAAAGTCAGCCTGGGGACATCAAGACATAAAGGGTTAATGGAGGCTCTCAGTCCTTGACTAGCAGCAGTTGCAGCTAAAGGAGAGAGTCAAATCCTTTTTAGTGGGGGAAGTCAAAGGTCTTTTTTGTCTTCAGCTCAGGCATAACTGGTGTGGAGTCATATCCCAAGGAAATAGAAATACATCCTGCAAGCTTGAGCAAGCCACAGCCTCCCCTTGGAGTATGCCTAGAATGGAATATTGTTTCTGACATTACTCTGTGAAGGAAGTTTTTGAACAAGAAGAGTCAATGTCAAGAAAGTGTTACTTTATAACTTTGAAAGATGTCCTGACTTTTCAATAAGTCAGGGTAGTCTCCCCACTGATTAATAGTAGATAAGCTCAGTATGTGCCAGGTACTATGCTAAGTGTTTTATATGTATTATTTCATTTAATACTCATGAACTTTACAGGTAGATATTATCTCTGTCATGTAGATAAAGAAACTTCAGCTCAATGAAAGTAAGTGATTCACTTAAACACATTAGCGAATGCTCAAATTGAGTTTTAAACCTAATTCTAACTCCAAAGCCTGTTATCTTAACTAGTACCATATACTGTAATTACTCAAGAGATAGGATAAGACAAATATCATAGGGTGCTATAACTGGTACATGTCTGCAGCTAAGCTGACTCAGGCTGATACCCTTACAATCCCTACTTACCTACCTTCTAAGCCCATGTAGCAATGACCTTCAGCTTGGCCTGTCTAGCTGATGATGATTACAAAATATATGAAAGAGAAAGAACAACGTAAGTGTCCTAATTTCTAAAGGAATCATCCTCGAGGTTATATCTACACTGCACAAAGGGAAGTTGTTACTCAGTGTGTGGAACTGTGATCAAGGCCAAGCTGGCAACATACTTTAACTTTCCGGAATAAAACTTTCAAAGTCAGCCAATCAGTGTTGCACTAGCTAGCACTGGTGGGGAAATCCATGCTATTTTCATGTCACCTCAAAAATGAGTGGCTATTGTTTAGAGCAAAGGATCAATATTAAATATTGTGTGAAATGAATCCGCACGTGAAGTACCTTATGTGTTAAGAGATGCTTAGGGAACGAATAACATCAAAAGCAAAAATTGGGGCTGCCATAAAAGCTTTAGGGAAGGTGTCCATGATTTTGCATGAATTGGTCACCTAGTTGTCCACAGGACCAATGAAAATATTGAAAAGGTTAAAGATATGCTTCATTAATGTCTTTGTCTTGCAACTGTAAGAATGATAGCTGAAGAATCCAATTTGGATGAAGAAGCTGACTTTTTCTGGAAAAAACCCTAAACACAAGCAAAGTTTCTGTAAAGATGTCAATGCATTTTAAGTGATGAATGAAAATAGAGAAGATTTGACATTTTGTTTTGAACTTTCAAGGGAAGCTCAACAAAACAAGGTGTTCTTGAGCAGAATAGTAACCAGGGCAGAAAATAGTTTTTCTAGTATGATCAAGAGACAAAAGTGCTAGAATCTTCAGGGGCAAACTTTGGCATGTCAGAGACCCAAAAGGGGGTTCAGAATCCAGCTACAGATTAGGATAATGGAGTTGTGCCATTTTGCTAATAACCATGATACTGTCCATGTAGAATTCACCTGTCAAAGGTAATAGATCAGGCTAATAGGATAGACATTCTGAAACACTGGAGGAATTATGTGATTGGCTTCTTCACCATAACAATGCTGTGATTGACAAATCCCTTCTGCAATATTCGTTGTGCCTGAGGACACTCAACAATCTCTGTGGGTTAAGCTCTGTCTTAGGTTCTTGGAACAATCCTAGTTTGACGCAGAAGAAATATTAGAAATTCAGGCTTACTCTGAATTTGTCATCCCATGGCTTTACTTGGAGTCCTGCTTAATTTCCCACAATTCTCTCCTAGAACCCAAATCTCTTATTTGGTCCTTCAATTGATACTCTAGCCCTCGAGAGTAGAGTTCTGATTTGCTGCTCTACAGGCCTGTCTAACCTTAACTTCAATGCTATATTTCTAACTGCTCTTGGGACTCCTGATTACCTCTGCCTATTTCTTACATTGACAGCTACTAATGCCACTGCCACATCTCCCCAACACTTCAGTAACCTACTTGAGCTTGCTCCATAATACTTAGACCACTATTAGAGCTTATGTCAGAACTACTGTTCTGTCTGACTTTCAGATCGATCCTTGGAGATCTTTGATTTGGCCCAAGGCCCTAGAGCGACATTTAGCAGTTTGTAACTGTAAAAATAATAAAGAGTCTAACTTATTTGAATGCTACCACTTAACTTAATCTCCAAAGTTATTTATCAGACTAAACTCAGAAAGACTTTTGGCTATTTGTAGAATGTGAATCCATCCTCGAAAGATGATGAAAGTTAACCTTAGTTGAGGAGATGTAAAAGACTGTATATGAGTATCTAAAAAAAAATTACTCAGAGAGATGTGGCAGTGATTTTTTAAATTTTATTTTATTTTTTGTTTTAACAGATCAATTTTATTAGGGGTACAATTGACATACAATGTATTGCACATATTTGAGTGTACAATTTGAAACATTTTCACTTATCACCCATACCACATATCAAATGTACATATTACATACAGATATGTGGAAAACTACCACTGCGTTAAAGAATGGACACATCCATTACCCATCACCCCAGAAAGGTTCCTCATGTTCCTTTGTAATCCCTGCCTCCCACCTGCAGTGATTTTTTAAAGCATCAGTGGAAAAAGTGTATAGTTTCCCAGGGAGTAACTCTCATTTATGTGTATAAATTCTGATGGGTTTGTCACACAATCTCTTCTATTACTTCAGTACTACTGTGAAACACAGTTTGATATCAGCTTTGTTAAATTACAATCTTGGCCATCCAAAAGAATATTGAGACCTAACACCATGTCCCCACACTCTACTTGTGTCTTCATTTATATTTATGCCAGCAATAATCTCACAGTATAAAGTTGGAAGTGGAAGGTAAACTTGAAGAGCCTATAGATACTGAGAAGGGGAAAAAACAGAGAATGTGTAAAAATTTAGAAATCTTGGAGTCTCTGCCAAGTTGACCTGAATACATTTTGCCTTTAATTTTGGTTTGAACTACAATTAACCTGTGAACCTCACTCTGAACCCCAATTTGTTTGGCTGGGGTCTTGATGCCTGCCTAAGCATTCTTAGCAGTCTCCTCTTCCTAAAGTCCTGGATTTTGTCTCTAGGTCCTCTTTCTGGAGTTCTACTTCCAGGCACACCACTCCGAAACACAATTATAGCCTTTCACCTGAAAATGATTAGTACCACTTCCTGGAGAACCATGCTTCCTTTCCTCCTTCCTAGCCTGGCCCCTTTGTATAGAAATGCTGACGTTGAGACAGGTACTGTTGGCAGTCTTCTTTAGGCAAGGCCTGAAGCTCACTTTGTCTCTTCTTGTCCCAGACTCGCCTAATCCAGGTTTCCTCTCCCTCTTTCCTGAACAGCTGCTGAGGTACCAGCAAGGCAGCTGGCCAAAACAGCGGGGGTTAAAGTACAAATTGAAGCGGGAGCTCTTCTAATCTAGTATGACAGTTTGTACTGATCAGGTTAATGGGGATAATTTCTTTTTGGCTTGTACAGAGACATGAAAATTTAATCTGATTTGCTACTAATTACTTTGTCCAATCATTAACATAATGTTTCACTAAATAGAGAAAAATCTATTCACGTGGCAGAGGCAAGTGTATCAACCACACCACAATAATAGAAAGGTATTGTCTTTTGTGTTCAGCAGGGAATCTGTAGTACCACTGTGAGTAGGACATGCACTTAGACATGTTTCTCACCATTGAGGAAGAGCTGTGCTGAGCCATGTAATCTCCTCCAGTTCCCTCTGGCGAATTACACGCGTTTGTGAGATGATTGGCATGGGATGCCAAGGTACACTGTGGTTTTGGAAACAAAGTGAAACTAATTGGCTCACAAGAAGATTAAATAACCACATCTTAACTGAGAGCAACAAAGCTTTCTCAACGTTTTCAATGAAATGACTCTATATGGCTCTTTCCCCTTTTATTAACAAGTGTTTATTGAACAATTATTTAGTGTAAAGTGCTATGCTGGGTGATGGGAATGTAGTATTCAAACAAAACTGACACAGATCCTGTCTTTGTGAAGTTTATAGTGCAAAAAGAGATTATATGTACACATAATACATATATATGTGTATACATATATACACACAAATATATACATATATATTCAGATAATTGTTTAATTTCAGTTATTAGAGAATTATAATGAAAGAGAGTTAGGGGGCACTAGTGCATATCATAAAGGGACTGGATGGTACCCAAAGAATTAGCCAGATGAAAAGTAGAGTGAAGAAGGAGAGAAAGAACAGTAAGTGTGAAAGTTCTAAGGAGGCAAGTGGGTTTGAGGAACTTGAAGGAAGCCAGGGAGGCAGGAGTTCAGAGAACAAGGGGGAGGCAAATAATGAGACTGCAGATTTAGGCAGGTGTTTATGTCTTTGTAGGCCTCTAGATGGACTATGTGTCCTTGGATCTTGTGGCAGGTAATGGCCTCTTTTATGGAGCATTTGGGCTTTATCCTAAAGGCAATGGGGAGTCATTGAAGGTTGCTAAGTTTAGTTGATCTTGGGCTAGTAGATATTTTTTAAATTTCCCCAGTGGTCAATGCACTAAGCAAACCCCTCAATCTATTTCAGAAACCTGGACTCAAAAAAAAAAAAAAAAACTAAAAGAAAAAGAAAACACATGTATGGATGGAGCAGATGAGGCATTTCCACTCTGCTTCTGCACAGAAGGCTAGGCAGAACCCCTGAGAGGCTAAAAAGTAATTACACTTCTACTCTGGATCCATGTTTTAACCACAAGCAGTGTGTTCTGCAGGTTCTATTTCATAACTGAGGGTAATTACAAGAAGTTAAAACTAGATTAGAGACAATTAGACCCTATACAACAGGGAGCTCTGTGGGTGGTCGGGAAGGGAGTAGGGAGAACCAGCTGGGGAAGAGATTCCCAAACTGCTTGGCATCCTTTGACTCACGTTGTAAGTGGAGGTTTTGGGGGTGTCTGTTTGTGCTCCTCGTGTCCTTTTATAGAGGAAGAGGGTGGGCAGGTGAAATGAAGTAAACACACACATCACTGACAGCCCATCATGGTTACCTTTTTCCTTAAACCAAAGCTTCTCAGGCTAGAAGCCAATAAATGGAAGCAAAAAGGAAAGGGAGGCGAGGACTGCATTGTAATTCAATAGAAGACATCTTATTTCAGCAACTACTTTTTCATCCTGCTCTGGATCTAGCAACTGTGGGGGAGACACAGCAAGCATATTATCTCACCTTTAAGCAGATCTCATGTGTATTGGAGAAGTTTGGTGCAGCTGGAGCCCAAAGTGGGAGAAGTGGGATGGTGGGGTGGCCAGAGGCCAGGCTGAGGGGCTCTAAGTTCATCCCAGGAGCACTGGGGAATCATGGATGGTGATAAACAGGGAAGGACAGGGTCAGGTTTGGATTCTAGAAAGATCCTTCTGGCCATTGTGGGAAGGGTGGAATGGGGAGGGGGCATGGCAAGGATCAAGGTTGAGGGGCTCAGACAAAGCTGCCTGTGGAGGGAACTGGGGATGTCTATGGCCATGAGGAAGGGGCTGGGGAGGAGAGGCCAATATAGAAAAAAAAAGTGACTTATTTCACTCTCTTATCCACTACACATCCATTGCTTTGATTAGTCATTGATTCATTTAATCAACAAATAATTATTTTGCTTCTACTCTGTGTAGAGCACCATGCTAGGGAAAATGAAGAGGAATTTTATTCTAGTTTGAGGTGCTTGATTAACTGTTATGGTGAGTGGAACAGTCAATAGCTGCTCTAGGATTTTTGAAATGGTTCTGATCAGTGGAGAAGCAGATAATTTCAGAAACAACAGCAGGTGATGGGTAACAGTTGGAACGCACATGAACTTTGAGGAGAAGCACAGTGAAAGGCACTGCTAGAAAGAAGCTAGGAGCATGCACTGGGAAGGACTGGAGGATACGGTTGAATGGGTAGGGTGCTGTGACTATGTGTGCATGCAGGGATGTTTGGGGAGGGTTGTGTATGCACCTGTACACAAGTACACAACACAACCCAAAAGCCTCAGCACCAACAAATATTTCTATAACACACATACACATGGCAGTTGGGGGAAGAAGGAGAAGATGAGGGATGGGAAGCTTTTGTGACATAAAGCTGTTGCTCCTAGCTTAGGCCTTTCTAATTTCCCTTTCAAAATCATTTATATAGGGTAGACTAGCCTCATGGAGTCCTATTAGTCTTGGTAAACTTAATTTTACCATGCAGGGATTAATCTGAAGATTGCAAAGGTCCTAATGGCTGTAGGACCTTAGGGAGGCCTCTGCTCTGCTAGCCATTTCCCTGGAAAGAGGCCATAGCAGTGGTCTGAATGCCTGAGCACTCAGCCTAGTGCCTGACCTTCTTCAGAGAAGCCCAGGCTGCTGAGAAAAGGGACTCCCTGAGGAAGGTGAGAGCCCATTTGCTCATGGCCCTCTTCAGTTCCTTAAGATCACTGCGTTTCAGGGTGGACACATTGGGATTAATCATGGAGGTGACCCCGGTGTAGAGCAAAGGGATCGTGTTAAGCATAGCAGCCTGGGTTGCTGTGGGGATGGCATACACTGTTCCCAGTGCTCCATAGTACAGAGTAGCCGCAATGAGGTGGGAGGAGCAGGTGGAGAAGGCCCACTGCTTTCCTGCTGCTGAGGGGCCCTGAGGACAGTTGCAATAACGTAAATATAGGAGGCTATGGTAAGCAGGAAGGGCAACATGGTGACAAAGGAGGCTATAAGGAAAGTGGTTTTCTCCACTGTCTCAGGATTGGAACAGGCCAGCTTCAGCCTGGGGGCCACGTCACAGAAGAAGTAGTCAGTCTCAAAGGCTGTACAGAATGGCAGCTCAAAAGTCATGGTGACAGTGACCATGGGGGTTAGGGAGTCACTCAGTCAAGACCCACTTGAAAGCTTGATACACGTGCATAGGTTCATGAGTGGATGGGAACTGGAGGTGGCTACAGATAGCAAGGTAGTGGTCATAAGACATGGCTGCCAACAGAAAGAAGTCACCTACTGCCGGTGAAATGGAGAAGTAAAACGGGGCCACATGGCCTGAAAAAGCAATTGCCTCAGGATGTGAGAGAAGTTGTTTGTAGCATCCTAGGGGCAATGGAGGTGGTGTACCAGATCTCAAGGAAGGAGAAATTAAACAGAAAGAAGTACCTGGGAGTTTGCAGGCTGTGGTCAATGGAAATGCCTAAGGATGACAATGTTCCCCAGTAAGGTCACAACATAGATTTCCAGAAATATTCCTAAAAGGAAAAACTATAACCCATGGAGACTCCCAAATTCCAGAAGGAGAAATTCTTTGATCATGGTCAAATTAGCCAGATCTGTGAGATTCAGGCATCCAATGTGAGAAAAACAGGGAAATATAGCCCATTGGAAAAAGAGCTATGCTCCTGGAGGGGAGCAGTAGCACCAGAAATGCCATCTAGCACATACCTCTAAGGCCCTGTCTTTTATCCCCTGGAATGCATTTTCTCTTTTGTTCTCCTAGGTCTATTTACTTAGTAATCACCACGGAATCAGAACCTATGCCCTGGAGAGTGAACAGAGAGGGTGTCTCCCTGCTCTTTTCCATTCTTTCCCTTAACATAACAGGTGATGAATGTACCTTTGGGAGGTTCACAGTGGGGGACAAACACTTCCCAATGGGGACATGGCATGGTGCAGAAGCTTCTCTGAATTTAATATTGCCTGAACTCTGGAAACTCACCTTTTAAGACTCAAAAGCTTTTAAGACTCCAAAATCCTAAAATAACACTTGAATCAAGACTGCCCTATCTCCCACTGAAATGCCAAATCAGGGTGGGTTTCACCAGAAGCATAATTGGAGGGAGGAGGGGAATTCAGAACTATTGATCTTAAAGTACCTGTAAGAAAAACAAGAGTTTCTGCCAGGCTCTGGGGATATGTGGCTGATTGCTTCCATGGCACCAAATTCCTATGGAAATTGGGGAGAAATGTATGTAAAGTTATTCACTTGAAATGTTAGAGAAAAATAATGTTCCATCCTTCATAAATGAAAATGACATTCGTGACTCACAAGCAGTAGGATGTGCATTTAGAGTTATTTTTCTTTTCCAGCAGCGAAGATGGGTTAGCAATGAGTCATGAGTGCAGCTTCCCCTTCCCCACATTCCCCCCTGTGGTGATCAAAGACCCGCATTTGTGAAATGACAGTGTGGTCTTAGTGCCTGGGCTGTGATAGGATCAGAAATCAGTCTGTGCTGTAGCCTAAGTTAGGGGCAAGTGTGAGGCCAGAGTTAGGGGTTTGGGTTACTCGGTGTTCCAGGCGGAAGACTCAGTCTGTGGCCAGGGAAAGCTATCTTCCTTGCTCCTTTGTTTGGGGTGATGACAATGTATCCCTAAAAGCTTACAGATAAGTCATATTTTTTCAAATGAAATCCTATTTTAAATCCAGTTAGAGAACTGGCTATTCAAAGGAATCTTATTAAGAATGCTTCTGTGATGTGAAAGAATTTCTTCATAATTTACCCTTTGCACCACTCTGGATTGTTAATACACTGGGCTTGTGTAAAGGCAGGTTCACCTATGGTGGGGGATCCAGGAATTTGGTCTGCCTAAGGTAGCACTGATTATGATTACAGTATATAAAGAAAATCAATCAGCAACTAGGGTTATCCCTGGAGGTGACAGCTGCCTCTTAATTGGGGGATTAAACTACAGTGTCCTCTTACCATTTTGCTTTGTCTTGAGAGACTGCCAGCCAGCATTCAGAACCGACATTAACATCATTAGATTTTTATCATTCAGTCCCAAGTCTGATTAATCAGTAATGGAATAAACTTTATTTTCCCTTTTGGCTTATAGGCATGCTCCTTCCAAATTCAAAGGCACACCAGCTTCCCTAAATCCTTTCCTCATCCATCCTCTCTTTTCTTGCAGTGAGGAGAAATTAATGATGCAAAAGAGAGGCTTCAGTACAGGACTGCATTTATTCCTTCATTCCTACATTCACTTACCACATATCTTTGGACATATACTCTGCATCATCTATTGCGCTAAGTAGGCACTGGGGACCAAAACATGAACAAGGAAGGCATGGCCCCAGTGTTCCTAGAATTTACATTCTAGTGGTAGAAGTAGATATTAAACAGACAATTTTGCAAATAACTGTAAAATTACTATTGTGAGACGTGCTATGACAGAGAAATATAGGATCCTAATGCAAAGAATAATATGCATGGAGAAGTGACCTACTTTTTGTGAGATGGTCAAGGAAAATCTCTCTGAAAAGAAAGTTATGTTACAGTATAGCAGTCCAAGCAAGAGATGGTGGTGGTGAAAACCGAGCAGGGATAGAGTAAAGTGGATTAATTTTAGGGTTTTTTATATAGCAGCATTAATACGTCTTTGTGTACTTTCTGTATGTATATTATACTTTAATAAAACGTTTACTCTAACAAAAATGACACGGATTGTCGATGAATTGCATTAGCGGAGAGTATGAGGCACAAGAAGGAATTAAGAGTGAATCCCAGGTTTTTGGCTTAAGCAACTGCATGTATGATCATGTCTTTTCCTGAGATGGGAAGACCAAGTGGGTAATTTACTTTGGGGGGAATTTTCTTTTGTTTCCCTTCCTTCCTTTTTTTTTTTTTTTTCCTGTTTATCGGATCTAGTGGGTTATGATCCATTTCTGGGATGACAGGTCAGTAACCTGGTGACAGACAGAGCTCTGGCCCTGAGAGACAGAGCTCTCACCATGGTTACAAGAGAAGCTCTTAAACTATGTCTCACAATTTTTTGCCCTTGGTCTCAAAAAGGACCAGGGAAGAGAGTGAATAGGTCAGTGTAAACTTTATTCACCTTGTATAAATTGCTCAAAGCCCAGGGTTAGCAACGGCATATCAGGGACATCTTTTTGTGTATGAAGAACAGGAGAGCACATTTTGATGGGGACTGTTCAGCTCCCTTCAACACAAGTCTCCAAAAAGCCTTCATTAATGGCAATGCAACTACCCAGAATTTTCAATTATCTGAGGCTTTTAAAAAAATCTGTTTTGTCTTATTTTGCTTTTGCATGAAAGAGACAGATGACAATGAAAGCAACTCAGTCAACAAAACAATATTCAGGGGATGTCCTGGGGTCTGAATACATTCAGTCCTACTCTTTCTCTCTTCTCCATCTTCATTTATTGTTCTGGCGAATCAGAATTAATGCTCGAAATGATGGCCGGAGGCTCTAAAAGATCCTCAATCAGTAGAAAGTGATTCAAGTACATCATTATGCTTAATTTGCTAAGTAGGGACAGTGGACTCAGATATCTTAGCGGAATTTTTTAAAGCAAAGGCAACGGAAAACAGCTTTGTTCTTAACCTCCAATTGCCCAGAAAATCTAATTAACCATATCCCCTCTATCCCTTTTCTCTGGTATTCCTTCAATCAGGATTTGCCTTGGTACTAATTCTCTTATATCATTATAATCACCAAAAGGTGTTCATTAGCATGAAAAGCTGTTTGGTGGACAATATAAAATAAAACCCTCCAAATTCACATCCCTCCACCACCTCTGAGATGTTAATAGTCACAAAAGTATGATGATATAATTGAAAGTGTAGCAGCATTAAGTAGAGACTGAGAGATGAGATATAAAATCGCAAACTCATTGTCTCTTTGAGGGTCAATCCAGGAAAACCTCTTGGAAAAGGGAATGGGGAGGAATCTGAAGCACAGCTGAAAGTTGGATGCTGGAAGGGAGAAGAGTAGACCTAGATCATAGGGACAGTGATGATCTGGTTGTAACAATTAGGTCTCCGGTGCTTTTTCTCCTTCCCAACCTCCACCTCTTTCTATTAAAACAAACTTTAAGCCACAAACACATAACATTCAAATCTGCTCTTGAATCTTTATTCTCCCTAAAGTGCAAATGACTGATATGGGGGGCAACGGTTGAATAATAGACATCGGAAGCAGTTGGTAAATACAGAAAATCATCTTGAAAGCCCAAATTCACTATTTAGGACAACCATTGGTCCAAATACGTATTCACCTATTCCTGAAAGTGATATCTGAGAGAAACTAGGCTGGTGAGCAGGAAAACTACCCAGTGATAGAGTCTTTGAAAGAGCAAAGCAGAGAAGACATTCTTGGCTGGTGCTACACTAGTTGTCCCAAAAAAGAGAAAGTTGATTTATTTTTTGTCAACTCTCTCTAAAAATAATGCTTTACTTGAATAATTCAAGTTTGTGCCACATAGCAGGAAAATCTGGTGAAAAGTTTCTTTTTCCTGTAAAAAAGCTACTTTGTGGAAAAACTACTTTTAAAAGGAATTGCACATTAATGTGGAGAAACCCCTAGGTGTCCAGTGGAATGACTCTGTTAGTTGTGTTTGTGTACCTTGAGACCCAGAGACAGGTATTATTGAGACCTAGAGACAGGCATTTCTGAAATGCCTCAGACAAACATTATTGAGGCCCAGAAACAGACTGGGAGACAGGAATTATTGAGACCTGGTGACAGATATTTCTAATTCAACTATATATATTCTTTTGTGCCAAATCCTTTTTGTCCTGTTCTGTTCCATTTGTCAATGTGACAGACAACGAAACAGGCCAGAAAATATCTTAGGCCAAACGATATGTGATGTGTCATTATGTGACATACCTAGTCTAAATGTGAAGAATGGCAACAATCATCCAGGTAAGTTGTGCAAAGAATAACGAACTCATATTTTTGATCCCAACTTTTGAGATACTTCATAGAAAAATTGGAGCGGGGGTCTAAATTACCTGGATAAATACCTAAGTTTATCATTTAACCTACAAATAATGGACTCTAATTTTAGCTATTATTTTATAGTAAAAATATGAAATTGATGGAAATCAGAAAACATTCATTCTGTAGAAATTCTAGAAAAAAAAAACGACCTCTACAATGCCAAATACTTGGCTCCAATGAGTTTACTTTTTAAGCAGTTTTATTTTTCTAATTGGCTTCTTCTGTTCATCTTGCCCTCTGAGGCAAGAAATAGCAGTTGCTACACTTTGCCTGCTTTATTCCCTTATACCTAGGAGAACTGAAACATCTTGATCCATCATCCTAATACTTATCTGCTCATATCCTCACAGTGCTAGGCATGTGAGTGGTGAGGACATTTATTTGCTTGCATCATTCACACTTCCTCCTGGTGTCTGACTCTGAAAATGGAGAAAACCTTAGTACATCCCTTATTTGCTGCTCTCTAATCTCCATCCTGTAGCATTCAAGGGCTCTATCTGTCAGTGCTTGCATTTTCTTTTTGAAGCTTCCTACTCCTGGACTCCTATCCTTTTCCGATGGTGACAAATTTGTAGTTATTAGGAAGCTGCAATAGTCACAGGAAGATGGTAGTTTTGCTCTGTACTAGAGGATTTATCATGTCGTGGGGAAGTAGTATATTGGAGTAGTTAAGAGCATGGGCTTTTCTGTCAGACAGATCTGAGTTTACATTCTGCTCCATCAGATACTATCTGTGTGACTCTGGGCAAGGAACTTAATTTCTTGATGCTTCAATTTTCTCACCTGTAAAAAAGATTAATTATAATAATAAAACTACAACATACCTCATAGTGTTTTATTTAGGACTGAATGAGATAATCCATGAAAAGCTGTTGGTGAGGTACCCAGCACTCCTTAAGTGCTCAATCTCATTCTCAGTTTACAATGTGTGCATGTGGATATATCATGACTCTTAAGCTGTTTCATGTGTCATCTCCCTCACAAAATGGTAAATACCTCAAAAGTAGGTGCAACCTCATAGTTTTTTACTGTTTTCTCCTGATTTCCTTCACATTTCCAGCACAAGAAGTGAGTACCCGGGCCCACAGTGAGCATGTGTGGAATGTGTGCCACACGTTCCAAGGGCCCTCCAACGGTCTGAGGGACAGTGAACTGGCCGCCCTGTTTAAAAAGTTTGAGGACCCCTGATCCAGACTATGAAGTCATGGCGGCTAGCCCTTTCTAGAAGGAAGAGGACACTGAAAGATAAGAAAAATGTATCTGGATTTCTGTCAGCAGTGACGAAAATAGAGCTTGTAGATTTTAGCCATGATGGGAAAAACGTTATACCAATAAATATATCCTAAAATCCTACTCGGCACTCACTTCTTGTCCTGCTAAGCAGGACAGGCAGGGGCAGCAAAAACACCTGGCAGGCCAGATAAGTGTCCTCGGCTGGCCACATGTGGCTCGCAGGCTGTAGTTTGAGGACCCCTGGTCTGGATGCTTTATTCGTCTGTAAAGAAAATCAAGACCTACCTTCCAGAGCATTCTCAGTCTAGCCTGTTCTAACTGCCCAACCTAACATCCTGCATTAACTTCCTTCCATTAGAGAGTCAGGTTTTGCCTGTTAGCTCAATATGTTTTTCTCATGAAAATCAATTTCCCTGAAGCCTGTTTCCCAAGGGTAATATTTTCCCCCTCCTCTGGGAAAGTCAAACAAAAGGGTATACAAAGAGCATCCAGACATTCTCGGGCCTACAGGTTTCTCACCAGACCCCGAGTTCTGAAGCCTGTGGGTTCAGAGGAACTCTGCAAACCAAACTCCTCTGCTATGATGAACAAGGCCAACCCTTAGCAACATGGGGAGATTGGGAAAGATTTGTCTGCAGCAACATTTCCTCTCTCTTTCTCTGCACATTCTGCTTTAGCTAATCCCAGTTTTATACTGTCTCTGAACCCTTTTCCCCTCTCCACTTCTAGTTCAGTACTCCTAGGAGTTCCTTTCAAAATATTATTTTATCTTTAATTTGTAGTTAAATAAGCATCCATTTTTAAGGAGCTAACTTAATATAAAACAGAATATAGACCTCTGGTGGAAAGTTTGCATATAGTAGGCACTCAATAGTTGCTGATTAAACAAAACAAAGATCTATAAATATAATGATTTTCTCTCGAGTATTTTCAGTAATGAAATAATAGCTAACAAAAAGTGTTTTCAAACTTCCACCTGTTCAATACTCCTAGGAGGCCCTTTCAAAATATCAACCTTCTTTTTAGGCTTTGATTTGTAGTTAAATTTGTTGAACACATTATGAATTTGGGATCCTTTGAATATGGAGCTACAGTGCCTCACTACTGCACTAGCTATGAAGGAAGAGTTTACTGAGCAAATTAATGTTGCAAACAAGGAGAACTGCTAAGGGAACTGAGCACATGTAGTATAAATTAATATTGCTAATTACAAATGAATTCTGTCTATGCATTTAAAGCAGATATCCCAGCTCTTGGACAACCTTTTAAAACTGTTGATTCAAGTTGTTGAATATATTCGAGGGGAAAATAACTGCATTTTAGATTCCTGTCCTATTATTCAGTCAGAAAATATTTACTGGATGTCTACTACATGCATACCATCTCACTATGGATATATTTAGAATTATACAGTAAATGTGTCTCCTTGAAAAGCGGTCTTTAAACTTTTGCAAAAGTACTCTAATTTCAAATGCATTAAAGGTGGTTTCTAGTAAAAGAAGTCCTGTAGGAAATTTTAGAAGACTGAGAAATATTTTGTAATATGACTACTTGTCTGGTTGTAATGTCTCTCTTTTATAAATTTAAATTTTTAAGATTTTCTTAAAGTGAGTCATTTATGTAATTAAATTCATCTCGAATCCAAATTGTTATTAATATAGTCTGGTATATAATGTGGGATCCTAGATTTCTCTGGATTTCAGATAGCATCAGGGCAACATCTACCACTACACCCCTAAAATCTCTTTGGTGAGACAAATTCAAGAGCACACTTTTTTCTTCCAGTACTTTGTGACCTCTTTCTCTAAGAAGGCCTTAGGAGCAAAAGCTGACTTTATTCTTCCCAGAATGCAACCTTGGGGACTTCACTAAATGCATTGTTAGGGCCTTTCCCATATATTTGTTCCTTAGGGTAAAAATGAGGGAATTCAATCTGGGGGATGATCACACAGTAGAGAAGACAGACAACCAGGTTCCCAGAGATGCTGCCAACCTAGAAGACTGAATTTAGAGGTGACTGGAAGTTTAGAGGTGACTGGAAAGCATTCTGACTTCCATTGGTGATGGAGGAATCATAGAATGAGGGTGGCATTGTGGATATTTGATACCAGCTTCTATAGGAGAGGTCCCACATCCATTGTGTAAATGCCAAGAAAAGAATCCCCTCTGGAGAACAGGTATTGATATACACACGAGTGGTTGTAGAGTGTGGTAGAAAGAGCATATGCTTTAACGTAATAAAGAACCAGTGAAATCCCAAAGTCCTCTTACTAGTCCGATGACCTTGGGAAAATTGTTTAAGATCAGTTGGCTTCAGCGACCTCATCTGTAAAATGGGGACAATACCTACCTCATGGGGTTGCTATGTAGTTTAAAAGCAAATGCCTGGTATGCAAAGTGTCTACTAAACTAGATGGTCAATAAATATTAGTTTCCTCTCCTCTCTCCTCTTTTGTTTCTTTGATGAGAAGTGAAAAAGAAAAAGATGATCAGCTTCATTCACTGCAGAGAAAGGTGGCCGGAATGCCAGAGTGATATTGTGATTCTGATGCAGGAGCCGAGGGAACCAAGATTTCTTGTCAGGTGACACGCAAAATTCAGAGTTCATGGAAGCCTCATTTACTAGTTTATACATTTCTTGGGGGCAAAGGGTTGATCATATATTATTTGTCCCTGTATTCACACAGTTTGCTGAATGGTCGAAAGTGCAGATGATACCAATCAAGCTTACAGGTGCTTTCACCTGGGCATAGCTTTGCACTTAGCAGATGCCAAGGAAAGAAAGTTTGAATATGGATGGCTTGTTCTGAAAGTTTAGTTGTAGACTAAAAGAAAAGTTTCGGTTAAGCAGTCTTCAAGAGCTGAAGAGAAGAATGTTATTGATAGAGAGTGGTGATTGGTATGTGGGCTGGCTAGTAAGTGCCATTACATAAAAGAGTCTAATTTCCTGCTCTGTATTATTACCACGGGTTCCAGATGGAGAATTGGATCATAAGTTTAATGAACCCCTCTTGTAAGAATTTGTAGTAGATAGGAGGGTGGTTTTCATCAAGCTTAAGTGGTAAGGACAAAGGGACAAGATCTTAGGTTGTCATAGGAACCTCTTTCCACTCAAGGACCATCTGAAGGATTAAATAATGACCATGGTGCACACTGACAAGACTAAGGACCATACAGTCGGGTAGAGAACAAAATGAAAAAGAAAATGAGGGGGAGTAGGAGACAGGGAAAGCAAGAAAGGAAAGAAAAAGGTGATATCACTAGCACCTTTAATCACTCCTTAGTCATGGTTTACCAATCTCAGAACCCTCAGCATTTTCTCTTTTTACCATTTGAGCATGTATTCTCCAGCTACAGTCAGGCAACAGACATTTACTAAGTTCTTGTTCTGTACCATATAATGTGATAGGTGCTGAGAGTGATACAGACATGATCAGAACATGGTTTGAGAGTAAAGGAACTTTGAGTCTGGCACAGAATGTAATGGCTTTATGCCAAGGTGGTATGAAAAATACCAAGACAGGTGTTTAAGCCAAATGCTAGAATTATTAATAGAAGAAGCAGAGAAGGATTCCTTGAGAAGGTAGCATTTGAGCTGTTCATTGAAGGATGCTAAGGACTTTAGTAGTTGCGATTGGAAGAAGGCAAGGCAGAAGGAGTGGACTGAGCCAAAAGAAGAGTAGAGTAAAATATGAATAAAATAATAGCAACCTCCTTTTTACCCTGTTTTCTCTGCACTGGGCACTGTGCTAAGCACTCTAGATGCATTACCTCAGCTAATCCTTACAATAACCCTATGAGGTTAATAATATTTCATTATTATCCCTATTTTATAGATGAGGAAACTGAAGCCAGAGAGGCTATATAAATTTTCCAATGTCACTCAACTATGAAGTAGTAGAGCCAGGTTTTTAATTTGGGCCTATCCAAGTCCAGAGCCCATGCATGCAATTAACCAATATAGCATTTGCAGGTCAGCTCATGGAAAGCAGTGAAAACAGTGTGGCTAGAGCACAGAGCACATGCAAAACAGGAATGGGAGAGGAGACTGGAAAGGCAGCTGCAGCCAAACTGGGGAGCATATTTCCTGGCAGCCTAAGGAGTGGGGGTTGGATCTTGTAAACAATGAGAAACCATAGGAAGTTTTAAAGCAGTGGAGTAACAGTCAAAGTGGTGCTTTAGGAAGATTAATCTGTCTGGAGTGTGGAGGATGGATGGAAGAAGGGAGTGACTTCTGGGAGATAGTTAAGAGGCTATTGCAATACAATAGTCCAGGTGTAGGGGAGTGTACACACTTTTCTTGAACCAAGAAAGCCAAAGCAGGGGATGGATAGAGGAGAGACATTGTGAAAGCGGGAAGAAAAGAAGTCCATGGCCAACTGGATGTGGAGGGGTAGAAGTGGTGGTGAGAGACTGGGAGAGGTAGGAATTAAACAAGGGACAATGAGGCTTGGAGGCTTTGGGACCAGAAGAACAGTGATGCCAGTGACAAGGTTTGCGGATAGCTACCCTGAAGAGAAGTTTCAACTCAAGATTGAAGCTGGGAGAAATCCCTAAAAAGTGACCCTTGCAACTATGGAAATGAATGAGATCAACTTGGGGAGAGAGAAAAACCAAGGGTAAAATACTGGGGGGGGGGTGCTTCCACTGAGCTGGCGTGGCATGGAGGGACAGTTAATGATGGGGAAAGGCAAAAAGAGGTCATGGGGAAAGGGGAAGAAACAGGAAATTATGAGAAAGGGATTTCTAGAAGGTTGAGAGATCAACATTGCAAATAAAGTAGAAGGGTCAGAGAGAAAGAAGGATGAGAAAATACTATCGATTTTGGTGAGTAAAAGATCTTTAGTGATCTACAGGAAGCAGTTCTAGGAGAGAGCCAGATTTCAGGGGATGAAGAAGGGAGAGAGCAGGGGTGACAAATTGGAGATCAGCAAGTGTAGAAAATTCTCAGGAGAAATTTTGTGGTGAAATTAAAGGAGCAAAACAGATACTTCAAGGGTGCTAGGACTATAAAAAGGTCATTTTAGGGTAGGGTAATCAGCATATTTGTGAGCTGAAGGGAAATGTCTGTTAACTAACACTTGTTAGTGCAGATGTAAAGATTATAGACATGGGATGAGGTCAAGGCTGATAGTGGCTGGAATAACATCCCGATGGAGGTGAGAAGGAACAGGTTCAATGGCTAGGTGGAATGTTTGCTTTGGCAAATATGGAGGTGGTATTTTCCTTGGAAAATGTAAAGAGCCATAAATGACTTCAGGAGTTTTGCAGGGCTTTGCCTTGAAGGAATATGTGAACATGTTAGTCCACAGATCAAAAGCTACCTCACCTCAGGAGGGCATCTCACCGGTTGGTAGCGATTTGCATAGCGTCACTGTCTCAGACCTGAAGGCTGCTTGTGCCTGACGCCTCTGTAGGACAAGGCTCAGTATGGGGTCACAGGTTGAGAACTGATCAAAGAGTGCCCGTCTGGCAGACACCTGCAGCTAGAAACAATTGGCCTAAGGGACAGTTCCTACTTTACTCCTGACTACCTGTCTCAATCAATAAAAAACTCGATAAAGAAATATAGAGCCACTATATTTCTGTTTAGCCTTTCTACTAAATGATAATTTTACCTTAAGACTTAGAAGTTTATGTTAGAAGATTTTGTAACTGTTTGCCAGTGTAAATAGAGTTAATTAAGGGATCTCTAGAAGCTTTAGGGGAGACTTTAAACCTAAGGGAACTACCTATTATTATGTAAATCTGTTACCTCTTGCAACTGATTGCTGCACCAATAAATACTGATGCGTGACTGCACTCATGGCTTGACAGTTCACAGGCATGCTGGAGGACCCCCTGACTCCCCATCTTTAAAAACTATACTTTCATTTCTGTGTATTCTTTTTACTCTCTATTTTCTATTTCAATAATTTCCATATCCCTTGCAATGACCCCAGCCAAAGGGACCCTATTTTTGCTGGGAGCGTAGCTAACTCCCTGCAGAAAAACTTTGGCAAGCCATATCTACTGAACTAAACATATGCATGCCTCATTATCTAGCAAGTCCACTCCTAGGTATATACCCAAGATAAATGAGTATGTCTGTTCACCAAAAGACATAAACAAGAATTTCCATATGACATAGAAAACTAATGCAATCATAAAGGTTAAAAGGCCTATCTGAGTCCACTCAGGTTATAAATGGTTGGGCTGAGATTTGAACTCAGGGGCTGTCTCACCACAAAGTTTTTTTCATTTGTGTCTAAAACCACAACACCTTCAAAGGCTACTGGATACTGTTTACAGGGCCAGTACTTCACATATATCATTGCTAATCCTCACAATCTTGTAATATGTGTATTATTGCTCTCATTTTGTGGGTATTGAACTAAGGGCCCAAAATGGAGGGTATATTTTTCCTGAGAGCTGAGATGTAAACTTAGTTTTGCCTGACTCCAAAATCCATGTTTTCTCTTTCATCAAGGAATGGAGGTTTTTCTCAAGGTTTGAGAAGTTTTAAGGAGGTATGGTGGGCTGATGTAGTTGGAAACATAGAAAGGGTTAATAAAGATTCCTGGCTTGCCTGGTCATTATTGCCTGAAAGGCAGAGAGCAAAGCTAGCCAAATGATGCCCTCCCCCATTTTCTATTTATGAGCCACTCACTTTATTATAAGGACCTGGGAACCAAGGATGGCTCTAGGCATACTGGTGAAGTAGCAGTCACTCACCTCCTTTGTCAAGCCTCTCAACAATTGTAGGCAACCTTCTAACACATATTTAAAACACACATAAATATACATGTATGCATGCATGTGTGCAGGCATGGAGCTCTAAAGCTGTTTACTTAACAATATAACTTTTCGCTGCAGAGGAATTGTTAAATACTCAAAGAAATGTTCATTTTAAGGGTGGCTTCAGCCATTCAATGCAGTGACACAGATTGAGAACTATCCCTGACACCGACAGTATCAGAACACCACTAATTCCCCCACATCGTAATATTTTCTCCCCACAGAGCTCCCTCCCTGACCTTGAATCATTAATCATTAATAAAAGCAATTTTGGGAAGAGAGATCTTAGCCCAGGTAGACTGAGCCCTGGAAGACAAGACAAGTTTTGAGGACACCAAGGTGAATGTAGAGGCTCTGACCTTTGCTAGGTCTTCCCTTACTCCCAAACCAGAACCTTGCAGCGCAAGCCCTATTGCTCTCTCTGTCCCTTCCTCCTCTCCCTTTCCTCCCCCTTCCTCCCCCAAGTCAGGTGTCTCAGGCGCAGAAGATGAGAATTAGTTGTCATGGTAACCTGTAACTGTGCCTGATAGCCTCTTCTCTCAGCCAGTTCTAGGCCCTGGACATCTGTTCTCGGTTCACCTCTTCTAATGTTCCCAAATCTAAGTCCAGGCTCATATGCCAAGATGCACAGTATCTGTTCGTAGGTGATGAAGAGGCCCTCACCTGCATCCAAGGCAAGAGAAACAAGAAAGAGGGGATGGAGTAATAGGAACTGTTGCTTTGAAGGCACTCTCAGGGGACATGGGAAGCAAGGGCTACTAATTAAAGTTAATTAAGGGCTTACTACATGCCAGCCATAGTAATGTCTTGTCCCTTATTTCATTTAATTCTCTCCAACAAACTTATGAAGTAAGTATCATTATGCCCACTATACAGATGAAGGAAATGGAAACTCTGAGAGGCAAAGTGACTTGCCTAGTATTGGACAGCTGTGATTTCAACTTAGTTTTGATCGGAGTTTCCAAAACCCATTTTTTGGTATTACATGATAGTTCTTCAATATTTTTTTTGGAAGGAAAAGAAGAGCTACAGAGTAGTGTTTCCTCAGCCCATGTGCCTATGAACCCCTCATGGCTCTTCCCCAGGAATAGACCCCTTCCTTCAATTGCCTTTCCTCCTCAGACAGCTTCTCCTCCATAGACTCCTTCCTCTTTCCTCCATAACCTCTTTCTGTCCTCCTGAGGCACACCACAATTTCCCTCTGGCCAAACCCTCACTTTCCCCACGTTCTCAGGTAGATCCCTAATATTTTCTTTCCTAAGGGATATCTTTCATGGCATGGGAAGGAGAGAAAGATGGGCTAGTTTCCTGACATAGACAGAACAGAGGACACTTCTATTTGTTTCCTATTGCTGCTATAACAAATTGCCACAAATTTAGTGGTTTAAAGAAATACAAATTTGTTCTCTTACAGTTCTGGAGGCCAGAAGTCTGAAATCAGTTTTACTGGGCTGAAGTCCAGGTGTCAGCAGGGCTTTTCTCCCTCCAGAGGCTCTAGAACTGCCTTTTCCAGCTTCTGGAGCTACATTTCTTGTATTCCTTGGCTCAAGGCCCTTTCCTTTCATCTTCAAAGACAGTGGCATAGCATCTTCAAGTACGGCTTTGCGTCTATCATATTGCCTTTTCTTCTATATTCAAAATTCCCTTTGCGTCCCTTTTTTAAGGACACTGTGATTACATTTATGGCCCACCCAAATAATCCAGGATAATCTTCCCATCTCAAAATCATTTTTTAATTTCAGCATATTATGGGGGTACAAATGTTTAGCTTACATATATTGCCTTTGCCACACCTGAGTCAGAGCTTCAAGCATGTCCATCCCCAAGACAGTGCACACCACACCTATTAAGTGTGAATATACCCATCTGCCCTTTCCAGTACCACCTGCCCGACACCCAATGAATGTTTCTTCTATATGTGCACATAAGTGTTGATCTAATCTTTGTCAAAATCGTTAATGTAATCACATCTGCATTATCTCTTTTGCCATAAGGGTTAATATTTGGAGTTCCCAGGGATTAGGACCTGGACATCTTTGGGGGCATTATTCAACCTATCACAGTATCCAAGGCACTCAGTTGTACTCTTATAGTGGGAACTAGTTGCCTTGTATTTCTGGAGTGGATGAACCAGGGCCTCGGGAGTTAGAGTAGAATGTGTAAACATGGCCGAAGTTAGGAGAGTTAATAGAAACTTGAGTTTGGCTGAAATGAAGCCAAGTATGGAGCTGGTGATTCCTGGGAGAGGTCTTTTTACTTGCACACTGCCCCTACAGAGAAGCAGCAAGGAAGGTAGGACTTAGAGGTGAAGGCTTCTTCTCTTCTCCTTTCCAAAATGATTGCCTTATTTGTTCTTCTCTCTTGCTTGAGTTCTTTGTCTGGCAGAGAAAAGTTGAGAAAAGGGTGATAGTCTGGCACAAAGGGAGGAGGCTAGAACTCTTCTCTTGCTGACCACTACTCTCTCTCTCTCCAACTCCGGATTCAATCCTGTTCCCCACCCTTGTTGCCAGTCAGGTACCTCCTGCTCGCTGGGAAGTGGGGCTACAATGAACTGAAGCCCAGGTTAATGATTAGAGAGTGTATAAAAGGAGGTTTCTTTAGGAGAAGCTCTCATATCAGCCCCCATCAGGCCAGAGGAAAGCCTTCTCTATCAGGCAGTCTCAGAGAGGCATGGAATCTGGGACAGCTGCCAAGCAGAGTGACCAAGTGTTACAGAGTCATTCCTTGATAACCATTCACTTCTCTTCCTTGGCACTGAATATTGCTATCTTGTGCATGGGAAACTTCAAAAGCCCCTTTCCACAAGTTCCTCTGCCAGATGCTTACCTTAAGGAACAGCCTTAGTCACACTTGGCAGGTCTGGGCTAAAGCCCAGTCAAAAAAGTAGAGAATGAAAATTTGGGAAGCTCAGATTCTGAAAACCAAGGAAAGACAAGTTGGGGTGGGAGTATGGGGGTGTGCCTGGTCCTGGACTAAATTTTCATGGTATTGGAGTGTCAGCAGCAGCATCACAAGCTCAGTAAGGTTTTGATTTATGAGCACCAGATGCAGAGTTGTGAACTGACATTTTTTGTAGAGTTAGCAGCTGGCTTCCCATATTTTGTTCCTGTTCCAGGACATCATCTATTATATTGCTCAATGCTCCTCCTTATATAAAAACTCATGACAAATTCTTCTCCAAGATTAGGGCCAGGAAAAAGTTTGTTTCTCCTACTGAACTGTCTCCTTTCTTCTGCCAGACAATGAAAGCAATGAAAAGGCAGCCCCCCTCCACACCCTAGCCCAAGGGTTGATATAAACTCTCCAGCTGTATGAGTTTTGAATCTGCTGATAGGAAGAATATCAGAGGTGATGGAAAATCCAAGGGGAGTGCTCATAGTTCACTTAAAATTCAGGAACCAGGGCAAGCCACACTTTGTGAAGGGAAGGACTGATTATCCATATACTAAGACCAAATGGGGAATCCAGAGAATTCCCAGGCAATGATGATGGCACCAAAAAATTCCAAGCTTAACCATGCTGAGCCTTGCTGAAACCAAGTTTCTCTAGCAGAAACTTAGGAGCTGGGCCTGGCCACTAAGGTTATTAAGAGCTGGGAACATGTGAGAGATAGATCTCAGAAAGGTTTTTGCCTCAAGTATCACTGATTTGGAGGACAAAGAAGCTCTGGAAAGTGGTGGCACTCAGACAGATAAAAGGCCTAGTTGTCCATGGGATGTCCATAAAGATCTCCTGGTCTGATAGCCCCACAGAAGTCCACTGAGCCCCCTACAATAGGCTCCAGGAGATATTTGACTTTCTATTTATTTATTTTTGATATTTGACTTTCTAAATCCCACTAACTCCCGAGACCAGTTCAATTATACTTTCCTGCAACCCCTTTTAATCTACTATGAAAAAATTGGGTCACATGGCAGAAATCCATATGAAGAGCAGCATGAATGATATTATATTATCACAAGAAAAGTGTAAACATCGTGTTTTGATTTTCACCTTGGTTGCTAGGAAACTCAGTTCTAAATTGTATGCTTGATTGTTTAAGCATTCTAGAAGTATGGTGGGGCATGGGGTGGGGGTTCAGTATATTTTGTCACCATCTCCTTCTGTTTCTACTGTTTTTTTTTTCTTTGTTAACAGATTTTGGTCTAATTATACCAAGAATTAACCAATTATAAACTCCCTCAAATTCTTTTTGAAAGTAAGCAGGAAATAAATAAGCATATAGATATGATATTTTCTTTGTAAGCTGGTCAAATTTTTCATACACCCTTGCTCAGGTTTAATGTGACAGGAGTATTGACCTTGACTCAAGCTGTGCTCACCTTTGTTCTTCAGATTTGTTGTTATTGGCCATGGGGGGTCTGGGCCAGTGTACGCCCTGCTAGCAGTCTACGGAGTTACTGCTGCAAAGGAAAGAAAGTACCTCATTTTGTTAGATGCTTTTATTACCCTTGGCATCGCAATAATACTTTCCTCAGGTTTCTTGCCTTGGGAACACCTAATGGCAAGATGCTTTTGATACTTCAGTAACTAAAGCTCCTTTAATAGGATCCATGATGGACCTGCCTTGTTTTGTTCTTTAGTGAAAAATGTTATAAGGAAGTTGCAGTATATATTTTGTTGGTAACGATGCCTTAAGCTATTAAGGCCATTTGTTATTTTCTGAAAGCAAGAGAGAGAATGCTCACTAATAAAATTCACTGCACTGCAGGTAGCTCAAAGTTTCTTTCCTACAAAGTGCCCCATAGCTCTCGTGGGTCTGCCTCCCTCCTTCATCTTTCTTATGCCTTTGTAAGATGGGGAGGGGACATGGCTCTTTTAGTGCTGAGGAATTGGACTCTGTCTGAATCCCAAATAAGTCACAAATAAGAGCCAACTTGAGGCAAACTTTATGTCCCTCTCTCCTCACCCTGGCTCCCTTGTTTGCTTCTGTCTGTGTGCAGAGTCCAGCCTCTTTGGGCCACTGATTCTGGCATCTCCCTGAAGACTCTGTCCTTTACTCTATTCCTACTCCTTGTCCACGATTCAGGCATTGAAGTTCCCCTTAACCCAATTTCTCCTCGAATTGAAAATGCAAATGTGCCTGCTTTATTGTCTGTATGTGTTAAGCTTCTACAAGAGGTTTTGTGCTAGGCACAGTTCTCTGGATGGGGAAGTGTGGGAAGATTGGGGCGTGGGGAGTAGAATGGCCTCTGAACTGCCCACTGGTGAGCAGCTGGAGTGCTTTGCACTCTTTAGGGCTGTGACTGGGGTGAGGACAGCAGAAGCGGTGGATGGGGACAGAAGCAGGAAGAAGTACCATAGATATTTTGTCATGGAGCCAGAGTGAGGTGAACTGGAGAACTGAGAGCCATCTGAGGGAGAAGCAGCTGTGATTTCCATCTCACTCCAGATCTCTGGGGACAATATTGTCTTTACAATTCTACTGTCATAAAGGACTTGAGCTCCTAGGTATGGGAAAAAGTATAAAAGGAGGTGGCAAGGGAGAAAGGCTGTGGGTTTCCCATTTCCCTTCCAGACCAAATCCAAGACATAAGGAATATGTAATTTTCCGTACATGCAATGCTGTGTGATGTTTCACACGGGGACCAGAGGCCAGTTCTACGTGGGTAGGGCTCTGGGACAACTCTGTGTGTTAATAGTTAACCTGTAGTACTAATTGAAGATGTTTATTTTTCTAGCTTCTATTTTTAAAAGCCACTGGAAGTTTGGCAATATAAAAGTTTCAACTTTGACATCTAACTGATTAAACACCCTTTGGAGGGCTGAAATTTTATAATCACTATCTAACTGGACTCAAGTGTATTAAAAGTAGAGGTTTTCACAGGGGCAGGCAAGAGTGGTGGCGGTATGCAGTCCATGGATCAACAACTGGCTTCTTTTAACAAAACATAAAAGCTATTTCTAGCTGAAATTCTCAGAAACACTATAGGAAATTAATATAACTGATTGATGTGATCTCATCTAATAGAAATGGGAGTTGAAGCTTTATCCCTCTAGAACAGGTGATTAGAGGCAAATGAGGGGCAGGTTCCCATGGCAACCATTTGGCTATCTCAGACCCAAAGGAGGCCTCTGAAGGGGAAGCTTTGAGAAGGAATATGGGTTTTTAAAGGGAAGAAGGGAACAGATATCGGACTTTTGTCTTTTGGGGCCATGCTGGGGTGCTTAGGGGATTAAGTTGATATTGAGGCACATCTACGGTTATTCTGTGAGTTCTGGGGACAGATCTTAGATACTATTCCAGCCCCTTAAAGCTGGGGGATCACTCCTCCATTTGGTTACTCCCCTCTCACTAGCCTTCTGTGAGGGGAGGCAGTACTGAAAGAAAGCCAGGTATCTTTGGACAATCCTGCAAACCTTCTCGAGGCTGTAGTGGGTGTCCGTGTCAGGTGAATCCAGCATGCTTAGATCCTTCCACTCTCTTGACAAAGATGCCCTCTCCTTCTTGAACTTGTACAGCCTACCATTCTAGCCCGCGATGGGACTGTGGGAGTCTTTGGGGTGGCAGTGCTGTGCTGAGAGAGATGGAGCAGGATATCAGACTTCCTTGAGTGAAGGGGTGTGGCTGAAAGCTTTCTGTCCACTCCCTCTTAGGAGATTAAAGTCCTATTTCAGGGCAGCCACCAGGGGTTAGGAATATAATTCAAAACCAGGGGGCACTGCTCTTGTTACTCTGAGGACTTTTCTAGCTTCCTCTGATCACTCCTAAACTACAATCTCTGCCCTACCAGCCCCTCTCTCCCTTCTTTTCCATCCTCTTAGTAGTAAAGTATTACAAGGTTTCCTGTTATTTTGTTTCCCTAGCTATTTTCACTTTTCCATGGTTCCACTGCCTGCTCCTATCCACCCTTCTCCTCCTCTCACATACACTCCCAAGGCCTTTGCTGACATCTGAGATGTCAGATTTGATGACATGTATGTTTGTCTACCCCTGGAATCTCAGAGGCCCTAAGGGATCCCTAATATTAAGGCCAACAGTGACACTGGAGGACAAAGACTGGGGATAGGTATAACATTTTCTAAATTCCTACTTTGTGCTTTCACATATGTTAACCCACTGAAATTGCAAAATAGCTCAGTAGAGTAGACATTTAATCATTCCCATTCTGCAGATGACGAAATTGAGACTCACAAGATTCACATGATTTGCCCAAAGGATTGGAGTTTGTAAGTGGCAGAATCAGGATTTGAATCCCACTCCTCTGGCTCCAAATCTGATTCTTCTTCCACTCCATTAGGAGATTGTTGGGACTTGAGGACCACGTGTTCTCAGGAGCAGATGCTATTCTTGGCTCCCGAAGGTGCTAGATAGTGGAAAAAGGATTTTGGAAGACTCATTCTGTTTAACTGTTAAAACCCCAGGGCCTTTTCAGAGAGACTTTACAGAGGGGTTTTACCTTGGGTCCTCTAATCTGTTTTCACTCAGGGTGATGGCAAGTAATTCATTCTCAGTCTTCCACTGAAGAATACTTGATTCTCATCATAGCCCTTGAATTACCTGAGCTAGGAGTTCTCTCCACTCTGGTTTCTTGACTTCCATTCATTCATTCCTTCATTCACTCATTCATTCATTTGTTCAACTTCATTGAGTATTTCTTGGGTGCCAGACACTACGCAAAGAGTTTGAGATTTATTGATGATAAAGCCATAGTTCTTACTTTTCTGATGGATTCAGAGACCTCAGTAGATAATGGCAATGAAATATGGTAAGAGAAATGACAGAGGTATGATCTGATTTGTAGCATGGAAACTTCAACCATAGTGGGGAATGAGGCAAGTTGTAGGGATTTATCTTTGTAGGAATCAACTTTTCCTGGCTCCCAGTTACACCCTCCCCACTTTCCTTCTCCAGTTTCCTATGGGTAGCAAATACTCAACGTCACTATTTTATTTTATTATAAAAATTGAGTTGTTTTTGGTGGGAGATGGGAAGCTATGTTCATCATATGAATCATCAATTGGAGTCTGTCGAGAAAAATATAATGCTCAAATGCTTTTTCCCGTTAAAATTCTGGGCAATATTCTAGGAAATTAGCCCACAACCAACTAATGTGATCCCTTCTAACAGAAATAGTCCCATACAAATACATCCAATGAGTCTAGAGAGCTCTGATTGCCTTGGTACATGAAGTAAGTGGAATGTATTGTTTTGATTAACCTGCTTTGTATATAAATGTCCTTGCTTCAGAACATGATCTTTTAGTGATGTCCTCTATACAACTCTCTTCCTGTGTCTTTCTCTCTAGAGGTGAGCGCCCATGTGTACTGCAGTGACCTTTTCTTCTCTCTAATCTCCCTCTTTGAAAGCTTGTTTTCTCTGATTGTTTTTCTTGGAATAGACCTGGTATAAAAATTCGCACTGTGGTGTGGTGTGAATGGATGAAAGCAACTTAATGCCATAACCTTTGTCATCATGTATTTGGATTTTAATGAAGACCAGCCACTCAATTTGGAGACATAAGTCCTTTTTTTTAAAAATGTCCATGCCCACAATCAATGGATTTTTCAAAAACCAGTACAAGGCCCCAAATTCCAGATCTTGTAAACTTAAGATTCTAATGGGAAAACTTCAGGCACCAGTAAATTTGACATATGGGGAAATATTTTAGAGTAGAGGGGAACTCTTTTTCTTCCCTAACAAGTCTAAACTCTGGCACAGCTGCTTGAGGTGACATTTGTAAATTTCCCCATTTCAGGAAGTACTTGTGGTTCAGCTCATCTCTTACTCCTTTGCAGTCAGCTATTGAACACTCCTAGTCCATGCAGAATGGAGCTGAGAACTGAAGATGAACCTCCATTGTCTTTGGGGTATGAAGATAGGGAAGATATTATGGTGCTGTTGGATAACAATTGATTGGATTCTAGTTCGTTGTTAAGACAAGAATCACTTGGCCTCTTCCCATACATGAATTCTGTGGGCAGGCAAGCTCATATTTCAGCTCACACGTACCTGTGGCCAAATGTGATCTTGCACATGCTTGATGACAAAGGGATTGTGGGGGGATTGCTGAAAGATGAGTAATGATGATAATGTCTTACCATGTTTCAGACATTGTGCTAAAAGGAGTATACATCGTCACAACCTCTATATGAGCTACGTATTATTGTCATTTTAAAGATGAAGAAACAGAAACTCAGACATGTTCGATAAATTGCTTAAGGTCACCCAGAAATGTAAGAGGCAGATTTGAACCTCAGTCTTGATCCAGAATCTGTGCTTTTAAAAAATCACTGCACTGTACTACTTTGTATGGGAGAAGATAGATGGCTGAGGTACAGTATTCCAAGCTGGACAGGGACACAAGCTTGAACAATGTCCTAGGAGTAAGAATGGGCAAGAGGTGCCACAGGGATACTAAGTAGCCCAGTCCAGTGTGACCAGAGGCAAGAATTCTTGTAGGATGATAGAGGAAAGAATTCCTGCAAGGGTTGCCTGGGGTCATGTTCTGGAGGGTCCAAATGTTGATCCAAAGAATGTATCCACTATCCTCTATCTAGTATTTCAATTATTAAATACCATGTTTCAGGAGCTAAAGTTGTTTTCAGAAAATATAAATGAAAATATTTTCAGAATTATACAGAAGCCTTTGGAGATAAATAAAACACTAAAGCCCTAACAGAAGCATATGTAATAAAAGTAATCATTCAGCACCATGAGGCATTAGATGAGGTCTATCGTGAATTGTTTTCCCTATGCACGTCACAAAGAAAACGTCCAGTATTGTGATTACCAAGGTAATTTGTTTTAAGGTTAATAGGTGGTTGGAGAAAATGATATTTTGTTGTGTTCCATTCTACTGGGGCCAAAAGGTTCTGTTTGGGCTATATAGCATTTACAAAGGAGGTACTGGTCTAATAATCCCCAAATGACAATCCTGGTAACATCACAAAATGACTTCTCTTGTTGGCTGGAACAAATGGGATTCTAGGTAATAATGGAAATAACTACTTATGTGGCACTCCCTGGCCTGGGAGACCAAGGGCCTGGACTCCAATTCCAGTTCTGCCACTAATTAACTGTGTGACCTTGAAACAGTCAGTTTCTCGTGACCTCAGTTTTCTCACTTATAAAATGTGGTAGTTGCAGTACAGTCCCTGGCTGCCTTTGTCACTTTTCCTTTTGTGTTTTTTCAAATGTATTTTTAAAATTTTAGGAGAATATGTGGATCTTTTCTCATTGTAAAATGTTATATAATACCAAAATCCCACTTCAACCCCCTACTTCATTTCTCTTCCAAGACAGAAATTATGTTTGTACCGTAATCTTCTAGGCAATTGTTATGTATATATAGACATACAGATATGTGCAATTTTGTGGGGTTATTTTTAAAATAAATGATATCAAACTGTATGTGTTGTTCTGCAAGTTGAATTTTTTTCATTGAAAAGCATGTCTTGGGGATATATTTATGTCAGTACACATAAATCTCTCTCATTCTTTTTAACCGCTGCATAGTATGCATATTATAGTACCATCATTTGTTTAGTTATTTTTCCACTGATTCATATTTGTTTAAAAATTATAATAGTTGCAATTCTGCAGTGAACAACTCTGGACATCTCCTTGTATATATGTGCAAGTGTTTCTTTAGGCTATATTCTTTGATGTGGAATTGCTAGGTTTCAATATTTCCGTTTTATTAAACACTGTCAAATTGCTCTCTAAACTACTAGTGCCAATTTGCTGGCAGTTTCATTACAAGTTGATCAACACTTGATGTGGTCAGACCTTTTCATGTGCCAATCCAATGGATGGAAAAAGTATCTCTGGTTACTTGTAGGGTTGAACATTTTTTCCTATGTTTATTGTCCATTTGCATTTCCTGTTCATTGATAAGTTGCTTATTCATACCCCTTGCCCATCTATTTTAATGGGTTGTTTACATTTTTGGTATTGATATAGAGGATTATACTTTTTATATTCATATAAATGTATTCATTGATAACTGTAAAATCAAATTTAAATTATAATTATGTTATTATGGAATACAATCTCATTTCTTAACTTTGCTTGTAGTGAATATTGTACAGTAAAAATTCTTAAGCCTGTCCAATTTATCCATTTTTTCTTTATGATTTCTGGGTTTTGAGTCTTGCTTAAAAAGTCTCTTCTCCTAAATAAGTCTCTTATTTCTACTATATTTTCTTCTAATAACATAAAAGTTTTGCATTTTTATCGAGCTCTTTAACACATCTGGAATTTATTTTTGTTTATATTGTGAAATAGGAATCTCTGTCTCTGACTCTGTCTTTATGTCTCTTTCTTTGTGTGTGTGTATATATATGTGTATGTATATAATATATACATATATACACAGACATATATTTTTTCCTAATCACCATGTGTCCTAACAACATTTATTGAAGAGTTTATCCTCTCCCTACTGATTTGTGATATTTCTTTATAAATCATATATTGAATTTCCATTAATTTACATGGATCTAGTTTAGGACCATATGTTCTATTTTACTGATCTCTTTGACTATACCTATATCAATGCTATGCTACCTGAATAATTCTAGCTTTCTAACATATTTTGATATCTGATAGAATAAATCTTTTGTTTTTGTTGTTTTCTCTTCCAAAATTGTCTTGGCTATTTTCATACAGTTTTTCAGATGAATTTTAGATTCAGCTTTAAATTCTAGAAACATTTTTACCTGGATTTTGATTGTATTTAACTTACAGAATAATTTGGACAGAAATGGCATTTTATACAAGACCAGTGCTCTCACCCCTGAGCTAGGGAGCCAGAAATGACATTTTATAACAGTGATTTATCCCATCCAGGAATATTATAAGTTTCTTGACTTATTCAGTTCTTCTTTTAAGACCTTCAATAGAGTTTAGAATTTCCTTAAATAGGTCTTGAATATGTCTTATTAGGTTTATTCAGGTTGGAATATATTTTATTATATTTCTTTTTAAGTATTTCATTATTTTTTCCTATTGTGAACAAAATTTTTTCCTGTTATATTTTCGAATTGGATGTTTCATTTATTTTATTCATTCAACAAATATTACTTGCGTGCCTATAATGTGTCAGACACTGTGTTTGGCCCTAGAGATCAAAAATGAACAAAATAGACTTTTTCTTTTTGAGTTCTAGTAAGTTTTTATTAATTTATTTGGCCTTTTCAAGGCAAATAGTTATATTTTGTCCTAATATTTGTATTTCTTACTTCCTTTTCTTATTTCATTGAATTGGTTTGAACTTCCAGTATAATGTTGAATAAAAACAAAGATAGTGGTCATCTTTTTTTGTTTCTGACCTTTATGGAAATTCTCCTGTTTTATCATTAAATGTGACATTTGCTCTATATTTATGGTAGATGCCTTTCACAAATTAAGGATATTTTATTCTCTTCCAGCTTTACCTAAAATTTTTATTAGGAATATCGGTGTTAATTAGATCTATGCAAAACACTCAGGTATGTTCCTGAAGATTCAGCTGAATCAAAAGTTCTTGGGGATCACTCTAGCCATTGAATTTCTAACCATTCAGTCATTATGATTATATTGACACTGACACAAACTGTTATTAAGAAGTGATTTTTTGAGTACAACTCTACTCATTTCTTATTATATACATTTAAGTGCTAATTTAATCAAAGTTTTAAGAATGGAAACATGCTTGAATTGTATAAAAGAACTCTGAGGAATCACGGAAGAAATGCTAATAAAACTTTAGTGGACAGATCAAATAAACTATAAGACAGAAACTAAACTCCCAAACAACAAAAACAAACAGAACATTAGAGAAAGAGAAATGAAAAGAGTGCAACACTTAAGATTAATTAACTAGAAGTACTAAATTCAAATAGTCAATGAGGTATAATCAACAAGGAAGAGCATCACTTGGGACATATGTGTTACAAAGCTCAATAAGCTCAATCCACTGAATGAAAATAGTAATGTTTTATTAATATGAAAATAAGATCTGCTAGAATGGTTTGTGCCTTGTTGAGAATAGCTAGTTTCATGAAATAATTTGGGGCATCTATTGAGATGATTATATAACATTTTATCTTTCAATCTATTAGTGTAGTAAATTGCATTAATAAATCCTTAATATTAAGCCATATTTATTTATTTCATAGGAAAAACCTCATAAGCCATGATTCATGTTATATTTTTCTTTTAATACGCTGCTGGAGTTGAATTGCTAATATTCTATTTAGTATTCTGCATCTCTCTTCATAAGTGAGATTGGTCCCATAGTTTTTCTTTTTTCTGCTGTTTGTTGAATTTTTTGGCATCAAAATTATAATATGTTAGACTTGAAAAACGAGTTGAGAATATTTCCTTCTTTCTCTATGCTCAAGAATATTTCATAGCGTATAAGAGTGATTTGTTCCTTGAAGATCTGATAGAAGTTGTCTTTTTAAACTTTTGGGCCTTCTGCCTTGTTTTAAGTGTAAATCTATGACTACTTTCCTGATTATTGGTCAGTTCAGGTGTTCTACTTGTTCTTGATTCCATTTTAGCAATTTGTGTTTTCCTAGAAAATAATTCATTATGTATTGATTTTCAAAATTTCATTGTCAATAAAAATATACATAACTACATCTAATACATTAACTATCTTCCACATATATAATTATTTTAGTTACTGTTATAAGCGCCGTTTATTTATACCATCTATCTGTTTTCCTTGCTCAGACTTGTTCAAAGGTTTAATTATTTTAATAGTCTTTTAAAAATAAATTGTTTTAGGGTTTATGGGTCAGCATTATCTTTTTTGTTTGTTTTCTTTTATAATTGTCAAAATTTCTTTAATTTATGCATTTGTATTTATATTCATCTTTACTTTCTCTGAGTTAACCTCGTTGCTCTTTTCCCAACATTTTGAGCTTTCTCATGAATATGATAAGGCTGTATTTTCTCTGAGTGCCATTTTGGCCATACTTGTGGGTTTTGCTATACAGTGCTTTCACTTTTCTCTATTTCTAAATAGTTTTCAATGTTAATTTTTACGTTTGTTTGTTTGTTTGTTTGTTTGTTTGTTTGTTTTTATGGCCTGGAGTCATTGAGAAAGGAAATTTTTAAAAAAATATGTAGAAATTCTTCACATTTTTTTAGTTAATTATTATTGCTAATTTCTAATTGTGTTGATATGTGTTCAGCATATTCAGCCTTAATGTTTTCTGCTTTTCTGAATTTGTTGAAATTTTCTTTGTAGCCTTATACATAATTATACATAGTCACATTCTGTGCATGTCCCAGATGTATTTATAAAGTGTTGATTCTCTGCTTGTTGCAGACATTCAGGTACATAGCTATTATATAAAACTCATTAATTTTGTTCTCCAAATTCTCTTCATCTTTATTCCTATTTGTATTTTATCTGTTGCTGGGTTTCTGAAAGAGGTATGAAAACTCTTCTCATTAATGTTGTAGAGTACCAATTTCTTCTTGTTTTTTATCCATATTTATTTTATTTATTTCAAAATTGTGTTTTTATGAATAGTCCAATGATTGCTATATCCTCCTGGTGGATTATACCAATATGAAATATCCCTCTTGTCCCCTTTAAATTTTGTCTTTGTTTTATTTTACCTGATATTAATATTGCTATACCTATTTTATTTTTGTTGGCATTTTCTTCATATATATTCTCACTCAATTATTTTCAAGTTTCATGTGTCATTTTGTTTAAAGTATGTCTCTTTTAAACAGAATATTGTCAGTTCTTGTTTATTTGTCCAATCTAAGATTGCCTATTATTTAATAAGGTAATTCAACCCATTCTGACATAATATGATTATTGATATTATCCCTACCATATTTTTTTTCACCTTTTCTATTACCATGATTCTTGTTGGGTTTTTATCCCTAACAATTTATGGAATTGGTAGCATTTCCCTATTTTATTATTTGTTCTATAGTAGTGTTTTTGGAAGTTTCATGTTATATCTCACATTCTAGTGGTTACCCTTAATTTCTTAAAAATTACTCCAACACTTATTTTCCATATATTTTGAGAATTTGTGATTATTTATATCTTAATCATGAAAAAGACAACAACCATGGCAACATTTTACCTTCCTTTTCTCTTTTCTCCTAAACCTCATAATGTTTGTGTTGAGATCATCTGGGATTTAGTTCCATATTGTTTTTTTTAAGCAATAATAATTATTTAGATTTAATTATAATTTTATGGGTTCCTTCGCTCCCCATTGTTTCTTTTATTCCACATCATCCCCTCAGATTCATCTTTCATTTTGCTGTAGTACATCTGCCAGTAATTCATTCAAATATAAATTGCAATTGATGAAATATCTGTCTTTGCATGTCTGAAAAATATCTTCCATTTGTAACAGCCCTCACCCCTCCAACTTAAATTTTATTATTTCTTAGTATAATATTCTTGCTTCCAAATTATTTTTCATAAATTTGAAGCTAATCCATTACTAATATGTTTGCTAATATTGAGTATTGCTGATGAGCAATCTGGTACTGGCTTGGTTCTTATTCCTATGTAGGTAGCCTGCTTGTTGCTTTAGAAACTCTCACAAATATCATTTTCTTTATCCTTGGAGTTCTGGAATTTACCATTATGTGTCTTAGGTATGGGTATCTTTTTATTAAGCTCTTTCCCAGTGACTAGTATGTGATTTTTATTAGAAGATTTTTATCTTTCCTCAACTTTGAGAAATTTTATAGAATTATTGGTTTTCAGATCAATTTCCCTTTCAATTTTCTTTGTTTTTCTTTAACTCTTACTTACTCTGTTTCCTTGGGCATTAGTCCTCATTATGGAGTTTGGTGACTCCATTCTGTGGTGCTGGCATCCCCTAAATAGCTGCAGATTTTTGGTTAGTGCTCACTTTGAGTTTTGAGAACCTCTGTTCGCCTCTAGATGACATTTCTTTTTCTCACAGCTTGCACGGTCATCAAGATTTTGAGATAGAACAAGCCATACAGCTGAGTAGAATGTGTAAGTAGCTCATCTTCTGAGTTTGGAGGCTTTCTGTTTCTCCTGCATGTGGCCAACCACTTGGGTCCCTGCTTTGATTCTCCAGCCCAAGCATCCAAAATAATTGTTCTAGCCTGGGGAAACCACCTGTGCTACTCACTACCTGATACCATTAGGCAGAAGAGAATTAAGGGATAAAATGACTCACCTGCTTAAAGTAGGGTTCCCTAACAATTAATGATTTTTCCATGGCTTTCATATACCATCTGTATCTGGGAGGGAGATCTTTTGGAGTCATACCTACCTTACTCAGCCATCCCCTACCAGGTATATTTTAGGCTGTGCTTTTCTCCATTAATCTTATTCTCTTTAACTTGTGACTCAAAAGGATTCCCCCAAATTTATAATATGCAAATAGACTTCTTATTTTTAATTTCTGTTATGGAGATATTAATTTCAAACATATATTTTCTTCCATTCATGGGGATTTGGGGTTGGAGGAAAAACCAGACATGTGAGTCTAGTCTACTTTTAGTCACTTTTTATAGGAATAGGCCAGCTATAGTCATAACTCTCTCTTCACTAGAGAAACACCTACAATACAGAAACAACTTTATAGAAAGTGCTTCATACAAATTGTGAAATTATGAGCAAAGTTTAACAACCCATAAGATGATGGTTTGCGAGGGATGCCCTGGCTCAAAGGGAGTGATTCTAAGAGACCACAAAAAAATGACCTGCGATCGGTTTTAAAGTTTGGTGATGGTAACCCCTGAGTCCAAAATATACTAAAATCCTGGACAACTTTGTAGGCTGATTGTCCTCATAGAACATTGATTTAAGAAGCCTATGGTTGGGGCTTCCATCTCAAAGGAACAAAGAAAAAGGTAGTTTTATAATTAAAACTCATAATATTCAAATCTTAAAAATTCATGGAGTTTGGTCATACTGGAAATGGTAGTGATCATGGAGTTTGGTGGAAATGGGGAGAGAGTGTTTTGCAGTGTCAGAGTGGCTTCATTAAAGACAAAGGGAGAAGTGATTTGCAGCCAAACATTTCAGATTCACTATAAAATTAACATACATGCCTGATGGGTTCTCATTTAATAAAACTGACAGTGGGTGCTTGGTAAAGCACCTAAAGGCAAAACAACTTAATAAAATTAATCTATAGTGCTCTAAGTGCTTAGGTACTGCATGTCTTCGATGATGCATTTTTCATTAAGTGACTGGGTAAATATAATTCTCTACATTAGGAAGTCTGAGTCCTTATCCTTATTCTAATTTATTGAAATTAGAAATAAAGAACATACTTAATGACTCATCGATGTTGAGAAGACAAAGGAGAGGACATGGTTTTTATGGTGGTCTCAGTGGCTAGATAAAGAGGGGTGAGATGAGTCTGGCTGGGCTTGAACAAACAGGAGTTCTTCCAGAACTCATTTATTCCCCCAAGACATCTCTGCCCAAATTGGAGGGGCTAGACAAATTCCACGCTACCCCCATTTATCTCTTCTAATATAGCCTGACCTTTGTATTTCTGTTATACTTCGCAGAGTAATCCCAGCAGGGAAAAGAACAGAGGAGGGGCCGGGCCAACCTCGTCAGTGTTATCTTTGTGCATGTTGCCGGGCGGGCGGAGGTTAATGAGCAAGCACCTGCTTGGGTTAATGTGAAAACGACCCTGGGACCAGAGGCCTCTTATCCCAAAACATATGCTTCATCTGCCTATCCTTTTTACCAGAGGTTTCCAACATTAGTCATTCAGTCCTTTGGAGAAATGGAAATCTCCTTTTAATATGCAAACATTCCTAAGAGGTATAAATTATTTGTGTCTCACAAGTCCTCTCAAGCTCTGGAGTCAGACAGGACTCATGTTCAAATTGTCACTTGTCTTTGGTATATTCTTAACCTGTGTTAGCCACAGTTTGCCCTTCTGTCAAATGGGGATGATAATGACCACCTGAAAGGCTGATGTGTTAAATGAGAAGAGCAAATGTCAAAGTACCTAGGAAAGTGCCTGATATGTAAGAAATGTGTCCTTACCTTCTCCCACTTGATGTGCATCAGCCAACCGAGGAGGTGGCAAGAGTGGGTGCAGAGGTGGCTCCCAAAGAATCTAAAGAAGTCAGGCCCAGGCAGGGAAAGAAAGAAACAGACACGTGGACTCTGCTCAGAATTATGTCCAGCGTCGAGATAACTGTGGATCGAAGGCCTGGAGATAACATGCCGCAGCAGTTCAAGCCTGCTATTAAGTAGCATGATGGCTCAGAAGAGAGCCTCATGGCTTAGCCTTGGCTCTCAACTTTGTGGAGGACTCTACTTATTAGTCTTATGATATTGGGCATGTTATTAATCTCGCTGAGTCTCAGTTTTCTTCTCTGTAAAATTAAGAATATAATAGAGCCCTCCTTAAAGTTACTGTTAGGCTTAAATGAGTTACTATGCATACAGTGGTTGGCACAAAGTAAGTTCTCAGTAAATGTAACTTGTCAATATCATCATGTCAGTCATCACGTCAGTATCCCATTATTATTATTATCTTCTAGGGTTAATAAACTATTTGAAAATTCCAGAGCACTCACTCCTAGAGCCAGATTTTAGATGAATTTGGGGGAAACTGAAGATTTTTTCTGGTGTTATCCTACTTCTTGTTTCAGGATCTTTTTAGGCCTAGTGGTACCCCCTCCCTAAAGGGTTTAGAGTCCTATTTCCCTTTCTAGTCTTTCCTTTTTATTATGTACCTTTTCACAAACTCTGCCTTCAGAGTTTCCTGACTCCAAAAGTAATTCAAATTAATATATGAAAGAAAATTAATTCAAATCCTGCACCTTCCATTACATTTACACTTTTAATAAGGGCAGCCCCTTAATTTCAGAGTCCATTAGTTGTTTTATTCCCTTCAACTCCAGGGACAGATTAGCAATAAACAAGTGGCTCATATACAGACTTTTATGGTCAATTTGTCATACAAACTAGGAAATGAAAAACAGCTTGTGATGGAATGATGGAAGAAGTTCAGATTGACATGACTAGGGCATGTGAGGAATGACCGGGGCCCAAAGAGAAAGATTCTAATAAACCAGCAAAATGACTTTATAACCCCCATTATTCACTGATGTCAAGCCAAAAAGTATAGGCCTGGGTGGTGAATGGGCTTGAAAGTTTATCTGTTAAAATTTGGGTTTCTTTTCAGCCAGGCAAATGCGGTGGAGGCAGTTTGACAATATACATTTTAAAACCCAAATTAAAGGGATGTTGAGGTTCATCTTGACCTTTTACTTTTACCATTTCCTTCCCTAAATACTTTTAATAAGGTGGACGTTATGATTAGAGTCAACAGAGGATGAGAGGGCATGTTGGATGCTGGAATCACCTATGAGATTCTTTAAAGGAAAAGGTAGTGACCAAATGCTCTTTCAAGCTAAAATTCTCGGAAATACTCCAAACAAATTAGCCCTTAATTGACTCATATGATTTTTCTCTAATCTAAGTA
Organism: Microcebus murinus; assembly: GCF_040939455.1. NCBI lineage: Eukaryota > Metazoa > Chordata > Mammalia > Primates > Cheirogaleidae > Microcebus > Microcebus murinus. Next base: position 57,454,162 of record NC_134136.1, read on the forward strand.
GTTCCCTACGAATATGTCCAATGCTTCTAAAGAGTTTAGATCACTGAGGATCAGAGAGGTGAGTGGGATGATGTATTTTGTGATTAAGCAGCTTAGTATATTAAAGTACCATTGTTAAAACATGAGCTGTAAATGTTCTTCTCCATGCATCCCTCTTGCTCCCTTTTTCCCCAGTGATCTCTCTTGTGCCCTCTGATGGTCTTTACTTTTTTCTGCCCTGCCTCTCAAAACTTGTTTTCATAGACTTGTGTGTGTGTGCATTGAATCAGACAACAAAAATTCTTACTGTAGCGTGAACGAATAAAGAAACCCAGCTCAAACAGATAATTTGCATTTTAATAAACGATATAAAATTCTAAAGATAGAATTTCAGGCACTAGTAATTATGGAGGAGGGGGCTTCTTGGACACATGGAGCTTTATTATATTTCCTTTTACCATGTGCCTGCAATATTTAATTAGGCTCTAGTCACATCTACTTGGCCTTTTTAATCATCTAGTTTAGATAAGAGGCTATAGGTAGCAGGCAGTAGCTGATGAGAAGAGGCTCCCACTGTGTTAGCAGTAGACTTAGCAAAATGTGGCACATCTAAGTTATTAACTGTCTTTAACCACTTCGGTAAGACTATAGTCGATAGCCACAGATGAACGCCCACAGCAACTTTAGCTGACAGCCATGATATGAAGGCGCACAGCCCAGCGTCGACTTTAGCCAACAGCCATGATATGACTTTTCTAATTTTTCATTTAGCAGGATAAAATTGTAAACATTTAAAAATAATGTAATGAAAACATATATGTATATGTTACCTATTCTGATTTACATTACAAGGAAAGCTGCCTGTAAAGTAAAACAAGCTTTCAGTGCTTTAAAGCTTCCCTTACCACACAAGAGCAAAATGGATTTGTCGTCAATGCACAGCACAAAGTATCATGTGGACTATGAGTGCCGGCTGTGGGCAAGGTTTCGCGGCTGGTACCGAAGTGGTTTAAGCAGGCTTTGTTCACCAACAGAGGAAGTTGAAACAGTATCTGGCATTCATTCTACATGTGTTCAGCAAATGCTATTATGTACCAGGCATAGTGTTAGATGCTGGGTTACAAAGATTAATAAAGTATGGTTCTTTTCTTGGAACAATTCAGAGTCTAGTGGGAGAGACAAGTAAACATTAAAAAATACAGAGTGATTGGTCAACTGGCTAGCCACTTGAATAAAATATCTGGATCCCTACCTGACCCTTATACCAGAATAAATTCTGGATTGATCAACAATTTAAATATTAAAGAAGGAAAAACCATAAGGTACTAGAAGAAAACATGGTGATTGTTTTTATTATCTTGCAAAGAAGGAGACCTTTCTAATTAAGCATGCTACAAAAACCAGATATGATAAAGGAAAAGATTGATACATTTGACTACAGAATTATTATCATTTCTATATGGCAATAATAAATAAGCAAGTCAAAAGGCAAATGACAAACTAAGAAAAAATATGCATTACATATAGGACAATGGACTACTTTAGGAAGATATACCCAGAGAAAGCATTTATAATTCATGAAGGGAAAAGACTCTATAGAAAATTGGATAAAGAATTTTAACAGAAAAAGAAATATAAATGCCCAAGGAATATAAAAATTCTGCTCAAATTTGCTTATAATTATTTATGGACAAATTAAAACAATGTATGTTTTGCTATAATGTTTTGATGATATAATGTCCCCCTACCAGATTTAAAATATGATGAAGTTTTATTAGACAATCTTTTGAGGATATAAGGATGCTCTCAAGCACAGTCAGTTGAAGTAGAACTTGAGATATATTTTTGGAGGGCAATTTGCCATATTTATCAAGAATGTAAAAGTCCACATCCTTCAACCAAGCAATTCTAGTTCTAAGAATTTATCCTAAAGGCATATTCACATAAACAAGCAAATATACATTTGTAAGAGGATGTTCATTGCAACGTTTTTTCTAATAGCAAACAAAGCCAAAGCAAAACAAGAACAGCAGAAAGAAAGCAAAACAATAACAGAAAAAAGACAGTCTCTTCAATAGGTAAGTAAATCATGGTACATCCGCCCTTTGAATATTATGTAACAGATTAGAAAAAAATATATACACTGATACGGGAAGCACTCCAAGGTAGACTGAATGAAAAAAGCAAGGTGAAGAACAGTATGATCCCATCTGTGTGAAAACAAAACATATACCGATATTTTTGTGTATGCATTAAACAATTCTGGAAAAATACATAAGAAACTGCTAACAGAGATTACATCTGGGGATTAAGACCGTGATAGGAGGGATATAGAAATATTATACTTTTCACTTCATAATCTAGTGTACTCTTTGCATATTTTAACCATGTGCATTTATTATTAGTTTTGTTTTTATTACTAAATAAATATTATTTGGATGTAAGTGAAATATAATACATGCCAACTATAATGATAACACATGTAATATATATAATAGATGTCTAAGTATATAGATAGAAGGCTAGACAAATACACAGGCTATTCTAACAGCACAAGGGATGGTCACCTAAGCCAAACTATATCACTGTTTCGGTTGGGGGCGGGGGAAGTCTTACTGGAAGGAGACAGCATCTACACTGGATTTTGATTGATGACAAAGAATTAGGTGAAAAGGAGAGGTGTAGGGGTTATTGTGAGAGAATAACTAGATGCTATTTTATATTCTATATGTTATTGCAGAGAAGTTGTTGCTTGGGGCTGGAGTGTGGTAGAAGATGTTTGGATAAAGAGTGGGAGTAATTGAAGTAGGAGGTGGATCTCGGGACTGGAGATTATGAAGGACTTTGTCTGCCATGCTAACTATATTAAACTAAAGTCTCAGAGACTGATTTTCTTGAAAATGATGAACTAAAAGATTCACACTGTGGTGTAAATGAATCAAAACAGGTATTTGCATTTTAATAAAGGACAGAATGTTCCAAAGGTCCAATTTCAAGCATTAGTAATTAGGGAGGAGGAATCTCCCTCATGTCTCTCAATTCACACATTTATGAGAAGATGACACACCTGGATGTCTGGGTACCAGACTGTTCTACACAGTGGGGAACCTGCCATGCTACTGGAGGTGGGGGAGGATTCTATTTTCCAGAAGCCCCCTGGTCTAGGACTGGTAATGAGAGGCTAGAGAGAAAGTGTGGCTCCCATGGTAACCAGCCAGTTGTGTACAGAACCCTGTGACATTTGCTGCTGAGAGGGACGGGGAGGCAAACAGGTGTCCTAACCAGCTAGGTCAGCTGATTTCCCTCCATTGCCACCACATGGGACAGAAGAAAGTGCACAGGTTTTATAATCAAATAGATCTGGCTTTTCATACCAGCTTTGCCACTTGCTAGCTCTCTGTGACTCTGGGCAAGTAACTTAATCTTTCTGAGTGGCAAGTCCCTTGTAAGGTTGTGTGAAATAATACATATTCAGCATTTAGCACAGTGTCTGATGTGTAGAGAGCAATCGATAAGTGTTAGCTTTTATAGTCATGATTATTCCCTCTTCCACATGAGCCGTCTAAGGATTACTATAGTCTTTGTCATATTAATGAAATTATTGTTACCAATTCTTACTTGTGCTTCCTCCCAGAACATTTGTCCTGGGCACTTTACATACAGAAGTCCACCAAATATTACTATTACTATTCCTTCTTCCCTATGAGCCCATGGCGGACTATTGTGCCTTTTATTATTGTTATGGTGGTCACTTATCTTATTTGTTCTTTCCTGTGAGTCTTCTAGAATTAGGCTCCTCATCCTGTCTCCGCCTCAGGACTTCTCCAGGCCCCACCACTGGAGGGGGCAGCAGAGCTGACGCACCGTCTCTTCCCTCCGCAGCGGCCCCAGCTTGCATAGAAGAAAGAGGATTTCCTATCTCTGTCTCCGTCCTACCCTTCCTTCCTCTGCCGGCAAAGGTCCCAGGGTCTCCTACAGTTTAGGGTTTGTTTCCTCTGCTCCTTTTCTCCTTAGTGAAGCGATTGAAATAAATAAACCTGACCCACAGGTTGGAAATAAGTCAGCACTACTTTTTCCAGAAAGCATAGGAGGACCTAGGCATAAAGAGAAGGTGAAAGAATTCCTCAGATATGCATGGAGTCTATGAACCTCAGACCCAGAATTTCTGAGAAGGTATGAATATAAGATATTAAGAGTCACTTCGTTGTACTGATATCTTGCAAGGTGTTAAGCACATGACATCCCTACTGCACTCATATGAACAGGCTACTCATATTATTCTCCTTCTGCAGATGAGGCCGGGAGAAATTAAGCAACTTGTCCAAGGTCACAGGCTTGTCTGACTCTCTGGGCCGGCAACTTTAATCTATACCCTAGGCTGCAGTTTAAAGAGAAAGAAAAAAAAAAAACTTGAAGTTGAGCAAGCCTGGGGCAGAGACAGCTCAAGGTTACTTCTATTCATATTTCAGTTATTACCTCGGGTTGTGATTTTTATAATTTTTCTCTTGTATTTTCCTTTAAAATTTGTTGTGACTTTGTAACCTTCAACTTTTGTTTCCAATTAGTATCTTTTGAGCCTCATTAATTGTTGTCTCTATGGTTTCTAAGAGAAAAATGTAAAAAAACAATTAAAGCTACCATTTATTAATTACCTACTGCGTGCTGGGCACTTTACATACATCATAACTAATCTTCACAATAACCCTCAGGATCGACTACTATTATTATTCACTTCAATTTTACATAAAAGGAGACCGAGGCGCAGTACATTTTAGTGGTTTGCCCAAGGACATGCAGCTGGTGAGTGGCAAAGTGGAAGATTCAAACCCTGGGCTTTATCACTCATGTTCTTCACCATAAAGCCAACTGTTTGTTTACCACACTGCCTCAAAAGTGTTCGTGGCTTGGATTTGGTCAGACAGGGAGAAAGAAAAGAATCATTGTGCATTAGCCTTGGGAGGAGGATGAGTGGCGGCCGTTTAAAGGAGAGCACAAGACAATGCCCAGGGCCCACAGAGGACAGAGGGGCATGATGAGCTGTTGGCAGACTACGAAGCATCCCTAGGAGTCTGTATCAACAAACTTCTCCCCTTGGAGATGTCTCCTTTAACAGGGTGACCCTTGAACCACTGAGAGGCATCGGGAACTAAGATGTGATATAAGAATGGTTTTTTTCCCCTCTCTCTGAGACTACCAGGCTGATAGAAGGTTTAGAATGAAATGTTGTTGGAAGAGCTATGTGAGGTTTGAAAGGGGCGAGGAGTAGGGACAAGCTCAGCAAGCTCAGTTCTGAAGGAGGGGAAGGTAAATAAAGTCTTTGGGAGCTTTTCCAGAATTGGATGAATCTCTGGAAAACCTGACAGGGCCTTTGCCGAAAAGCACTTAGGAAACACCAATTCTCCCTACCAGGTCTTCCCTTTTTAAATCCTCCAATGTATGACCATTGTGCAAAGAGAAGGGATTTGCCCAAAGGTGACTCTAAATGTTGTAAAATGGTCAGTAGTATAATAATGGTGACCCTCTTAGCAGGCCTCAAAGTGGCCATTTTCCATGTTGTCCCAAAGGATTGTCAGGTCTAGCTCCAGCAAGAATTGCTGCCGAGGAAGGAATCTTGCCTAGAACTTTTTTGAGACCTGTCACCATCCAGTCTGCTCTTTGTTCCCCTTTGAGCCTGGCCTCATTTGGCTGATTTTCCTCTGGTATGCCCCTAGCTGGAGTGCCAGCCAAACTGTTGCCCTTCACACACCCCACTCGCAGCCCGATATGCTTGCTCCCTTTGCTTGGCTGCCAAGGAGAGGATTTATATCAGGATTGCTCAACCAAGAAACGCTGAGTTCCATAAAATTCCAACGTTTGCTTTCTGTTACATTTTTGCTGTATCATAGTCTTGAACTTCAACCTTTATGTCAGGGAATCTTTGTGGAAGAGTCTACCTTTTAATGACCTGTCTTTGAGTCTTAGGTTTAATAGTCTGTCTCTCAAATTCTTTTAGATACCTGAGCTAGCCCACCTTTGCTCTTATTGACCAGTTATCAATAAACATAGCGTTTTCTTAACAATAAAGCATAGTCCACTTTATGTGTGTGCTCACTCTGATCAAAAGAGAGATATTTATTATAAGTGGAGTTATCTATGGAGGTCCAAGCCAAACCACAACCTGACCATCTCTATAGTACTTTCTAAATTATTGTACAAGTGGTAGTCATATAAAATACCCATTGGGAAAAAAATGAGTTTTTCTCGCTATGAAACTATTTCTAACCTAACCTTCCTCCCACACATGCTACCCTTCTGGCCCATCAATTATTGTAGTAGGCAGCAGTAGGAAAGCAAAAGTAACCCTAGTATCACCAACATTACAATACAGTCTCTTAGGGATTACAACACTCCCAATACTCTTCATTAACATTTTACCAAACATGGGTGTCTTTATGCTGAGACCTGTAGTAGGCAGGTGAAAACCTACGCTTCAGCAGTTGCATGAGTCAGTGGATAATTTTTGAGTCCTAGCTTTAGAAGAATGTTCTCAGTCTTGACTGTGCAAGGGAATAACCTGAGGAGCTTTAGAAATACTGATTCCTGGCTCCCAACCTAAGAGATTCTGATTTATTTGATCTGGGGGGCTGTCTGGTCATGAGAATTCTTAAAAGCTTTTTAGGTGATTCTAGTGTGTAGCCAAGGTCTAGAATCATTAATCTAGAGCCTTGTTACAGAAAGTATGGTCTGTGTACCTACTCCACAGCTCCAGCAGCTCCAAAATTCACTGCATAAGCTCACAGTGAAGGCAAGGCTTAGCAGTACTTCTGTAAAGGGAATGAGAATTTCAGTTAGTTTCAAACTTAGTGTGAGCACATGAACGTCACCTGGGAGCTTGTGAGAACTACAGCACCTCAGGCCTACCCCAGACCTATTTAATAAGAATCTACATTTTAACAGGATACCCTGGTGATTCATATGCACATTAAAATTTTAGAATCACTGTTCTAGGAAAAGCATCATTGAAGAAGTGCCAGTTCTTGTAAACCATGCCCTGGAAAGAATATTTTAGCATAGTCAACCATCCTGCCTGTTGGTGTTCTGGGTTTTTAAAAATATGACATATAAACCCTATAACCTCAATAGCAGAAAGAGTGTCTAAATCAGTTTAACAAATGTGAATTCTTCCACTTCAGAAAAATGAGGGGAAAAGGTAGATGGCTTAGTATCCAGTGCTGTTTCTTTCTGGTCTGTCTTGTAAGCTTGGATACCTCTGTTGATAGTCTTCAAGGACCTTTAGATAAGGATAGAGGTGTCAAAAGATAAAATAAAACAATGAATTTTTTCCCATGAAGCAAGAGGAATCCACAAATGCTAGCCTGGTGAGTTTGACGTTGATCCCCAGCAAACTTCTAGAAGGGATTATTAAGAAGATGATTTCTGAGCCCTTATAAAGAGACTTAGTAATCACTAGAAACCAGCATGGGTTCATTAAGAACAAGTCATGCCAGACTAAGCTCATTTCCTTTTGGATGGGCTTACAAGAAAAAGCTGCAAAAATCATTTACCTGGGCTTCAGCAAAGATCTTGACAAATACTTCCGTGATATCCTTTCAAACAAGGTAGAGAAATGTGAACTAGCTGATAATATGGATATTTGAATGTTTAACTCATTAAATGATCATATATAAAATGTATGGATTTGATGAATTATTGTAAACCCAAAAAGACACTTGGATGAGGATAAGGCATTGACAAAATTTGGGATAAAGACCAAGCTTGGAAGGATATTTATGTATATTGTGCAACAGAAAATAATAATGCTCCTTGTTGTCATCATCAGGTCTTACATTGGCATAATACTTTTCTAATTACAAAGCACTTTAACATATAGTGCTTCATGTGATCTTCACCACAACCCTGCAAAATTAGAATAGTGATTATTTCTATTTTACAGCTCTGAAAATTAGATTGAAAGATAAATTAATTTGCCAAGGGAACAAATAGTTATAAAGATGAACATCAAAAAACAACTCCTACTCTAATGTAGTCAGGGCAAATATAAAGTTGTATATTTCAGCTCCAAAATTCACTGCATAAGCTCACAGTGAAGGGAACTCTTAGCAGTACTTCTGTAAAGGGAATGAGTATTTCAGTTAGTTTCAAACTTAGTGTGAGCACACAGTATTAGGTGGGTGCTAAATATGCTATTGAGATCTCAGGGTTATGTTAATGGAAGTATAACATCTATCACATTGGAGGGGATAGTTTCATTGTGTCCAAAGTTGATCAGAGCATCTCTAAGGTATTGTTTTATTCTGGTTGCTGCATTTGAAAAAAATGGAGATGTTTTACTTGGAAAAGCAAAGACTTAAGGAAGAATTTTGTGTTATACATTTTCTGTGGGCCAATGGGTATAAAAGCTGGAATAAGGCAGATCTCAGGACATTAAATGAATTTCCTTACCATTAAGGTACCTAATAATTGATGGAAAACTACTCCTCATAGGTAGTAAGTATCTCCCACTCCTCACCCCACTCCCATCTCTAAAAGTGTTCAAGCAGAGGCTGGTCAGCCAGTTATTTGGTATGTTGTAGAAGTTTGCGTATTGTATCATCTCTGGTGACCCTTCCAATTCTAACATTCTACGTATCTAGAATTCCTTCACTGTGTCTGGGTAAATATGGTCAAGTCCAGCTGTGGGGCATCAGCCAATGAATTCCCCAGGACTGACTGCTGGAGTCAAAATGGAGCAATGGCATGAGTAATGATCATGCAAATTAAGGAATCATTGGCTACTTTGACAAGTTTCTTGCCACATGACACCTTTTGCAGGACAATTCCTCAAAATTAATTCTGGTCTATGATATACATTTTGCTAGCCTATGATTTCATGTAGATTATTCTTGGACCTTTTGCATATGGTACCAAAGATGGCCTTCTGAAATAACAAGGGATTTCACTGCAAAAGTCATTCTTCAGAGGCCAATAAATCATGTGAATGATTTGAATTTCTCCACAAATCCTTACCACACCTGGTTGAAAACATGACTCTAGCCAGGATCCTGTAGAGTTAATTTACCACATGATATGATAGTTCTGGCTTAGGGCCCATTGTTGGGAATGGGGAGGGGCCTGAGGGAACATCTTTCTTCTCCAGGCCTATTGCCACCAGTCATATGGTTTCCATTTCAGGGATTTCCCTGAATGGGGGCCATCTCATCACATTGGCTACCTCCTCCACTGTAGAATCACTTTATCACTTTCAGAGAGGGAAGTTGAAAGAATTTGGTCTACAGCAGAGCAGAGTGGCATGGGATCCTAGTAGGAAAGCAGAAATATCAAGACTAGTTTGGATATACATAAATCTTCCTTCTTAGTAAGCCTAGAAGCCAGCTTCCATGGATAAGAAGGGGAACGGGACTGGATTTCCATGGGAGGGCTGCAGGTTTATCATTGGACAGTGGACAGCGAGTTAGGCCAAGGCATCCCCTTCCCTTGAGAGTGCAAGGTCAGGATCTCAGAGAAACCTGAGACAGCGCAACTTAGTGGTTATAAACACAAACTCTGAAGCCAGACTGCCTGGGTCCAAATCCTTTCCTTAATGCTTGCTAGCTGTGTGACCTAGACAGCTTGCTTAACTTCTATGTGCCTTCATTTCCTCTTTTGTAAAAAATATGAATAATGATAATACCTACCTCATAGATTTGTTGTAAGGATTAAGATGTGTAATAAATGGAAAGCCCTAGAATAGAGCCTAACAAATATAATTGTATATGAGTGTTTGTTCAATAAAATACATAAAAGAATAGGAGGAGAAGGTGGTCAATTTAGTAAATATTTATTGAATATCTACTATGTTCCAGATACTGTGCTACCTAAGGTTTAGTGTGAGAAGCAGGAAAAATGGAACTCTAATTCTAGCTCTACCCTTGGCTATGAGCTGGGTGACCTGGAAGCATGGTACTTAACCTCTCCGAGCCTTTATTTTTTCATGTTTAAAATGGGGATAATAACAGGTAGAGGCCTCACACACAAGGCTGCTATTAAGCGTAAATTCAATAGTGCCTATAGGTGTGACATAGAAAGGAGCTCACTAAGTGGTGATACAGGACTTCTGTAAACTGGTACCTATAGGATTAAACCTAATAGGAAGAAATGGTATGGCTTACATTTTAATTAAAAACTCAATTGCAAAGTAACACATCATTTGCACAAGTAAAGGACAAGAAAAGATTGAATTGGCAAGAGCTTATGTGAAAAAGAGCTAGTGGTTTTAGTTGACCACAAGTTTCCTATGAGCCAACAGTGTGATCTGGCTGCCCAAAGACTAATGTAATTTTAGATGGCATTAATAGAAATGTTGAGTTGAGATCCCAGAAAGTAATAGTTCCCTGTCTTCTGTACTCTGTGCTGATCAGATCACTGCAGATATATATAGGAATGCTTCCTGCTGACAGTGTTTCTGGATGGACAATAACAAACTCATTGATTAACAGCCCAGAAATAATGACCTGGGTTGGGAGGCATTTGCAAAGTCTTTTTCTTTTTCTTTTATTTTTTTGTTTGAGGAGGAGATGAAAATAATCCAGAGAGGAAATCACTAAGGCAATATCTGACACAGTTCTTTCTTCTAAAGAACATGTTTACAGAGCACACTCTACATCCAGTATGTCAGAGAATCCTGTTGGCTCTTTCCTCAAATTATGTCAATAATCCCATCATTTCTCATTGCTGCTTCTGCGACTGTACTGACCTAACCCAGCCTGTCTTGCCGAGATTATTGCAATAGCCTCCTAGCAAATCTCTCTGCTTTCACTTTGCCTCCTCAGTCTGCTCTCTACAGAGCAAGCTGGAGGGCCCTATTTAATTCTACCTCCAGTGGCTTCCCATTTCATTCAGAGTGTAAGTCAAAGTCCTTACAAAGACCCACAAGGTCTCTCTTGTCCTGGTTCCCATCACCTCTCTGATTTCATCTCCTTCTACTCTCCTCCTAGTTTACTCTGCTCCAGCCACACTAATCTACTCACAGTTTCTCAAATCAGCCAGGCATTCTCCTATCTCAGGGCTTTTGTACCTGCTGTTCCCTCTGACCAGAACCCACTTTGCTGAGATATCTGCACGGCTTGCTCCTTCACATCCTTCAAATCATAACTCACATGTCACCTTCTCAATGAGGTCTTCTCAACCATCCTTTTCAAATTGCAACAACCTCCCCACAAACAAAACCTCTGTATTTGCTTTCTCTGCTTTATTTTTCATCACAGCATTTATCATCATCAAGTAGTTGATATAATTTATTACCAATTATATTAATGATCTTTTTCCCACACTAGAAGGGAAGGGATTGTTGTTTGACTCTCTCACTACTGTATCCAGTGCCCCAAAAGTGTCTGGCATATAGCAGGCAGCCAAAAAAATATTTGTAGAATAAACAGATATATAAAATATATGAAAGGGTTACTCTGAGTAAATCTGGCAGGGGTGTAGTAGGCATGAATTCTGCCATATCCAGAACCCGAATAATTAAGAATTAACTACATAAATACATTTGCACACAAACGTTAACCAAACTCTGCAGTGAGATCTACAGGACTCAAGGAGGATGAGTTTCATTTTCCAAACTTTGGAGGGCTATCATATGTAAGAAGTAGATTACATCTGAATTGCAACTTGAATCAGGACTAAAGCCATTGAATATGAAGGAAATATACACAGGCAGTTATGGGGTCTCAATTTGAGATTCTCAGGTTGTCTTATTAAGTGGTGATCTCTTCATCTTTGGAGGTATACAAGAAGAGGCTGTGTGTCTACCTATCAGCTTTGCTATAAAGGAGATTCTGTACTGGGTGGAGGATGGACCAAACCACCTTTACAATCTTTGTAGCTCTGAGATGCTTGAGCCAAAGGTGTGTGAGCCCAAGGATCTGGAGTAATTTACATTTGCTTTTTAGAACTTGGAAGAGGTCTTTGGACCTTCTTTCTGGAGTCCCAGAGACAAATTCTCCTCTCAAATGTTCATTCCACCCTAATTGAGATTCCATTTCCCAGAAATTATCTGATGCTGGGCTGATGATTAGAGGCCAGCCAGGGGTAAAGGGACTGATTCCCATGGCAACCAGGTTGAAAAAACATACCATGTGGAGAATTGTCAGTAACAAGCTACGTTTGCATTATAAATAGATATTTAATTCATTGAGATACTTTGTGACGACTTTTGCATTATAAATAGATACTTAATTCATTGAGATAGCTCTGACAGCAACTAGGAAAGTTAAATACCATAGCCACTCTGTCTTTAAGTATTTCACAGTTAATTGACAACTATATTTTCCTTCTAAAACATGTAGAACTTGGCTATGTAAGTGGAAGAACAGTATATGTGAGTGTTTTTAGAAAGCCAACTAACAGTCCAGTGTCACAATATTTCTCACTATTCGTTCCTCATTGAAAGCTTTATCAGAATTTTCTCTGATTGCATGGGTATCTCTGTTTGAATCCTCTTGGCACAGGAAATACCAGGTTCCATCACTGGATTTCACAAAATTCTTTTCCTGTCCTATTTGTCTCATCTTTATCCTGCTTTTCTAACTCAGGGGCTTCTTGAAATTTCAGTCCTTGGCCCTCTGCTCTTTTCTTCCCATTTCGCTTTCCCTTGGTGAACAGCTAAAGCAATTAAGTGATCACTTGCTAACTTGCACAGCTCCACCATTAGCCTTGACAATATACACTTTGGAATACCTGAAGATGGAAAACCAGAATCAGACCTGATCAAAGGACTTTTATCCTAAAACCAAGGATCAAGGATGGGCCTCCTTCCAGTTGGAAATGCACAGCTTTACTGAGGGTGAGGGATGGAGAGTTTGAGGGCAGAAAGTGGTGTTCAGCAGAAAGCAACAATTAGGTTTGGCTAAATTCAAATGTAAAAGCACTTTTGAAATGCAATTTTTAGAAACACCATAAGAAATTAGTATAAGCGACTAATAGAATTTCATCAAATGGAAATCAGAGTGGGCCTTTGTACTTCTGCATTCCAAAGAGCTTAATACAAATTAGTCTATAATATTCAGGGTGTTTCATTATGTAAAGATTAAGGGAAATGGGATGTATTTTTTTTCATTAACTTGCTGGGTAAACACACTTTCTAATGCAAGAATATGGGAGTTGCTTTTTAAACTTTATCATAATCAGGGATAAATAACACACTGGGTGCTGTACCCTTGTACATTTTCTATTGAACAATGTTAGTTTAGAATTAAACAGTGCCGGGAAGCAAGGGGCTTTAGAGTTATATTTGAAGGGGTCATGATCTCCTCTAGGACCTGTAAGTCAATTCTTCCAAGATCTTAAACATGGTTCAAGGAACTAGGTTAGCCTCCCTGCCCCCCATCCCCCCACCCCTGTCCAAATGACCTACTGTGTATTGAATTCCCACCTGAGCTAATCCAGGGAGAAAAGTCAGAGGCTGAGAATGAGAGCCAGCCCTCATTTAGGGTCTTTGGAGGGGACACTGACAGGTCCCCTGTTCCAAACTACTCACTTCACCTGCTTACTTGCTCCCTGAGATCCCACCACTACAGGCACATTCCTTTGGGAAAACAGGGTTCTCTTTAGGGAGGGGCAAAGTATCAGCCTTGATCAATCATTCATATGTAAGAGTGAATTGATTTACACCCTGTGATGGCTAGTAAGGGCCACAGAGCACACTTTGCCAGTTTCAAAGCTCTGCAGAAGGCCAATCCTGCTGTTTGTAAGTAGGTATACTACGGGATCTAAAAGTAACATGGTGAAAAGGAAGTAAATTTGGTATTTGTCCTCCTTAGGTCAACTTGGAGAGAGCGTTGCCATTCATTCATTCATTCATTCAGTCAATAATGGGTGGAAGGACAAAAGGACACTCTGTTCAGTGACCACATGTCAAATCAAATTGGGAAATAGCTATTTTGGAGCCCTCTCTCCTCCCTGACCCCATCCTTGAACTCTTTTCTCTATATTCATAGCCCCATCCTCTTTTATTCTGCCTTGGAGATCAGGTCCAATATACCATTTCTGCTAAGGTGTTAGTGAACAACAGACCAATAGAAGACCACTGCCATAGTTATTGCAGTTAAATAGTGAATACTCTTTATTCAGAAGAATACATTTTAATAGAATTTCATGCACCAGAAAATCAGTACAGTGAGGAGTTACGGGGGTGGGGAACCTCTCCCGGGGAAATATCTCACGCTGGTAGAGCTCTCAACTCGCAGAATTCCCTTGACCCAGCTCAGGTGATTAAAGATGAAGGAGTAGTAGATGAGGTTTATTTTCAGGGTAACGAGTTGGATTTACAGATCTCTGAGGGTAAGAGAGAGGAGAGGAAAGCTCTTGTAAAGGAGATTATTACACTGGAACTGGCACCTCCACAGACATCCCCTGAGAGGTTGAAGAGGGAGAGTTGGTGGTGGTGCCTGCTTCTCCTTCTTGGTTACACTCTTCCAGGGCTATGGTCTGGTCTCTTCCATCTGTCTCTGAGCCCCTGTGTAAAGAAAAAGACATGACTAAGGGAGAATCCAGAACCTGAAGACAGGTTGCATGGTGAAGCTCAGATGCTAGGGGAGCATTGTTTTTGGATCATTGTTTTTTCCAGCAGTACTCGGTTTGCAGAAGGAGGCTAAGATGAGGCATTTACCTGGTTCGGAGTCGAGGCCACTTTTTCCACTCTATGGCCAGCACCACACCCAAGGCTACAATAACCACAACGATCAGGGTACTTCGGACAATGTTACCCACGGTACACTCCTGAGCATCAGGCCCTGGGGTGATAAAAGAGCAGAAGCCAAAGCCACAGAGGTTAGCATGTGTATGTTCTCCTTGTACCCTCACTCTGGCCTCCTCTGGGGTTTGTGTGGGAGCCATGTGTCGAGACTGCAGAGGGGCGGTCGAGGCAGAGCTTGTGCTGAGGCAGAAGCAGCCCTCATTTCCTTGGGGGAAAGGGACCTTGAAAGCATCCTGCTCACTATCTTGGGGTGAATCTGAGTGACGTCCCACCTCCTCACTATCCTTGGGAGAAAGATGACACAGCTGAGGTCTTTGACTCTAAAGCCTTTTCCCTCTTGATGTGGGCTTTCTCGATGGGGGCTGTCTCCATGGGCACTCTCCCTGGAATCCTGGGTGTGTCATGCCAGCACTAAGGAGGGATTATACTCTTACCTGCTTCCCCCACCAGCTCCAGGGAATCACTAGGCTCTGACCAGATATCAGGGTAGGCCTGCAGGCGGTAGCTGCAGCTGTAGTTTCCAATGCCTTTTCCTTCTAAGTTGTTGATGACAAAGTCTCCATCCTCTGAGAATTGCTGAGGTGCTTCTTCTCCATCATGCTCTAGGACAAATTCAACACCTGGCAAGGGTCCTCGGCACTGAAGGGTGATGTCCTCCCCTAGCTTGAACACAGTGCTGGGCGAGGCTGCCAGAGAGGGTTTAGGGGGCTTATCTGCAACCAACAAGGACACAGAGTTAGAAGAAGTGGCCCAAGTCCAGCCCTTTACCCTTTATTGCTAACTGCTATAAACAACCCAATCTAGATTTTTGCTGAAGTCTTCAGGACCTTACCAGTCACCCAGATCTCCAGGGAGTCACTGTGATTTGAAGCTGCAAAGGGAGCAGAGTCCAAATAATAAACACAGCTATAGATCCCAGAATTGTCAACTCTCACCGCTGACACCCGGAAGTCAGCCCTGTCCCTTCTTGGTCTCTGTCTCCTTATGGGCTTCAGAATCCCCTCCTTCTCCTTCAACAGGACAAATGTTGAATTTGGAAATTCTCCTTGACATTGAAAAGTCATATTTTCTCCAGGGACCACCATGGGACCAGGAAGGGCTAATAGACTGGGTTTGGGGAGGAAGCCTGGAAGAAATTAATTCCTGGTCAGAGAGAAGAGGTCACTTTCCAGTGCATCACCCCCAGAATCCCTGTTCAGTAAAGAGGCAAGACTATTGCTTGCCTCACCTTGAGCTCTTTGAAAACTATCTTCTGTGAACCAGTCTATTCCCTCCTTTCTACATTTCCATGCCTGCTCCAAAGTATCTTCCCTTTACCTGAGATCATGAGTTCCAAGGTGTCGCTAGTCTGTATCTTGAGAGAGGTGGTCCAGTTAGGGTGGTAGCAGCAGCTGTAACGCCCAGTTTTAGCACGCGACACATTGTGGATGGGGAATGCCCCATCATAACTGATGGGTCCCCACCGCTGCAGAGAAGTGGCATCTCCTTCTTTGTGCAGAATGTATCTCACTCCATGGACTGGCCCTTGGCACCAGAGAGTAACATTATACCCCATGGGAACCACAGAAGTGGGCTCAGCAAAGAACTCTGGCTTGGGGAATGTATCTGGAAAGAGATCAAAGATGTAATGTGTGAGTATGGAAACTTATCACTTCCTGAATTAACTCTTTATCTTTCTCCCCCTGGACACAACAGTTTCCCTCCATGGCCTCGCCTAGCTTTCCCGGAGGAATGACCCTCCCCCAACCCTTACTCCAGTGGTTTCTATCCCAGCCCCATGTCTTATTTGTTCTTACCATTCACCCAGAGCATAAGGAGCGCACTGAGATTCGACCCTCTATTTGACATGGTGGTGTCATAGTAGACACAGCTATAGTTCCCAAAGTACTCTGTTCCGACGGTGTGGAGGAGGAAGTCAGCTGAGTTCCCCGAGACACTCTGGATCTGTATGGGAACCCGTGTTCCCTCCTGTAGGAGGGCGAACCTCATGCCCTGGAAAGTCCCTTGGCAGCGCAGGGTCACATCCTTCCCAGGAAGTAGCATAGGACCTGGCTTTGCCAGGAGAGTGGGTTTAGGGTAGAATCCTGAAATTAAAGAGATCACAGCATTAGAGAAACCCACCCACCCACCCCCATGTTCTGCAAATAGCTTTTTTAGTGTTATTATAAGAAACAATATATGCTTATTGTAGAAAATTAGAAAACATGGAAAAAACCTAACAGAGAAAACACAATTCTACTACTCAAGATAATGCTCCTTTATATTTCTTTGCCATATATCCTTTCTATATATGCCCATGTCCATGTAGCTATAGCTGTTTGCATAATTGGGACTCAGTGGAGTATGCACAGTTGTGGAGTCTGATATTTTTTACTTAACTTTATATTGTGAATATTTTCCTATGACATTAAACGGCCTTTGAAAGCTGTCATTTGTAATGGCTGCATAATATGCAGCTGTCATTTGAAGGTCTTCTCTCTTTCTCTGAGGGCCATCCAGCCCACCAATCTCTGACAGCTTAGCTAAAGAAAAAGTGGACATTGAGCCTAAAGCTCAAGGCCAAGCCACAAAAAGATTTCAGAAATAGGGCAGCGAGCTGAGCTCCTGGGATTGAACACCCCCATCTGCCTTGCTTATTTCTCCAGAAGTGAACTGCTTGCCTCCCCCCTCTTCTTTGTAGCTTTTTCCTGTAATAATAACAGGAGCAGCTGTCCTACATGGACTATTCAGCATGTGCCAGCTACTGTCCTAAGCATTTTCTCAGTGTCTTTTAAAAGGAGTACTTCTTCCTTCCCCACTGACAGCCCTTCCTTCCATCTACTGTCCCAGGGTTGGCACCACGTTTACCTGGATTTACCCCCCACCCCCCACTCCTAACCTGACACCACAAGCTCCACAGGGTCGCTGGGCTCAGACCAGACAACAAAGTCGAAATAGCGGCAGCTGTAATTCCCTCCATGAGCAACGCCCACCGAAAAGATCACAAAGTGACATGTACTGGGCCCTGGCTTTGTCCAAGACTTGTCACTGGACGCTACTTCAATTCCATCTTTGTAAATAATAAAGCTCATGTGCTGGAGGTGAGTGGAGCAAGCGAAAGTCACTCGGTCACCAAGGGTGACCACAGGGCTGGCCTGGGTCTTGATGAAGGGCTTGGGGTACAATTCTAGAAGGCAAAAAGCAAAACACAACATAAAACCAAATTAAGAAAAAAAGAAAAGAAAGAAAATATGGCAAATTGGTTCTAGGAAGTGGCTCTGCTTTCTATAGTATTTATTCAGAAGTAAGTGCATTTAGAAATTAAGGGAAATCCACTTTGCAGATAGACTTTCACACAGGGAACCCTCACCCCCAGCTCTCACTACCTCTGAGTCCTTGCTGTCATTAGGGCACACAATGGGGGCTAGCAAAAAGAGTAAATTTTCCTTGGAGTTCTTCTGGCTTTCTGAGCCTCAGTTTGCCCTTTTGGATAAGGGGTTGGGGACCTGGTACCTATTCCACCTCCCTTGAAGAGTTCCTCTATAGCTAAATGAGATAACTGATGTGAAAATAATTAGAAAAATTAAATCACCCTCCACAAACCCAAGCTATTAATAACAATTATGGCTATTAATATCGTGCAGCCAGAGGCCCTGGCACTCCCAGTGCCACGCCTGCCTGGCTCTAAGATTGGACACAGGCTCCTAGGACCAGCGGCAAAGTTTGCTGTGGGGAAAGGAGTATCTGACCCAGGGCTTTGCCTCCCCCTCCTTCCTCACACGCCCTTCTCAGCTCTACCTTGTAAGACAAGCTCCACGGGCTCACTGGGCTGAGACCACTTGAAGGGGTGCTTTACAGTGTGAGTGCGGCAGGTATAATTGCCTTCGTCTTTAGTCTCCATTCTTTGGATTGTAAAGAAGGCTTCTCTCCCAACGGCACCAAGTTGCTGGACAGGTTCCTTCTTTCCCTCCTTATACAGAGCAAACCCCAAGCCTTCCAGCCATCCTTTGCACAGAATTTGCAGTTTCTGGCCCGGGATTGGGGGAGGAGCAGAAATGGCAGGTTTGGGGAGGATGTCTGGAAAACAAAATGGGATGGAAAAGGAGTCAGAAGTTTAGAGGTGCCCAGATGTAACACTTGGTGTCACTTTGTCAGCAAATAAAGCAATCCACTCTGGGCTGGCCCTTGGCTCTTCCTTGCGTCTCTTCTCATTCTCTTCCCCACTCCCACCCCGATTTTAGTGCCCCTCCTCACCTCCATACAGCACAAACCCCTTGGGCTCCAGGGTCTCTGTGTGTCCTTCCCTCACTCCCAGGAACAGTGCTGGAGTCCCAGGGGCACTGGGGATCCCTCTGGGAGGACCCTTCACCTTTTCTTACCTGTCCCCACCAACTCAAGTGCCTCGCTGGGCTCTGACACAGCCATCTCCTCCCAAGAATGGCAGTGGTAGCTTCCGGAGTGACTCTGGGTCAGGGCGCCAAGGGGAAAGGCAGCCCGGACTTGCTCTGTGGCCGGGCGAGTTGCGATCCACCCTGTCCCGTCCTTCAGCAACACAAACTCCTTAGTTGAACCAGAAGGGCTTCTGCACCAGAGGGTTAAGTTCTTCCACGGGGCCAGAGGGAAGGTGGTCTCTGCCCACATCTCAGGCTTAGGGGTTGGCAAGATTATTTCTAGAAACAGCAGAATTAATGAAGCCGTCTTCCGACCCCTGTCCCTGTCCCCCTCCCCCTCTCTTTGCCCTTGAACCTCCTACCCGGATTATACTGCCCACCTCCCCTTTCAACCCAAATCCAAACCCTTTCCTTCCTTCCTTCCTCAGGTGCTGGGGAAAGGGGAAGCCGATGTGTCAGCTGAGCCGCAGAAAAGTGCAGAAGCTTGGGGGAAATTTTGCAGGCAGTCTAATAAGGCAGAGTTGGAGGCTGAATTTTGCCAGCAGCTTTAGCAAGTGCCCCTTCCTGGCTGTCCTTCCCTCCCAACCAGTCGCTCCCTGGCCACTGACACTGACACTCTGTAGTTATTTCAGATCTCCAGGGAGGAATGTCCCAGTCTGGAGCAGGAAAAACTCACCATTCTCTTCTATCAATACCCCAGTGCACAGTCCTGCAAAAGAAATTGCTGCCAGGGCTCGGCCCCATCCCCCACAGGACTTCACCCCGGCCTTCTGCCCAGGCCCCTTTCCCACCCCCTGTACTCACCACAGCAGAGAAGGGCCGTGACTATGAAGAGCATGGTGACCCCTTGAGCTGTTCCCAGCAACCAGGCTTCTCTAGCGGGACCAGAAAAGAGATGAGAGGAGTTGCTGGGATTAGGGGGAGGGCGGAAGAGAGAAGGGGGCGGCAATTTATGTCATTGGCTTACTCACTACCCAATAGGGACTGGGTACGGTCAGGATAATGGGATATAATCTTTTATGACATTGATGACTTTTCTTATTGAGGGCCTGATCACCTACAAACTTCTTGCTCTTTCATGACTCACGTGCCCTCCCACCCTAACCCCCTCCCCAGCCTATATCATATGTCAGCTCCCCATGGCCCCTGGTTAGGCTGTTGCTGGAATTGAGATGTCAGATGTAAAAATGCTTTGGTATTATCTCCAGCTTTCAGAACCCCTGGAGCTCAGTGTGATCGGCAGCTCTGGGTGGTGGGTGTGGGGGTGGAGGCAGAAACCTCAAGTATTTCTCCGTCATCAAGTTTAAGTTTGGAAGCAGTTGTTATTATGGCAGTATTGGTCCTCAGACAGACCTGCCTCACCTGCCTTTGTTATGGAAGGGTTGCCTAGGCAGCCTCGATGAATTACTAGAAGATTGTCAGTGCTGAGCTAAGCTTGTCAGAGAGTGGGATCCCTCTCCCCGCACCTAGATTATCACCAGAAATGTGCAGCAGCTTTGGGTTATTGGTCCCGTACAATTAGATGATAGGAAGCCAAAATCCACTTGACAATTTTTACTTAGCAAACACTGAGCCTCCTTCCTGGTCAGGAGAATGTGTGTTTTCAAGCTGCTTTCCCTGAAATCTGGTTTCTGATGTTATCCTTTGTTGCAGTGGTCCTGGGCTGGGGTCAGGCACTTAAAGTTACTTTTTTTTCTAATCCCTGGCTTGGAGGTTACCTTAATGTGTGTGGGACTCAGGACAGATAGTGAGAAGAACTAGAACTTGGCCCTCATTGAAAGTTTTTGAAAACTCAAAGAGTGGTGTTTTTTGCAGAAGACTCAGGTGACTCCCCTCTGGTTGCCCAAGCATTCTGTCCCTCAGATCCCAGTGGAAAACACAGACACACATAATCATAGTCATCATACATTATGTATTGAATACTTCTAGACACACAAACATCTACGATCACAGTCGGGAGTGGGGTACAGCCAGAAGCAGGGGATTGGGGGAAATAGGTAAGGTGTTCAGGAGCTGAGGTCCCCAACAGGTTAGGAGCTGTCATTTCTCTTCTCATTCCCAAGTGGAGTAGTCTGAGCACAAGCCATGGGGATCAGAGAGGTGGGTGGCCCAGAGGACACCAAAGGATCAAAGGAAAAGGTAGGAGAATCTTTTTGGCTTGTCAGTTTGCGGGTCAGAGGAAACAGTCTGATTCCCTGGC
Organism: Microcebus murinus; assembly: GCF_040939455.1. NCBI lineage: Eukaryota > Metazoa > Chordata > Mammalia > Primates > Cheirogaleidae > Microcebus > Microcebus murinus. Next base: position 57,475,445 of record NC_134136.1, read on the forward strand.
CCCGTCCATCGCCTCATCAGATGCTCATCCAGACTATATTCCCAGAATGCTCTGCACAGGTGGTTGGAGGCCAGAGTGGCAGAGATACTGGTTTCTAAGGCAACTAGTATGGACCACAAAGCTCTTTAGCCCTTGAGAGATAGGAGTAAAGGGTGAAAAGTTGGGATGGGAATTGGGTAACAATTTGGGAGACAGGACAGCATGGCTTCTTGCAGGAGAAAAAGTGCACACCAAGTTAATAGGAAAGACATCAACCATTTCTGAGGGACAGGGTACTTTGGGGGGAGATTTGGACACCCTCCTTGGGGGGGATGTCAGTGAATGCAGTTCTGATTACTTCTTCAGTCTGTAAGAATTATGCACTTCTCCACCCTCTGGCTTGGGTGTTGACCCTTCTGTGAGGTGAAAGAGAAATAGCGGAGGTGAGAAAGTGAGAAAGTCTTGTCTCCTAAGTCCAGAAGGTGGGGGATATATAGGGTGTGTCCCTGTGGCTTGTCTCAACTGGGATGTGACCCATTTTTGAGACTCTGAGGGAGCCTGGACTCAGCTATGTTGGGAACAGGGGACTGGGACACGACAGTTACCTGATTCTGAGTCTCCGACACTTCCACTTTATCCACAGCACTATAAACAGCAAGGCAACAAGCTGCATGAATAGGGACAACCTGATAGCTTCATTCAGGATGTAATTCCAGGTGAGAAAGCCTGTGGCCAGAGAAGACCAGAAGCTGGGGGCTTGATGGAGACAGGGGCAGGTAAATGCATCATTCATTGAGGGAGGAGGAGCTGGTTACCGAGAGTGCTTATATTGGGAAGGGGAGGCAGAAGTGGCTTTCCTTTTCATGGAGAATGGGAGCCTTGAAAATATCCTGCTCACTACCTTTGAGTGATTATGTGACAACTCCAAGGGAAAGGTGCCCAAACCCAAGGACCCTGACTTCCAAGCCCTTGACTCCCCTTCCCATCTTTCTGGGCACTGCGCTGGGATCGCTAGGGACTGGTGGGGCATTCCTATGGAGACTTATCCTCTCACCTGCTGGTCCCATCAACTTCAGAGGCTCACTGCGATGTGACCAGATGTTAGGATGCGCCACTAAGCGATAGCTGCAACTGTAGGTCCCCGTGCCTTTCCCGTCAGCATTACTGATGATGAAGTCTCCATCCACTGAGAATTTTTGGAATGTTGCCCTTTCTTCCCATTCCAGAGAAAATTCAAGCACTGGATGAGATGCTCGGCATTGAAGGATGATGGACTTTCCTAGCTTGAACACAGTACTAGGCCAAGCTGACAGGGAGGGTTTGGGGGGCTTATCTGAAACCAATTCAGAGAAAAAGTTAGAAGTGAACTTAAATCTAGTAACTCCTCCCCCACCAAATGTTTCTCAGCTCCCCATTGGGTCTCCTTTTCCTTTCCACTTCTACTTGATCAGTGGCTTCAAATTTTGACTGTTCATTAGAATTCCTTTGCCCACTCCTTGGTGCTCTAAAGACTCCTGGTTCCCTACTTTTAATAAGGAATACCTCATACCTATAAGCTTCCCCTGGCCTGAAGGAAAATAACATTTCCGGGGATCAATGGGGTTAGGCCACGCTGACAGATAGGGCTTGAAGAAGAAAACCTGGGAGAGGAGGTCCCTACAGTTTTTGGAGAAAGTTCTACATCATACTCCTAGTGTGTTTTTCCTTGGCTCATAGCTCCAAGAGGGTACGAGGCCACTAGCTCCTTCTAATAACACTATAATGATGATAAAAACAAACAGGTTGATGATAAAAAACAGTTGTTAGCACTTGCCTACAACCAAAAGCTCCACGGAGTTGTGCGACGCCATCCTAATGGAGGTCTTCCAGGTGAGATGATAGCGGCAGCTATAGACGCCAGAGTCACTGTTAGTGACATTGTTGAGAATGAATGACTTGGTGTTATTGATGCTGGTGGCATCCAAGAACTGAAGTGGTTTATCTTCTCCTTTCTTATAGAGTGCAAGCCCCACTCCATCCATTGGTCCTCGGCACCGCAGGCTTACGTTCTGACCCACTTGGACCACGGGATTGGGCCGAGCAAGTAGCCAGGTCTTGGGGAAAGTGTCTAGGACGAGACCCAACATATAAAGGACTAATCATGTGACACATATTTCCCACTACTTCAGATTCTTTTCCTCCACTTCCTCTAGTCCATTCTTGGAAAATCCCTACCTAAGCCTAGTTGTACATATTCTGCTCCCGTCTCCACTGTTAGCCCTGGCTGCATGAATAGGTTCTGCAGGGGACCCAGAGGGAGTTTTCTGTCATTAGCCCCTAATATAGGTTTCGTGGCATACCCCTTTCTTAATCCTTAGCCCCTAATATAGGTTTCATGGCATACCCCTCTCTTACCAGTGACCCAGATTTTCAGGACATCACTGAGGAGTGAACCCCTATATGACCCATCATAGTAAAAGCAGAGGTAATGTCCAGAATCTTGGATCTTCAAAGACCGGAAGAAGAAATATGCCTCATTTTTTATTGGCTTCTTGTGGTAAAAGGACTTCTCCAAGTCTTCAAGCCTCATTAGAGCAAAGGTCATTCCATAGATTGGCCCTTGGCACCTGAGACTCAGGCTTTCTCCAGGTGCCATGATGGGACCAGGATAGGCTGTCAAAGTTGGTTTAGGGTAGAGTCCTAGAAAGGGAAGAAACCCTGAAGTTAGACGTAAGATGAGTCTTTCCTATTGTCTTCTGCTTTTATTTTCCTAATTTCTTTGGACAAGAAGCGATAGCTGAAGTTACCATCTCCTTCTATCTTTCTTGGATCTCTGCCTCCTCTAGGATATAATTGAGGGTGGATTCACTTATGCCACTGCTCTTTCTCCAGACTCTTTCAGATCCACTGAGCTATAAACAAATGTAGGGTTGTGTCTCAGGGGAAAATCTACATCCATAATTCCCTGTATCTTTAGGTTCCTGAAAGGCCAAATGTAGTTCTTCCAACCACCAGAAAAACCAAACCTCTGAAAATGTCTTTGATTCCATCTTTGTTGAGAATGAATACTACTGCAGTATTAAGGTGAGCTTTTGAATACATTAAGCTCACCTAAGACCCTACTTCCAATACGAGCTCGGAAGAAGCCAATAAAGAAGGTTTGGCCAGCAAGTCTGCAATCCAAAGAAATCTCTGTTAATGGGGTAACACCCTCATTTCTATGGTTTGTTCCCCCAAGGAGACTGTACTACAAAAGTAAAGGTAAACTTCACCCCATACCACTCCTTATTAGCCCCACCCCATCCCAAGTACACACTCCCATCCATTATGGAAGGGATCAGCTCTGTCATACGTTCACTGAGCATTTAAGATGCATCAGGCATCGTATAGGTCTGGGGGATGTGAGTAAAGAAGACACAGTGCCTGGTAGCAAAAAGCTCATGGACTAGTGGGGGCCACTGGTGAACAGGTAACTAAGAAAGTATGTGTTAGTGGAACCTATGCTGAAAGGGCACGTGTACAACAAACATCCATACACGCTTTCAAACAGTCCTTTGTGTTTTGATCCTCAATAAAAAGCTATACTAATAAAATTAATATCTACGATTTATTCTGAACTTATATGCCAGGCACTGTACATATGTTATAGTTAGGCAAATCCTCACAACAACCCTGTGAGGTAGGCATTTTTATTATACCCATCTTGCAGATAAGGAAACTGAGGCAAAGAGAGGCATTATACAGTAGGTCAGATAGGTACTGTTATCCCATTTTTGGAGTGGAGGAAACAAAATCTCAGAGAGGTAAAGTGACTTGGTCAAGATCACACAGGGAGGCAGTGTCAGAGGTGGAACTAAAAACCAGGATTACTGCTTCTAAATCCAGGGTACTTTCTGGGGAAAGCTCCACAGCTCTCCCCAAGCCTATTTAGCTTGATGGAGGGACTAAAGCAAATGTGGCCAATTCCATCTAAAGATCTCCAGGCCATGAGGTGGGGGTGGGGGCAGTTGGGGCTAGGGTGTGTCTGGTATTTGACATTTTGGGGAGCCTTCTTCTGTGTTGAGAGGTTGGTGCTGCCTTACTGGCTCTACTGATCTAGGACCACAGTAATTTATAAAACCATTTCTAAAATATGAGCTCTCACTTTTTTTATCATTTGTTTTTTTTTTCACTCACTAGCACTAGCAATTCATTCTATTTTCCACATTTAAAAATAATAATCTCAAATAAAATACATTTAGAATTTTTAAAATCTATTTATAAGATTGCGGTGGCAGTGCCTGGCACATATTTAGGTGCTCAATAAATATTGGTTGAATGAATGAATGAATGCATGATATTCAACAAATAGAGAACAACAAAGCTGTGATGAGGTAAAGCTGCTGCACAGTTGGCTGGGCTCACTCAATAGGCAAATGATTGACTCCCATGCTTTTGCCTTGTAGCATGTGCAATGTTAATTTGTATTTCAGTAAAATATCAAATGACTCTAGCTCATAGGCTTTGCAGGGTGTAGGAACTGAGTGAGGAAAGTAAAATCACAAACCCTGGCTTAACCAGCCATGATCCCTGGGACAACAATTGCCAGACGCCAGCAGCCACGGGCACACCCACCTGCTACCACCAGCTTCAGGGGGTTGCTGGGCTCTGACCACAGGGTGGGGGACATCTGTATATGAGTGCGACAGACGTAAACCCCTTCATCCTCAGGTGTCATGTTGTCAATGGAGAATATGGCCATTGTCCCGCTTGGGACTTGGTAATCCACGGGGTCTGCATATCCCTCTTTAAACAGCATGAACACCAAATCCTGCAGCCAGCCATGGCAGAGGATGTTAACATTACATCCAGGAAGAGGGGGGGTCTCAGCTTGGATCCAGAAGATGGGCTTGGGCAGTTGGCCTGGAAAAAAAAAGAATGAACTGGAATTAGGTAGAGCAAGGATAGTGTTGCTTAGGGAGCAGCAGAGAAGAGCTCTACTTTAAATGAGGCTTCCCTGTAAGATTCTTGTTTGTCACCCCTCCTTCTGCCATCTCTGTTCCAGAGCCTGCATCCTCACTGTGCATTGCTTAGAACAGAGTAGGCACTTATCTACTAACTGTGGAATGCATGCATGCATGCATTTGAGGTAAATGAATAAATGAATTAAACAAACCCTGTCCCAGAAAGTCAAGTTTGAATCCCAGGAGCTGGAGTTTATTCTTGAATATCTATCTCTGTCTTCTTACCTGGTGCCTCCAACTCTAGAACTTTACTGGGTTTGGACCAGCCTGTCTCCTTCCAGTAGCAGCACCTGTAAAGACCTATATTGGACTTAGTAAGGGCACCTATGGGGAATGAAACTTGGAAGGTCTTGTAGGAAGGGCGGATCCAGGTCATCTGTGTCCTATCCTTCAGCAGCAGGAACTTGCTTGAAATCCGAGAGGGGCTTCGGCACCACAGCGTGATGTTCTCCCAAGGGGCCTGGGGGTAGTTGGACTCTATCCACAGCTCCGGTTGTGGTTCCATCACTGTCATTCCCAAAGATCACAAAGACGTGAGCAGTCTGGCCCTCTCCCTCCCACAGTGTGTCCCATATAATGTCCCTTAAAATTAGCCCCAACCCAGATTCCTCCTTCTGCCTTTCCCTGGGGACAGGAATATCTGCTTATGTGGGGTGTGGGATGGGAACCCCAGTATATTTGTTCAAGGAATCCAGATGAGTCGGGGAATAAGGTGCAAGTGTAGCTTGCTTTCTGTCTGATATAAAGCTCTACTATTTCATGGGAAACCAAGTCCTGAAGTGTTAGGGCTCTGATTCCCAACCAAGCCAATCTGTCTTTGGGATCTCAAGGCAATTATGTCCCGGCTCTTGGAGGCAGGCCAACGTCTTGGATCCTTTAAGAAGGAAGGTACCTGAGGGGGCAGGACTCACTTACCTCTCGATGCGGTGCCCAAATGCAGCCCTGAAAAGAGAGATTTGGTAAAGGAGAGCTCCCTCGTTGTTCCCACCCTGCCCTTAAACCTCAATACTTCTCTCTCCCTCCCCAAGGTACCCATTCATCAACATATCTATGACAAGGTAACTTGCCCCTCACCCCTTTTTGTACTCACAAATGCAAAAGAGCAAGACAGTGAATGTCCGGAGCATGGTGGCCCCTTCTCCTGGTCTGTACCAGGCCATGGGGCCTCTGGTGCTCAATGTGCTCTCAGTCTCGAAGGTTTTTTCTCCTCAGCAGGTGGTGGGATCTAAAATCAGAACTGTTTTTACTCAGGGGACTCATCCTGCTCCTTAAAATTTAGTTTAGATCACTAAACTGCACTTGACAACCCTACATTCCACTCCCTCACAGGCATGCCGAGTATTCCTAGGTCACCTGTTACTTTTTCTCCTTGCCTCTTAGCCTCACTTCCCCATCCTCCCACCCAAGGTCTTTGCTGGTATTTAAGACGTCAGATTTGTTAAAACATGTATTTGGCCCTGAGATCTCAGAGGCCCAGAAAGCAGCCTAATAAAAGCCTGCTGAAGGCCCATGAAATGGGGGAGATGGGAGGTGCAGAGAGTCACCTTTTCAGATTCTTTATTCAGACACACACACACACACACACACACACACACACACACACACACACACACACAGATTCCTCCGACAACCTAGCAAAGGAGGCATTAATACCATCCTCATTTTTCCAATGAGGAAACAGAGGCATAGAGAAGATGTATAATTTGTCCAAAATCAAGAGATATTAAATATTAGAGCCAAAATTCAAATCCATGTTTAACTCCAAGGCCTATGATCTAAAACAGCTATTTAACCCCTCTGGCCTCCCTCCTCAGCCTCCCTCACCCCTCCCATCTCATCCCATGGAGACCTTCCCTTCTATGGAATGCTCTAGATCCAATATGACTCTCATTCTTATTGCTTATCACTAAAAGCTCAATACCCCCATCTCAAGCAGGTGTTGGGGAATCAAGCTGCTTAAGCTAATTAATATAATGTGTAAATGATTCATTGGTTGCCTGTAATGTCTAAGCAGTTTTGTTCATTGCCCCTAAGGAAAATGGAATTGTTTGAATTTCAGAGAATATGACAAAGATACTTGAGCTCAGGGAGGCCTTTTGGTTTTCCCAGGAGTCATTATTGACCATAGGCCCTGCATATACATAAGGTAGACCCCTGAGCTTTCGTGTCTCTCCCCTCTCTTACCAGAGTAACCTTTCACCAAGGGAACATATGTTCCCACTGCACAATGTCGAGCTAATTCTCCCCCACCAACTCTCTATTCAAAGTCTGAGGTCCTGGCCGACCCCAGCTGCTTAATCTTAGCTCAGTAGAGTAGGGTAGAGGCAGCTCCCAGAACATAGAAAGGGACTGAGTTTACATTTCTAGAATGATCCTAAGACCTCAGCCTCTAAATTGCTCCAGTGCTGTCATTAGGCAGGATGGAGGAGCAGAAAAAGGGGAAGATTCATTTTGAAAATATTCGGGCTGTAGGGACCAAGTGGACAGTGAGAGATTCAAAGAGGCACAGCTCTATTTTCCATTTCTCACTTTGCATTGAAGGGTGCTCAATTTATCCTCTCTGAATTTTTCTTATCAGTAAAGTGGGGGAATAATATCTACCCAACATCATTGTTGTGTTGGATTACAGATAACATATGTACAGTGCCAGGCACACAGTGAGAATTTCATTTTTAAAAGGTGCTTATTTTTTCTTCTTTCTGAAGGGGTCATCTAACTGGTGTAGGACTCTAAAGATGCTCTTTTCATTTCAGCTCCTACACCCCCTTTCCCCCACTCCTCTCAGGGCCAGGCCAAGGCTTGGATGCCACCCTGTTGCTTTGTTTCCCTGGGCTTCGGGCCAGGATTTATTGGGGGAAGGAAGGTTTTACTGCCAAGGGAAAGGTCCAACCTGGGATTCTACCAAGGAAATGCCATCTGAGGTTCCAGCCTTGCCACTTGGACCTCCAAACAAAGGTCTTTGCCTCCTGGGGGGTCTTGAGTGGAGTTAGGGAAGCTGGGCTGCTCAGCATGGCTGACCCTTCTTCAATCACTAAGGAAATTGTACCATTTACATCAAGCCAAAATGATGAATCTTATACCCCAGGAACATGAGAACTGCCCCAAGCTGCAGGTTAATTCATCACAACCTTTTTTTTGGCCTTTCACCCCACTCTAACTCCCACCCTCAACTTCAGCTACCTAGCCATTTTACCCTCCCCTTCTACTCCACCCCAAGCACTTTCCCCACCCTTAGGCAGCGCCGCAGTGCTTTTGAGGGTGACATACCCGAAATGTCTAATGGCTCGCCCCCTGCATAGCTTTGAGGGCTCCAGGAATCAAAGGGGTTAGGCTCGGCGGGGTGCCGGGTACATGCTTCTCAGAGGGTTTGGAGGGAAGACTGAGACGGAAAAGGGAAGCTATCTACAGTGCCCAGAGATTCTCAGCGAGGCAGGTCTGGGATCCGGGGAGGAAAGGGAAAAGGCAGAGATGAGGAGGGTGGGGGGACAAACTGGGGAGCAGTTTAATTTATAGCAATTAATTACAGCAGAAAGACCCTTTCGGGGTTTTGTTTAGGATCTGGTGGCCAGTATTTAATCTTCAGCCACTAAACTATGCGCTCATTTGCAAGTACTTACGGTAGTTGAAGGTCCGCTCCGATGTTGGAGATTCTCCAGTGTGCTCCTCCAGATGCAGCAAACTGCCCGGCATGCGAAGAGCTGTCTAAGGACTGCCTCTCGGGCTCTGAGTCCCGCCTCCCGCTCTCCCCCGCCTGCCCGTCGGCCCGCCCCAAGCTCCTCCCCTCCCTCCGCCGGGCTCTGGGAGCCCACCTACACCAACTCTGCCTGGCACCTGCAGTCCGCTGACGACCGGAATTTCTACGCCCCTCCCAGCTCCCCGCCTCTCTCCCGGTTCCCTGCAGAGGTGGCTGGAGCCAAGTTCAGGCCCCTGCCCCCTCGCCAGTCGCGCAGAGTTTCACTGGGTCACCATATTCTGGAGGGGAGAAGGCCAGCTCTTAAGAAAGCCGAAGCTGTAGATCTTCCTCCTCTCCAGCTCCCCAATGCCTTTAAAGGGATGTCAGATCTTCCTCTGTCTATTTAATGCCCCGTTTATGTGTAAACGTCACCATCATCACAGTTTAAATGCCTACTATGTGCCTCTGGGCCCTGGGGCAGCTATTATTTCTAATTTTCAAAGCAATTCTACTAGATAAGTGTTGCTTCCCTCAGTTTTACAGATGAGGAAACTGAAGCTCAGAGAGGGTTAAGTAACTTGGACAGCTGTCAAAGACCAGCTAAAGCCCAGGCTTTAGAGACATACAAATTTAAATTTCACTCCACGTTCTACATTCAATAGCTGTGTGACCTCAAGGAAGTGAGTTAAACTCTCTGAGTCTTGGCTTCTCCATCTATAAAATAAAGAAAACAGCAGAACCTATTTCACAGGGCTGCAATGGGGCAATTCAGGTAAAACTCACAGCTACAGCAGGCCTGGTACATAGTAGGTGCTCAATAAATGATAGCTACTGCCACTGCTACTACCATTATTGCTACTAGTAGTATTAATCTGTAAAGCCTTCCGGAGCTGCCTAAGAGTAACATCATTTTTATAATATAGAGCAATTTTCACAAATGTTGACCCTGAAAGACTTTAAAATGATAATGTATAGATAATACATTAATCAAAGCTCTTGATATATAATATATATGACATCCAATGGACTCATAGACCAACTGATAAGAAATATCAATATCACAGTCCAATTGGCTATGAAATAGCCGAATATTTCTTTATGCACATGTTTTACCTTCATAAAAGATTACAAATTATATAATGAAAAATACTTTAATTCAAGAATATATTATGTAAAAATAAAGTAACAGGTCTTTTGATGGGAAAATTGAATATCATATCTTCAAGCATCAGGTGCTATCAATTGTAGCTTCCTGGCATCCTCAACTCCTATACAGCATGTTATTATATAAAAACAGAATAGCCATGTAAATATAAATATATGTTTCTGGGCAAGTTATTTAACCTCACCAAGCCTCAGTTTTCTTATTTGTAAAATGGGGATAATAAATGCACTTACTACCTTGCAGGGTTTGGGGTAGGATTGAATGAAAACCCTCCTGAAAACCACTACGTAGTGCCTGGGACACAGCAAGCAGCCACTGATTGAACACATCTCTTAAGTACTTTCTTTGTGGCAAGCATTTTCTGGATGCCAACGATTCAGAGAGAATGAGTTTCTCCTCTGAAGGAGTCTGTAGTTAAGGATAAATCATGATAGAAAACAAGTAGGAGGAAGCCAGAGGAGGGAGAGCCTTGGGAGTCAAAGAGGATTGCAATAGAAAAGACCAGCAAGTAAGGCATGACAATATGTGTTAGAGAACTGCAAGCAGTTTGCTGTTACTGTGTGCCTAAACTAGAGCAGTGGTAGCAGAGAAGGAGTGCAGAGCAAGGGTCCCCAAAACGTTGAGGAGGCAAAAATGGACAAACTTGTTGGTTGATTGGAACACAGCAGTGATAGTTATTATCTGACAGAGTAAAAACATCCATGCCAATTTTCAAAACATTTATAGTGTATAGAAATCACTACAAGAGTACCATATACCAAGTGCTTAGTGTATGGTAAATCTTAGCTCATTTTATTCCCATAGCAACACTATGGAATAGTTATCATTATCAACACCATTTTACAGATGAAAAAACTGAAACACAGAGTCATTAAGCAAATTGCCCAAGGCCAACACAGCCAGCAAGTGGCAGAGCTACGATTCAAATCCAGACAGTCTGTATAAAGAGTGCCATGTTCTTAACCATCACTCTATGCTGCCTTTGCATTGGATTGTAGAGTTGATAAACTAAATTATAAAAAAGTGAAAGTATTTCATGCAATAGAAAAACACCAATCAAATGCACTGTTAATGTATAAAAAATAAATGATAGCATTTCCCCACCTCCCCCCACTTTACATGTCCTTGGGCTGAATGAAGCTTGTGCTCTTGAACCAGCAGCCTGAATCTATAGCCCAGAATCCCCGCTATCTGGTCATGGAAGCCTGAGAAGGTCTTGGAGCTGTGTGGGTGAGAATCCCACTCACTCTCACCTTTTGCTTAGGAGCATTATGGAGTCTTGAAGGGATTTATTATCCAGGCTTCACATAATGCCCTCATTCAAACTATGGCTGGTAATTGAGATGCGAGAATCTCTGTCTCGAGGCTACCTGGCTGAGTTTTGAATCTTGCAGCCTGCGGAAAGAGAAACTCTCTGGCCAACCTCCCTGGAGAAACCTTGAGTGGTCCAATATTATAAATATAGGGGTAGAGACCAATAGAGTCTGGGGCTGGGACTAAGCTGAGATGGATTTCTTGACATTGACTTTGCTGGTCTTCTCCCATTGGGAATCTAGCAGGCCTGTGGCTCTGTGACTCTGAATCTTTCACACAGACACACACACCCCGACACACACACACACACACACACACACACACACACACACCAAGAAGCCTGTGTTTCTCTCTTGGCTTATTACTCTAGAATTAGCTGATGTTAACTCTTCTTCTAGGGAATATTTTGAGAATGACCAATCTTGTTCCTAATGGCCAGGCCCTCTCTGACTCTCTACATCCCCTTGGACTTGTGGTGATACCAGAAAATATTCCTGAACCGTACCCCTTCTCACTTTCAGCCTTGAACACAGAGGCTAAAAGAGGATTCCTCCTGTAAAAGCTTTAGAGTCACTTCTTAGGGATTATAAGACAACTATTAACCACTAAATTCTATGGAGTATACACTATATATGCTGAGGCAGGGTGTATGGTAGAGTGTAGAGGTGGGACTAAAGTGGTTTGTTAGACAGAGTTTCTGAGCTCTAGAGACTTTTAACCTAGAGAGAAGAAAAGAGCAACTATTTTAATGCAAAGCTGTATTGAGGATCAGAGGAGAGCTAGAAGAGCTTCAGGAAAGTGGATCTCAAAGGGAAGAGGTGGGGAACCGAGGACCACAGGGTGATCTGGGAAGCCTTTCTCCATAATTGAGTCCACTGAAGGATGATGAGATTTTTTTATAACCTTATTCTGTCTTAGAGCAGCCCAATTAAGTAAAGCACAGGGCAAAGCTGGTCTCTTCCCAGCAGTATGCTAAAGCCAGCTAACTCTGGCTCAAGAGATCTGTGCATCTTATCTTAACTCAGCATTCAGTGACATAACAGTGGGAGCTTGAAACTAGCCACAGTCGGGGAATTTTCACCACTGAAGATGCAAATGCTACAAATCAGGTGCCCCCTCCCTCCCTAAAGCTGTTTTTAAGCATTTACTAGCAAAGCAAACCACTTTCTTCTAGTTTTATATTTTAAGGCAGTGATTTTTACTGGGAAATAGGAACTTTTCTAAACTACCCAAGGATCCTGATAAGTTTCATACACTCTCAAGAGAGTTGGCAGTATTGTGTTCCATTCCTCCTCCCCTCACCTCACTGCTGTGGTAAGCCATCTGAGGCAGATGAGGTAAGGACTGTGGCAGATCTCTGGACGGTCTGGTGCATTCAAAGTTTGATCATGTGTTTTAGCATCCCACCCTACTCCCCAGCCACTCCCAGCCCCTATCCTTTTCTGCAATGGAGAGGGATGAGAAATTCAGTTGGGACTAGGCAAGTGGTGTTCTGAGACAGTGAAGAGGTCCAACCAGACAGGTTAGGTTCTAACTGCAAGATCTGATGGGGGCATTAAGCTTTGGAGGTGTGGAGTGTGAAGCTGGAAAGGGAAGTTGGGGCCAACCCACAGAGCTTGGGTTTCAAACTTGTCCTTTGTCAAGCACTTCGATTATTAAGGGCAAAGTTTGGGGCACTAAGTCGCTTCCAGAAGCTATAACTGAGAATATCTTTAAGACTGTGCAGTACACTTCCTAGAATAAATCAAATGAAAGTGATGAACCAAACCAAAAACTTGTTTGATCAGAATACTCATGGTGGACCATAAAGCATTATATAGAGCCTGTGTGATCAGGCGTCTGGGTGCCTGCAACAAAGCAAACCAACAGTTGTGAGTACCTAGGTGAATTTAACTTAAGGTTATGAGTGGAGAGAGAAAATGAAGGGTTTTTGTTTGTTTATTTGTTTGTTTTGGTATTCTAATCTAGCAGGGCCACAGGGTTCTATTTGGCCCATGAACCATTTACCACAAAGGTAAACTACTGGTTCACTGTCCCCAAATAACAATCATCCTGTCATCACAAGATGCCTTTTGTTTGTATGAGGAATAGTGTGTATCGTGAGTACATGGTGGGGAGGAAGGTTCAGAGATAGACCTCTAAAATGCAGGAGGGCTCCAAGGGCAGGCTGTAGAGTGCTTCAGTATTCCCTTTTCCTGTGTTGGCTGAAGTTGGTGGCTCCAGAAGGAAAGTAGGTAGGCTCAGCCTCACTGCCCAGGGCAGGCAGGCAGAGGAGGTTCTACAAGCAGTTTAGGTCTGACCCAGGCAGGATGCTTTGATGTGCCAGTGTCAGGAAAGCCTTTTTCTGTTTCAGAGTCTGACTTGCTTCCGATTTGTCCAAATTGTAGTCATTTTCATGGCAAGGGTGGGGTTGCCACTCAAGAATGCACAACTGGGCTCTTTTTAATATTTGTTTACTTTTAATCATTTGTCCAAAGGAAACTATAGAAGTCAACTATTGGGTTTTTTTCTTCACATTTATTGTATGATTAACCAATTATATAATTAAAATTAAATACACATCTAAATTGCAAGAGGAACACAAATTAGCAATTTAAAAACACATCATTGCGATATTGCCGACTATTTGCAATCTGTTTCTAAAAATGTCAATTTACAGGCATTCATTTCAATGTACATGCATCTCTTCAAGTTCTACTTCTTTTGTGCTGTAGGATATGGTCAAATTTTCTAAAGATCCATGTGCTCTTGACAGAGGATGGAGAAAGTCTTTTCTCTAAACAAGTCTGTTAATTTATATAGTTGATCCCTTTGAGATTGACAATACAAATTATTATTTTCTTATTTGGTCTATCATATTTTGATGTCTCCCTATCCCTCCCACCCTTAATCTTTCTGTATTCACTTTCTCCTTCCCATTTATCCCTCCTTCATCCCTTTCCATTTTCTTACTTTTCTTATCCTCTCTTCCCATGCAGTGTGTATGCATGTGTGTATATGTGTGTGTGCATGTCTGTGTATAGAGATAGATACATACACATCATAATAATAACAACTTGGTGCAACATTACATTTTTACCTCCTTTTCCATTGATCACCCTGGCAAAAATGCAATTAATTGTAAAAACCATACATTCTATTAAGAAACTTGGCTTTGTAAGTGAATTTAGTCACTTATCACTAGGAGCATATTCTCTCTGGGCTGTACCTGTTTTCAGTAAAGCCAGTAGTTTTGAGGTTTTACTGATAAACGCCTTGAAGTCATCTTGACTGTCCAAGATTTTTCTCTCACCTTGAAACAGGAAAGGTAGTTTGGCTTGATGGTTCACAGGGGGCTTCAGACCCAGGAACTTCATCTGTTAGTAGATTTTGCTCCAACTTGGTCTGTCTTCTACCATTACCAATGCAAAGTCAGGTGTCAGTCTTATCTTTATCTTTCTGAAGAATCACATTTTTGAGCAGCTTGTGGGACAATTTATTTTTCTTTCAAGTTTAAGAACTACACAACCATGAACTTTGAACTTTTAGTTTGAGAAATATATTTGATTGGAGACCGGTAACTCCTCTCTGTGTTTAAGTTGGGATCTAAGTTTGGCTCTGAAATTGTTTTTCAGTAATTTCCTTAATAATGGTTTCAAGACTAATTTCATTTTCTGCACCTTCAGAGATGCCAGATACACAAATATCACACGACCTTCATGTGTTTTCAAGATCCATCACCTTTTCTGGCACCATGTTTGCTTAATTTTTATCTTTTGTGATTGAAACTCAATTTGACACTCCTTTGTACCAATTCTCTCTTCCATGATATTTATTCAATAATTTTCATCTCTCCAGGTTTCTTTCAATTCCTCGACCTAAGTGCCCCACAGTCTTTGCTGAACTTTTCCTGGGTGCTTTTAAAAATGTTCCCATAGTCCCACACCAACTCCCTTACACTGTCCCTTTCTCTGGGTTCTGTCTGCTGCTCCTCCAGGCCAGCCAAATCTCTTAAATTCTCTGAGGTCTCTGGGCCCTCCTTGCTATCAAAGGACTTCTTGCTTGCTGCTGAGCTTGTTTTCATCATTGTCCTCATTCTCTTTTAAGATAAGGTAGTTTTTGTTTTCATTTCATCCTACTGGTATAGCTGAGGCTTCTGTTGGCTTAGAGGTGTTTTCGAAGCGCTTGGCAATTTGGTTCTGAACACAGCTGCTCTCTCTTTCCTCTCTCTGAGAAGTTCAGGAGCTGGGGTCTTTTCATTGAAATGTAAGACCTATTTTAAGCTGAAATCCTCAGAAACACTATAGGTAAATGAGGTATAATCAACTGATGTTTTTTTCATATAATAGCATTGGAAGTAAGAGCTTCATAACCCTACAGATAAGATAAAGAAATACATAAGTGCATAAATAAAAAATAAACACGCACATATATAAATATCTAAGTACATTAAATACCTGAATATATAACTGTATAAACACACACAAAGTGATATAAATAAACACACAAATACAAAAACATGCAAATAGGTATGTATGTAAAAGAGCCTCATACGTTCAGAATATTTAGCTTCTGCCTTGTTAGGAGTACACAGAATATGTTTCTGATTAGGCAACTAGACACATTAGAATTATAAAGAAAGAGTAAGAGGAGTTCACCTACATGTTTCAGTGTTTGTGGAAAGGGATTTTGACTTTGTGTCAAGGGGCTTGAATTTCAATCCTGGCAGGGCCACTTACTAGCTGTGTAATAGTGTGACATTTGGCAAGCTACTGAAAGTTATTTGAGTCTCCATTTCCTCATCATTCAAATGAGTATTCGATAACTCTGAGCTAAATTTGAATATCGAACTCTCTGTTTGTTCTATCCTAATCATTTATTTTTTAAATATACCTTTTTACAGTGAGATCTGGGATTTAGATTGCTAGGGGTTGAGACAGGACAGGATTGGGAGGGGGAAAACTGAATAGGTCTCAAATGGATACCCTCTCAGCTCCCACAGCATGATCTTTTGTTTTGAATAATGAAAAAATAAGTATTCAGCTTGATTATATGCAAAGTATTGTAGAAAGATGAGAAAATAAACTGCCTTCAAGATTATGATCTAGTTTGAGATGAGAGATATCTCCATGTTCACAAATAAGGATAATATAATGCAGAACATGGTAAGCTTTGAAAGATAACGTGAAACAAAGCATATGGGAGCATAGAAGAGAAAGTATCCAATTCCGATTGGTAGCACTTAGAAGTTCTTCATTCAAGCCCTCCAGAGTCAAGCGTCCTTAACATTGGGCCTCATGAGGGCACCTATGAGGCTTCCTGCTCCAAAGCATCTGTTTCATTTACCTGATATTCTCCCTGGCATTCTACCATATGGTTCACTTCTTTGGGAATACAGGGCAAAGGATCGCAAAGTATGGTGATGTATGGTGTATGGAGATAGTGACTTAAAATGACGCTGGAGACCTGGACAGGAGCCAGATCATTAAGGACCATGTGTGCCCTGTAGCACTTTTTAGTAAAATTTTGTATTTGTGCCGAATTGAAAGGCCAAGTCACGATCTTGGTCCAAACGGAGGGCTTCTAACCAAGCAGAAAATTACCTTCTCTAGCTCCTAATTCTCTCCCTGATGCTAGTTATGTGATCCTGGGCACAGATCCTCAGGGACAGGGCTCAGAGGCCACTTTCTGAGCTGACGGTCCACCTGTTCTTCTAATTCAGTCTCTGAGTAGTTCAGGTTTCTGTTTCAAAAGAAAACAAAAACTGGTGATAAGGCAGTTTACAATTAGAATCACACATATTAAACACCCATGTATGAAAATGTTGGCCCTTTTCAGAGATCTGATAATTTTAAAATCAGGGTCTGTCTTAGACTCCAATGATCCAAACAGATAACTTCTAATGGGGTTTGTAGGGGGACAATTTAGTGGAGGAGATGCTGTGTTGGGAAAAAGAAATCAAAATTAGGTCTGGTAAATTCAAATGCAAAAAGTAATTTCATCCGAATTATCATCTATCTGAATTCTCAGAAATACTGAGAATTGTTATGAGAAATTAGTATAAATACCTAATGGGATTTGCCTAAAAAAATTAGAACAGGTGCTTGGTACCTCCACATTCAAAACAACTAAAAAATAGTCTTTAGTGCTTAGAGTGCTTAGGTACTGTGAGATGTAGGCAAATGGCATTTATGCATTCTTGCATTTATTCAAAAATGTTAATTGCACACATTATTTGCTTTCTAGTTCTGGGGATACATCAGTAAACAAAACAATAAAACCCCACAGATTCATCAGTAAATATTTGTACTAAGCATCTGGGTAAATACATTTTCTAATGCTTGAATATAAGGAGATATTTTTATAACTCTACTGTTACTAAAGATACGGAACTGACTTTTGCTGCAAACTATGGCAACTGAATTTTTGGATGTCATTTAGTAATGTCTGGGAATGGTTGGAGTGTGGATGACTCTGAAGAGATTTTTGGATGGCCCTATCTAATTTTCTTTCCCTGAAGCCCTTTATTCAGATTCAAGTGAGCAAGTGGTGCAGCAATGGTAGGAGTGTAGAAGAAGGCTAATGGAAAGTCCTCTACATGTTTAAAAGAAGATAGAGGAAAAGGTTTGGCTACTTGTCAATAAAGATCGTTTTCATTAACTATATGACCTTTACCTACAGATTTCTTCTTAGTATTTTTAACAAGATCTTTAAAAACTTAGGATGGTGTAGTCCAGTGGGGAAATTGCAGTGCCAAGGAAATCTACACTACAATTGTCGTTAGGCACCATGATGTTAAAAATACATATTAACTAATGGAAATAGTGCTGGACACTAATTAAAGTATCCAAATGACTTGTCATTATTAATAACCCTGGATTTCAACAAGGAGCACTTGCTGTGGAAGTTCTGTGACTATCCTGGGCACAGCATGACAATATTTTAAAAATATGTACACCATGAAGGAATCCTACTTGAAATAGCTGTAAGATGGCGCCAAAAAGTTACCGAGTAGAACTGAGCACAGACTCAAACTGAAGTCGAAATTTATTCTCATGACTTCAATCTAAACTAAAAAGTAGTTTAAATTTTATACTTTTTGAAAAAATATATGACCGGCTTAAAACACATGCTTTCTTGAATTTCAGATGATTAACTCCAACACTCATTCATTTCACCAACCTTTATTGAATGCCCATTATAAACAAGGAGCCATAAAATATTTGGTGGAATAAGATAGGTGAAGAATGGAAGGAAGGAAGGACAAAAGAATGCAACACACTCCATGCATACATTGGCAGCTAAAAGATATTAAAATATCTTTTAAGCAAAATATATTTTAAAATACCTTAAAGATATTTTAAGATATCTTAAAAATATCTTTAAAATATCTTTAAGATAAAATAAAATATATTTAAAATAGTTTAAAAATATCTTTAAAAATATCTTTAAGATATTTTAAAATATCTTAAAAGCAAAATATATTCACTGCCTTTCTAATAATTAAAAGTATAGAAGTTGAGCAAAAACATGTAAACAAATAAAAGAACAATGTACTAAAATCTCATAAGAAAAGTGGAGAAAATAGTGGTCATGGAAGTTTAGGAAAGAGCAATATTCTTCTTATCTGGAGGATAAGTGAAAGCCTGTGGAGAAGGTCACATATGAACTGAACTCTCAAGTACGGTTGGATTAATCTGGCAGCTGTAAATACTACATGGTTAGTTCCCCCAAGAGTAGAGACGATGACTTATTTATCTATGCATCTCCTGTGCCTAATTCAGAAATAATGCTAATACTAGTTACTATTTATTGAACTCTTACTATTTGCCAGGCACCATGTTGAGCATTTTACAAACATTGTCACATTTACCTCCTCAACGCTCCTGAGCAGTGCTTATATTATAACAACAGCAACAGCAGAAGCAGCAGCAGTGAGAACATTTGTTGAATGTTAACTATAAGCCAGGCACAGCTTTAAGAGATTTCTGTAACTATTAGCATCCCTTTCTTACAGATGAGAAAACTGAGGCTCAGAGAGATTAAGAAATTTGTCCAAGGTCACACAAGGTAGTTTCAGGTAGAGCTGCCATTTGAACCCAGATCATCTTATTCTTTTTTTAAAAAATTTCAGCATATTGTGGGGGTACAAATGTTAAGGTTAGGTATATTGCCCATGCCCTCCTCCCCTCTTGAGTCAGAGCTTCAAGAGTGACCATCCCCCAAACGTTGCACATCAGATGGGTCTTATTCTAAAATCCATATTAACATGACTCGGTACTTATAACTTATAATAAGTGAATGAGAATGGAACGAGGAATAAAGAGAGATATTGTGAAGATAGAAATCACTGAATCTGCAAATTATTTAGGGAAGAAGGAGTAAGACTAAGCAAAATAGAGAGAGTGGGTGAAAGAGAAAAACTGTCATGATATTCTCAGTCTAAGCTAAGAAACATAAAGATTTTTTTCTCCTATAAAACCGTAAAAGACTAGCTATCATGTACTGGATTTTTAAAAATTATTTTTATGAAGCATTTGAGAAATGTTATGATGTTTTTTTTTAAATGCATAGGATAATATCCCATACAGGTTACCTAGAAAAAAACTCCAGAGAAAACACACAAAATATTCATGGTAGTTATGTACTGGAGAATTATTGGAGATGTTCTTTTTTTCTTCATCCCTGTCTTTTGCGTGTGACAACAAATAATTTATGATTTATAAAACAACTTTTGAGAAGTTGGGTAACAATTTAGGGCATATTTAAAAAATAATCATAATTCTTTATTGGTATAAAATATATCTTTACATATTTAAGAGTGACATGAATATTATATTTTTAGCTTACTTTTAAATGGCTCAAATATTAATATATAAAACAGAGAAATATATAATATATATGTATTTATATTTTATATATAGAGAATCTGAGAGTACGGTATCTGAGAATTTTTTATAATAGTCTCACAACATTTCCCTGAGTCTAAATTTATGTTAAAATTAGAAAAAATATACACTAGTTTGAATAGGTAAAACAAAAAGGCCCAAAGAAAATCTCTCTCTCTCTCTCTGTCTCTATCTATCTGTCTATCTGTCTATCTACACAAACATGCACATACACACATGCATCTGTATGTATATCTATAGTTTATAGTTCATATCTATAGTTTATAGCTCATATATATACATATTACAATTTTAAAATAAGAAGGAAAAATAATCACCAGAATCATACATTTTTTATTCTTCCTATAACACTTACTTCTGTTGCTTTTCCTTCTTTTGACACCAATGCTGCAAACCTATCCTTCTTAAAGTTGCCAATTATACCAAAAGAAACTCATTCCTGGTTTGCACAGTTGGCCATGTTACCTACCTACAATATCATTTCAAGGGTTAGCTTCTGCCCAGCTTTTTAAATATCATCTTGGAATTGTCAAGTCTTAACGTAGCTTGACCATTTTTACTGATCTAACTACCTGTTTAGTTGAATCAACTTGCATATTTGGTTAAATGGACAGTTTTTAGGGGGCTTTTAGAGAGTCAGGTGGAGAGAATGGTTGAACTAATGGAGGAGCAATTAATCCAAATGGTGAGCATTTTATGACAATACAAATTACCACAGGAACCAAAGGTAAAAAAGGAAGAAGAAGAAGAAGAATATAGTTACAAAGGAATTGTGAAATTGCCTTTAGTTCTGAAGTCCAATTTCCATTAGGTCAGATCTGATGACTGTTATTATTTTTATTATAATTCTTTATCTATGTATAGCTCTGTTGATTCTTTTCCCCAAAAGTACTCTTAGATCCATTTTGTTCATTTACCTTCACAACAATGCTGCTAAATAGAGCCAGTGCTTATTTTCTTACTGGCTTAGTATACAGCACCTAATTGCAGAAAAACAATCTGTTCAGAGGTAATGGTGCTTTTGGACTGAATGTTGATATGTCATATATAATATAGCCATTATAATTGGTAATGAACATAACAGCTTTATAATACTTTTGAAAGATGTTATTGAACAGTATTCTTAGCAGCTATAAAGAACTAGACATATACTGAAGAGAACTGAAAACACACTAATTATGTCTCCTAGATTGAGAAAAGTTTTCTTTGAATTTGTCTTCCCTCAGAGTTTGGGGACAGAAATAAAAGCTAACAACAATCTAAATTTTCTCTTATGAAATCACCATTCTGTGATTTTATAAACCCATCACCTTATAATTTGATGTCATCTGGAAATCATTCAAATGGGAAACATCAACAGAGAAGTTTTTCTAAGACTCATGTTTATCACAAGGTAATAAAGTTAGATTGAGTCCTTTCAATGTAATTTTAATTTTAGTTCTAAATAATTTGTATCTTTTCCAAGGTCAAAAACACAGAAAGTACACATAAACATTAAGTAAGATCTAAAAATTTTCTGAAATACATTAGTGACCCCATTTATATAACAAATACCTTGTTTGTGATCCTCTCAACATTAAGCTAGATAAGTATATGCAAAAATGAAGGGAATTTGATTTGTGATGCTGTCCATTGCCCAGCAATGAGAGACTATGGTTGTTTTTGCAGCATTGCACCATTTTAGGAGGCTGGGGACAATATGCCGCTTTTTTTTTCCTCTTGAGACTGAAACAGACAGCAAAATGGAGAATTTAAATGTATTATTTGTCAACAGGCTAAATTTAAGGACATTTACATTTTAAAGATGAATTATGAAAATCTAAATGTCCTTGAATGCTTAATTATCTGTGCCTTCATTCTGAAAAAATTAATTTTCAGAATGAAAACAAAACAAAACAGGACATTTACAGGACTACAAAATTGATGAGAGTTATTTTTAAAAACCTCTGAAATAAGCTTAATAATACATCCAAATAATTATTCAATGTTCACAAATATGGAACATAAATGTAAAATCCTTCATTTGGGTCCAAAAACAACCAGATGCGCAAGCAGAGGATGAGATGTGTCTAAGTAGCAACACGAGTAAAAAAGATTTAGGGGTTTTCAGGGACCGTAAGCTCAATATTATTCAGTTGTGTGTTGGGCCTGCACAGAAAACTAAATCTATCTTCATCTGCATTAATAGAAAGATAGAGTTGGAAACAAGGGAGTGATAATGCAGCCCTGCTCTGTGCTCAGCAGAGCTGTACTTGAAGTATTCAATGAAAATAACAGGATGGGGGAGCACGTGGGTAGCAGCCAGAAGCTACAGTGCATCTAGATGGGAGAGAGCAGATTACTGAAGAGTCTGGAAACCATGTGGTGAGGGGCTGCTGAGAAATGAAAATTCTTAAGGAGGAAAGGGAGGCAGAAGTTGTCTTTGAATGCTTCCTCTCCTTTATCTCCTCTTTCCACCGTTTTTGTCTCTCCCTTGCCCTTTCTTTCTATCTTTCCTCCCTAAAGCTATTTACCAAGATAGTGATGTTCCAACTTGGCTCTTTAACACTATATTACATTACTTCCATGCATACCCTAAATGCCACACTTCCCTGCAGCTCCTTTTCATTTCTTCCTGGTTCTTGTGCCTCTTCACTCACATCCAGCAGAGTTGAACCACAGTGAGTCCCCTCCCCCCTCCACCTTTCTTTTTTCGGGAGGACTTCATGTCCCTGGGAAAGGAAAAAGAATATGAATTAGCTAGCACAGACCCTTAAGCCAAGGTCATGTAAATCATAGCCTAGGTACAAAAGGAGCAATTCTAATAAAGCTATAAAATGAATTTCTTTAGTCTCTCTAATGCTTATTGGCATTAGACATGGGAATTTGAGCACAGCTCCTCATGGGTGGGCTCAAAGTGCACCTGTAACACTAATCTCGGATGCTTAAATATCAGGTTCCTATTTAACAAGGAAAATAAAAGGGTGAGTTTGTTACTACAAAAGTTTGAACATAAAACATCACCGCCTGAATGATTAAACCTATTTCAGAGGGCTGAAATCCTAATGACTCCAATTTGTCAAAACATAGAAGTTTTAATGGGGGGCAGGAAGGGTTGGCAGTGGTATGCAGCGTAGGAATCAACAACTGCGTACTTAAAGCAAAACATAAAAGCTCTATCCTGCTGAAATTCTCAGAATCACTATAGGAAATTAGGTGTAATTGACTGATGTGATCTCCAGTAATAGAAATGGGACTAAGTGCTTAGTATCCTCACAGTTAAGACAAGTAAATAAAAAGAGTTGGCAGTGCATAAAATGCTTATGGTGTGCAACAGTTCATGTAAATTGGCTACTTCATTGATGTAAACATTTTGTAAATATAAATTCCTATGCTAGAAGATGACAGACAGAAGGAAAGTGAAAACCAAAGAAAAAATAGAAAGGTGGAGGTAAAGGGGAAAGGTAAGGAAAGATGGAAAATAAATGAAGAGGTGGAAAGGGGAGAAAAGAAAAAGAAGAGGAGAAAAGAAGTGCATAAGTAGAGTAAAAATAAATTTAAAGGGGAAAATAAAAGGGAGAGGGAGAAGACAGGAATATTTGAGTGACTACAATGTATCTGTATTCACAAAAATCTTCAAAGAAGTGAGAAATCACAAGGATTTTTTTTCAACTTGTGATCACCAATTAACAATGTCCTTGTAATGGTGCTGATGAATTAGACTGGGTGGAGGGGGAGAGAAATATGAGTCCTGATTGGTTCTTGGTCCAATATCTCTTCCAGGACCCATTCATCTCTTGCCAGTTACCTTTGCTCTGAGTTGAGAGGCTAGGCAAGCACACCACCGCCGCTACTTGAATGTTCACAGCAACTTTATTCATAATAGCCCCAAACTGGAAATATCCCAAATGCCCATCAACTGGTGAATGGATAAATTGTGTTACATTCAAATTGCAGAATACTACTTGGCACAAAAGGAGAAAACTACTAATACATTTAACAACGTCGATGAATCACAAATATTATGCTAACTGAAAGAAGCCAGACTCAAAAGGTTATATTGTATGATTCCATTTATATGACATTCTAGAAAAGGTAAATATAAGTATGCAGAACAGATTGATGACTGCCATGGGTCAGGGTTAGGAGCACAGGATTTATGCAGAGGGAAATAAGGAAACTTTTGGAGGGGAAGGAAATATTCTTTATCTTGAAAATGGTGGTGGTTACATGTCTACGTGTGTTTGTCACAACTTATAGATCTGTATACTTGCAATTGGTGAATTGTAAATTATACCTTTATAATGCTGATAAAACAAATAATCAAACAAAAAATTTGTCCAAAGTCAACCTACTGCTAGTGGTGCTGCCCTTACTTATTTCCTCCTTATACTCTAGACAGAGCAGCATGTAGAAAGAAAATATCTGAGGGCCTAAAATGGAGATTTAAAGATGTTTGTACACAGAATTCCTCATTGCCTTATTAGGTTATTTGATTAATCGAAATTCCTCACTCTGGCATTCAAGGTCTTCCATAAGCTGCCCCAATCTGCCTCTCCAACTTTGACTGTCAACACTCCTGTAAACATCCTCTTGACTGCAATCAAGTGGTTATACTCACTTCATGCCTATGCCCTTCCTGTCTACTCCCCTAGCATATACATACTCTGCTTATTTCAATCTATTTGCCTTTGTTGTTACTGGTTTCCCTCCATCTTCTGGCATGCCTTACACTTACTCATTCAACAACTATTACTGAGTGCCTACTATGTGCCAAGTAAAGTGCTAACTGGATATACATTAAGAAGTCTATTTAAACAAGTCTGTTAAAGTCTCTGCCTTCACACAACTCATAGGCAAATCAGGCCACTAGAATGTAGTATGAAAAGGGCCACATAATAGAAGAAAATCCAGGATATTAGTGCCGTGCAGAAAAGGAACCAGACCCAGAAATGGAAAAAGAATGGTCAAAAATGGTTTCTCAAAGGAAACTATATCTAAATGGAGACTTGAAAGATACTATGGGGTTCTCCAGGCACAAGGAGAAGAGTATTCTGTGCATAAAGAGCTAGAATACAGAAAAGTCTGGAGGTGAGCAAGAGCATGGGAAATAAATTCAAGATTTAAAATGATTTAAGTATGTCAGGAACAGGGAGGATAAAAGAGGCAAGAGATGATGCGGGATAGGGAGGCTTGAGCCAGGTTATGAAGGGCTTTCAGCATCACACCAAGGAATGGAATTTGTCTTTAGGGTAATGATGTGCCAACAAAAAGGCTTGAACTAGAAGAGTGGTACCCCTATGTTGGGGCTGAGACAGATCATTCTATCTAAGGTGTGGACAATGCATAGGACAAGGAGAGACAGGAAGACCAGTTAGTAGATGTGGCATTTTCCCAAGCATTCTTGGCTACAGTGGAATAAATATTTAAGAGATAAAGATAAAATTGGCATTATCTACCCATAGATTTGGTGATTTCAGAGGAGGGAATAGGGTAGCATCAAAGATGACTCTCAAGTCTCTGCTTGGAAATCTTGGTGCATAGTAGAGCCAGTCGTTGAGATAGGGACATAAGAAGGATAAGCAAATGATAAATGCAAATTCAATCTTGGACATGTCAGCTCCTATTCTGTACCCATGACCACTCTTGCTCACATCTGCCTCTCCTATGGAAAATCCTAGAGTCTGGTCCATTCCCTCGGGCCTTTGTGTTTCTATAGACTCCCTAAAATCCTCCCAGAAATCCTTGAGAGCAGGGGTTCTGTCTGAGACTTTGAACATCTTACAGGCCCTATCCTGTGATAAACATAGAATGAGTTCTGAAAAACACTTGCTAATCAATCGAGTACTGTCATGGGGCAATAAAATGTGATGTGTAGGTGGGCTTGAGTCATACCCACTACTGAAGATGGTTAGTAATAAAGAATAGCTT
The DNA here is from genome assembly GCF_040939455.1 of Microcebus murinus. Lineage (NCBI taxonomy): Eukaryota > Metazoa > Chordata > Mammalia > Primates > Cheirogaleidae > Microcebus > Microcebus murinus. The sequence continues at coordinate 57,501,356 of NC_134136.1, forward strand.
CCGTATAAATAACAAACAAATATAGCAGGAAAGGATTAAGCTGTGCTTCAGTTTACCTAATTAGAAAATTGAATTTCACATGAAATCCATCATAATTACTTAATATTTAAATAAGAACTGTTATAATAGACTATTTTTTAGGAGAGATAATCCTCTTGTGATCTTAAGAATCATATCTTTTAAGAATCTTTAAGTTTGAAGAGCTCTGTAAGGTTTTTTAGTCCAACCCCCAGTTGATGCTAGAATTCCTTCCACAGCATCCCTGATGGTGTTTATCTAGTTGGTATTTACATACCATTAATGACAGGGAACTCATCATGTTCCAACTCAACCCATTTCATCTTCAGACAGCTTTGACTAAGTGTTATTCCTTATGCTTTACCTAATTATGTCTCCAAAAGTAAAATGCTTAATTTATGTATTATTCGTTACATGTTTAAAAACACAGATTTTAGCCCTTTTAATTTTCCATTCTCTAGATCAACTCTTGCAAGTTTCTTTATATGGTATGTTTTTGCATTTCTTACCCATATTGCTCACCCATCTGTGTGTGTGCAGGTTTATTTATAATCTTCAACTATTCTGGCACCCAGAGATGAGCAAAGTACTGTATTCCAGGTGTTATCTTGCAAGGACAGAGAACAGAAAGATTATTGCTTCCTTCATTTTGGATAGTGTTCTCTTGTAAATATAATCTAAACAAACTTACTGTAGCTTTTTATCTATTGCTAATTGTGGACATACACTGAGTGAGTGTTGACTTCAAACTTTTAGGTGCATTGCCGCTAAGCTATGATCTGTGGGCACCAAGTGAAAACTACAAAGTGCAGTTTAAATTCTCTCTCTTCCCATTTATTTTATCACATTTTAAAGTTAGAATTAATAGATTATATCTCTGTTCACTGAGGTTTATTTGCCTTTTTCTGTTGGGTATACAAAGATTGTATATAATAACGATTATGTCATATTCATCTTGGAGCTTGCTATGGACTGAAAGTTTGTGTCCCACTAAAATTCATAGCCCCCAATGTGACTATATTTGGAGATAGGGCCTTTATTGGGGGTAATTAAGCTTAAATGAGATGAGAAAGATAGGGCTCTGTTCCAATAGGACTAGTATCTTTGTAAGAAGAGACATTCTCTCCCTCCCTGCAATGTAAAGACACAGCAAAAAGGCAGCTGTTTGCAAGCAAGGAAGTCCTCACCAGGAAATGGCCATACCAGCACCTTGATCTCAGATTTCCTCCCTCCAAAATTATGATAAAATAAATTTAAGCCATCCAGTCTGTGGTATTTTGTTATAGCAGCCTGAGCAGACTAATATAGAGCCCCAGCCTATAATAGGACTTGGCATATTACTAGAGCTTAATGGAAGTCTGGCTATTTGAATGAAAGATGGATATTGTCTAAAAATAGCAAAACAGTAAAAATTACTCATAGTTGTTTCACATAAGCATCTGCAGTAATATGGGGACCTCTCATTGATCATATGATCACAGTTTGGAATGCAGAAATCACACTCAAACGACCTCACTGGCGGCCTTCCTTCACCTTTGAAGGATAATTTCATTGGATACAGAATTCTATCTTGATAGATTTCCTTTCAACAATTTAAAGATTTCACTTCACTCTCTTCATGCTTGCATGGTTTCTGACAAGTTCACTATAAGCCTTACCCTTTTTTCTCTATAGGTAAGGTTTTTTGTTTCCCTCCACTCTGTCTTCACTTAAGATTTTCTCTTGGTATTTGCTTTTTTTTGCAGTCAGAATACAATATGCCTAAGAGAGAGAGAGAGAGAGAGAGAGAGAGAGAGAGAGAGAGAGAGAAAGAGAGAGAGAGAGACAGAATATGTTTGCTATTTATCTTGCTAGGTATTCTCTGAGCTTCAAAAAATTCTTTTACCCTGTTCTTCCTTTATTCTCTTTCTGGAATTTTAATCACATGTATATTACCGCTTTTGATATTATCCCATAGTTTTTTTGTATATTTTGTTCTTTTCTCCCTCCCCTTGTCAGAACCACTGAAAAGATTTTTCCTGATCCTTATTGTGAGAATACTGTGCAGTTCTTGGAGGAAAAGCCCACAGAAGTGTGGGGCTCCCACTTTAATTTCCCCCCTCAGGAGCTTTGCACTCTCACACTAGTCCACTTTTAACCTCCGGAAATTTTCATAATTACCAATGAATTAAGTATTACCACTGCTTCTGGCTTCTGGCAGGTCTTTTACAGGCAAGCAGACCTAGATGTAACTGTCTCTCCAGCTTCTTAGGTGTTAGGTTGCCCTGCTATATCAATTCTCTGCGTCTAAGAAAAGTCATTAATTTTTCTATTCATTCTTCAGCATTTTCTTGTTGTAAGGATGAGAAGGCAAATTTCAAACTCTTTACATGTTAGAGCTGAAAGCAGAGGTTTCCTGCATTTTTTATTAAGAGAAAAACATATTTTTAATCTACTAAAATCTCTACCCTTTTCAATAATTTTCCTTCCTTCCTGAGTATCTGAGCTTCCAACTGATATTATTTCCATTCTGCCCAAAGAAATTCCCTCAACAGTTTTTATAGTGTAGGTCTGCTGATGACTAATTTTCTTGGTTTCCTTATGTATGGAAATAGTTTTATTTTGCCTTCAATTTTGAGGAATATTTTTTATTCAAGGTAGAATTATTGATTGAGTGTTTGCTTTTGTGTTTTAGTTTTTTAAGATGTTATTCCAGTGACTTCAGTTCTCCATAGCTTTGATTAGAAGCCCAGGGACATTTGAATTGATGTTCATCTGTATGTAATGCATCATTTTCCTCTGGCGGCTTTCAAACATTCTTTCATAAAAAGCATCCAAATTGGAAATGAAGAAGAAAAACTATCTCTATTCACATACCGTATGATCTTATATATAAAATCCTAAAGAGTCCACAAAAAGCTATTAGAGCTAATAAATTCAGCAAATTTGCAGGATGCTAGATCAACACACAAAACTCTGTTGTATTTCTATATGCTATTAGTGAACAATATAAAAAGAAATGAAGAAAACAATTCCATTTACAATAGCATCAAAATAATAAAATATGTTGATATAAATTTTATAGAAACTGTCCAATTGATTGTAAAAGTGTATATGGAAATGAACGGACCTAGAATATCCAAAGCTGTTTAGAAAAAGAACAAAGTTGGAGGGCTTACATAACCCAATATCAAAATGTACTATTAAGCCACAGTGATCAAAAGAGTGGGTTATAGGCACAAAGATAAGCAGATAAATAGAAGTAAATTGAGTATTCAGAAACAAATTCTTACATTTACTATTTCAACAAAGATCCCAAGACACTTTGACAAGGAAAAGCATAGCCTTTTCAACAACTGATCCTGGGACAAATATATATCCAATGCAAACAAAACAAGACAATACAAAACCAAAAAATCTTAAGACACTTACCTCACATCAAACACAAACATTAACTCAAAGTGAATACTAGACCTAAATTTAAGAGCAAAAGCTGTAAAATTTCTAGAATAAAATGCAAGAGAAAAATCTATTTTGAGGTTAGGCAAAGATTTCTTAAATACAGCACCAAAGACATGATTCATAATTGCAAGAGATTTTTATAAATTTGTATTTTGTCAAAATTAACATTTAAGCATCAAAAGACGTCATTAAGGAAATGAAAAGACAAATGAGCTGGAGGAAAACATTTGGAAATCATTCATCCACTAAAGCATTTTAATCCAGAATATATGATGAACTATTATAACTCAATAATAAGAATAGAAACACCATAATTAAAGACTTGAATGAAGATTTAAATAGACATTTCACTAAAGAAAATAACTAAATGGCTAATAAGCACAAATAAAGATGCTAAATATCATTAATCATTATAGCAATGCAAATTAAAACCATGATAAAATACCAATACACACCCTCTGGAATTTCTATTATCAAAAAGACAAACTATACTAATTGTTGGTGGATGTGGAGAATTGGAACCCTCATGCATTGCTAATGGGAATGCAAAATACCACACTCACTATGGAAGGCAGTATGGGAGTTTCTGTTAAGTCTAATTAAAATTAATCATGTGATTGAACAATTCCACTCATAGGAACTTACACAAGAGAAATAGAAATACATGTTCAAACAAAGATATATACAACAATATTCATAGCAACATTTTTCATATGGCCCTAAACCGGCTACACTGCAAATGCCTGTCACCTGGTGAATGGGCAAAAACAATGTAGTTTATCCATACAAAGGAATCCTTTTTGGCAATTTAAACAATGAGCCACTAGTATATGCTATAACACATATGAACCTCAATAACATTATGCTAAATGAAAGAAGCAAGACACAAAAGCTACCTATGTATGATTCCATTCACATAAAATATCTAGTAACAAGGTAAATTTGACAAACAGAAAGCTGATTGGTGGCTGTCTAGGGCTTTGGGTAAAAGGTAGGATAAACTATAAATAAGAGAACTTTTTAGGGGGATAAAAATGCTCTAAAACTGGATGGCAGTGATAACATCATAACTCTCCACATCTAATAAAATAATTGAACTGTTACACTTACAATAGGTAAATTCTATGGTTTGTAAATTAAATCTTAATAAAACTGCGAAAAGAAAGATAACAAGAAGATATTATGAATAAATTTATGCCAACAAATTTTGCAAATTGCTTCAAAATAAAACTTACCAAAAACTAACTGGTGATGAAACTGATACAAGACAATTTGAATATCCCTAAATCTGTTTAAAAATTGAATTATCAAAAGCCTTTCTATAGAGAAACTCCTGGCTTAAATGGTTTTATTGTGAAATCCTATCAAAACATTAAAGTATGATGTTTATACACTTTCACATAGTAGAGGAAGAAGGGATACATCCAAACTCATTTTATAAGCTAACATATTTCTAGTACCAAAACCTGAAAAGACATTACAAAAAAATGAAAAAATCAGATAAACATCCCTCATGAATATACATACAAAACTCTTTAGCAAAATATTAGCAAATAAAACCCAGTAATATATAAAGAGGATAATATATCATGACAAGTATGGTTTATTCTAAGAATGCAAGGTTCATTTAGCATTCAAAAAACAATCACTTATTCACTACATTAAGAGAACAAAGGAGAAAAAATATAATTTCAATGGATGCAGAAGACATTTGACAAAATTCAACACCAATGAGTTACAAATAGAAATAGAAGGGAACTTCTTCAATTTAATAAAGGGTATATGTAATGAACCTATATCTAACATCTTACTCATTGGTGAAATATTGAATATTTTGCCATTAATATTGGGAATAAGGCAAAGATACTTGCTCTCACAACTACTATTTAACACTATCTTGGAGGTCTTAGACATTGTAATAAAGCAAGATAAAATATATAAGGCATAAAGATTAGAAAGGAAGATGCAGAACTGTACTTGCAGATGATATGGTTATTTACATAGAAAATCCTAAGGAATCTACAAAATATATAATAGAACTAATAGTCAAATTTAGCAATGTCACAGCACATATGGTTACTACATACAAAAAATTAAACTTTTACAATGAAAGCTACTGGACCTTTCCATTTTATATTTAATTTAATTTAAATCTTTATTTAAGATTTTAAAAGATTTTAAAAAGTTTAATTTAAAAATACCATTCCCAATATATCTCATTATGTATATGCAAATATTTCAAAATCTGAAAAAAATTGAAATCTAAAACACTTCTAGTCTCAAGCATTTTGGATGAAGGATACTCACCTGTATAGTCATGTTTAGGTTTTTGTGTGAACTTCATGTTTATTTGGGATAAAGGCCCAAGAATGCAATTGCTGGCTGTATGGTAGTTGCATGTTTGGTTTTATAAGAAGTTGCTTGTTTGTCAGAGTTGCTAGGCCCTTTGACATTCCCCCTAACAATGTATGAATGATCAGATTTCTCTGCATTCTCACCAGCAGTTGGTGTTGTCTCCATTTTTCATTCTGATCATTCTAATAAATGTGCAGGGTATCCAATTGTGATTTTACTTTGCATCTCCCTAGTGGTTAATAATATTTAACATCTTCTCAAGTATTTATTTTCCATCTCTATATCCTCTTTGGTGAAATATCTGTTCATATTTTTTGCACATTTTGTAATTAGATGGATTTTTTACTGTAGTATTTTAAGGTTTTTTAAAAAATTCTAGTTTCTTATTGTGTGGATATATGGTTTACAAATAGTTTCTGTCTGTCTCTAGCTCGTTTATAATCCCCTTAGCAGTGACTTTTGCAGAGCAAATTTTAAAATTTGGGTGATGTCCAGTTTATCAATTTTTTGGATTATGGGTTATAGATTTGGTGTCAAGTCTAAGAATGATTTGCCTAGCCCTAGATCCTGAAGGTTTTTCCCTATAATGTTTTCCTAAAAGTTTTATATTTAATGTTTATATCCATGATCCGTTTTGAGTTAATTTTTTTTTTTTTGAGACAGAGTCTCACTCTCTTGCCTGGGCTAGAGTGACATGGCGTCAGCCTAGTTCACAGCAACCTCAAACTCCTGGGCTCAAGCAATCCTCCTGCCTCAGGCTCCTAAGTAGCTGGGACTACAGGCACGCACCACCATGTCCATCTAATTTTTAGTTGTTTGGCTAATTTCTTTCTATTTTTAGTAGAGACTGGGTCTCGCTCTTGCTCAGGCTGGTCTCAAACTCCTGAGCTCAAGCAATCCTCCTGCCTCGGCCTCCCAGAGTGCTAGGATTACAGGCATGAGCCACCTCGCCTGGCCTGAGTTAATTTTTGTACGAGGTATGAGGTTTAGATCAAGGTTCATTTTCTTGGCTATGGACATCCACTTGCACCAGTATCACTCATTGGAAATGCTATCCTTCCTTTATTAAATTATTTTTGTACCTTTGTCACAAATCAGTTGGCATACTTGCATGGGTCTATTTCAGGGTTCTCTGTTTTGTTCTATTGACCCATGTTCCTATCTCCCTGCAATTTATCAGTGTCACAAGTTACAATATTACTATATAAAAATAAGCTAAATTTTTATCTAGCAATATAAAAATATTTGGAAAATGAAATTAAAAAGCAATTTTATTTACAATGTCTCAAAATAATAAAATTGTTAGGAATAAATTTAATAAAAACATGCAAATCCTCTACACTAAAAAGTACAAAAATTCTTAAGAAAAATCAAAGAAGTGCTAAATAAATGGGGTAGATATATAATATTCATGGTTAAGGAGACTATGTTAAGAAATAATTTCTCCCAAATTTATCTATAGGTTCAACATAATTATAATTAAGACATCAGTATATTTTGTTATAGAAATTGAAAAATTGCTTATAACATTAATATGAAAATTTAAAAGACCTAGAAAACCCAAAGCAATGTTGAAAAAAAACATAGTTGAAGGACATACATCACTTGATATAAGAATTAATATTAAGGTAAGTAATCAAGTAATCAAGATAGTGTGATACTCACCTAAGGAATGACAGATATATCATTGGAATAGAACAATCCAGAAATAGTAGACACAAACTTATATAGTCATGTAATTTTTGACAAAGATGCCAAAGCAATTCATTGGGGAAAGGAAATATTTTTATTTTGTTTTGCCTTTTAACAGATGGTTCCGGCATAACTACATATTCATTGAAAACAGTGAGTCCCAAATGACAGCACAGACAAAAGTTTCATGTGTAAAAATAACGAATCTGAAACCTTTTGCTATAACATGCACAAAAATTAATTCTAGATAGATCATAGACCTCTATGTAAAGGCAAAAATCATAAAGCTTTTAGAAGAAAATATGAGAGAATATCTTTTACTACATGTGTAGGCAATGGTTTCTTATACAGGTCACAGAAAGCAATGACAATATAAAATGGATGAGGCAGGTTCCATCACAATTAAAAACTCTTGCTAAAGACAGCATTAGGAATAGAAAGATCACATGCTGGAAGAAAACATTTGTAAAATTTATATCTGACAAAAGACTCATACTATTCAGGATATAAAAAGACCTTCTACTATTCAATAATGAAAGGATAATAAATTAAAATGTACAAAAGTCATATAGCCAGTTTGGAAAACAATTTGGAAGTTTCTCACAAAGTTTAACATAGAGGTATCATATGACCTAGCTATCCCACTCCTTGGTATTTTTTTTACCCTAGTAAATTGAAAACATATTCATGTAAAAAGCTGTACATTATGGGTTCAAATGGCCTTATTCATTATTTCCCCAAACTGGAAACAACTTAGATGTCTTTCAACAGGTAAATGGATAATCGAACTGTAGTGCCACGGAATATTACTGAGCAGTCAAGAGGAAAAATAATTAATTCATACAACAATATGGATGAATTGTAAATGCATTTTGCCAAGTGAAAGCAGCAAAACTACAAAGGCTACATTTTGTATGGATCTGTTTATATGCCATTCTGAAAAGGCAAAACTACAAGGACAGAAAACAGATCTGTGGATTCCAGAAGTTGGGGATGGGGATCACACAAGGAACCTTTCAGTATGATGGGAACATTCTTTATGGCACTATGGCTATGGATACATGATTATGCATTTGTCAAAACCCATAGGATTGTACACCATGGAGGGTATCTTACTTATATACTTATATGTATTATATACTTATATACTTATACTTATATGCAGACTTAAAGCAATCATCCAGAAGGGCTACAGAACCCAGAATGGAATAAAGACTAGGGCAAATGTATCTAACTCTATTATAAATGTGATATAACTTCATTGAAGGAGGTGGAGAGGAAAGCAATTGGCTTAATAACTTTGAAATACTGGTTTGTCTTGATACTATTTTAAAGATAAAGACAAAAAATAACTGTATATACGCACTGTACTCCATTTCTGCAGTCCCCAACCCCCGAGCTGAGGATGGGTATGGATCTGTGGCCTGTTAGGTATTGGGCAGCACAGCAGGAGGTGAGCAAAGTGAGTGAAGTTTCATCTTTATTTACTGCCACTCCCCATTGCTCCCATCACTGCATAAGCTTCGCCCCCTATCAGATCTGCAGTGACATTAGATTCTCACAGGAGGCAAATCCTACTGTAAACCACACATATGAGGGATCTAGGTTGGCTGCTTCATATGAGAATCTAATGCCTGATGATCTGAGGGGGAGCTGAGGTGGTGATACTAGTGCTGGGAAGTGGCTGCAAATACAGATTATCACTAGCAGAGAGGTTTGACTGCACAATGAATGTAATGTGCTTGAATCATCCCCAAACCATCCTCTCTTCCAACCCCCAGTCCGTGGAAAAATCATCTTCCATGAAACCTGTCCCTGGTGCCAAAAAGGTTGGGGATTCCTGTTCTAGTTGGTAAACATATTTCTTACAGGGATATGGTTTAGCAATTCTGAAACTACATTACATGTATACTAGGGTTGAAAAAAATAAGCAAATGCATTACAAATAGTAAGAACCAGTTTTCTCTACCATAGAAAGAAGTAACAAATAAGCAATGAGGGTAAATTAGTTTTCTATTTCTGCCATAACAAATTACCACAAATGTAGTGGCTTAAAATAATGCAGATTTATTATTTTACAGTTTTGTAGGCTAGAATTCCAACATGGTTCTCAATGGACTAAAATTAAGGTGTCAGCACACTGTATTCCTTTCTGATGGCTATAAGAGATAATCTGTTTCCTTGCCTTTTCTGGCATCTAGAGCCCATTCATATTTCTTGTCTCATGGCACCCTTCTTCCATCTTCAAAGCCAGCAATATTTTATCTCTCTGTGTCTTTCTTGCATAGTCATATCTGTTTCTGACTCCCTCTTTGGCATCCCTCATTCACCTTTAATGACTCTTGTATACATTGGGCTCATCCAGATAACCCAGGATAATCTCCATATTTTATGGCTAGCTGATTAGAAACCTTAATTCCATCCGCAGCCTTAATTTCCTTTTGCCAGGTAAGGTAACACATTCGCAGACTTCAGGGATTTAGATGTGAACATCTTTTGAGGGCCATAATTCTGCCTACCACAAGAGTAATAATAAAATAAACCCTGTAGTGCTGGATTACAGCCAGAGATATCAATGTAAACTCATATGTATTTTAATGTATAATGGTGGATACAAAATACAGATATGTGTGTGCGAATATATATATATATACATATATATATATATATATATATATATGTATATATCTCCATAGGATTTCCCAGTTCTTAAGATCTACAAGCAGTAACATCCCGGTAGAAACAAGAACAGCTAGACCTAGATCTTGGTTTCTAACTACTATTCTCCAATAAAAGCAGCTAGGACTCCATGGAGAAATAGATGATTCTAGGGCTGGGGCAAGGAATATACAAGACATAGTATAATGGCATAAAGTGCTTAAAAAGCCAAGCAATAACCAAGAGTATAAAACCATGTGAAAAAGATACAGGACCCCAGCTAAAAGAATACTTACTGGCCAAAGCCAGACAAATTGGAGCAACAAACTCTACAATGAGAGTATTATATTTTTAAGTCAAAGAATAAGTGAGTCCCTATTGATATAAATAAATAATTGAATATGTAAATGGAGAAGAAAGGACAACCCTTCCTTATAGAAGAATTCCAATAAACAATGGTGGAAGAAATGAGGGAAATAGAAAATCACCATCAGAATATTAAAGTAATAATTTCTGTAGGCAAGATCCACTAATGAATGTCGAAATCAGTGGATAAATCTTTAAGGAGAAATGGGATATTTCCATCACCCTCAAATATTATAATTTTTTATGGTTGTTTTAAGATGTGTTCATAAATTCTTTGGTACTCTTCCTTCTAGGAAGTAGAATTCAGTTCTCTTCCACTTAAGTGTATGCTAGACTTAGAGACTTGCTTCTAATGAAGTGTGAACTGTTACTGAGTATGCACTATGTATGTTCTGAGTATTTATGTTATTATGAGAGTAATGTTACAGCAAAAAAAAACCACAAAAAAACAGAAGACACCACCTTGATCAAGTAGTCAAGGTTAACATCACCAGCAATGAATCCTGTACCTATCATGTACCTCCTGATATGATATGCTGAGCAGGGTACTTTGTCTCTGTGATATTCTTCTCCTTAACACATGATCCCAGATTAATCTTGAAAAATTATCACATAAAGCCAAATTTGGGGACTTTCTACAAAATCACTGACCAATACTCTTCAAAAGTGTCAAATTTATGAAAGTAAAGGAAAGGGTGGAGGAGACTAAAGAGCCATGGCAAGAAAATACAAAGGGACATCCTGGATTTGATACCGGGACAGAAAAGGGACATCAGTGGAAAAGCTGGTGGGATCCTATTAAAGCCTATAGTTTAGTTAAAAGTAATGTGCCAGTGTTAGTTTGTAGTATAGTATGTACCATGATTATTTAATATGTTAACATTAGAGGAAGCTGGGTGGAATTATACAGAAACTATCTGTAGTGTTCTTACAACACTTTGGTAAATCTGGACTTACTTCAAAATATTTTTAAGGGGGCAAAATATTTGAACAGACATTCCATAAAGGTAACTATATGAATGGTAGCACACATGAAAAAGTACTGAATATCATTTGTCATCAGAAAAAAGCAAATTAAAAGCACAATGAGCTATCAATACACACCTACCTGAATAGCTAAAATTAAGAAAACTGTCAACACAAAATGTGGGCAAGGGCACAGAACAATCAAAGTTTTCCCATATTTGGGTGGGAGTATAAAATGGTACAACAACTTTGGAAAATGTCCCAGCAATTTCTTATTAACCTATAACCAAGCAATTGTACTCCTACATATTTAGTCAATTTAAATAAAAAACATATGTCCACACAATAATTTGTATGCATTCATAGAAGATTTAAACATAATACAAAAAAAACTGGAAATAGCCCAGAGCTCTATCAATATAAGAAGGGATAAACAAACGTTGATGTGTTCATAAAATTGAACAATATAATAATAAGGAACAAACTACAGACTACCTGGAACAATATGGATGAATCTTAAAAACATTAGTGTGAAAGAAATCTCATATGTTTACATACTTATTGTCTTATTACATTCATTTGAAGTTCTAGAAAAGATAAGATGAATCTACTGTGGGAAAAATTTCAGAATAGCATTTGCCTCTGGAGGGATGGGGCAAGGATCGACTAGATTGGGGAATGAGAGAATTCTGGGATGGTGGTAGCATTGTATACTTTGAAAGGTAGTTAGGATACACATGTATGCATTTGTCAAAACTCTGCAAATATAGATTTAAGGGTTTTGTATTTTATTATATGTAAATTTTACATCAAAAGAAAATCTATAGGCAAATATTTAACTCTAGTTAATGATATAAATTCTGAAGGATTTAGGGAGAAGTTTATTGATGTTTGTAGTTCACTTTTAAATGCACCAAAAATTAAGATGGATTGATGGTTGAAGAGAGGGATGGTTGGACTGATATATAAAGCACTGATACATAAAGGACTGATATGTAAAGCAAGTCCACTGAAATGTTAATGGTAGAATTTAGGTTGTGTATTTGCAGGTGCTCACTTAAAATATTTTCAAATTTTCTTGAAAATTATGCAAATATTTATAAAATATTTGTAAGTAACATACTAAATGAACAATTTCAATTGAACAGTATCCATAGAGCATCAAAGAAAAAATAATGCTCAATTCCATGACTTAAAAAGGAGTACATTTTGGAGAGATTAGTATCAAAACAGATTAAAATGTGGCTCTTAAAAACTAATAAAGATGAAATCAAGAAGACACATATGCCATGAAATATTTACTAACTGGGTGTCAAAGGCTTGGTGGCTGAGTTACTGGAGAGACGGGCATTTAAAGGTGGCAGAAACTTAAATGGTAGCCATAGATAATTATGGCCATTAGGTAACATTCAATGGTTACCAAACTACTGCTATATGTAGGCTGGTTGATCTATCTTTTTTTAAAATTTTTTTCTCTTTATTTCTTTATCTGAGAGTGTAGCACTAATGGTTGATCTATCTTGAGAAAGAAATGACTAATGACTTCTTGGGCTAAAAACTGAGTGGGCAAAATCAATGACCGTGCTGAATTAGTAACAGTATTCCAGAGGTGGGAGCAGGACTAGAGCAGCACACAAGAGAGCAAAGGCTGTAGTTGGTTGCTGTCACCATCAGGATCTCAACTTTGTGTCTCAGAGTCCCAAGAAGGCCACCAAGAACATTGCTAAAGACAGGGAACTCCCACTGTTGCAGAGTGCCACATCTTAGGAAAGCAAGTTCATGACAATGGCCAAATTTGCCTTTTCCTTACTGGGCATGATCTAGAGTACTGGCTCTCAAAGAGGGGAGTTCCATTCACTAGGAGGTGTTTGGGAAATTGTGGGCACACTTTGTTCATCACAATGCTTGGGAGGGGCTACTGGCGTTTAGTAGATTCAGACCAGCAATGCTAGTTGTCTTGAAATGCATGGGATGATCTGCTATAATGTAGAGCTGTCCTGTTTCTCACATAGCTTTCAAATATTCTGGTGAGCTTTAATAATGAAGGTTAGAAAAACTGTTTATAGGTGTCTGAATCTTATCTTAACAGGAGCTTTTATCCTACTGTTTTCCTATATTTCCACCTTGTATGTTTTCCTTTCTTATATGTGATGCCTCTTAATCCTCTTACTTTTCTTAAATATGAACTAATTCATTATAAGTTCATTCAGTCATGTATTTCATTATGTTGTCTGATGGAGTCATGCCCTTGCATTTATATATTGAAATACATATTATTTTATTGTAAATTACTTTCCTTTCATTTCTCATTTATATTTCAGGTAGGTCACTATATTGATTTTTTTTTTTGAAATTATATGTGTAGGTGGGTTGTATGAACTTCATTTCAGGATAGCGAAGAGGGAGTCACAAAATATTTGTTATTAAGAGGGAGTATTAGGTCTCAAAGGAATGAGAACTACTGATCTAGAGTAGAGCTAAGAATGAAAGATGAATATGGATAGTAAGTAAGGCTTGAGGTTGCTGAAATCCTGGCTCATTATTACCATAGCAGGAGGAACAAATCTTCAGTGTGAGTGAGCCACTGGAGCAGAAAGTTTCTGCCTGAGAAGAATCATTACCAGTGTGTGTCAGGCCCTTTTCATCAGCATGTCATTTTATCCTCACAACAATCCTGCAAGATACATTCTATTATTATCCCCATTTTTCAGATGATAATTGGACTTCAGAAAGATGAAGTCTGTTTCCCAAGTTCTCTTAAGTCACTGAGTGGCAGAGCCTAGAGTGAAACTCAAGTCTGTCTGATACCAAAACTGCATGCATTTTATTATCCTATTCAGCCTTTCCAAGAGCAACCTGGGGAAGAAAGTGCTAGACATCCTCATCCCTCTACAGAAAAATCAGCCTGTGCAGATTCATGAGTGCAGATATTTCAGCATGTATTAAGTGCTTCAAACTGTGCTAAGAAATCAGAAAAAAAACACATAGAAGCCCCTCACCTTCAGTGAATTTGTAATCTAAATGGACTTTTAAGATATATAAGTACAAGGTTAATTTAGAGGAAGAGGAGAAAATGATGGCGCTGAAGAAACGGCAAGGACAGTTTGTGTGTGTGAGTGTGTGTGAGGGGTCCCATTGTGTCCCATGTATGTCTGAACAAGTGCCTACTACATGCGTGGCAAAAGACAGGGAAAGAAATTAAATGCACAGTGAAATGCTGGGACAGTGAACCAGTCTTTGGGGAGGTGGGAGGGGGAAAGACCAGAGCACAAACAAAAAGGCACACCTGCTTGTCAGAGGCCAGAGGCTCACAGCAGAAGGGAATTGCAACATGAAAGAAATTTGGGAGGCAGATGGGGAGGCAACAGCCAGACACTTGCTGTGCAGAGGCCAGGATGAAATCATCTTTACCCCTTGAGCAAGAGTCAAGAGAGGAGGTGGTAAGTTGAGAGGCCGGGGAGACCAGCAAAGGTTTGGGGACATGCTGTGGGCATGAACACAGCCAAAGAATCAACAATAAATGAATAAAAGATCGTGAAGCTGCCTACAGGGCTCTGCTGGAGTTAAGCTGCTGGGATTTATGCATTTGTTGATTATCCACTTTGTGTGCTACCCATAGTAAATATTCAACCACAGGCAGCCGCCTCTGCACCTTCCCCACTCTTGGCCCCCCAGCCAATGTTCTGTCTCATTTATTCCTAAATTGTGAGCAATCTGAGCAACAAATTATAAAGACAGAGCATACACACATAGGGTTTGCTGTTATAATCAAAATTTACAACAAAATTAATCTGACACATATTTAATGATATGCATAATTGTTATTGTGCTGGGTGGTAATTAGGCATAAATTGTAAACAGTTCACATAAATGCCTGCAATTAGAATTACTTCCACACAGTTAAACCAAATTTTTAGTTTCTTTTCTGAGTTTCTCAGCCGTTGTATAGCCCTCATCTGCATCCACGTCAGCAGTGCAGATACTGAGCTGGTGTGAATCATCGCCTTCTTCAAGCACTTGTTATCGTCACAGAACAAATCTGAGGTCTTTCTGTCCAATAGCTATCTCTGGCTGCCACCCACAGGGCCCTCTCATCTGCATTGCCTATGAAAGTCCAGCTGTTTCTCATGCTGTCCTATGCCCACCTCAGAGGGTACTCCCTGCCCCCTCCAGAGGGATTTCAGGTGGGGATAGAGGGGAAAATCCAGGTTAGTGGTGGCAATATATGGGAGGAAATGGACTCTAAATCTCAGTATCTGGAACTGCAGGGGCAAGTGGTTCACAGGGAAGGGAAAATGGAATAATTCAGCCCACTCCTCTCTGCGTGCCCCTGATCTCATGAAATGACTAATAAGGTCATCTTCATGGATATCCTTAAGGGGATAGATTCTCACTAAAAAGAAAACCCTTCTCTATCTTCACCCTCAAAACATCCCTCCCTTCATTCAATGAAGATATTGCCTGAAATGCCTTTAAATTTCAGATATATGTTGCTTTGATTTTGCCATTAAAAAGAAATAATTTTAAAAATCCTGAGGAAGTGAGCATATCAATAAGAATACATGTCATTAGACTAAACTTTAGAGTCAGATAGATCTGGATGCCACAATTTGCTAGCAGTGAAATTTTCATATTTACCCACTTTGAACCTCAATTTCCACATCTGTAAAATGGCGATAATAATAGTGTCTGTCTTATATAGCCATTGTGAATATTTCATGGGATCATGTATATAAAACCTTAGTACACTTCCTGGAGCACAGTAAAATTTCATTAACTGTTAGATGCACTTATTATCATCAGGGCTATTGTTGCTTTTTGCTGTAGCCTTGGCTTCCTCATTACTGTGACCGTCCCTCTATGTGTTTCCTTCTGTAAAGAGCAGAACCGCAGGAAATGAATGTATGAAATGCTAGTGGTGAAATTTGGATGTTGAAGCCACAGATGACCTTAAATCAAACAGAACAGCACAGATGGCTCAGGCCCTCATCTATATTCCATATTTGTTAGAGGGAGGTTGGTGCAGACCTGGAACACGACAAGACCTGGCATTTAGAGGAGACTGAAGCCAGACCAGATGAAAATGATCATTGGAAACATTTGTTTCATCACCAAAAACATATTAACTGAATGCCTATTGCAAGGCACTGGGGAGACAGAAGTAATATAGGTGATATATTTTAGAAGGGACAAGAGAAATGTGAGTTAATAAGTGCAAAGAATATGACAAGGGAACTAATGGAGGGGTATCCTTGATGCAGTGGTAACACCCAACATGGAAAAAGTATTCCCCTCTATTTGAGAGGTTCAAGGAAGCTGATCTTCAAAGAAGCAAGTTTTGAAGAGCAGAAACCTGCTAAATTGTATGTGTATATCTATCTATCTATCTATCTATCTATCTATCTATCTATCTATCTATCTATCTATGTGTGTGTATATATATATATATTTGTATATATATATAGCCCAGTGTTGATCAAAAGGCATTTTCCCATATAGCTGAATTTTCTCAATTTACTTTGTGTCTCCTAAAATGACATGGATTCTACAGCCACTATCCCAGTAACCTTTCCTCTGGAACAAAGCACTCCCAAAATTAGTGGAATAAAAAAACAACTAAATTATGCTCATGGATTCTGTGGGTCAGGGATTTGAACAAGTCACAGTGAGAATGGCTTTATCTCTATCTCATAATATCTGGGACCCCAGATTGGAAAACTGTATGACTAGAGGGGGCTTGAAAGCTAGGAAATGGGATCATCTAGAAGCATGTGCACCACATTTTCTGGCAGTTCATGCTGGATGTCGCTGTTGTTCTCTGTTAGTGCCCTGATAATGTTCTATTGGTCAAAACCACCACAACACTTCCATAATCAAAGGATGGGGACATAGATCCCACTTCTCAGTTGGAATAATATCGAAGAATTTGCAGTATAGACCCTATAGACCTTGTGTGGACATTACTTCTGTCTCCCCAGGGACTGTCAACTGGAACACCTCTACATGGCTTCTCCATGTGACTTAGTCTTCACAGCATGGTGACTTCATGGTAACCAGGCTAAAATGGAATCTCAGTGTTCTAAAAGTAACTTTAAAGCAAACAAGGCAAAAAGCTGCATCATTTTTTTATGACCCAGCCTTGGAAATCACTCCTTCCATTCTGAATGCTACCATTGTGCCCAAGATATTCTCTGTTGGTGCCCTTGCCATGCTCTCTATTGCTCCAAGCAGTTACTAGCCTTTTGAGATTCCAAAGGAGAGAACATTGATCTGCCTATTTATGGGAGGAATATTAAAGAATCTGTGTATATGTTTTAAACTCTCCTTAGCTACCCATCTATCAAATCACAAACATTGAATATCTACTCATTGACTAACCAGTGGGTGAGAATGCCAAAGGCAATTTATTCATTCATTTATTTATCAATATGCATTGAGTACTTACTATGGGACAGCACAGAAGTTCTAGGAGACTGACATGAGAAACATAAACATACAAATAATTACATAATTATCACTTTGCTAGGTGCTAAGAAGTATAATGAGATACGGAAATGGAGCTTAACTAGGTGGGATGATGGTACTGGCAGGGAAGTAAATTTAGATGAGGTGGCCAGGAAATGTCTATCTGATGTCAAATTTAAGGAGAGAGCAGAGGATAAGAAGTAAACTACATCAAGTTTGGGGAAAGAACATTCTAAGCAGAAAAAATAACGTATGTGAACATTCTAAGGCACAAAGGAATTTACAGATTCAAGAAACTGGAAGCGAATCCCAATGTGGCCAGAGCACATAGAAAGAATAATGGTACATTATGAAGTTAGAGTGGTATATATGGGACAAAATCTTAGCAGTTTAATAGGTCCCTTCCTCCTTAGCCTGCCACAAGAAACCCTCCCTCCCGCCCCCCATTTATCTTCACACTACTTGTTAGAAGGATTTGAGTAATAAAAACATGGGAATTCTGTAAGGAGAGAAGGAAATATGGCTGTTGCAGAAAGAGTAAGGTGGATCCAGTCTGGTTATATTTTTTGGGCTGCCATTAAAAGCCAGATGTTGGAGTTCAGGGTCCAAAGTTTCCATAAAGCTGCTAAGTCAGCTAACATATGAAATACCCTGGTGTCCAGCTTATGTTTTGCTTGCCAAAGATGAAAGTAAACTGAGACTATGGCAAAACTGAGAAAGCCTCAGAAGATTGGCCTTAATTTTTCTAGCTTCTGCTTTCAAGTGTCAGACCACTTCACAGTTATTCAGATATCTCCCTGGTCCATATTTCTTTACTATATCAAAGCAAGAAAAGACCCAATGACAGCCAGTTATGAGTTATAATCATGATGATGATGATGATGACGACTAAAATAATAGTTAACATGTAATGAATACTTCTTATGTGCTAAGACTTTTACACTCATTATCTCTTTTAATCTTCTTAACAGACTTGTTAGGTAAGGTAGTGTATTAGTCCATTTTGCATTTCTATAAAGGAATACCTGAGAGTAGGTAATTTATAAAGGAAAGAGGTTTATTTGACTCATGGTTCTGCAGAACTGTACCAGTATGGCACCAGTGTCTACTTCTGGTGAGGGCTTCAGGAAGCTTCCAATCAAGGCAGAAGGTGAAGGGGGAGCCTGCATGTCACATGGTGAGAAAAGGAGCAAGACAGAGAGGAAGTGATGCCAGGCTCCTGTAATAAAGTGAGAACTCGCTTATTGTCGTGGGGAAGGAACCAAACCTTTGGGTCATGGGGATCAGTCCACATGACCCCAAACCCCTCCCACTAGGCTCCACCTCCAATACTAGGGATAAAATTTCAACATGAGATTTGGAGGGGATATATATCCAAACTAAACCAGTAGTACCAGTATTTCCATTTTACACATGAAGAAATTTGAAGATTAGGGAGGCTAAGTTATTTGCCTAAGGTCACTGAGCCAGGACTCACAAACTAGTCTGTCTGAGTGGTGAGCCCACTCTTATAAGCACTATTGAGTATCATAACTCTTCCAGATAGCAGTTTCCAGATACAATTAGGCACCCGGAAATTTTGTATTATGCAATCACCCTAAAGGTGAATATTCAACGAATTTCTCACTTCTATCCAGATGCTTGGCTTCACATAGGCCAAATTGAACTGTGGCCTACGCAAAAGTGTGTACCCCATTGCTTTCATACTCTAATTTTTTATTTAATGATATTTTATTTGCATTCTAGTTTAAGAATCAAGTCCCTAAACTTACACAAACTACCATTTTGAGCTTCAGTTATCCTTGGAGAGCATGGGATGTAATCAGCCTCCTTAAATACTTTGAATTAAGTGATACGCCGAGAACAGCTTGCCTTTAATAGATCTCCTTACCTGATCTCAATGGGGCCCTGTCTCAGGTATTAAAAAGAAGAAATCCAATTAGTTTTAATTGCTGCTCTCCATGGACATGTTGCTTTCTTATTGGCAGATGGCAGCTGGTGTTGTGGAGGAAGCAATGCCTCTTAAATGTTCAGGTGTAAATATCCTTCCCCCTACTTCTTCACCATACTCTTTACCCCTAATGCATCATACAATTCACATATTTCCAAGACCTATAACTCCAGAGTTAGGGCTATGAGTATTAAAATGTGATGATCTCCTCAATGGAGGGTAGTTCTATTCCTAGGCCACTTGATATTCCCTTGGCTGGTCTACATTTACTGGGTGCAGGCTCTATGTCTGAGATTGGGAAGGTGATCCAGTAGTTAGACAGAAAAGTTTTCACAGTAAATTCACATTAATCTTGTCACCTTATCATTTTTGCACCCAGAATAATGAGATGTACATAGTAGGTGTTTATACTTAAATTTATATTTAACATATTTATATGTTAATTTTATATTTAACAAATGTCAGACATATGAATGAATGAATGATTTGGGTTTCCTTCCCAAGGCCTCAAGGCAGCACTGGTCCCTGAAACTAAGAGGAAATGCTCAAGATTTTGCACCCCTCACCATAAATTTTACTGTCGAATTTGCCCCAAGACAAATCTCAGACTTCTACAACTGGAACTATTCTTAATACATTATGTAGTTCAGCCTTGACTTTAGGCAGATGAACAAACTATCCTAGGCAGGTGTAGGATAAATAGCAGTATAAATTCATTGTTAAGTGAAGAGGCAGACACAAATGCAAACAATTTTTTACTGTATGATGTAATTGATGATAAAATAGAAATATGTGGGCCGGGCGCTGTGGCTCACGCCTGTAATCCTAGCTCTTGGGAGGCCGAGGCGGGCGGATTGCTCAAGGTCAGGAGTTCAAAACCAACCTGAGCAAGAGCGAGACCCCGTCTCTACTATAAATAGAAAGAAATTAATTGGCCAACTGATATATATATATATATGAAAAATTAGCCGGGCATGGTGGCGCATGCCTGTAGTCCCAGCTACCCGGGAGGCTGAGGCAGAAGGATCACTGGAGCCCAGGAGTTTGAGGTTGCTGTGACCTAGGACGCCACGGCACTCACTCTAGCCTGGGCAACAAAGCGAGACTCTGTCTCAAAAAAAAAAAAAAAAAAAAAAAAAGAAATATGTGCAAAGGGCTTTGTGCTTTGGTAGCATAGGAAAAAAGAGGGCTTAACTTTAGAGGGATGGGGAAGGATCAGGGTATGCTTCACAGAGTTTGTGACACTTGACATTTGGTATTTGAAAGATCAAAGGAATTAACCCAGGAGAAATAAGGAAGAAGTAAAAGTGGAAGCAACATGCACAAAGTTATATTGTCGCAAAGAATACGGGACTTTTATTCTGCTCCTAATTGGAGGTCCTTGTGGCAGAGGTTGATTAAACACCAGAGGAATATGGTCATATTTTCATTATAGGAAAATCACTCTGGTGGTAATATAAGGAAGAGCCCAGAAAATAATTTTCACTTGATGCCAGACCCTTGCTAGCTTTTGTGGTTGCACTGCCATAGTACACTGAGAAAAATATAAGGCATACAGCTCACACTTTTCCCCCTTGGGTTTTTTGTTCTAGAAATGGGAACACAAAAAGTTGTTGGGAATTGCTATACTCAGTCAATGTTGAGCTACCCTGTCTTGGATGATGGCACAAGTGTTAAGTCAAACATCTATGTTATGTATGCTTTCCTTTGGTAAAGTAAAGTTGCTGTGAGAATTCAGCACAACAATCCATGAAAGGTATTTAGCATAGTGCCTGGCACCTACAAAATATTCAAGGAATGGAGGCTCAACACTCTCTGGTTCATTAATGTGGAAAAAGTTGATGAAATGAAAAACCCCTCATCAATTTCAAAGTAACTATTCTTGACAATATAAAAAGATTTTCACTTTGTTGGGGTTTTTAGAAATTGTCAAAAGCCACTAAAAATTTAAACTCTCTTTTGACCAACTCTATGTCCCTCAATGCACCAATTTTTTTCAGATCTACCCTCATATCCTTGTTTCCTAGGGTATAAATTATATGGTTGAAGGCAGGGATAAGCACTGTATATGGAAGGAAAAGCAACTTCAACCAGTCTTCATACAGAGGCCCTGATGGAAAGCCATAGACAATGCCCAGTGTCCCATAATAGAGACTAACCACTGTCACATGGGAGGAACAGGGGGAGAAGGCCCACTGCTTCCCTATAGCAGAAGGTATCCTCAAAATGGTGGCAATGATGTGAATATAAGAAGCCAGGGTCAGCAGAGAGGGGCCGAGGACAAATAAAGAGGCACATACAAAAGAGATCATTTCAGCTACTAGAGTAGCTGTCAGTGCAGGCCAGTTTCATCATGGGTTTCAAATCACAGAAATGTTCAATCTCATTGGAGGAACAGAATGTTAAGTAAAAAATGAAGACCATGAGAAGAATGGATGCCAGAAATTCAGCCACCAATGAGGCACCATAGCTGTAAGCAACTCCAGTGGTCCATGATGCTGGAGTAGTGCAGTGGGTTACAGATGGCTATATGATGGCTATGTGATGGTTAATGATCATAAGACATTACAGTCAGGAAAAAGCATTCTGTAGCCTCCAGGGCAACAAAACAGTAAATAAATGAATAAAACTGGCCAGCACAGGCTGGGAAGGAAATAGGCAAATGAGCTGATAGCAATGTCCTCAGCATCATGGGCTCAATGGTAGTAGTTTAGACAATCTCAAGGAAGGAGAAGTGGCCAAGAAAGAAATACATGGGCTGTGTGAAGGCGGTGACCAGCTGATACCACAGTTAGGATCACAATGTTGCCCATGAGAGTCAGTACATAGATGGTCAGAAATATTCCAAACAGAAAAAACTGAAGGACATGGAGATCCCCAAAACCTAAAAGGAAAATTTCTGAAATTTGAATCATATTTTCTTCTTCAGTGCCAGCCATGATTTGGATCTAAAAGAAATAAATAAATATTTGAAGAATAACTATTGATCTCATACTATTTTTAGAAAAAAAATCAAACTGCTTAGAGGCTTTATACATACCGAGCATAATTGGCTGCTTTCTGGAAGTTCAGGATTCTTAAGCTTAATTAATGAATTTGGCCACAGTCCTCCAGGGGCCATTTGGAAAGTTAATCCATGACTTCAATTATCCCATCATATTTAGAATGTATAGACTCTTGAAACTGTGACTATAACACATAAATATACACATTTTTCCAATATTTATTTTGAAAAATTGGGGGAAAATGTTCATTCATTCCTTGGAGCTTTTACGCTGGTTGTTTCTGCTACTGCTGGTGGTGTTGTCATCAACAATAAATATTCCTAATTACCTATGTGCAAATTGCATAAGATCTGTGATAAAATAAGGTTTCCTGTTTTAGAAATTGCATACCAATTAAATTATATGTATTGTATTTCATCATGACAAAGGATGTCTAATTATTAAAACTTATTTAATAGTGAGTTCTCTAAACATTAGTAGAGGAAGCATAGTGGAGCAAAGGTGAACTAGTGATGGTGGGGAGATGATATGGTATAGTAGAAAGAGACATGCCTGAATTCAAATTGTAGCTCTGCTACTTATTAGCTGTGTGCCCTGGAGCTCATCATATTACTTCTCTGATAGTTTTCTTATCTATACACTAGCATATTAATTCTGTGTAACATGTTTTGCATTATTACTGATCCACACTAGCCACTTAATACATTCATTCATCTATTCAGCAAATATTTACTGAGTGCCTACTATGTAGCAAACTCTTTGATAGGCGCTTAGAATAAAATAGTGAAAAAGTCAATAATTCTTTAACAAGTCAGAAATACTTTCTACATTTCACAGAGTTAACATTCTAGTGGGAGAGAAAGACTAAAAATAAGGGAAACAAACCATAAAGAATTTTGAGTTGTTTACTATGAATGCAACAAACAAGGATCTAAAATAGGAAATATGTTATATATGTGTATTTGGGAGAGGAGCATTTTGTTTGGGGTTATCAAGAAAAGCCTAAATGATTGTAGCCTATAAAAAACAAGAAGGAAATAATAATTCAAGATTGGAAGTGGGGATGGAGGAGAGCATTATTCTAGGCAGAGGGAATAGCTCTTGAACAAGGAAAAATTGAATGTGAGAAAAACTAAAATAGGAAAAGTAGGAAAGGGAAAGATCATTCAGATTATGGAATTTAGATTTTTAAATTCCATACTGTAGGAATGCACTAAAGGATCTTAAGCAGCGGTGACAAAATTTACAGCTTAAAGTCACTTTTGCTGCTGTTTAATAAATGAATTAGAGGGAGAACTTCATGGATAGGGTGAGACAGTTAAAAGACTATGTCAGTGGACCAGGTAAGAGATAATATTATAGTAATTGGGTAGTTGAAGAAAAGATGGTGAAAAGACAGATTCAAAATACATTTTGGAGGTAGAAATGCCAGGACTTACTGATATATTAGATGTAAGGAGTGATAAAAAGTGAACTATTAGAGATGACTCATGGGTTTCTGGTTTGAATAAATGCTGCCATTTACTTAAATGGTGAAAATTATGTGCAGAGAAAGTTTAAGGGAATCATAAGTTCAATTTACATTAAGCTTGAGATGTCTATGAGAATTCTGGGTAGAGAGGGGAGGCAGATGGCTAGATTTGAAAGTATGTAGCCCAGAAGAAAGGGCTGGACTGGGGTGTAGATTTAGGAGTTATCTGAATATAGAAAACATTCAATGACAAGGGGATGGGTGAGATGACCTACAGAAGGGTTATAGACATAGAAGAATGCACTGCACTGTGCTTTACGACCCTCTTTCCCTTAGGTCTGACAGAATAGGAGAAGCCAGGAAAAAAGATTGAAAAGGAGGAGTCAGTGAGGTAGGATAAAAATCAGGAAGAAATAGAATAACAGAATTCATGTTTCAAATAGATTGTTGATTGTGTCAAAAGCTGTTGTGAGATTAAGGTAAAGACAGAGAATAGTTTCTTGCATTTGGTTACATGAATGATAGACTCAGTGGAGTGATGGAGATGAGACTGAATGGGAGCACAGAAATTAGGTAGTAACTATATAGAGAGAAGCATTATCCTACCTTCTGTAGGCTGATGAGAATGATCCAGCATAGAGGGGATATTGTGAATTTGAGAAGCAAAATCTTTTAAAAAGTGAGAGGGGATGGGATACAAAGCACAAGTGGAGAGGTTAACCTTTGGTAAAGGCAGGAACATTTCATCTTTTTAACAGGAGGAGAGCCAGAGAGAATAGATGCAGTTGTAGTTAAGTTGCCATATTTAATCTTAGGAAGATGACTGAGTTTGCTTCTATAGCTTCCATTTTCTCAGTGAAGTATGACAAGAGGTCATCATAAGAGTGAGGCTTGGGGAGGGCATGTGGGAGCTTTGAGGGCAGAGGAAAAACTGTAAAATTGTCATACCTGGAAGTGAGAAGGCTATCCTATTAGAACAAATACTATGATTTCCCAGCAGTATTGAGTGGCAATTTGATCATTGAAATCATGAATTTAAGAAGGTGAAACTAGACTGATTTCTTGTGCGATCTTCTCTGACAATGTTGGAAGATAGTTAGTTTAAGTCAAGTTTGGGGTTTGCCAAGTTAAAACAATGGAAGAAAAGAGGAGCAAAAGAACTGAGAGATATTTGCAAAAAAAAAAAAAGTCATAGTAAAGGATTGCATGATAAATGGTACATCTCTCCCACTTTCTTTTTTGTTTTTGTTTCTTTGTTTTTTTTGAGACAGAGTCTCGTTTTGTTTCCTAGGCTAGAGTGAATGCCATGGCGTCAGCCTAGCTCACAGCAACCTCAAACTCCTGGGACCAAGCAATCCTGCTGCCTCAGCCTCCCGAATAGCTGGGACTAGCATGCACCACCATGCCCGGCTAATATTTCTCTATATATTAGTTGGCCAATTAATTTCTTTCTATTTATAGTAGAGACAGGGTCTCTCTCTTGCTCAGGCTGATTTCGAACTCCTGACCTCGAGCAATCCACCCGCCTTGGCCTCCCAGAGTGCTAGGATTACAGGCGTGAGCCACTGCGCCCGGCCCCATCTCTCCCACTTTCTTTCACTGATCATCAAGTCATGAGATGCCGATGATAGAAAGGATTTTAAAATATCATTTGACCAACCCTTTAATTTTATTATTGAAAAAGAAGATCCAGACAGGTAAAGTGCCTTTCTTAGGATCTCAGATATAGTCAATAATAGAGCAGGAACTGACACCCAGGTCTCATTTTCCCGTTCTTGCTCCTTTCATTATACTGTGCTCTTTTATTTCTTGTTCACTTTTCATCTCCCTTCAGTACCCTGAACAGGAACCTAATGTATTATATGTAAGTGCATGAAGGAAGACTCACCTTCCATTTAGTAATTTACATGTCTGGAGCATAATTCGTTTTGAAGAACTTTCAGATCCATTATTGTTTTTAATCCTCCAAACTATCTTGTGAGGTATTTGGGAATAGGTCTTTTATTTGTCTCATTGGATTTACAGACGAGAAAACTGATAATGATGATTACTACACCACAACATTGTACTTGTATTTCAATTATAACTCTTTCTCCTGGAGATAAAAAGTTAATCTTATGCATGTTGATGTAAATGTGAATTTACAGGATGCTAATTATATTATGAGCCAGGAGTTTTTGCCAGGTAACTGGATAATAGGAGCCATATGGAGATTGCCATCATCCGATCTGAACAACGAATGTAAGAAATTGAGGTAGATTTCCATGATGGGGATATATAACAAAAAACCTGCTTTATGAAAAAAAGGGTTTGGAGGGAAGAATGGAGAAAACTTTTTCAGATCTTTGATGGGTGTCCAACTTTGAATGGGGGCAATAACCCCTGCCCTGCAACTTCACAGGGTTATTGTGGGACTCAAATGAGAGAAGAAGAGAGAGAATATTCCCGGCAGAGGGAATAATGAGCAAAAACATCTGGTAACCTGAGGACCACATCAACCATTGATTTTGGATAGAGTGTTTGGGCAAAATGAATAGGGGGCTGAGGACAGAAAAGGGAGGGACACAAATATTTTTTGGAGAAAGAAAGATCAGAAAAGGCTTTCAAGAAATGTGCCCTAGGAGAGGGAAAAACAGAGTGATGTCACAGGGTCCAAGGGAGAAGCAGAGCCATCGGAATTGCTAGTAAAGGAGGTGCCATGAATATTGCAGCTTTGCAGCAAGAATCCCTGCTGCAGTGAGGTGGGGAAGTGAAAAGTAAAAACAACAAATGTGAGTTATAATTTCAAGAAGAAATTATATTGTTGGTGAAGTAAAGGAGGGAGGGAGAGAGCCATAAAGCTAGGAGTAGAAGAGAGAACAGAGGGAAAGTATTTTTATTATTGCTTTTTTTGTTTGTTTGTTTCTTAGTAAAGGAGAAACTTGACCAAGATTCTGGGCAAAAAGTCTAGGTCCAGAGAGAAGGAAATGTGAAAGACATACAAGGGTATGGATGGTGGATCGAGGAGAGGCTCTAAGGAGGGTGGAAGAGATGGGATGGGAAAATACATAGTGGAGACATTGTCTTTAGGCAGGAGAGAAAGTTCATCCTTTAGAAGGGGGGAAGTGGATGGTGTGGAGATGGGTGTGGATGGTGATTATGAAGATAATTACCTCATCATTTTCTTTCCACTTGAGTTTGGAGACTTAATGAGCCCATGGCAGAGATGTTCACTTTGCTTCCTCAGAACCTGTCTTCTTGTTTCAGGTATATATATGGAGCCCAAAATACTTAGGAAAGACCAAAATGGGCTGCTAAGGCAGGTGGCTGGTTTGCTGTACCACCACTGTGTTGTACGATCAGGAGTAGATCCAGCAACAGCGTGACAGACACATTATTATATGCCCTTTAAAAAGATCCAGCAGGACCTTAAGAATTATGGCTTTCTAGCCTTTCTATTTATATATACATTATTATACTTTTCTCTCCAACTTTTCTGGAGCTCAAAAGGCTTCCAAAAGGAAGAAGTAAGAGTATGTCACCCAAAAGCCCTTTTGGTTTTCAGGTGGTTGTGGCCAAAGCATTTTTAGCTCCTGCAGTGATCTCCTTTGGGTTAGAAAGAGCATAATGCTTGCCAAAGTATCTATCTTTTAAACACTCCAACAACCTTCTGCAAGCAGGAACTGGTAGACACAGTTCAAACAAGAAAACCAATTATCTTTAAGTTTGGCTCCCAGGGGAGCTTTGCTTTTTAATTGAGAGATCGATGTTGGGTTCTCGTGACATCCTGAACTTCCATTCAGTGACTGATGACTAATGGTGTGAAATTGGATATTGGAGTATCTGACATGTCACATAGGTCAGAGCCATGATCCATCTGGGCCGGCCTCTGGAGGCTGCTGAAAGCTCTAAGCAATAGTTTGGGGAGGGTACAATGTAAAAAGTATTGAAACTAGTGACAGAAAAATCTAGGTTCTAGATCTGGAACTCCCACAGTCTGTGCAATCTGGTGTCACTTATCTTCACTTAATCCCAGTTTTCCCAGCTTTGAATGGGGGCAATAATCCCTGCCCTGCTGACCTCACAGAGTTATTTTGGGACTCAAATGAGACACTGTGTGGGAAACCCTTTTATTGGCTAGAAAGCTCCATGCTCCATGCTAGTATCATATTTAAGGAGCATGAGAAAGATGCTGCTGAATGTAGATGTGGAGGACAATTTTGTCTTAAAGTTCAAAGAGGCCCAGATTCCTAGAACTGGAAGTGGAACTCTTACTTTCTTGTATCATTAAATATAGCCTGAAAACATCCAAATCCCTTCCCCCGCCAAAGCCCTATAGTCAACCTAAGTGAGTTTCACATTCTAATTAAAAGCACAACTGTTATAGTTTGGTTTTTATAATCAAATTAAAAGTCCTCTTACACAAACTGTCAGAGGCATTTTTCAAACCAGTTACCTTGTCATTTTCCATCCTTGGTGGACAGATTGCATTTGGCCTCCTGGGTAAATTTCCTCAGTGCTGGTTTTATATGCTTTCATTACTTCCTGGGCTGTACAGAAAACAGTTGCGGGAGTGGGACCTCTCAGTGAGTTCTCTCTCTTGTTTCTTATATGGCTGTGTGAGCATCCTTTAATGCCATGTGAGCATCCTATAAAACAGAGTACTTGCAGAGATATGACCATTGTCTCTGTTATCCCAGAACATCCTTGTCATCATTCAGTTATAGCATTCACACACAATATCAGGCCCCTCCTCCGTGTCTGGCAATTCTCTAAATGCTGGGAATGCAAAGGTGAAGAAAAGCTGGAAAGCTGACTCCATGACTTAGGAGCTCAATGTCTAGTGGAAGTGACAGACATATAACAAAACAATAAAATTGCAACATGATCAACGCAACAATAGGACTCTGTATAACATGTAGATGGAGAACAGAGAAAGAAATTTGGGGGTCAGTTTGCAGGGAGGTATTAACAGTAAAGGCCTATTGGAGAACCTGCCATCTGCATTGTTTTTGTTTGTTTTCCAAAGCAACTTCCCATTTTTCATTTTATTAATCTTTACACTGCTTTGAGTTTTGAAGGGCAAATAGAAGTCTGTCAAGCCAGCAAGAGGGAGGAAAGAGTTTCAGTCAGAGAGAATAGCATGTGTCACTAAGGAGAGGCAGGAGAGAAAACTGGCGAATTAGGCAGACACCAGATGATGGGGGACCATCGACACCATCCTAGTGAGTGTAGGCTTTATCATGAGATCAGTGAGGAGCCATTAAAGGGTTCCAAACAGGGAGGTGGCACAGTTATGTTTGTGTTTTAGAAAGTTATACACATTTGGTGGCTATGCAAATAAGTTATAAGTAAAGGAAGAGACTTGACGAAGGAAGTCCAGTGAGGAGGAGACTTCAATCTGGGAGATAATAGTGGCCATTATAAAAGGAGAAGAGGCAATAGCCTCAGATGGTAGTATTTTTTTTTTATTTCAGCATATTATAAGGGTACAAATGTTTAGGTTACGTATATTACCCTTGCTCCCCCTCCCCCTCAAGTCAGAGCTTCGAGCATGTCCATCCCCTAGATGGTGCACATCGCACTCATTATGTATACCCATCCCATCCTCCCCCGTCCCATCTGCCCGACGCCCAATAAATGTTATTCCTATATGTGCACTTAGGTGGAGATACCTTAAAGAGATACAAGTAGATCTACCATTTGATCCAGCAATCCCATTACTGGGCATCTACCCAAAAGAACAAAAGACATTCTTTGAAAAAGACATCTGCACTTGAATGTTTATAGCAGCAAAATTCAGAACTGCAAAGATGTGGAAACAGCCCAAGTGTCCATCAATTCATGAGTGGATTAATAAAATGTGGTATATCTATACCATGGAGTACTATTTAGCTATAAGAAACAATGGTGATATAGCACCTCTTGTATTTTCCTGGATAGAGCTGGAACCCATTCTACTAAGTGAAGTATCCCAAGAATGGAAAAATAAGCACCACACGTACTCACCAGCAAATTGGTTTCACAGATGATAGTATTAATAATATCATTGTCATTATCACTAAGACCATCTTCTCCCTTCATTATCATTCAACTTTATCAAAAGTAATTTCTGGAAGAAAATAATTTTCCTGAGCATCCCTTAATATATAGATGGATCATAACCCTGAAGTTCATGTGTGAATTGGTTATTTGATGTCAACTCACACTTGCCATAGAAACAGCAGCACTCCAAAATCCCTGGCCTTCCCAGAGAAACCCCTATAAAGTACAAAGTGCTTGAAAACTTTATGTTTGTGATTAAATATAGTTGTTCTATAATAACATTTACCTGAATAAATGAATGAACAAATTAAGGAATAAATGTATGAGTATAGTTTACTGACACAGGCAAAACTCTGTACTCACTGTGTGAGATGCAAGGATGTCTCAGATATAGTTCTTGACTTTGAAGAAAATGAAAATATCTTTCAGCTAGATAGCCCATCAAAGTGACACCTTCTTCCTAATTGCCAGTTTGCTGGTCACTAAGATTCAACAGGAAGTTTGATTAAAAGAAAATCCACTAAATGTTACATAATCCTTCATATGCAAAGAACACTAACTTAAAGATCACACAAGGTGTTGTGCTTTGGATTTTAAGTTCATGAACTTTTTAAAAACTAATTTTAATGAACAATACATAATTTATACATAGTGAATAATCAAAACAATATTAACTAAGCCTCCTTCCACCCCCAGACCTCTGGTCTCTCTCCCTAGAGGCAACTACTATTAATATAAACAGTTTATTGGGGGTGCTTTAAAATTTTTTGTATGCTTATACCAGCATTTATATCCATTTATATTTTTTCATATTTACACAAAAGTGATCATGCAATACATAATAATTTTATGGAGCTTTTTCATTTAATATATCTTGAAGATCATTCTGTATCTGCACATACAGATCAAACTCATACATTTTAACATTTGCAGAGTGTTCTGGCATATAGATGAGCCATTATTTATTTATTTTTGCTCCAGAGCCTGTTTGCTAAGAAATAAAACATTATAGGGACAATAAAAATTAGTTTTATCCCCAACCCCATTTCTCTCAAGCCCCAGGGGCAACCACTATCCTAAAGGTGGTGTATGTACTCTCTGTTCATGCTTTTATCCTTCTACTATGTATGAATGCATCCATAAACAGCATGAGGTAATATTTCACCTGTTTTACATTTCACACAAATGAAATCATAACTTCTTGTAACTTGCTTCATTTTTCCATTTCACATTTGTATTTTCAGATCTATCCTTGTTGATACATATAGTTCTCATTCACTTGTTGATTTACCTTGCTCTTCATTATACTGAATATTGGTGGCTGGTTTGTTTTTCCTTCTAGCTTACTTGCTGAAAATAAGAGTGCTACAATTGTAATTATTTTTCTCAGATCCTTGCTTTGAGGCTGCACTGGATATATTAATAAAAGCATGAGAGACTCTTATAAATTGAAAAGAGAAAATAAATTGAAAACCTAAAAATTTGGGGGTGCTAGAAAAGAATGGACATTTATGTTAAATATTTTAGCCATTACAAGTGTTACAATGAATGTCCTTGAACAAGTTTCCAATATTTCTTTAAGGTACCTAGTAGTTGAATTGCTGGTTTGGAGTATATACATATTTTCAGTTTTAGTAACTACTGCCAAATTGCTTTCTAAAGTCAATGTATAAATCCACATTCCCACAAGCAGTGTATAACAATTTCTGTTTCCTCACGTTTCTGCCAGCATGTGGTATTAGCAGATGCTTTTATTTAGGGTAATCTAATGGCTATGGGATAGTTATCACTGTGTTAATTTAATTTGCATTTCCCTGATTATTTGTGAATATAAGTATGTTTTTATCTATTTACTTTCCATTCAGGTTTTTCTTGCTGTTCATTGTCCATTAATATTTTGGCCATTGTTAATTTGGATTGGTTGTTTTATACTAAATGTAGTCTTTTATGTAGTCTGTATTTATGTGCTTTTTATATATTTGTTGCAAATGTCTTGTCCAAGTCTGTCACTTGCCTATTAACTTTATTATAATGTGTAATAGGAGGACAGAAGCTTTCCCTCCCTTGATGTGGTCAAATTAATCAGTCATTTACAATTCATGCTTCTCATGTTTTATTCAGGAAATCCTTTCCTACCCTGATAGTGTATTATCCAAATTTTTTTTTAATTTAAAAGTTGTTTTTAACATTTAGTTATTAAATCCACCTGGAATTTATTTCTGTATATGATGTAATATAGGAATATAATGTTATTTTTTCTGATATGAGTAAGCAATTTTTCTTTACCCCATTTATTGAACAATCCATTCTTTCCTCCCATGATTTGCAATACCAGTTCAGTCATATAGCAAGATTCCTTATAATTTCTGATTTGTGTCTGGGTCTCTCTGTTCTCCCACTGATCTGCTTGCTTCTCTCTGAATAAATATTATACTATTTTAATTACTGTAGTTTTCTGAGTCTTGACATCTGTAGGACAAGTCCTTTCTACTTGTTCTTCTTCATAATTGTCTTAGATTGTCTTGGTCCTTTAATTATTCATAGAAGTTTTAGGATCAGCTTGCTCAGTTTCATTAAAAAATCCTGTTGGAACTTTGTTTGGAATTGCATTGAATTTATAGATTAATTTTTTTTGGTATTGGGCACCTTTAAGTTGAGCCTTTCTATATTTGAAAATGGTATATGATGGCTGTCTGGAAAATATCCAGCCATGTATCCATTCTCATTATATTAACAATGGCTGGATACTTTCCAGACAGCCCTGGTCTATCTCCCTTTAGTTAGATCTCCTTTTATACCTTTCAATATGCTTACAATATTTTCCATAAATATCATGGCCATCTTTTGTTAGATATATACTTAGGTACTTAATAGTGTAGCTTGTTATCATGAATGGTAGCTTTATTTTAACTAGTTTTATGGAGGTATAATTTACAAACCATAAAATTCACCAATTATAATTTTATGAGTTTGGGCAAATGTATACAGTTGTGTTATTGTCACTACAATCAAGATGTAGAACATGTCCATCACCCCAAAAAGTTTCCTCATGCCCCTTGAAGTCAGTCTCTTCCCCCCACTGAGTCCTTGGCAATCACTGTTATGTATCCTGTCACAATAGTTGGCCTTTTTAAAGAATTTCATATAAATAGAACCATACAACATAGTTCTTTTTGCCCATCTTGTTTTATTCAGCACTACATATTTGAGATTCATCCATGGTTTTTGTTTGTATCAGTTTCCTTTTTATTGCTAGGTAGTATTCTAGTGTGTTGGTGTATCACAGTTTGTTTATCCATTCACCAGTTCATGGTTGTTTGTAGGTTTTGACTCTAATAAATAAAGGTACTATGAACACTCACATACCAAATCTTTGTGTGGACATGTTGTCATATCTCTTGGGTAAATTCCCAGGGGTGGTCTTCCGGGGTTATATAGTAAGTGTGTTTTTAACTCTATAAGAAATCGTCAATCTGTTTTACAAAGTTGCTGTGCCATTTTGCATTCCCACCAGAAATGTGTGCAAGTTCTACCAATTGTCCTACATTCTCAACAACACTTGATATTGTTGGATGTTTTTTTTTCCTTTTAGGCAGTGAATAGTAATTTTTTAAAGTTACATTTTCTATTTTTTTCTGCTGTATAAAAATATTACTGATTTTTAAAAAATATCTTCTATGCAGTAATATTGATGAACTCTATTAACAGTACAAATAGTTTGTCTGCAAACTCTTAGTTTTCTATATAATCAGATAGTCCATAAATAATGACACTTTCTTCCTTTCCAATGCTTAAATCTATTTTTGTTCCTTGCCTTAATGAATTGGTAATGGTCTTTGGCAAATGCAATGTTAAATAGTAATTTGCAGAATAGATATCATTGTCTTGTTTGTGGCTCTAATCTAATGAGAAGGTTTTTAAAGTTTCTACATTAATTGTAATGTTTACTGTAGGTTTTTAGCAAATATCCTTTGTCAGCTTAAATGTTTCCTTCTATTCTTGATTTGTTTAGAAGTTCAGGGTTTTTTTCATAGAGAGGTGTTGAATTTTATTTATTTTTCTTTATCTATTGAGATGAGTACATATGAAGTAGTGACTTGTAAATGGATTTTCGGAAGTTTGACTATCCCTTAATTCCTGAAATGAAGCTCATTTGGTCACAATGAAGCATTTTTTATACATTTATTGAGTTCAATTTACTAATGTTTTAATTAGGACTTTTGAGATTTTTTATCAAGAGTGAGATTGATATATAATTTTTCATCTTTCTTAGAAGCTGGTCTGGTTTTGGTATCAGGGTTTTACTAGCCTCATAAAATGGGTCAAGCAGCTTTTCCTCTTTTTATTCTCTGGGATATTTTATATAATATAAAGATTATCTGTTCTGCGAAAGTGTGATAAACACTTACTTGCAAAATCACATGGGACTGATGACTTTGGTTGCAGAGGGGTTGGCTACTGATTCAAATCTCTTCAGCGTTTAATGGTCTACTCATGTTTTCAATTTTTTAAAAATAAAATGTTGGTGATTTTTATTTTCTATGGAATTTTACATTTCATCAAAGTTTCCTTATTTATTGGCATAAAATATTTCATAGTACACTTATTTTTAAAATTTTGAAATATTTATTTAGTCATGTCCACATCTTCATTGCTAATAGTGATCATTCAGGTCTTAATTCTTTTTTACTTATTCAGTCTTATCAAAGTACTTCCTATTTTATTAACCTTTAAGAAATTAGGTTTGAGCCTTATTAAACATTTTTATTTTTTATTGTTGTTTACTATCTCATTAATTTCTGTTTTAATATTGTTTTCTTTTGTTTTACATTCTTCTTGTTTGCTTCATAGTTGTTTTTCTAACTTCTTGAGTTGAATACTTAGCATATGAATATTCAGTCATGTTGCTTCATATTCTATACATCACATTTTCTTATGAGTTGCACCCCACAATGTAGCATATGTCATTAAGTAATACTTGTTTATAATTTCCATTTTTTAAAATTTTGTTTGGAAGGTTTTCTTTGTCTAAATATATGGGAAGATTTTTGGATTTTTTTTTTTTTTTTTTTTTTTTTTGGAGACAGAGTCTTACTCTGTCCTTCCAGCTAGAGAGCAGTGGCATCATCCTAGCTGACTGAAACATCAAAGTCCTGGGCTCAAGTGATCCTCCTGCCTCAGCCTCCTGAGTAGCTGGGACTACAGGTGCATGCCACAACATCCAGCTGACTTTTTTCTATTTTTTTGTAAAGACAGAGGTCTCACTTTTGCTTAGGCTGGTCTCAAACTCCTGAGCGAGGAGGAGATCCTCCTGCCTCTGCCTCCCACAATGATAGGATTATAGGCATGAGCCACCACACCCAGCCGGTTTTTCAGATTTGAAAAAATTATTTTGGATATTTTTATTAATTTTTATTGCATTTTGATGAAAATATTAATATGATATTGCTCATTTTAATTTATTAAGATTTCATCTGATACCTGACTTGTGTCTAGTTTTAGAAATGTTTCAAATGTGGTTGAAAATAATATATATCCTATATTTATATAAGATATATAAATAGGATATATAGGATATATATCCTATATAATATATATCCAAGATTCAATATGTATGTGTGTATGTATTAAATATTAACTCAAACTTTGTAGTTGTGTTGCTCAATATTATATATTCGTACATCCCTGTTTTATCAATTTCTGAGAGGGGTGTGTTAAAATCTCCCTGTAGTAATAATAATTTGTCAGGTGTGGTTTTTCCTGTTTTTCTGACAAACTGCTTCATCTTTCATAGTCTCAGTGATCTTTTTGTAAAATGAATGAGAAATTGTGTGTAAAACAATAGGTACTGGGATTGGTACAGAGCAGGCACTCAATAAGCTAGAGCTGCTCTTTTATGTTCATTGTTACTATTATACATAACAGTAAGCCCTGTCTTCTCAAGATGCTCTCAAGATGGCTTAGTTTTACAGAGTGAGGTATACCAGCAAGAATGGGGACCAAACAAGGAATACTAAATCAAGTTGGTCACG
This sequence comes from Microcebus murinus, assembly GCF_040939455.1. NCBI lineage: Eukaryota > Metazoa > Chordata > Mammalia > Primates > Cheirogaleidae > Microcebus > Microcebus murinus. The sequence continues at coordinate 57,537,800 of NC_134136.1, forward strand.
TCACATCACCTAGGCAAGGACAGTGATAATTTGGGGTCACCACATCCACCAAGAGAAGCAGTTGTTTCTATAATGAGCATGTTTTGGGAGGTTTCTTCTAGTCACTTAAGGGAGAATGGTTTGGAGTAGGTGGGCAATGACAGAACAAGGTAAGTGCCAAACCTTGGAACCCTTGCTCCAGTTCAGCAGGGCTCCAGGATATTGGAGCCTCCTAAAATTTTTGAAGGAACACATGGTTATCAGTAAAACTTTAAAGATTCCAGGCACTACCAAGGGTCATTAAAAAAATATTTTTCTGGAAAAGTTTTGAGTTTTCTTACAAGAAATAATATTTTCTGAGGTATTTGAGTGAGGCAAAAGAAATGGTTGGGAAAGCTCTCCTCCTATCTGAAGCTAGTTTCAGTAGAAAGCCCTTGTAAAGACCAGATGATATGGTGATCCACCACCCCTACCTATACATTTTCTAAGTGAATGGGATGGCAGGCCTTTTTAGGTTATCCCTCCCTCCCTACCCTCCTTCCTTTCTTCTCCTTCCTCCTTTCCTCCCTCTGCTTCTCCCTTTTTTTGTTTGTGCCTCAGATATGTTAAGTGAGAGCTCACATCTTTAGTTGTGTTGCTACTGATTTGGTCTACTGTATACATTTCCCAGTACCTTGATGCCATAGTGTATGGCACGAATCTAGGATTTAAGAAAAGCAAAATGATCATTCCAATTCTGACTGGTAAAGTAGTTAAGCATGTAGACATTGGATTCATACAGATTTGACTTCAAAATTCTGACTCTACCTCATACTGGCTGTGTGACTGAGCAAGTCCCAACTTCTCTGATCCTCCTTTTCTCATGTATAAAATAAATTAAGATAAAACAGGCTGCTGTGATGATTAAATTAGATAATCTAAGGCCATGCTATAGCGTCTGGCATTTAGTATGCCCACAATAAATGCTAGCTCTCTATTACTTTCTCAAACCCACACCACCCTGCTTTGAGCTACACACACACTCTCTTCAATTTTGCATCAACTATGAATTGCAAACTTGCATTTGCTCACTAAATGGGCACTTATTTGGTACAGATCACTATTACTGGGAAAGCCAAATATAGATGTGTCTCATTTCCTTAAGAAATTTTAATCTAGTTGGGAACACAACACACATACACATAGACACACATTAACACTGGGTCATTAGAAAGCAATGGATTTACAAATACTGAGTTATAATGCTGGATGACAGAATAGGAAAAAGTTAGACTAGAATTAGATATTGGAGAGGAGGTAAAATATTGAAGAAGGAAAAGGGGTGGACACACCTCTGGACTTTTCAGAGGGTTCAGAACTGGACACAAATGGCATAGCATAACCCAAAGATGCAGTACTTGCCAAGTCATCATTCTTACTATGAACAACATTTATTGAATGCCAACTTGCTTCCAGGCACTGAGGTGATTACACAGCTCTAATACACCTTATTTCTTCCCTCCAAGGCATAAAATCTAGTAGAGGACGAAAGATAATGGTATAATAAAGGTGGACTAGAATAAGGAAGTATAGGAGTATAGGATCATTATGTGCTACAATCAGTCATTGCTCCTAAATTCCAAAGGAGTGAACGCTTGGTTGACTCAGGAATAGAACCACTATTAGAACTATGGGAAGGACTCTTCATTGATGAAAAGTGAAAACAATGTAAAGGAGGAAAATAGCAAGTGGACAGGGGAGGATATGAGTAGAGGGAAGGGAAAGAGAGGTTATAAAAAATAAGTTTTGAGAAATAAGTAAGATTCTGATTATAGACGGCCTTACAAATTAAGATAAGGGATTTGGACTTTATTCTGGGAATAATGAGGAGCCACTAAAGGGTTTAAGTAAAACAGTGATGTGGTCGAACTTCTGTTTAGAATAATCATAATGCAGCAATGTGGAGGGTAAATCAGTAGGGGACAAACCTGAAGGCAATGAGCCTAGTTAGGAGGCTATTGTAGTAGTTCATGCAAGTGATAAAATAGAGAAAAGCCTGATCTAAGACATGGGAGTTCCCAATCAGGGAGATATCAGGAAACAAGATCCTCCAGTATTGGGACTAGATATCCCTTAACCATCTAGGTCTGGCTGCTTTTAGACTTGAAGCCACTTCATTTGGGCACACTTGCTTACACCTTCCCCAAACCTACCTTGGCGTGAGTTTTGAGTCAGGAAGTAATTTCCTGATGGTTCCTGTCACCAAGAGCTCAAATTTGCTAATGGTCTGGACCACCTGAAGAGTGTGAACTGTGGGCAGAGAACAGAGTAAAGCCATGGGTCTTGGCCTGCATAAAACGTGACTCTCACCACAACTCTAAGAAGCCATAAACTCAGAGCCTCATCTGATCTAAAGGCTAGTAACAGTAACTTTTGTAAAAGTAAAACTTTACAAAAAGTTTCAAAATCTATAGATCAATCCCTATAGTATAGTCAACTCTCAACTATTTATATCTAGGCTGTAGGCATACCAAGACACATAATTGAGACAGTAGCTAAATTAGGCAACATTTAAAAAGATTTTTTTCAGAGTTCCATTTGAGATACATACATGTGGAAATTACAGGAGCTATTATTTGTATAACATGTATCAAAAGTTGAACAGAACAGTAAAGACTATTTCAACTCCAGTAACTTTTCTATGGACAAAGGAGGTATATTTACACTATTTGATCTTGTGGTCAGAGACCTTATTACCAGAGGTAAACGTATGAGAAGTCTTAGGGAGGTACTCCAACATTCTTTCCTCATGGCAGAATACTACCCCCTACCCTGTACTATAGGCAATATGAGAGAGCATACCTGGGCCCTTTTGGCCTTTTTGAGGGGTTACTTATGCTTGTCCTAAAAAGATTACTTAAATTATGACAATAATAAAAATCAAAAACTAAAAAAAAAAAAAAAAAAAAAGAAGCCATAAACTCAAAACCATCTTGAGTCAAACTAGGGACCTTTAGATCTTTTCTATATATAGTGATGAGTAATTATTTAGGATGTTAGTGAGGCCTACAAAGAAGGTTATAATAAATATCAGCCCTACACAACCATTTCTACATTTTGTCAATATCGTTTATTCCTAAATATGCCTTCCACCCTGTTCTGGACACACCAGGGCTCTTTGCATCTAGATCCTTCTATCTCAGCCATTGATCCCTAGTTTCTCTCATTCCCTTTACTATTCGTCTCCATGCCTACTCCTCCTCACTCTTTATAGATGTTTTCAAACCACGTGTCTTTTCCTAGGTGCTCCCTTATGAACCTAATCCATCCTGCTTCCCATTTTTGAGTCCCAGACTCACAGTTTATAATCCTTGCTGCATGTTGGTAGGCACTCCAGTAATCCAGGAGGTGGTATAGCAGAGTGGAAAGAACATGAGCTCCTTGGACAAACAGACCTGGATACAAATTTTATATTCACCATTTGCTAGTTTTGTGACCTTGAGAGAGTTATTTAACTCTTCTTAACTACAGCATTCTTATCCTTAAAATGGGAGCAATGAAACCAACTACCTCACAGAGTTCTTGGGAGGATTAAATGAGATAACTGATTTAGCATTAAGCACATAGAAAACACTCAAAATGTCAATTTAAGTAAAAAATCATAGTTTCACTTTCTTCTGGATGGGATCTTCTGTCTTCCCTAAATGGCTGGGAGTTGCCATAGCTTTCTTCTTTGTGATCTCTCCCTGCCCTTGTATCTGATGTAGGGCTTTATATAATTGGTGTTCAATTAATTTAATGGCTTGATTAGGCATGATACAAAGCCACAGATAGAGAGCCAGCTATGGGAAAGGGAGCAGATAACACAAGAGGCCCCACCAGCTCTCCTTACCCTTAGAGCTCAAGGTTTCCATTTTTTTCACTTTCTGATAAATAGCAGTTATAAATTTGAGAGACCAAATTTATCAGAAAGGAAAAAAATGGAAACCTTGGGCTCTAAGGGTAAGGAGAGCTGGTCACCTCTTGCATTATGCTGAAACAATGTTACGTAGTAAAAAGAAAGTTTGAGAGTCAGATAGTCCTGAAATGAAATACAAGTTCCACCACAGACAAGTGGTGTGTGACCTCAGGCAAATCACCAAATTTCTCAGGGCCTCAGTTTCCCTAACTATAAAGTGAAGATAAAAACCGATAACTTCCAGAGTTGTGAAGAGGACTCAAGGCACAACTTGTTTCAAATTCCCAGATTAATGCCTAAAATATGGCTGGTGACCAAAATATGTCGCTTCCCTCTTCTTCCCTTCCCCTTTTTTAATGATTTAGACATAGTGGTGACCTGGGCATGCTCGAGAGGGAGAAGAATCATGAAGCCTTGATAAAGATGTCCCAAATGGTTTCTTTTACATCTTTGTTCCCCAGACTATGGACCATGGATTTGAGCATGGGAATGATCACACGTAGAACAAAGACCAATATGTCCCTGTCTAGTGAGCACTTAGGAGATAGGCACAGACCAACGAACACTGTGGTTCCATAGTACAGGCTGACTGCAGGCAGGTGGGAAGCATAAGTGGAAAATGTTTTGTGTTTGTCCTGAGCTAAGGTGATTCTCATGATACCAGGGAAAACACATACATAGGAGACCAAGAAGATTTTTAGGGACACAGACACATTAAAGCTACCATAGGCAAAGATAAGAAGCTGGAGGACCTGCGAGTCAGAGCAGGAGAGTTTTAAAAGGGGAGAAGATCACAGAAGTGGTGAATAATGGCCTGGGCTTACAGAAGGTCAGATGAAAGATTGCGTTACTGAGGAGCACCATGTTCACCAGTCCCCATCTCACTGATGGAAGCCATTAGCTGCCAGCAGAGCCTTGGGGACACGATGATATAGTAGAGCAGAAGATTGTAGATGGCCACTTAGTGGTCATGGGCCACAGAGGCCAGGAGAAAGAACTCAGTGGCATCCAAGATTTTTAAAAAAGCAGCTTAACCAGGCCATACCACTGGAAAAGGAGCTGGTTTGGCAATCAGGGAACTCTGGAACTATTACTGAAGAGTAGCAAAAGTCATCAAAGGACAATTTATAGAGGAAGAAATGCATGGGGTGTGAAGTCGAGGACTGACCACAGTGAGGGCAAGGAGGCCCAGGTTTCCCACCACTGTGAATGTGTAGATGAAGAGGAAGAGGGCAAAGAAGATGGGTTGAAGCTAAGGATCATCAGTGAGGCCCATGAAGAAGAATTGTCTCAATGTGCTACTCCTGTGAGATCACTGCAGGTCTGCAGGAAGGATATGTGTGACAATGGTGAGACATGTAGAACTCAAATCCTTAAACAGAGACCTGCAGTGGCTGACCGTTGCTCCCTGGGGCATGTCATGTGTGGTGACTATGGCAAAAACTTCATCCTGGCTCACTCTTCTTTTGCTATCTTCCAGCCTACTGGCTACCAGGTTTAAAGGTATGAGGATGGAATTTGGAGTTAGAAGAGTGAGTCTGAATCTCACCTTTGCCTCTTACTGTGTCTGTGACCTTGGACTGCTGTCTTAACCTTTAAGTATTCTCTGTAAACAAGGATAAAACACCTATTTTGTAAAACTGGTTGTAAAGACTGAAGGTGATGGTGGGTGTATATAAAATATCGAGCATGGCATGAGAAGAGCAGGCACTCAATAATGCTAATTTCCTCCCACTTTCCATGCTCTTCTTTTTGCCAATGTTGACCCTATCCTTAGCTAATGCCTAGCTTGAGCATAGAATCAAAGACACAAATCTTACACATGGGAAGGACTCTAGAAATTTGCAGGTCCTTTCATTATCAGTTGTGTGTTTGTGGGGAGGGGGCAGCGAAGTATATGTGGAGGGGGAATAACAAATACTGTAATATAGAAGTAAGAGGGCAAGCTCCAAGGTCAATCATATGTGGGTTAGAATGCAACTCTGACTTAATAGATGTGTGACCTTGGGCAAACTACTTAACCTGCCTGTCAGTTTCCTCATCTGTAAGATGATAGCACCAAGTATTTCCTACTTCATTAATTTATTGCCAAGATGAAACGAGAGCATTTATGTAAAACACTTAGCACAGTGTGTGGCACAAACTAACAGGTGGTGAATGTTAGCTAGTATTATGATTAGGAATCTCCTGGTAGGTGTTTTCAAACCACACACAAGCCCCTTTTTAGATTCTGCCACTTGGCCCCTGCTAAGAATCCCTTCCTTATTGAGTTTCTGTTATTAGTTGTTGTGTTGTAAGTCTCCAGTGCACTGAGGCATTATAAAGTGTGAAAACTATTGTGGTCTAACACTGTTTTAAAGATGGAGAAACCCACAAATTGGGGTGTGAAAAGGGGAAGGAAATCGCCCACAGTTGCCCAGGGATTTGATGGAGTGCCAGGAGTGGAACCCAGGTATCTTGTCTATAGTATTCTTTTCACTAAGGCATCACAGACTCTCAGCCCTCCTCTTTTAGTGACATGGAACCCTTGTCCTCATCAGAACACAGGGGGCTGTTTCACCCATAGTTCTCTGAGAATTAGCAATGTTGAATTCTGCTTAAGGCCATGTTTACCATTTCTCTTAATCAGGGAGACTGCCAATGTCTGACTGTATTTTATTTTAATATTGTTTTTCCTGTTAAAAGGTAGAATAGTGAAGGACAAACTATAGCATTGCACAGAGGATTTATATCATTGGATTTAGAGTCAGAACGCCTAAGTTTGAGTTCTGATACATACTATTTGAGCTCTATAGCCTTTAGTAAATTCTTTCTGAGTCATAGGACCTTCATCTGTAAAATAAGAATAATAACACTTGCCCTCTAATCTCACAGGTTTGCTGCAAAAATCCAATGAGAATCTCTAGAAAAATGCTTTCTGAACTGTAAACACAGTCAGAGTGGATACTCAGAGAGCATGTACTGGGATAGCCAAAACACCTTTAGAAAAATTTCTCTGACAATTGTTCAATTGCTGCTCCTGTCTGTGCCCCATCCTGTCTGGGGGCTGCGGTGGTACCTGCCAGCCCACCTTGGATTTCACAACACTGCCCTTCATCTTCTTGTGGGCTCCCAGGCAGACCCTGGAAGAGAAAACTATTAATAGATTAACCTCTGGCAACCTGGAAAGGAAACTCCTGGTGCCCTTCTGCCCCTCTATGGCTGTGGCTGCCTGCTTTGGTTGATATTCCATTAAAGTCACATTTATGACCATCTTTGAGAAGTGAAATTTCCATGGTGTATAGTACTGGTTGTTAAAAACTTAAATATTATCCTGAATATAGTAATAGCTACTATTAATAAAGTACCACATCTTATGCTGGATGATTGACACAAACAATTTTATTTAATCTTCTTTATAGTGCTAAGAAGTAGCTACTGTTATCATTCCCATCTTACCTGTCCTTTATCACCCACCTTCCTTCTTTGAATTTTCTAGAAGTCACAAGTATTCACTAGCCACTTTCCTGTTTGTGTACTCATCCAAAATGCATCAGGCCAGCTTCAGTGGTTGGGCTCTTTCCAGATGTTCCCTTGGCAGACACAGAAAAGTCCATGTGCCACAACAGTAAAGCCTCTGGAACTAAGCTCCAAGTTATAAACCTTCCCCATTTCCCCCTCTGGGTTTGGCCATTACTCTGTAATTGGCAGAATCGTTAATATAGCAAAGTTTCTGCCATCTCAAATGGTCTCCTGAGATGCCCAGAAAAGTAAGTTTAGGAGCTGAGCAGCTGTGACGTCCAAGATGGTGGGAGCAGTAAGCAGAGCCATCCCCAGTGGAGTGTTTACACTGACTCATACTGAGAGTGTGGGGACATGTAGTCATCACTGAGATGTTTTAGGAACAGTTGGAAGAATAAAATTGATATTGTGTTATAAACTTTTTATCTAAAATGAATTCTCAGTCATATTAAAAAGTCTTAGCCACAATTAAAATACCAGTTCTTTTCTCAAACATAAGGATTCTAGGAGTTATGTGCAAAATGGTCAATACGAAATATGATAGTAAGGATATATATCATTTTATGATCTGTCATATCACCTTGTTTATGCAACCCTCTACTCTGATTATAAACTATAAATTACTTTTAAGCACCAAAGAAATATTTAATTAGTTTTTATGTGGTCAATAAAGTTTCTGAGTGCCACTCAGTGTTTTAATAAATACTCTTGTACTTCCGGTATGTGTGGTGGCCAGTTGCCTTGTACCACATTTTCCATTTTTTATCAAACCAGGTTTGAGTTGTGGAAGACTTGCTTCTATGCATTTGTTTTATTTTTTCCATTCAATAAATGTTTATTAAATATCTATCATGTTCCTGTCATTGGTCTAGGGGCTGAGAATACAAAATCAATAGTAAATTAATACACAGACTACATTCCCACTCCCCAGTACATGCATGCATACATGTGAGTGTGTGCATGCATGTATACACATACAACACACACATACTCACAGTCTCTCATTTGAAAGGCAAAAACAGCCTCTCTCTCCTTTGGTGCTATCTTTTGTAGAAAATATTAAGTTATTATTCATTTTAAGGGCTAAAGCTATTGATTTTAAGGCAAGAAAATTGTTTTTAAAAGTAGACTTTATAGACATCTCCCTTGTGGACAGATTCATTTAATTTTATTGCTTGGCTATGCAGAATTTTGTAGCCATTTTAAGTAGAGAAATTATTCTTTTTTTTCAAGTTAAATTTTAGTACATTAGGTGATATTTGAACCATTTTATGGGCTTCTGCTGCGGCATGATAGGCTGACTCCACGTATTGAAGAACACTGTCCCCAAATTTAATTATCTTGAAACATCACCACCACATAGGATAAAATGAGCCATTTTGTTCATTGCATTTGCAGCCTTTGCTGAAATGGAGGTTATGGGATAACAACTTAAAGGCTAACTCATTAATGCTCAGGGATGAATGAGGTAATGTGTCAGCAAACCAAATTGGTGCCCAAATGTTTTCATCTAGAGACCCGTATCTCTTTCCCACGTTGTGATATATTAATGGGGATGTCTTTATCCATTGTCACTGCCTGGAGACATTTGAATAACGTAGCTGAAATACTTTCTAGGCACTCAGCCCTGTGTACTATCAATTTCTCAAACTCAAAAGGTCTCTCAGTGGCTAGAAGCAAAATTCTGATGGTGCCACAAAGTGCCTAACTTATAAGGATTCAAACCACAGCATCAGTGCATTTTCTGCTTTTTTCTGATAAGTGTTTACTAGTGAGCACTGTACCATTCCTAACTATTTGATGGGGGCAATGGAGTAAATTAGTCCTCCAAATTGTGAAGGCTATGGATTTATGCCTAGCTGAAAGCATTTCCATCCTCACTATGTAGAAGCAGGTGACCTTTCTGATGTTAATTTGTTTCTCCATCTGTACCTTGCATTTTGAGAGGATGTGAGGAACAGGCTTTATGCTACTCAAATGTGTTTTCCTCTTTTGTGTATTTCTGTGCTTTTGGCTTGATGGAGGTGTCACCTATACTGGGGACAGATCCTGGGGATGTCCTTTCGCCGATCTACAGTGAATGAGGCCAGGAAATTCATCTTCATGGAGCCTGGAACGTGGAGGGTTTTACTGTCCTCCTTGAAATGAGTGTCCTCCCTTAGTTATGATGTCATCTGGCTATTTTCTGTCCCAAATTAAATTTTCTCCTACTTTTCGCTGGCTCCTGAATGCGTATTGTGTAGCTCAGATGTTACATATTTTTGAAAGATTTATTAAGCCAGTTGGTGTAAGGAACTGTGCTAAATTCAATCACAAAATTTTATGTTATTATTACAACAGCCCTATGAGGTAGGTGCAATTTTATTTCTATTTTACAGATGAAGAAAGTGAAGCTCAAAGTAAATAATTTTCCCAGGATCACATGGGTGATATGTAACTAAGCCAGGAATCGTGTTGAAGTCCTTCTGACTCTACAACCTGTGCTCTTTTTGCCATAGCACACTGAAATCATCTTTTAAGAAAACTTACTTGCTAATCTGCTCAGCCATTTTCTTTAAGAGTAATGATTCTCAACACTGTTCACACATTAAAATCACCCGAGAGCTTAATAAAATACCATACCCAGGTCCCATTCTCCGATTCTAGTATAAATGGTTTGGACTCGTGCATGGGCATTTGTATTTTTTAAAAGCTTCCCACGTGACTCTAATGTACTGACTCTAATGTACTGCATTTAGAGTTTTGGGCTAATGAATTCCTTTTCCTGTTTCCTGTTCACAAGGAACATACTTAACCCTAGTTGCCTACTTCCTTACAGGGTCCGAAAAAGAATTTGAAGCTTTTACTCAATATGACAATCAGGGAGCAGTCTTCTCACAGTGGTTAGGGACTATTGCCTTTGGATCCTTACAAGTGCCTACTTCTCTATTGAATCTTGGCTATTACTGAAATGGTGAAATGATATATTGGACAAACCCAAGGAATCTTATGAAATAAAAGGCATTTCAGGAATGTGTGTAGGTACCATCTTCATCCCTTTCCCACAAAGAGATTTGGAAAGACACTTACTTAATCACAATTTTGAAAGCTATGAAGTACTTTCATCAAAGGGTACTCTTTCTGTTTCTTTTATACAACAAACTTTTATTGAACATTTATATGTGTCAGGCACTATTAGTGGTTCTCAATTGAGGTGATACTCCTTCTATAAAGGGTGTTTGGAATTGTGTGGAATTTTTTTTGATAGTCAAAATGATTGGAATGAAATAGTGATATCATTAAGTCATAGGTGGCCAGTAAGCTAATTGTTCTATAATACTCAAGACAGTCTTGAGAAATTCTTGTGACAAGAAGCATCTCACTCCAAATGCCAATAACATCTTTATTGAAAAATATTAATAGTGATATATAGTCCAGGACTTGTATTTAACATCTCACCCCTTCCAAGACAGTGGCTATTATCACCATCATCCTGTTCCTTTTGAAGTTTTTTGAAGTATTTTTCAGTCAGTCAGTTTATCAGTTAGCAACTATCATACTTTTTTGTGTGTGTACTTATAACTTTACTCAGATTTATTGGAGATCAAAAGTTGTTGCTTATTAAAGAGATATGGATAGTAGCTACATACAAAACTTAATTAGTATTCTGACGTTCTCCCTCATACTAAAGACTCCAATGTTATACTCTGATACAAAGTCAGTATTTCAAGTTGTTCAAGTTGTTTAAGTATAAAGCACATCTTTATAATACATGTAATAAGTACTGTACACTGAACCCTTAACAAGCAATATGTAAAAGGAAAAAAAAGATAATCTTTATTTAACTTCAGAGAGCTTGCAATCTAATTGGAAAGACAAAATACACACTTGTGAATAAGATTTAAGAACATTCCCTAAGCAACATTCCAACTAGTATATATATCAAAAGTAGAGTGGTATAATGGAAAGAATATAATATGTATAGTCTTGCAGAACTGAGTTCAAATATTGGTCTCAAAGTTTTATTTTTGTCTGATCTTGGGCATAGTATTTAACTTCTCTGAGTGGCAGTTTTATAATCTGTAAAATGGGATATTTACCTTGTAGAGTTTAAACACATATTACAAATAATGCATGTAATTGTCTAGTACAGCACTGGTAACATAGAAAGTGCTCAGTAAACAGCATTCCCTGTTCTTAAGAGCATATATAATAAAAAGCATTTGATTGAACAACATCATCAACTAATTTGCACTAATTTATATTCATAGAACATTCAACAATAGTAAAATACATTTACCAAGATAGACTATATCTTGGATAATACAGCAAACCATAACACATTTGAAATGAATTAAAATCATATAAATTATGCTTTCTGAGCATAGCCGATTTAAACTAGAAAGCAATAAGAGAAATATAGCAAAAAAATATTTAATTACTTGGAAATTGAACAACATCCCCTTAAATAATCCATGGATCAGAGAAGAGGTCTCAAAGGAAATTAGAAAATATTTGGAGTGAAGTAAAAGGAAAATATACCATATGAAAAAACAAAATATCACAAGCATGAGCAAAGATATAGAAGAACTGGAACCCTTGTACACTGTTGGTGGGAATACAAAATGGTGCAGCTAGTATAGAAAACAGTGTAGGAGTTTTTCAGAGGATTAAAAATATGATCCAGCAATCTCACTTCTGGGTATATATCCAAAGGAAATAAAATCAGTATGTCAAGAGATACCTGTACTTTTATGTTCATTGAAGCACTATTCATAAAAGCCAAGACATAGAAATAACCCACTGTCCACTGACAGATGAGTGGATAACCAAAAGTAGTATATCCATACAATGGAATGTCATTCAGCCTTAAAAAAGAAGGAAATCCTGCCATTTGTGACAACATGGATGAACATAAAGGACATTACATTAAGTGGAATAAGCCATTTACAGAAGGGCAAATACTGTGTGAATCCACTTATATGAAGTATCTAATATAGTCAAACTCATAGACGAAGAGAATACAATAATGGTTGACAGGAGCTGGGGGGAAGGAGAAATGGGGAGTTGTCATTCAATGAGCATAAAGTTTCACTCATACTAGGTGAGTAAGTTCTAGAGATCTGCTGTACAACATAGTACCTATGGTTATCAATACAGTATTGTGCACTTCAAAATTTGTTAAGAGAATAAATCTCATGTTAAGTGTTCTTATCATAAAAACAAAAACAAAGGGACGCAAGGAAACTTTGAGTAGTGGTGGATATGTCTAATACCTTGATTGTGGTGATCACGAATATGATTGTGGCATCATGGTGTTCACATATGTCCAAATTCACGAAATTATGCACATTAAATATGGGTAGTTATTTCTATATCAATTATACCTCAATAAAGCTGTTAAAAATAAAATTAAAAAATAAAGTTAAATTAATAGAACAGAAAAAGAAAGAGAGAAAAGAAGGAAGCAAGGAAGAAAGAAAGAAAGAAAGGAAGGGACAAACAGATTGGAAAAGAAGAAACTCTCCCATACACAGACAACTGATTATCAATGTAGAAAATCCCAGGAAATATAAAGAGAAGACTTTCTAGAACTAATTATTAAGTTTAGCTGGATCACAGGATGCAAGGTCAACATACATAATTTAACTGTATTTCTAAATGCATGCAATGAACAACTGAGAATCAAAATTATAAAAATATATGTATACCCTTTAAAATGGCTCTAAAAATAAAATAGTTAAGTATTAATATAACAAAACTTGTGCAGTATCTATATGTCAGTATAAAAAATATAAAATGTGGATGAAAGGTATCGAAAGACACCTAAATAAATGGCGAGACGCCATGAGTATGGATTGGAGGATTCAACATAATAAAGGTGTCAATTCTCCCTAAAGTGATCTATAGATTTAATGTAATAGCAATAAAAAAAACCCAGTAGGTTTTTTGTTGTTGCTGTTGGTATAGACATTAGGAATTTCTAAAACACTAAATTCTGAAATTTATATGAAAAGACAGGAAAATGAAATAGCTAAAATAATTTGAAAAAAAAACAAAGTTGGAGGACTCATACTACTCATTTTTAAGACTTACTATAAAAGAATAGTAATGAATACAGTGTGCACTGGCAAAGAAATAAACACTTGGATCAATGGAGCAGAATAGAGAGTTCAGAAATAGACCCACACAGATATGAGCATTTCATTTCATCTTTGAAAAAAAGTGTAAAAGCAATTCATTGGAGAAAGAGTAGTCTTTTCAACAAATAGTACAAGTAGTCATTCACATGCAAAAAAGGGAACCCTGAATTCAACCTCACACCTATACAAAGATTAATTTAAAATGGCGCATAGATATAAAACTTTAAAACTTTTGGGAAATATAGTAGAAAACCTACATAACCCAAGTTCAGGCAAAAAGTTCTTAGAAAGAAAACCAAAAGCACAATACCTAAAAGGAAATAAAATAGATAAATAATTTTTTATTAAAATTTTTCTCTGTCAAGGGCACTGTCATGAAAATAAAAACACAAGCTAAAAATTGGGAGAAAATATTTGCAATTCATTTATCCAGCCAAGGACTTTTATCCAGAATACATAGACAACTATGAAAACTCAGCAGTAAAAGGAAATCTAATTAGAACATAGGCAAAAGGCATGAACAGTTATTTCCCTGAAGGGGATAATATGCAGATGGCAAATACATACAGGAAAAGATGCTCAGCATCATTAGCCATTAGGCAGATGCAAATTAAAACCAAGATGAGCTAACACTACACACATCTTAGAATGTCTTAAAAAATACTGGAATATAAGTGCTGGTGAGGATACGGAGCAACTGGAATTCTTATACACTGCTGCTGGGAATGCAAAATGTTACAGCCACTCTAGAAAATAGATTGGATGCTCTTTGCCATGTTAAACATGTGCTTACCATATGACCAAGCAATTGCATCCTTAATAATTTTTCCTAGAGCAATGAAAACACATTCAGAGAGAAGCTTGAATACAATTATTAATAGCAGCTTTATTCTTGATAGTGAAAAACTGGAAACAACTTAAACCTGGGTGAGTGATTAAACAAACTGTGGTACAACCATACAATGGAAAATGACTTAGCAAAAAAAGTTTCTGCCCTGGAGACTCTTAAAGTTTCAGATGAATGCGTATAAATGTAAAGGATATACAGATAACAGAATAAAGGCGTTTGTTTTAATCACTAATTCAAGAGAGGTCAAAGTGATTCTGCATGCCATGTTGTGGATGAGGCCTTCTCCTGGTGGAATGGAAAGGCTTGGGAAATAGGAAAACATGAGTCAGGGAGGCAATCAATTGGACATTAAGTGCCTACTGAACTATGAAGTACACTATCAGAGCAATGGGACTAGTAAACTTAAAATTTATCATACCACAAGGAATGTGTAAATGATTGCAGTAGGAAATCAGGCACCAGTCATGTATGGCTTATAGATTAAGTACGTTCATAACAAGCCGGGAATAAAGTAAATAGCCTATCTCATACAAAATCACATTTTCTCACTGACTGCCATTACAGCTGGAGAGATGTAGGATTCTTATTTCATTCCAGCTAAAATAAACATCACATTCCAAGCTGCAAATTGTTGATTCAAAAAACATGTTGACTTTGTTGCTACATGTGAGGTTTAAGTCTCTGATAATCAATCTTTGTCAGAAGCAAGTCAAATGGTCAATCAGGCCACTTAAAATTGTAAGCTCTTTTAAAGCACCACATGATGATTAAGCTGATTCCCATTTGATGGGCATTCTCCCTGATCCTGAGTCACAAATACATAGTGGGAAAGGCAAGAGCTCTGGAAACAAACATAGGAAGGTTAGAATCCCAGCAGTACTACAGCTCCACCACCATAGTATCTGTGTGGCCTTGAAATGTAATCTCTCTGAGCCTATTTCCTATATAATGGACTTTGCTTCATGGGATCATGAATTAACATAAGGAACCAGCTACGTCACTGAATAAGATGGTTCAAGTTTGTACTTATACAAGTCATGTAGAGATTTCTGAGACTCAGCAAAAATAAGAGAGCAGTCCCTGATTTGCATATTGACATTTTAATAATAAAGATTTGAGCACACCTCTTACCATCAAGAAAATCTTTCTTTGCTGGTGGTGTATTAAAAGCAATGCCTCTGATTTGAAATGTATTACTTCACTGAACTTTATCAAATGCAGAAACAGTCTGCATTAAGGGAAGATGTACAAAATGTTTACTTTTAATGAACTAGTCTAGTGACACTTCAAAATGTTTAATGAATGCTTCATCTGAACAGGAAGAAAATAATGATAAATGGAATTCTGAAAGAAAGCTTTCTATCAAAACTTTGTTCTTCAGGTCTTTTAATTTGGCATGGGACAACAGTGTCCAAGTGTAGAACCAGAAAATACTTTCTCTCTTCCCAGGAAGTACCACCTTAAGATGGTGAGGTGGGGGCAGATTGTTGTATAGCACAGGCTGAGAAAAGTCATATTGGAGTTAGAGAAATCAGGCAGCTAAAAGCTACAAGCTATGTTTCAGAGCAGGTCATCTTGAGCTAGGAAGAAATGTAACCAAAGTGAGCACAAGCGGGAGCCAAAGAAGGGGCAGTGGAACAGAAGAGCTGGGGGACTGAGGAGGTGAGGGCTCTAAGATACAGTTTTTCTCAACCAAATGCCAATTGAGTCTCTTGGACTAGTGACTGGGGAGAATAAAGTGTCACAGATGGTGACATAGTCATCATAGGCCATTGATGTCAAACGAAAGAACTCTGGATACACAAGATGTTGAAGAAGCACATCTGTGCTTCAGGATTCCAGAAAGAGAAGGGCAGTACTGTGCTTGCAAGAAAATCTTTGCTAGGACTCTGACCATGGAGAAAGCTTATGGAAGAAATCTAGGCAGAACAGACAGATAAATTGAGACTGAGCCCAATGAGGATGATCATGCCTAAATTCCCACCCTGATGACAGTATACAAGAGGATGAACAGCCCAAAGAGAGGGGGTTAAACTAAAGATAATGCCGAGGAGAATCAGTCATCCTTTGAAGAAGGCCTTTTTCCACTGCACTGGAATTTCTCTCCC
Organism: Microcebus murinus; assembly: GCF_040939455.1. Classification (NCBI taxonomy): domain Eukaryota; kingdom Metazoa; phylum Chordata; class Mammalia; order Primates; family Cheirogaleidae; genus Microcebus; species Microcebus murinus. The sequence goes on from NC_134136.1 coordinate 57,554,297, forward strand.
ATGGTTTCCAAAAGGCATCTGGGAAAGAAATCCCAAAGCACAGACTCAGGGATCTGGGCAGGACTCTCATTTGAAATATTTTCTGGATCAGTATCTTGCCTTCAGGTTGGTGAGAGTCTCAACTTGTGATTGTCAGTCCTAATTCTAATGTCTCTGTTTAGCCTCAGTGATATCTCAACGGCATAAGAATACATTTTATCTCCACATGTATTTACGTTTATGGATCATTTTTTAAATTCCTTCTGGAAATGACCGGCTACCAAATTATGGGAGATGACAGTGAAATTGAGTGAAGCTGAGAGGAGAAGGCTGCAGAGCCCAAGAGGCTGTAAAGAAACCAGGTCTGCTGCATCCTCTACTCCTGCCTTTCTTTTTTGCTGTACCTTCTGTCTTGGCATAGGTAGCCAGAAAGGGATCGGATCTGTGGCTCAATCTTGCTACAGCTTTCATGTAATAATCCAGACCCAAAGGTTAAGGACCCTCAAAACCAAAATTCTGTTTCTGTTTGTGTTTCCCTGTTCTAAAGCACAGTTCTCACTGTGTCATTTCCTTTGAATAGATTCCAATGTCTCACCACTATTACAGGGTCAAGTTCCAATTTCACAGCCTGACATTCACAAGGCTCTCCTTCTGCAACCCTTTGCAAATTGTTTCCAGCCTTGACACTTACTGCCCATATTTACAAACCTACAGTGGGCATTTCGACAGGTAAGAATTGCATTCTCTGCGGCTGAAATGTAATAATGAAGACATGGGGAGTAAGAGACTCCACCATCCTGACTCTGTTACCTGACCCTGGGGTAAATGTTGGGGAGCAGAGATTGGTGGAAGAGAAGACCAAGGTGCTAACAATAGTGCAATCTCCTGGTGATCAGACTGGGACGGTGGGCCAAAGATGGTGCCACAGTGTGTTTGCATGAATGTATGAGAGGTTTTCTTAACCCAACTATTAACGATGTTCCAATCTCTAAATCTCCTTGAGTCAATTTCAGCCTCTGTGCCTCTGTGCTGACCAACTCACCCATGTGTGTTTTCCTTTGCCTCCCTCTCAGCAGTCTAAGCTTCTCCTCCTTTAAGTTCCAGCTCAAAATACTCTCGTTCAGAAGCTTCTCTGATTGATGCTGTCTCAGTATCCCTACTCTCCTTTCTTACTGTTGTGGAGTTTATTAATGATTGTGTTAAATGTATCATGTTAATCGTGTATGATGCTACCATGAGTGACTTAATTCAGACCCCCAACTAGATCCCAAGCTCCTCAGTGCAATCTCCTGTTGCTTTATTAGTCCTCTCTTCATCCCGTGCCAGTCTCAAAACTTTATTCTCCCTTGGCATACACAACCCCATTCCCTCTAGGAGGTTCTACTCTTACCATTCTTCTTTAGTGTTTGGCTGACTCCACTTCTACTCAAGCTTCAATTGTTGGGGTGCTTTCATTCACTCATTTGTACATTAATTTAATTTATAAGTACACTCACTGTGCTCCTACTATGTGTCATGACACAGGCTGTGCATACTGCTCATGACTCCCTTCCATTCCTTATTTTTCTCTCCCCTCCCCTTTCCTTCTCTCTCTTCTCCCCTCCCATTTCCTTCTCTCTCTTCTCTTCTCTTCTCTTCTCTTCTCTTCTCTTCTCTTCTCTTCTCTTCTCTTCTCTTCTCTTCTCTTCTCTTCTCTTCTCTTCCCTTCCCTTCCCTTCCCTTCCCTTCCCTTCCCTTCCCTTCCCTTCCCTTCCCTTCCCTTCCCTTCCCTTCCCTTCCCTTCCCTTCCCTTCCCTTCCCTTCCCTTCCCTTCCCTTCCCTTCCCTTCCCTTCCCTTCCCTTCCCTTCCCTTCCCTTCCCTTCCCTTCCCTTCCCTTCCTTTCCCTTCTTCTTCTTTCTCTCTATGCTTTCTAAGACACTCAGTCTCAGTCTTCTCTTTTAGCTTCAACCAACTTAAAAGAGCTGATGATCCCAAATCCTTAAGTTTAACTCAAATGTTTCTCTTCAACTTCAGTTCTGTTTCTAGCTGCTTACTGGACATTCTCTCCTGGATATTATAGCATCATCTCAAGATCAGTGTGTCACAATTCAAACATCATCTACCTCCTTCAACCTGGCCTTCTTCCTGGGTCTCCACTTCTATTAACTGTCTAATGTTTTACCAATTCAGCATCATCACTGACTTCCTTATGTTTACCCGCTATGTCTAATCAGTCACAAAGTCTTACTGATTCAATCTTCCAGAAAGCTCTCACATCTGTGTATCCCCATATGTGCATGTCTCTATTTTTATTGCCTTAGTTCTGGCCTTCATCTTCTCTCATATGGGCCATTGCAATTGCCACTTTAATTATCTTTTCTCCCAGATGTCCCCCCCCCCAGTTTATCCTCCACCTGCTCTAGAGTTCTCTTATTAAATGGATTTGACCATGCCATCCCCCTGCTTTAGAAATGTTTACAATTTTCTCCACTGTATACAGCACAAAGTCCACCCAATTTGGCACAGCAGTAAGGCCAACACAATCTGGGCACAAATCAATTATCCAGATGTACTTCTCATCATTTTCTCCATGTGTCCTACACTCCAGCTCTACTTAAACTACAGTTCTTCAACACATGAATATATAACATAATGGGAAAGCCTCTATTTTAACCCTGATTGCATTGTTTTAAAGTATTTATAAGCATCTCGAGGACAAAGGGATGTCTATTACTGACCTTTGTAGCCCTAGGACTTGCCACACATAATCTCAATAACTATTACATAAACTCGTGAATGAATGATAACCCAGGTTTGATTTTATTTTTACTTTTATTTTATCATATCATGGGGGTACAAATATTGTTAGGGTTACATATATTGCCCCTGTCATTCCTCCCCCCGCCCCTCGCCTTACCAAAACATCAAGCATGTCCTACTCCCAGGTGGTGCACATCGCATCTATTTTGTAAGTATATTTCCCCTCCTCCCCCCTCCCATCTGCCCACCACCTGATAAAAGTTTTATTTTTTTCTTTTTTTTGACCTTTGGGTTACATTGTATATCGTTGCCTTTCCCTACGAAGGGTTAGAGGTATTCCCCCCCCACAATGCTAAGATGTGCATCTCCCCCTCCCCCAAACCCCAGTGAGCACTACCACCATTTGAGCACCATAGTTTTAATCAGTCAGTATCAATTTGATGGCGAATAGATATGGAGCCCATTTTCTTGATCTTGTGTCGCCTCACTTTGGATAACGGGCTTAAGCTTAATCCAGGATAGTATAAATGGTGCTAGCTCACTGTCGTTTCTTAGAATTGAGTAGTATTCCATTGTGAGCATATACCAAATTTTAATTATCCACTCATGAATTGACGGACACTTGGGTTGTTTCCATGATCTTGCAATAGTGAATTGTGCTGCCATAAACATTCGGGTGCAGATGTCTTTATAGTAGAATGTCTTATGCTCTTTTGGGTAGATGCCCAACACCGGGTTTGATTTTTTAAAATCTTCTTACATGTTTTTATTGATACATAATAGATATAAATATTAGGTTTGAATTTCATGTCTGCCATTCCTTAGTGATGTGACTTTGGGACAGTTCTGAGCCTTAGTTTCCTCATCTATAAACTGGGCATAGCAGTAATTACCACCTAGCCATATATATTTTGAAGGGAGTTCCCACATCCCTTTTCTGTCTTATCTTCTCAAGCTTTTCAGGGCCCTACCCTGACATTGGCAGACAGTGGCAGAAGCAGCAAGAAGAGGACTGTGGGGCCAAACTCTGAGCAGCAGCTGCAGTGGGCCTGCCTCACAGCTGCTGGTCAGGCTTTAGGGAACTTTACACTGTTAACCCTTTGAATCTAGTCGTAGACAACCCAATAAATTATTCAGCTTCTAACTCTTAGCTTCTTGGTTTCTAGGTAACTGACACAGATTATTCACTTACACACCAGCCTCACCCTTTCTGGGTAACTTTTCTCACATAGACCACTGATTAGAACAAAACATTCCCACAACACTTTCTCAAATTAGACAACCTCTTAAACTTTCCTCATCCTTTTAGCTTTCTTGTATGTATGGTCTTTTCTTTTAGTGAACACAGTGTTCCAGGTATGGCTTGAGTTGTACAAAGAACTGTTAGAGTCAAACCTCTATTATTTTGGACATTCAGATTCTATTCCTGATAACACAAATTGTATAGCTTTATTTAGCAACTGTGTCACACCCTTATCTTCTACCAGGCTGCGAAGAAGTGAAAAACCCCAGGACATTTCCACACCAACTTCATGACAAAGCATCCTCTAAATGTGCACTTGATGTTCTGAACCTTGAAGGATAACTATGGAATTGTTAATTTCCGCTCATTATTCTAGTATATCGATACTCTTTAGAATCCTGATTCTATTATTCATCTTCTCCACATCATTTCCATCCATGTGCTCCTCTCTTTTCATACCAAGCTTCATTTAATTATTTGTCCTTGTCCTCATCCATGTAATCTGCATATTATTTCTCAATTTTTTATTGTGGGAAAATACACATAACTCAAAATTTACCATTTTAAACCATACGATTCAGTGGAATTTACCAACGTTTTATGTTGAAAATTTTCAAACCTATGAAGAAATACAATAACATACTAACATTTTGCCACATTGCTTGCTCCCTCCCCACCCCCGTATCTCTCTCTCTCTCTCTCTTCTCTCATCCCTCTCTCTGTCTGGAATTCTATTAATGCTTACTAAAGGTTCTGACCTATAAATGTATACTCTGGCTCTAGGATTCCACAATAGATTCTAGGAAGGAGACACATGAAAGCACACTTGGCAGTATCCAGGTAAATGGACCAAGAAAATAGGAAAAACAAATAAATAAACAAACAAAAAACAGACGTAAGTGGTTAGTGCTTAGTGGTTGCCAACCTAGTAGAAAGTCTTTATTCAGTACCTACTACAGTTATATGCCCAACACTGAAAAACTATGAAACATAGTCCCAGTTTTTATGCAGCTAATACTGTGCCTGGGGAAGGTAACAATTTACCTTTTTGAACATGTCACCACATTTCTAGGTTTTATCTCATCTGGACTATTACAATAGCTCTTTGCCCCTCCGCAGTATGCTTATCTCTAGCCTTGCCCTTCCTGGAACCCCAATGCATTACCCATATTATCATCAAAATGATCTTTTAAAAACTCTGTACTCATTTTCTTAACACTGGATGCACCTTAAAAACACAAGAGGACACTTTTAAAAAGCCAAAATCTTTGCTTCAACACAGGTCAATTATGTAAGAGTCTAATGGGTAAGCCCTATACATCATATTTTTGAGGATCTCTGGTGATTATGATGCATGATGAGGGTTGAAAACCACTGCTATGGAGTGCTTATGCCTCTCTCTTTTTTGAAACTTCTATCCTCTTGTGGGCCCCTCTATCCAAGCTCCTTAGCATGGCTACAGTGACTTCCATGATCTGGCCTGGACTCATCTGCTAATACTCCTTCCATCACTCTTCATAATACTGTTATATATTCTCTAAATACCCAGTGGTGCTTCACTACTTTGTACCTTTCAATATCTTGTATCCTCTGCATGGAATATTACCTTCCTTACCTGTCTCTCAAAATATTATTCATCTTTTAAATCTTAAATATTTGACATCTCCTCCAAGAAGTTTTTCCTGAACCTGCTATCTCTGTAGTTTGCAAACATTTTTATTGTTACACTTATCACACAAAATGGATTGCAAACATTTGTTTATACATCTCCCCCTTACATAACTGTGAAGTCCTTGAGGGCTAGGAATGTACCTTATTTACCTCTGTATCCCCAAAATTTAGCCACCAGAACTGGCAAACAGTAGGTGCCTACTACATATTTGTGGACTGAGTTGATAAATGAATGAATTTAAAAATAATGTTTCAGCATCTCTAAGACAGAAAAATGAGCAAGAAAGAATGGGGCAGATTGAAAAGAAGGGGTTTGTCAGTTGAACACTCAGTGAGAGGATCTCTATCCTTGGGAAGAAGGGATTTTGTCTGGAGAAAATTAGACTGTGATAGAAAGGATAACCAATTTCATACAGACAGGCGGCCAAGAACAGGCTGTGGCCAAAGTGTTGATGGATGACAGCTGGAAGTATGGCTTGTGAACCAACTAAAAATGACACATCAATCCGAGCTGCAAAATAAATCATTGGGACTCCAAAGGCTTTTGTCCACTTTAAAATCTCACTCTACATGAACATTTAATAAGAACACTTCAAATTGTTATAGCACTTTGCAACTTTAAACTTTACACATTCACATACATAGTCCCATTTAACTTCTCAACAACTCTTATAAAAGTAACATTATCAACCTTATTTTAGGATAGAAAAACTGAGGCTCTAGAAATTTCTGTAATTAGCCCAAGGTCACACAGAGGAAAAGTGGTAGAGTCAGAGCACAGATAGATCTCAAGATAAGAAGGGGAGAAGAAATAAGAGAGCCAAAAAAAAAAAAAAGTGAGGGAAAGTAAAGAAAAAAATCTACAATATGAACATTAAATTTTATCCTTGCATCTACTAACTCCAAGTTTGTTGTTGTTTTCTCAGTAATAGTAAAAGAGTTGGGTCGCAGAAGTGATGCTCCTAGGCTAAGAATAATTGGCCATTTATTTATGATATACCAGATATGCTGCAAGTCATTTTATATTTAATATCTATGATAGCCCTACATAAGCTATATGATAGGTATTATTCACAGTTTTAAAGTAGAGAAATTGAGAAACAGAAGGTTTAATTAATTTGACCAGAGGTCAGTAAGAGTTGGAAAACAAGTTGAACCCTATTCTGTTTGACTCTAAAAGCAATGCTATTTATATAACATACAGTTAATTCTTATGTTGTGTTACATTTAAGAAAAATGTTTTACAAAATTGTTGTTTTCTAATAATGTCTAATATATTTTTATGAAAGTAAGACAGAAGGTCAGAGAAAAAAAGTGTTCTGAACAAGGCTGAAGTAATCATGAAAGTCACCCTGGAAGAAAACTAGGACTTGACCTGAGTCTTAAGGGTTGGATAAAATCTGAAGCGCCCGCGAGGCAAGGGAGGACATTCCGGGAAGAGATAGCAACACCGAGAAAAGCCCTGAGGAGAGCGGCATCTGCTGGAGAGTCAGAAAAGAACCGTGGGCGTGAGAGATTGCTACCATAGAAGCGCGACCTGTCCTAAATTTCACTGTTGGAGGGACATATTCTTCCCCTTGAGGTTTTTGGGTTCGGAGAAAGTTATATTCTTGGATACGAACATCAAGTGAGGGCCTTTTTCGTACAAGAAAATGGAATTGCTGATTGCTGGGCTGTGTTATGAAAGGGAGCAAGCCACCAGTTATCATCAACTCCCTGCAGGGCCCCACTGTCACAGCAGTGATAACTGCAAATAGACCTTGAGATAAGAACAAAAGAAAGAAATGAGAGATGAGATAAGCAAGCTTCAAAAAGAAACAAACAAACCCAAATGGGCATCTTTTATAGAGTAGATGTTTTATTGAAAAAGTAATACATGCGCTTCATACAAAAAGTTTCAGAATACTAAAGGGCATAACAGTGAAAGCCAGTCTACCTCTGAACACACGAACATATGTACATATACACATCTTTATTTATCAAAAAGAGAGTATAGCACATATACCTTTGTGATACTTACGTTTTTTAAATCTCAACAAATTAAACTTGGAAATAAGTTCATTTCAGCACGTGTAGATCACTTTTATTTCTTTAATTAACTGAATATTATTTCCATATTTGACTATACACTGATTTATTTATCTCATCCTCATATAATGGACATTTAGTTTAGTCCCATTTTTTCCTTAACATGAATAATACTGCAATGAAAACCCATGTACATGTATACCTATGCATACTGTGCAAGTATTTTCATAATATAAATTTCTAAAATGGGAATTATTGAGCTGAGGGCAAATGCATTTTTCATATTCATAGATATTGTAGAATTGGGTCCCCCAAAGAGGTTGCACCAGTTTATAATCCCACCTACAATTTATGAAATGCCCATCTCTCTATCCTTACCAATACTAGGCATTATCTAACTTTTGATCTTTTCCAATATGAGGGAGGGAAATGATGTTTCATTACTGTTTTAATTTGTGTTGCTTTAATCATTAGTGAAGTTAAACATCTTTTTCTCTGTGTTTATTAACATGTTTAGCTGTTTGCCAGTGAACTGACGATTTACAGCCTTTATTCACTTTTCTATTTATGATTTTGTTCTTTTTTTCTATTGATTTATAAGAGACTTTTACGTATTAACTTAGTCTACCACAGGTCAGATGAAGTGGAAATGTTTTCCTAATTTTTTTTTTTACTGTGTTTACTGTATTTTCTATGTAAAAAATAGTTTTAAAAATGTACATGCGTTATATCTATCAAACTTTTTCTTTTTGCTCTCTGGGCTTTGACTCTTCCTTAGAAAAGTCTTTTTCAGTTCAAGATTACATATCATTTTTTCATGGTTTCTCCTGATACCTTTACAATTGCATTTTGCATTTGACTCCTTCTGAAACTTATTTGGAGGTAAGAAGTTGGGTAATCTCTATTCTGTTACATTAATTTATTTACTTACATAGTAGAACCAAACTATCTTAATCAATATAGATTTACTGTACTTTTTAATATGTGGTAGAGGAAGTTTCTCACAACACCTCCTCCCCCCCACTTACTTTTTTGTCTTTTAAAATGGTCCTGGCTAGTCTCACACTAAAATTATATATATATATATTATTGAAGTGATTGATAGCTGTTGTCTCAATAGTGAGAGCATGCTCTAAAACCTCACATCCCCAAAACATACAAATAATGCATTTCAAAAATAATGGTTTAGAGATGAAATCCCAGGGATACCTAGAATGAATCAATAGTGAGGTTGTCAGATTTAGCAAATAAAAATTTATTTAGAACTCAGGAAAATCAGCAAGGAAAAATCAAACAACCCTATCAAAAAGTGGGCAAAGGACATGAACAGAAATTTTTCAAAAGAAGACAGAATAAAGACCAACAAACATATGAAAAAATGCTCAACATCTCTAATCATCAGGGAAATGCAAATCAAAACTGCAATGAGATATCACTTATCTCCAGTAAGAATGGCCTTTATCAAAAAGTCCCCAAACAATAAACGTTGCCGTGGATGCGGAGAGATAGAAACACTCCTACACTGCTGGTGGGACTGCAAACTGGTTCAACCTCTGTGGAAAGCAATATGGAGATACCTTAAAGCGATACAAGTAGATCTACCATTTGATCCAGCAATTCCACTACTGGGCATCTACCCAAAAGATCAAATGACACTCTACAAATGGGAGGCCTGCACTCGAATGTTTATAGCAGCACAATTCACAATCACAAAGGTGTGGAAATAACCCAGGTGCCCATCAATGCATGAATGGATTAATAAAATGTGGTATATGTATACCATGGAGTACTATTCAGCTTTAAGAAACAATGGTGCTATAGCATGTCTTGTATTTTCCTGGATAGAGCTGGAACTCATTCTACTAAGGGAAGTATCTCAAGAATGGAAAAACAAGCACCACATGTACTCACCAGCAAATTGGTATTAATGGATCAACACCTAAGTGGATATATAGGAATACCATTTATTGAGTATCGGGCGGGTGGGAGTGGGGAGGAGGGGATGGGTATATACAAACATAATGAGTGAGATGTGCAACGTTTGGGGGATGGTCACGCTTGAAGCTCTAACTCGAGGGGGGGACGGGGGGCAGGGGCAATATATGTAACCTTAACATTTGTACCCCCATAATATGCTGAAATTTAAAAAAAGGAAAAAAATATATAGGATGTCCAGTTACATTTGAATTTCAAATAAATAATGATTTTTTTGGTATGAGTATGTCCCAATTATTGCAGGGAACACACTTATCTAAAGATTATTTGTTATTTATCTAAAATTTAAGTTTTATTGGGTGTCGTCTGGTTTATGGCAACTCCCTAACCAAGAGGAAAACGAGTAGCTTAAAAGTACAAAAGAAAGTTGTGTGGATTGATGAATTAACACATTCTGGCCAGTGGGAAGCCCTTAACACAGGCACTTAGACATTGGCTCGAGCAGAGAAATTACAATTCTGGGGTGTGAATTAAATGAGCTTGTTTTGTCTTCCCAGCTTTGGCTTGAAAAATGAAACCTCTTAAATAAAATGCAAGAAGCTCAATGGATTTAAAGGCTTTTTGGCTTTCTGACTCTGGTTTAAAAGAAAAATCAGTTTAATAGAAATTGAAACTTAAGATTCTGTTATATTTATGCCATACTGTAAAGACATTTGATATGAAGACTTTCTTTTAAGATTAGTGTTCAAGTTTAAATTATTGGGAAAGTTCCCAAATTGATTTTTTCATTTAGAGTTGGTGGGGAAATGTCATTCTTATTAATCACTTTAGATAATAAGTTAAAGTGGAATTCTTTATGATTCATTGCCTTTTATTTTTAAGTGGTCAAATGATTTAGATCTGAAATCAGGATGTTCTTTAATTCATGAATGCTTGCTTATCTAGTTATTTCATAAAAATTAACTTTACTTTTTGATAAAGTTCCTGTACGTGCTTCTGTAGCACATTAAGAATAGCATTAGCTCTGGAGTTAGAAGTCTTGGATTCGAATCCCAGATCTGCCTCTTAATAGCTCTGTATTGCAAATGTGTGCTAACTGAACATCTTTGACTCCCAACTTCCTCATCTATACAATGACCACAATAACCCTTGCTTTATAGGGTGTTGTAAGAATTAAATGAGCTATACAGGTAAAGCGGATAGCATTATGTAGAAATTTAATTAATATCAATTTATTCATAGATACCTAGATATTGAAAATTAGATATATATATTTGCAAAATCACTTCTATTGATGCTTTTCTAAAGGGTGAACTTTTATTTGTCATTTGCATTGTCTTTAAAAGCTAATGAGTTCTCTATTCCTACAATATGGGGAAAAACTCGATATATATAATATTGCTCTAATGTTAGTGTGCTCAGTATGAAACAAAAGAATCCAAAATATACAACAACATGTACCAACTGGGTTCCTTATGGAAATTTACTGAATTGTAATAATGATGTTTGTCTCTCTGTCGGAAAGAATAAGACACTAATTAGATCCTCTTAACTACCTATGAGGGAAAAATCATCAGCTAGATTTGGAGAAGTTGAGTCTCATGCCTATTTTATGATGCATGCTTTTAAATAAGCCTATTCTTGGCCACATCAATTTGCAGATAGAGGGCATTTGGTTTCTGTTATTTTTTTTTCTCATTGGAAATTTGTCAAGGATTTGTTATATGCTGTGGAATGATTAGATGTGGGAAAAAAGCCCAAGCATGATGGCTGGTCCCAGGATTTTTGGATGAGTATTGATGATCTGTAGGAGTAGGAAGGCTGCTGGTGAGAATGTGTGATATCCAAGAGATATCCAGGGAAGGGCAATGAAAGACAAGGCTTCTCAAAGACAAAAGTTTGAATGTCCCATAAATCATCTCTTGTCCTTTTCTCCTATATGGGCTTTACTCCCAATTGGGAGTAATTGGGAGGATAATTGAGAGGAAATTAGAACACCTGGCTTCTAGTCATTAACTCTCTGTGTGTTCTAGAACAAGTCATTTCAACTTGCTGGGCCTTATTTTCCTCATCTGTAGAACTGAGGTGGGGGTAGGTGCCTCGACTATCTCCAGGTCTGGTGTGACAAGAAAATGAGAAAACAGACTTGAGTGTTCTTTGGAAAAGCAAGTAGTGCAATGAAAGTGCAAATATTATTATTTGTCATCATTTACAGTGATAACAAAGATAATGTGATAATCAAAAGCAATCAGACATTTCCTGTGGTTTAGATAAAGGGTGAGGATGGCTTTAGGCAGCATCCAAACATGAGATTTCTCATAGAATGGAGGAATAGCAAACTGTTCCTTCAACACCTCTTCATTATCTGCTTTTCTCTACTCTCATGGCCCAGACCCAGCCAAGGACTCTCTTTTTCTATGCTAGTGTCTCTGATAAGGATATAGTTGTCTGCATACCAATAACTAGATGTATACTAAAGCTCTGTTGAGAGGGGATGTGAGGGAAGCTTACAATCCCGAATAATATAAATAAAATAATATACTAGTCCCAGCCTCTCATGGTAAGCTAACTAATTTCCTCTGCCTTTCTTTTCCAGCCTATCTTAGTTGCTCTTGGAACTTCCTCCCAAATGCAAATTCCATCTCCTTCCTCTTCACCTAGCTAAAGCCTACTGAGCCTTTGAGATTAAGTTACCAATGATGAATGGAATGACTATTGACCTGGCAATGTGCAAGGCGCTTTATGTAATTTCTAACCCTCACATAAGCCTTTTGAGATGAACTTTAGTCTTCCACATTTACAGGAAAGGAAACTGAAGCTCATAAAGTTTAAGTAGCTTGCTGGAGATCACACAGCTAGTGGCAAACTTAGGGTTTGAATTAAAATCTATCAGCCTCCGTAGTTGGGCTGTCAAGTTCAAGACTCACTTCACCCAGCCCCAAAGACCTTCACTCACCTTAGACACCCTCTAAGTCTTCAAACCAGGTATTTAATACTGTTATGTAGTAGACTTATGGAAGTTCATATCTTCTCTTTCCAATTCCTTTTGGGTTCCCCATAGTGAATTCAACTCTGGACAGTTCTGCAACTTGCACACAGTAGGAGCTTAATAAATATTTGTTGATGAGTAGACATTAGATTAACTTTCTGTTCGAAACCTGTGTTTGAGTATTAAATATGTTTTATCAGTGGAGGAAAGCCGTAGCTAAGATAATTTGTGAGCTGAAGCCATTGTTACCTCTGTTGCTAAGGGAAGTCAGTTACCCTGGGATACTAATTAACTGCAGCTATTGTGGAAATTAAGCCAGCAGCCCCCAGTGGGTTCAGAGAGCTGACAGGAGGAAGGAATCTGGAAGGTGTCAAGTAAAAAAGTATATTTTCTGATTTGAGGCAAAGTAACTAAGGGAGGGGGTAGCTTGTACACTTTCAACACCATCACACCTCTGTTAAGCCTATTTCTTTTCTTTAGTGGGCAAAGAGGTTGTTCTCTATAATTAGCTCAAACAGTTGAGGCAAGGTGAATAGACTGCCTGTGGCTGAAACATACACTTCGGTGTTTTGCTAGCCAGTGAGGGATAAGCATCTGGAGGCTTTGACGTCAAAGCAGCTCCAAGGCTGAATGAAAAGTACCTGTCAGAAGAGACTGTCAACTCTAAGTTAAGATTCCAGTTGAGCTGCTGAAGGGAAAGGAAGAGATCAATAAGGAAAGGTAACAGACTCTACCTGGGGTGCCTATTGCATTTAAAAGAATTATCTACTCTGCTGTCTAAATTGGAGTGTAACAGTTTTAATAAAGGGACTTATTTATGATTCTAGAAAAAGTCTCAACAGTGTACCTATTATCTGCAACATATCCAGAGCTCAAATTTTGGGGATTTGGACTCAAGTTGCTCTTACAGAGTAGTTCCACCTAGTGATAGTGTACCTAAATTGCAATTTGTTTTTCTGAGAAAATGAAAACATGGCCTTTACAAGCTGCCACTGCAGCACTGAAGTCATGAAATTATTCAACAGCTGAGCGCCAGCTTCACGAGAAGCCCTGGGCTAGTGACAGTGACGTGTGTCTGGGGAAGAGGGAGTGAGTGCTTTGCATATTGGCTAAGTGAGACAATAATGAAACTTCTGATTAACAGCAGGAGGTGAGAGCACCAGGCCTACAGGAAACAAATAAAATAATATTTAAAGACCATGACGGGTATGATTAACTTTCTCCTTATTGAATCATACTGTTCAAAGATCTGTGTAAGAACTCAAAATCTCCCTTCCACAAGAGAGAGAGAGAGAGTCATGAAAGGGTAAAGAAGAATAATCCCGAAGAGAATTCTGACCCGAAGGACAAGAGAACACAATGAAATTTAGCAGCAGCATGATACCCTCCTCTATTAATGAAGTAATTCTGTAAAGTGATTGTCTAAGTTCACCAGAGTGACACCGAGATCTTCATTGCTCCAGACTCACATACCTAAATGCTTTCTCAGTTAAGCACCTTCCATTCTGAGCATCCAAAGGTACAAAAGCAGCAGGTAGACTGTACTTCAGAAGTACAGGTCCAACAACCCTCAATCAGGGCTCCCCTGCACTAGGAATTAGTAGAGCAACCGTACCCCTCAATGCTAGAGACATGGCAAGTTCTGAGCCCAAAATGTCCATGTGAATTAGGCCTGCTGTGATTCAGATAGAGGCGGGTTTGACAGTGCATCCTGTGGGCAAGTTTCACCTAGCTCACTGGCCTGCAGCTTGGGATCTTGCACCGATATTTGGAGAACTAGACCCTAAAACACTCTCCAGAATTCATGAACCTTTTCTCCTATCATGGATAGATGCAGCTCCACTTGAGGCACAGATATTTATGCATGTAGTATTTTCCACCTCCATACCAGTCTCCTTTGGCCTACAGTTTTCTAGTTGTGCCAAGACATCACTTCCAACTCATCTCTGGGACAGCCAATGAGCACCTGTGGCCCTCCTGCTGTGTCCTAAGTCTTTTGTCAATGACCCAAGCTTCTAGTGAATACACAAATTTCAAAATGGATCTTCTAAGTGCCTCCTAGATCACTAAGGGTAGAGAGGGGAGCAGTAAGGCTTGGGCGTCTGTATCTTAATGAAAACCCTCCAGTTTGTTTGGATTCAGCAGATCAGCAGACAAGACCCTGTACTAGATCTTGTCACAGCACTTCCAGCGTGCACTTCCTTTAAGAATTTTCCCAGTGCTATCAGCCCTCATTGATCTTCCACTCCTTTTGAATTCATGTAATGAAATCAAGGATTGTGCACTTTTAAAAGACTCCCAGAAACCAATCTGTACAAATGGCTACCTGGAACAGGAATCCCCTTCCCAGGACCCCAATACATGCTTATTTAGTACCTGCCTGACCACCCCTCCCCACTTCTTGTATCATATAGAACCCACCACTCCACCAAGCAGCTGTTTCAACCCCCATTACCTCCCTCAGCAACTCTAGTAGCCAGAAAGATCTCCTTTACTCCACTGATCCCAAATCTTCCCATGTTGCAGCCTGAACCCATGGGTGGGGAATTGGTAACATTTAAAACATATAAAAGTTTTTTGTTTAAAAAGTACTATTCTTTGAAAGGGATGCTGTCTCTTTCAGAAAACAGAAAATTCTTTCGCTAAAGCAGTTCGTAGTTGTTCCCCTGGGTATGTGTCTTCTATTAAGGCAATGATCTCAGAATCCTTGCTACAAAAGCCCAAACAAAATGCTAAATCCCTTCAAGCGTCCCTGAACAGGCAGATATATTGGTGGTCAGCTGCGGAGGGCAGCTTGGAAACTAAAATCAATCTGCTTTAGCCTCTGTGCTTTAGCAGCATTTTCTTAAATTGCTCTTCTCTGTTGCTAGCTGCTGTAAGGCACCTTCTGTTGAAAGAGAAATTTCTGCATGTAAACCCTAAGAAACCCCTACCTAGCACAGACCCCTGGAATCATAAATTCATTTCAAAGCGGGGGATAGAAAGGGGAGAAATTTGTGGATGGAAAGAATTCTCTCTTTTACCTTGTAAAAGTCACTGGGCAGGAGGACCCTTACTTAAGCTGATATCAAATAATGATTCATTCATCAAGATTGAATTGAAAATTCCTGAAAGGGTTCCTGAAAGGGGAAAGGGATGTTGACTGCCATGTTTCATAGCTCTAGGGGACACCACTTATAATTGCAAGAATATGGAGATGACTCCAAAGAACAAGCCCCCTGGAAACAAATAAGACAGGTGTCACAGAGGAGGTCTAAGAAAAAGAATTGGAACCAGAGTAGGACAGAGAATGGCTCTGAATAATACAATTAGGTAGCACTGGAGGTGTGGGTGCCTATATGGAGCTTCAGCTTTGCAGGCCTGGTCTGGCTGCCACCCCAGAGAACAGAAAAAGTTACCCAGTCCCAGGTACTGATGCATTGCTAGGGAAGGTAGGGGCGTTGATAGGAAGTCAACATAGGAACTTGGGGACCCCAGGCCATAAGACGGACTTATAACAGGGGAGATAAGAGAGAAATGCAAGTCTGTGAGGCAAAGTTTATAGATGAGGGATTTAGTTGTCCCAGGTGGAGGAGTTGGAAAAGGTCCAGGTATTGAATTGGGAGCTTACTGGATTGATGCTGACTGCATTCCCCAAAATTCTGTTGTGTTCCATACAAACAAACTTAAAAAACTGGAATTTTTTTATTTTTTTCTACAACAGTAAAAATTACCAGAACAAACTCCCAGAACTTGTGGATAGACCATATAACCAACAAATTACCATATAAGAAATTGAGAAAATTGTCAAAGAGAAATTCTCCCCCCAAATCACAAGGACCAAGTTGTTACTTGGTTAAATTCTACCAGATTTTTAAAAAATATTTTTTTTTAATTTTAGGGACACTTTTAAATTTACAAAACAAAATTGTGAAAAATTTGTTTACAGAGAGTTCCCAAATACCACACTCCAGTTTTCCCCTATTATTAACATTGTACATTAGTATGGTACATTTGTTAAATTAAAGAACCAATATTGACACATTATTAATAACTAACATGTTTGATTTGAATTTTCTTAGTTTTTAACCTAATGTTCTTTTTCTGTTCCATGATATCCCAGCTAGGATCCCACATTATATTTGGTTGTCATGTCTCCTTAGGCTACTTGTGGCTGTGGCAGTTTTAGACTTTCATTGATTTTAAAGGCCTTGACATTTTTGAAGAGTATAGGTCAGGTATTTTGTGGATTATTCATTAATTAGGATTTCTCTAAAATTTTTCTCATGTTTTGACTGAGGTTACAGGATTCTGGGAGGAAGACAACAGTGGTAAAGTGCCATTTACATTATATCATATCAAGTGTACATGCTATCATCATGACTTATCACTGTAGCTTTAACCTTGATTACCTGGCTGAGCTAGTGTTTGTCAGGTTTCTCTACTATAAAGTTACACGCTCCCTCCTACCTATCCATATGGTATTCTTTAGAAGGAAATCACCATGTGCAACCCAGGCTTAATGAGCAAGGAGTATCTTGAGAGTAAAGTATCTATATAAATTATTTGGAACTCTTCTGTACAAAAGATTTGTCTTGTCTCCCTCATATTGTTATTTATTCAATCATTTACTTATATAAATATGAACTCATTTAGATTTTTTAAAATTTTGTGTTATATTTCAATACTATTTAATTTTGTTGCTAAAATTATTCCAGCTTTGGGATTGCATCAAACTAATAAGCTTATGTACAGTAAAGAAAGCAATGAACAGAGTAAAGAGACAACTTATGAAATGGGAGAGTATATTTGCAAACCATACATCTGATAAGGGGTTGATATGTAAAATACATAAGAAACTCAAATAACTCACTGGCAAGATAACAAACAGCCCAATTTGAAAATTAGCAAAGGATCTGAATAGACATTTCTCAGAAGAAGACATACAAATGGTCAACAGGTATATGAAAAAATACTCAACATCACTAATCATCAGGGAAATGCAAATCAAAACCATAATGAGGTATCACTTTACCTCAATTAGAATGACTAATATCAAAAAGACAAAAATTAACAAATACTGTCAAATATATGGAAAAATGGGAATTTTTGCACACTGTTGGTGGGAATGTAAATTACTATAGTCATTGTGGAAAATAGTATTGAGATGCCTTTAAAAATTAAAAATAGAACTGCCACATGATCCAGCAATCTGACTACTATGCATATATCCAAGGAAATGAAATCAGTATATTGAATAGATATCTGCTCTTCCATGTTCATTGCAACATTATTTACAATAGCTAAGATATGAAATCAATAATCCAAGTGTCCATCAATGGATGAATGGATAAATATAATGTGGTACATATATACAATGGAATATTATACAGCCTTTAAAAAGAAAAAAACCTGCCATTTGAGACAACATAGATGAACCTGGAAGACATTATGTTAAATGAAATAAGCCAGGTAGAGAAAGACAAATACTGCATGATATCACGTATATGTAGAATCTAAAAAATTTAACTCATCAAGCCAGAGAGTAGAATGATGATTACCAAGAGCTGAGGGGGAGAGGGTGGGTTGAGGAGATGTTAGTAAAAGAATACAAAATTTCAGTCAGATAGGAGGAATAAATTCAAGAGATCTATTGTACAAAATGATGACTATAATTAATAGCAATGTATTATATTCTTCAAAGTTGCTGGGACAGTAGATTTTGATTGTTCTTACCACAAAAATATAAGTATGTGAGGTAACATATATGTTAATTAGTTTGATGTGGCCATTCCACAATGTACACATATTTCAAAACAACATGTTGTATTTGACATATAGAGAGAATTTTTATTTGTCAATTTAAACATTAATTAATTTAAAAAAGAAATTTGCCCAGTAACAAAGATAAGTTATGTAAGTACAGTGAAAGGTAGACATTGATAAATCTGTAATACCTGTGGAGTTAAAAATTTATGGAGGTACAAAGGAGAAGAAATATCCCTTCCAATGAAAATCCCTTGAGAACATTTCATTAACTGATTAACATTTTATATTGCTTTTTGATTGAACAACAAAAACAAAAGTATTCCAACTTTTCCTATTGAGAACTCTTTTAGTTGGCTCCTGTGTCCCCTTGACATACTCTCTTTATTATAGGGACTTTAATTTTTTTATAATTTTTTAATTTTAAAATATTAAAGGGGTATAAATGTTTTAGGTTAAATGGATCATTTTTATAATGCTTGAGTCATGGCTATAGGTGTGCCCATCACACAAACAGTGTTCATAGTACCCATTGGTTTATTTCCCTCCCCGCCTCTCCCCTTCCCCTTCCCCGTTGCTTTCCACTGAGTTTTATTTCCCTCTGTGCACTTGTGTGCTCATTGGCTAGTTCCAACTTAATATTGAGTGCATGTGGTGTTTGTTTTTCCCATTCTTGAGATCCTTCACTTAGGATAATGGTCTCCAGTTCCATCCAGATTGTTGCAAAAGGTCTTCATCTTTTTTGATGACTGAATAGTACACTGTGGTGTACATATACCACACATTATTAATCCACTCATAAATTGATGGGCACTTGGGTTGATTCAGCATCTTTGCAATTGTAAATTGTGTTGCAATAAACCTTTGAGTGCCGATGTCTTTTTGGTAAAATGATTCCTTTTCCTTTGGGTGAATATCCACTAGCGCAATTGCTGGATTGAATGGTAGGTCTACTTTTAGTTCTTTGAAGAATCTTCATACTGTTTTCCATAGAGGTTGTACTAATTTGCAGTCCCATCAACAGTGTATAAGTGTTCCTTTCTCTCTGCATCCATGCCAGCATCTATTGGTTTTAAACTTCTTAATAAAAGCCATTCTAACTGGGGTAAGGTGGTAACTCATTGTGGTTTTAATTTGCATTTCCCTGATGATTAGTGAAGTTGAGCATTTTTTTCATATATTTCTTGACCATTTGCCTTTCTTTTGAAAATCTCTGTTCATGTCTTTTGCCCACTTTTTAATATGGTTGTTTTGTTCTTGATGATTTGCTTGAGTTCTATGTAAATTCTGGTTATTAGCCCTTTATTGAATGTGTAGATTGTGAATATTTTCTCTCAATCTGTAGGTTGTCTATTTGCTCTCTTGATTTTTTTTTCTTAGCTGTGCAGAATCCCAGAATTATTTTTTTCTAGATCTGCGAAGTATGATTTTTTTTCTTCTTCTTATAATTTTTTTATTTCAGCATATTATGGGGGTACAAATGTTAAGGTTATGTACATTGCCCTTGCCTCCCCTCCCCTCTCCAGTCAGAGCTTCAAGTGTGTCCATCCCCTAGATGGTGCGCATCACACTCACTATGTATGTAAATACCCATCCCCTCCTCCTCCCACCTGCCTGACACCCGATAAATGTTTCTTTTAAACATTTTGTCACATTTTATATCTTTGCCTCTCCCTAGCAAGGGTTAGAGGTATGCCCTTCCCCTCTACAATGCTCACTGTGTCCCTCAGATGTGGGACTAACCCCCAAACCCCCAAATCCCTGGTGAACACCACCACCCTTTGAGCACCATAGTGTTAATCAGTCAGTACCAATTTGAAGGTGAGCACATGTGGTGCCCATTATTCTGATCTTGTGTCACCTCACTTTGGATAATGGGCTTGAGCTCAATCCAGGATAATATAAGTGGTGCTAGCTCGCTGTCGTTTCTTAGAATTGAGTAATATTCCATTGTAAACATATACCAAATTTTAATAATCAACTCATGAATTGACAGATACTTGGGTTGTTTCCATGTCCTGGCAATAGTGAATTGTGCTGCCATAAACATTCAGGTGCAGATGTCTGTATAATAGAATGTCTTATGCTCTTTGGGGTAGATGCCTAATAATGCTGTTGCTGAGTCGAATGGTATTTCTATTTTTAGCTTTTGAGATGTCTCCAAATTCTTTTCCACAAAGGTTGCACTAATTTGCAGTCCCACCAGCAGTGTAAGAGTGTTCCTGTCTCTCCACATCCTCACCAGCATTTGTTGTTTTGGGATTTCTTGATACAGGTCATTCTCACTGGGGTTAGGTGATATCTCATTGTGGTTTTGATTTGCACATTTAGTTTAATATAGATACAAATAGTTACATGTAGAAATATTTTTAGATATATGTGTATATATACACATTAGTATACATACGTGTACTATTTTCTGGCACTACAAGATGCTTCAGTCTCATTTTATATGATTCCTGCCTCAGTCCTAGAAGCAGCGATTTCTTCAAGGAGTTCTGATGCCTTTTATTGGTAGATGCTAATAGAAACTAATATCTGGATGTTAGGTGTTCTTGCTGCAACTGGGTTGTCATTGCTTCTAAGCTCTCTCACCTCAAAAAGGAATCAAACATACATATGTATACTAATGTGCATATATACATATATCTATAAATATTTCTACATGTAACTATCTGTATCTATATTAAACTAAATATGAGTTCATACTGGTCTTCAAATCTTATCTATTAGCATGTGGATCATTCTAGCCTTCTTCCCCTGCTTACCTGTTAACTCCCACTAGAATTGTGAGAAATATCTCCACTATCCATCATCCATTTACTTAATTGTTCAATCTCAGTATATAAGTGTAGTAGCATCAGAATTGTTAACCTATAATTCCATGGGACAAAATTTGGTCAACTAGAGTGCAGTGTTCATGCACATTTTCTTTTGCATTTTATTCTTACAGACTCTACTAATTTCCAAAGTCACTTGTGTCAGCCTCTTTTGCCCCCATTCCTTTTAGTGAATTTGTTTCATATATTAATAATACAGTTAGATTTTCTTGTCATTATCTGCATTCTTTTCTGAGATCTCCTGACCTCCTAAATTCTTATTTCATTAGCATATGTTAAGATTTATTCATTGTGCTGTAACGTTTTCTGGATTTTCACAAATGCCTAGTGGCATGTATCCACTATTACAGTATCATACAGAATAGTTTCATCATCCTTTCCAATATCCTGTGTTTCACCTATTCAACTCTCCTTACTCCCTCTCTGCCGTATTTAACATGATTATTGATGGTGAATTTGATTGTAACAGTTTTCAGTTTGTTGCATTTGGTCATTTTTCTTTTCTTCCCCTCTTTTCATACCTTCCTTTGTTTTAATTGAGCATTTTCTGTGATTCCTTTGTATTCCCTCTTTGAATGTATCAATCACACATCCTGTAAAATTTTCTGGATTTGGGGGGAAGAAAATATCGACCACATTTTTTAATTTTTTTGGGTGTTTTTAGTAAAATGTATATATAACATAAACTTTACCATTTAAATCATTATTATTTTATTATTATCAGAGACAGGAGTCTCATTCTGTTACCCAGGCTAGAGTGTAGGGGCATGATCATAGCTCATTGTAACCTAAAATTCTTGGGCTCAAGCAGTCCTCCTGCCTTTGCCTCCAAAAGTTCTGGGATTATGAAAGTGAGCCATCACATCTGGCCTTAAATTACTTTACGTGTACAATTCAATGGCATTAATTACATTCACAATGTTGTACAACCATTGAAATTCTGTTTTCCAAAATTTTCATCACCACAAACAGAAATTCTGTACCCATTAAACAGTAACTTTCCATTTTCCTCACCCAAGCCCATGGTACCCTCTAATCTACTTCTTACCTTTATGAATTTGCCTATTCTAGTTATTTCATATAAACACAATCATATAATATAACAATGGCCTATTAAACTTAGCAGAATGTTTTCAAGGTCCATCCATGTTGTAGCATGTATTAGAACTTCATACCCTTTTATAGATGAATAATATGCCATATGTATATGCTACAATCTGTTTATCCACGTATCTGTTGATGGACATTTGGGTTGTCTTCACATTTTAGCTGCTGTGAATAATGCTGCTATGTATATAGGCATGCCAGTATCTGTTTGAGTCCATGTTTTCAATTCATTGGGATGTATAAATATCAGTGAAATTGCTGGGTCAATTAGTAATTTTATGTTTAACGTTTTGAGGAACAAACTGCTTTCCACAGCAATTGCACCATTTTGCATTCCCACAAACAATATACAACAGTTCAAAGGCTTAAGTTTCTCTACATCCTTGCCAATGCTTTTTATATTATTTTCTATGTTTTGTAGAAGCCATCCTAGTAGGTGTAAAGTGATATCTCACTGTGGCTTTGATTTGCGTTTCCTTAATTACTAATGATGTTGAGCATGTTTTCATATGCCTGTTGACCATTTGTATATCTTTAGGAGAAATATCTATTCAAATCCTTTGCCCATTTTTGAATTGATTTATTTGTCTTTTTGTTGTTGAGTTTTAAAATTTATATGTACTCTGGATATTAAACTCTTATCAAATATATAATATATTAATATTTCCCCCATTCTGTTTGTTGTCTTTTCAAATTCTTGATGTTGTCCTTTGTTGTACACAAGTTTTTAATTTTAATGAAGTCAATTTACATTTTTTAAATTTTGTTGTTTGTACATTTGGTGTCATATCGAAGAAATCATTGACAAATCCAAGGTCATGCAAATTTTCCCATTTGCTTCTAAAAGTTTTATAATTTTAGTTCTTAAATTTAAATATTTGGTTCCTTTTGAGTTAATGTTTTTATAAGATGTAAGGTAAGGTTCTAACCTCATCCTTCTGCATGTGGATATTTCAGTTTCTTCAGCACTTTCTATTAAAGACAATTGTTCTATCTTCATTCAATGATCTTGAACCCCTTGTTAAACATAAATTGTATGTAGACATAATGGTTTATTTCTGAGCTCTCAGTTCTTTTCCATTGATCTATATATCTATCCTTGTGCAAATATCACACTTTTTTGATTACTGTACCTTTGTAGCAAGTTTTGAAATCAGTAAGTGTGAATGTTCTTTGTTCTTTTTTTTCAAGATTGTTTTGGCTATTTAGTCACTCCTGAAGTCCTGTATTAATTTTAGAATTGGCTTCTCCATTTCTGCAAAAACATAAAGGCCATTCGAATTTTGTTAGGGACAGCATTGAAACTGTATACTGTTTAGGTAATATTATCATCTTAACAATATGAACTATTCCAATTCTTGAATGCAAGGTGTCTTTCATTTATTTATGTCTTCATTAATTTCTTTCAGCAATATTTTACATTTTTCAGCTTACGATTCTTGTGTTTCCTTGGTTAAATTTATTTCTAAGTATTTTATTCTTTTTGATGCTATTGAAAATGAAATCATTTTCTTAATTTCCTTTTTGGATCATTCAATACTAGTGTATGAAAATATGCTAAAATCACCCAATATATTGTCACTGTTATTACTTTAAACAAATATAGTTTAAGTCTATTAATAAATGACTATTCCCAAGCTCTTTACATACTGGAGCTGAAACTGTAAGTCTCCAGTTCTATCAGATTTTAAAGGAACAAAGTACTTTAATGTTATTTAGTCTGTTACAGAGCATAAAGAACTAAGTAAAACTTCCAAACAGATAACAAAAACTGATAAAAGAAAACTATAGTCAATTCTCAATTTTAACACCAATGCAAAAATCTCAGAATTAAATGGTTGCAAATAGAAGCCATCAACCCATTAAAAGAAAAATACACCAAGAAAGTGAGTTTTATAACAGAAATTCAAAGAGGAATCAATATTAGGACATCCTTTAATTATATCAAGTAAATTAATCATCCATTAATTAATACAATTAAACATGCAAATTTATCAAAGAAAAATCTTATAATCATTCCTATAAATAATGATATTCATTTTATAAAATTAAATAGTCATGACTGATTAACAAAAGGAGACTATTATTAAAATAGGACAAAATAAACAGAAAGAATAAGAAAGAGAGAAAGTGAGAAAGGTAAAATACTAGCATCCTGCTTAATGGTAAGATACTAGAAGTGTTACCATTAAAGTCAGGAATAAGGCAAGATATCCACTATCATCTCTATTATTTAATATTATTTACTGGTACTTTCTAGTGCAAATAAAAAGGCAACATCAACATTGGAAAAGAGTAGTTAAAGTTTTCATTTCTCACAGATGATATAGTAGTTTACCTTAAAACAACAAAACAAATACAGGTAAATTATTGAAAATAGTAAAAAAAAAAAAATAAGTCCTTTTCTTTTTCCTTCTCTTGGAGGTGGTGGTGTGACAGATTTAGAAGGTGGCAAGGTTTAGGAGACAATTAGGCTGAAGAAATGTCAATGAGGCCATAAGCTGAGGAGGTAACCAGAGTAGTCAGGAGATTGATTATATACAAGGGTATTGAACACATCAGTAAATATATTGAGAGTAATGGGAGCTAAGTTTCTCAGTGACAGGGAAGTGATTTACAAATATGAAAAGGGAGAAGGCTAAAAAGATCCCCAGGGTGTTGAATTTAAATCAGAGGTATCGATGTGCTTTGTGCCCGCACACGCACACACACACACACACACTCACTCACACAGAGGGGTGGAGAAAGAGAGAGAGGTGTGTGGTGTGAATGTGTTGGGAACTCACATACATACGCACAAATATTTCCTATTTCTGTCTGCTGGAGGGCACTGAGTGCAAAGGCCAAATGAAGAGCTGACATTCACCTTCCTCAGGCTATAACAAGGTACCCTGATGCTTCTGTTGGAGTGGTGTCAGAGAAGGCCAGTGGAGAGTGGGGACCTTCACTTCCATTGGCAGTAATGAGATACCTTCTTATTCACAACAGTGATGTTGGCCACATGGGGAGCAGTAATGAGGATCTCTTCTACACACCACCCTGTGTCAATAGAGGCTAAATGGAAACCTGAACTTCCATCTCAAACTAGTAGATGTCAGAGGAAGTCTGTTAAAAGACATGATTTAAATAAAATCTAGAGTATCATAACATAATAACCGAAATATCCAAGATTCAACAAAAACTATATCAAGAATCCCCAAAATCTCAATTTAAATGAAAAAAGACAATCCACAAATGCCAACATTACTTATCATGACAGATAAATGAGAATTATCTTACAGGGACTTAAGAGCACCCCTTATAATAATGCTTCAATAGAAAATTACAAGCACACTTGAAACAAATAAAAATTAGGAAGTCTCAGCAAAGAAATTGAAGATATAAAAAAGGATTAATGGAAATATTAGAACTTAATTATAAAATAATTGAGATTTTAAAAAATTACTGAATAGATGGACTCAGCAGCAGAATGGACACATGAAAGAATCAGTGACCTTGAAGATAGAGCAATAGAAACTACCCAATTTGAATAACAGAAAATGGAAGCAAAAAATGAAAAGAGTCCTGGGCACTATAAAAAAAGAACTGGCATTCATATCATCAGAATCTCAGAAGAGTGAAGAAAGAGTGAGAATAAAAAAGTTTGAAGCTTAAAGTAGAAACTTTGGGCTGGGCACGGTGACTCACACCTGTAATCCTAGCACTCTGGGAGGTCAAGGGGGGAAGATGGCTCAAGGTCAGGAGTGCGAAACCAGGTTGAACAAGAGCGAGACCCCATCTCTACTAAAAAAAAATATAAAGAAATTAATTATCCAACTAAAAATATATAGAAAAAATTAGCCGGGCATGGTGGCACATGCCTGTAGTCCCACCTACTTGGGAGGCTGAGGCAGGAGGATCGCTTGAGCCCAGGAGTTTGAGGTTGCTGTGAGCTAGGCTGATGCTACGGCACTCTAGCCTGGGCAAAAAAGTGAGACTCTGTCTCAAAAAATAAAAACATTAAAATAAAAGTAAAATAAAGTAGAAAGTTTGAATATATAATAGGTACGAATTTTGAAAATTTGGCAAAAGACAAATGAACAGATTCAAGAAGTTGAGCAATGACTTAAACAAGTTAAAACCAAGGATATCTATGCCAATACACAACAAAATTAAACTTCAGAAAACTAAAATCAAAGAAAAAAATCAAAAGCCACCAGAGAAAAATATCACCTTATTTACAGGAGAAAAGCAGTTAGAATGATAGGGAATTCCTCATTAGAAACTATGGATGGCAGAAGGAAGTGGTACAATATTTCTCTGACCACAAAGAATCAATATACAAAACAATAATAGCAAATTTTTAAAACAGATTGGAAAATAAACAACATCCTTCTAAAGAATTCATCAGCCAAAGAGGAAGCCTCAAGGGAAATAAAGAAATGCATTGAAATAAATGAAATTAAAAGACAGCATATCAAAATTTGAGGGATGCACCTAATGCAGTGCTGAGCAGAAAATTTATAGCAGTAAATTTTTATTTTAGCAAAAAGGATAGCCTTCAGTTAACAATTTAAGCTCCAACCTCAAGAAACTAGAAAAAGGAGAGCTAAATAAGCCCAAAGTGGGCATAAGGATGGAGATAATAAAGAAAAGAGCAGAAATCAATGAAATTGAAAAAAGAAAATCAACAAACAAAAAGTGGTTCTCTGAAAATAACAATATTGTAAACTTTCAAGATTTCTTCACAGAAAAGGAAACTACCATAATCAACATCTAAAAAATAAAACCCGCAAGCTATACATCTGAGAAAGGGCTAATATTTAGAATCTACAAAGAACTCAAGCAAGTCAGCAAGAAAAAACAAAAACAACCCCATTAAAAAGTGGGCAAGAGACATGAACAGAAACTTTTCAAGAGAAGATGGACAAATAGCCAAGGAACATATGAAAAAAATGTTCAATGTCACTAATCATCAGGGAAATGCAAATTAAAACCACAATGAGGGGCCGGGCGTGGTGGCTCGTGGTGTAATCCTAGCACTCTGGGAGGTCGACGCAAGCGGATTGCTTGAGGTCAGAAGTTCGAAATCAGCCTGAGCGAGACCCTGCCTCTACTAAAAATAGAAAGAAATTAATTGACCAACTAAAATATATATATACAAAAAATTAGCCAGGCATGGTGGCGCATGCCTGTAATCCTAGCTACTTGGGAGGCTGAGGCAGGAGGATTGCTTGAGCCCAGAAGATTGAGGTTGCTGTGAGCTAGGCTGATGCCACGGCACTCTAGCCTGGGCAACAAAGTGAGACTCTGTTTCAAAAAAAAAAAAAAAAACCCACAATGAGGGATCACCTTGCCCCTGTTAGAATGGCTTTTATTAAAAAGTCCCAAAACAATAGATGTTGGTGTGGATGCAGAGAAAAAGGAAGGCGTATACTGTTGGTGGGACTACAAATTAGTGCAACGTTTATGGAAAACAGTATGGGGATTCCTCAAAGAACTAAAAGTAGACCTTATTTGATCCAACAATCCCACTATTGGGTATCTACCCCAAGGAAAATAAAACTTTTTATCAAAAAGACACATGCACTTGAATGTCTGTTGCAGCACAATTCACAATTGTAAAGATGTGGAATCAACCCAAGTGCCCATCAATTCATGAGTGGATTAATAACGTGTGGTATATGTATACCGTGGAGTACTACTCAGCTGTAAATAGCATGAAGTAATCAATCTGAATGGAACTGGAGACCATTCTTCTAAGTGAAGTATCACAAGAATGCAAAAACAAACACCTCATGCACTTGCTACTAAACTGGAACTAACCAATGAGCACACGTGTGCACAGAGGAATGTAAAACTTAGTGCAAATCCAGCAAGAGGAAGAATTTCTGGGAGGCAAAGAGGAGCAAAAACATACCTAATGGGTACAATGAACACTATTTGGGTGATCAGCACACTTACAGCCATGACTCAAGCATTACAAAAGCGACATGTGTAACCAAAACATTTGTACCCACTTAATACTTTGAAATAAGAAATGATAATAAAAAATAAAATAAAAATAAATAAAAAATAAAACTGGGGGAAAATATCTGCAATGCCTACTACAAGGACTAATTTCCTTAACACATGGAGATTCCGTAGCAGTCAGTCATTAAGAAAAATGACCAACCATCTAATTAAAAAAATGAATGAAAGAAATGAACAACAGTTCACAGAAAACTGGAAATGTCTTTAAATACAACAGATGTTAAGATTAGGAGATTTGATAATACATTATAGTGAGAAAAATGTAAGAAAAAACACTCTCACATATTGTTGACAGAGGTGTAGACTCTTTGAAATCATAGTTTACTTGGTCCAGCAACTCCAGTTTGATGAATTTTCCCTGCAGATATACTTACACATGTTTTCAAAGACTTACACAGAAAAACATATATTGCACATTGTCGCAACAGCAAAAATGGAAAACAACCTGAATGTCCATCAACCGGGGGTGATTCAATTATTGTGCATTCATATTATGAAATACCATGCAGTTGTCAAACAAGAATAAGACATATCTACCTTGTTTGACGTGGTGGATTAAAAACATGTTCACAAGTTCTTGCCTCTCTTATCACTCTAATGAAGAAATGGAGTATGTGCCACCACGCTTGAACTTAGGCGTGGCTTTGTAATTGCTTTAATGAATAGGATACAGCAGAAGTGATGCTGCATGACTTCTGAGAAAAAGATCATGCAGCTTCTGCCAGTTTCTCTTGAGACAATTGCTCTGAGAGCATTTAGCCACCATGCATGGAAATCTGGCTGCCATGAAGCCACAATAATGGGGGGAGAGAGGGAGGAGAGAGAGAGAAAGAGATAGAGAGAGAGACCTGAGCAAGAGAGACATGAGAGAGAGAGTGAGACAGAGAGACAGAGAGACTGACCTGAGGCAGTACATGTCCTTATCTCCAAGTGCCAGACATGTAAGTAGGGAAGCCTACAAGATATAATATAAAATAATTCCATTCCAAGTCACCATCTGATTGCAACCACAGAGAGATACTAAGTGAGAACTGCCTACCTGAGCCCAGTCAACTCCTAGATTCATGATCAAAATAAATGACTGTGATTAAGTCACTCTTTCCAGGTTGTTTCTTATGCCTGAATTGGTAACTGGAGTAGCTGATACAGAACAATCTCTAGTATATAAATCTAAGTGAAAAAAGTAAGGTGAAGAACAGTGTGTACAGTGAACTACTATTTATGTTTTTTAAAATGCATGTTTCTATGTATTTATAACATGAAAGAATGAATGAGAAATGGGTAAGAATAGTTACCTATTCGCAGGAGAACTGGAGGGCTAGAGTTTGTGGATGAGAGGGAGACTCTTCACTGTATACTGATGACCTATTATCATTTAAAATGTTTTACTATATGCATGTAGTATTTTAAAATAATTTAAAATTTTACCTTGTATCATTTATGAAGTGGAGATACAATTTGTTTAGGGGTTGAACTTGCTTTTAGTGCAAATCCAGCAAGAGGAAGAATTTCTGGGAGGCAAAGAGGAGCAAAAACCTACCTAATGGGTACAATGAACACTATTTGGGTGATCGGCACAAATATTCCATTATTTCCTTCTGGTTAGAAATGTCAGCCCCAGGGAATCTTTCTATAGATCCTAAAATGCCACTATTTATAATTACACCTAGTCACAATTAGATAGACTGATTCCTTTTTTAAATAACAGCTTTATTGAGATGTAATTCACACATCTAGATCAAACTCAGTTATTTAAACTGTATAATTCAATGGTATTTAGTATATTAACAGGGTTGTACAACCATCACCACAATCAACTTTAAAACATTTCCATCACCACCCCCCAAAATCCTTATATCCATTAGCAGTCACTCCCATTTCTCTTCTCCCCCAGCACCTGACAACCACTAATGTATTTTCTCTCTATAGATTTTCCTATTCTGAACATTTCATATAAGCAGAGTCATATAATGTGTGGGGATTTTTCGTATGTGTCTGGTTTCTTTTTCTTAGCATAATGATTTCAAGGTTCATCCATGTGGTAGCATGCACCAGTACTTCATTTTTTATTGCCAAGTAATATTTCATTGTATGGATATGCCACATTTTGTTTATCTGTTCATCAACTGATGAACATTTGAGTCATTTCCAACTCCTGGCTATTATGAATAATGTTGCTATGAGCATTTGTACACAAGTTTAGGTACATACACATGTTTTGAATTATCTTGGATGTACACCTAGGAGTAGTATCATTGGTCCATATGGTAATTCTGTTGAACATTTTGAGGGACTTCCAGACTATTTTCCAAGTGGCTGGACCATTTTACATTCTTACCAGCAACGTATGAGAGTTAGAATTTCTCCACATCCTTTCTAACACTTGTTATTATAAGTCTGATCACAACCATCCTAGTGAGTATAAAATGATATATCTCATGCATATTTATATATCCTGGATATTTATAAGACCTTTACAGACATATAATTTGCAAGTTTTTTTCTCCCATTCTGTGGGTTGTCTTTTCATTTTCTGTTAATGTAGTAAATTACATAGATTGCTTTTTAAATAAATTTAATTATTTCGTTCATAATTGCACATATTAAAAGTTAGAAGTAAGAGTATGGGGGTTAGGAGTGCAGGCCCTGAATTCAATACATCTGAATTCTCACTTTGGCTCAAAAATTGAGCAGACTTTTCTGCCCAAAAATTTTAAAGTAATTTTGTTTAGGTATTCATCCTTCTGGGATGTTTGTCCAACCACAATGTTAAGGGAAATCTTAAATAATAAGCCAGTCATAGTGACTCAATCCACATTGCCATTGATTGCGAAGGGTGAGGATGTGACAGGTTTTTTTTCTTTTAACACGTCTACTGAGATATAATCCACATGCCATAAGATTCACTCATTTAAAGTGCACAATTCATAGATTTTTAATATAGTCACAGAACTGGGCACCCAACACCACAATCTAATTTTAGAACATTTTCACCACCCCAAAGAAAAGCCTTTAAGTCCTGTACTCACAATCAGTCACTCCAATTCCCTCCCCAACCTAACCCTTGGCAACCACTAATCTCCCTTCTGTCTTTATAGATTTACCTATTCTGGACATTTCGTATATGTAGAATCATACAATATGTGACCTTTTCTATATGGCTCCTTTCACTTGGTATGGTGTTTTCAAGGTTAATCCATGTTGTAATATGTATCAATACTTTATTACTTTTTATGATTGAATAGTATTCCATTGTATGGATGTAACACAGTCTGTTTATCCATTCATCCATTGATGAACATTTGGATTATTTCTACATTTTGGGTATTATGAATGATGTTTCTATGAACATTCATGTACCTGTTTTTGTGTCGACATATATTTCCATTTTTCTTGGCTATATACCCAGAAGGGGAAATGCTGGGTCATATGGTAACTCTATGTTTAACCTTTTGCAGAACAGTCTTTTTTTCACGGTGGATACACCATTTTCCAACCTCACGACTGGAAACTGAAGTATCCAATTTTCCCCATATCCTTGCCAATAAACTGATTCTTAGTGGAAATGTCAGGGACCTAGACACAAAGGACGGTCATGGGAAAGAGAATCAGTGACACGATCAGGACAGAGACAAGGAGATAAAGAGGAAACAAAGGCTCATGACTTCATAGAAATCAAGACTTTAAGAAATTTAGATATTAAGCCTGTCTAGATTCAGAACCACTGCTCTTTCCACTGCATTATATTTCTCTATAAGAAACAAAAAATGGAAATGAGGGGAAGGTGAGGTTAGTGGAAAAGGATAAGAAATCACTTAATGAGATTGAAAATTATCCAAAAAAATTCTTTCTCTTTCAAAGCAGAAATAACAAAGTTCTTACTCAGGGCACTGGCCATTGGAAGTCATACCTGATCCTTGAAGAGGATGGCTCTTCCTTTACCCCAGATTGAAGCTATGCTCTCCCATATGCCACCACCTTGCCACTTATCACTTCCAGTCAGGTACAAATGAGTAGTGACATCTCATCCCAAGGTCCTGCATCTCCCTGTGTAGGCTTTCCCACACACATGCGATCTATTGTTTAGAAGATGCTGTGTTGGTATTCCCAGAGCCTGCGACCAGAACATCATAGGCTCAATAGATGCTGTGAGGCATTACAGGTGGTATTTGTGTCTTATGAGTAAGGAAGTGGAGATCATACCCTTCAGTTAAGAAAAATTCTAATTTCACTATCCACTAGGTCTATTTTGTAGAATGGTTTTCATAGAACTTGCAAAGCCTCCCAAAGTTATCTCCTGTTAGTGGCCATTATCCTTGTTCTCTTAAGCTTGTTCCATTGTGTAAATGAAGACCAGCATCACCACTGGGTGTAAGTTGTAGTAGTAATGGTAACTTTTTCATGAATACCTATTGTGTATGTTATCTTATTGAGTCCCCACAATAATCCAAAGAGAAAGAAACTGTGATTACTTTCAGGTTTTATATGAATTAACTGAGGCTATATTGCCTTTGCATTGATCAGAAGCTTAAGTTAAAGGTAACTGAATATTAGACGAACAAAAGAACTCTCAGCTCTCAAGAGAATACCTACTGGAGGTGGGTGGGAAAGGGGGTGGGTAGGTATAGGGTTTTCAATGTGGGCAATTATCAAGTACAAAGGAGACAGCCATCTATCCAGATGGTTTAGACTAATGATTCCCAACATATTCCATGTTATGACACACTAATTTTGTCTAATTTTACTAATTCCCCAAAGCAATATGTGGGTTCTTAAAAGTAATTAAAGTAGAATTAAATATTATGTTAATTAAACATGGCTTTAAATGAATTTTAAATGACGTGAATTGGTTTTACCCCTTGGGATAACTGCAAATTGCCTATCCTTATTTTGTGACAACCCAGACTATTAGGAACTGAAACCTTCATCAGCCTGAACGAGGGGACTGAGCCAGAATATCTAGCAGATCCTGAGTATGTGTTATAGGGGTTCTGTCCCAGATGTCTTTTGATAACAGTGGGAGGGAGTTCCAGTGTGATGGCAAAATTCATTCCTCAGTAGGTACATCTGCTCTAGGACAAACACAAGTTCTTCTGCTCCTGGCCTCCCACCTGACTGCTCTCACACTGCGCTATAGACTCAGGGTGTTCACTTGATCCCCCCCCCATCCTTGGGATGGGCAATCCCTGGGCTGAGACAGGCTGGTTTCAGTGTTCTACACCAAGGTAATCTGCATGTTCCACTTCATAATATGAGGACAAATGTCTGGTAAAATCTTTCAGAATTCCAGCCACTTCACTTTTCTACCTGTTAAAATTAAAGTTTCATTTACAGCCTTTGTATTCACATGAGATTTGATCACAGGAGGTAATTCTTCTTCCCAGCAACTTCATTTAGCCTATGCTCCTATTTCCACATTTAATAAAATGCAGTCATATTCCAAATTGTGTATTTCACATTGATAGAGCTATCGTTAGCTATATGTTCTTCCTATCAGTTTTTTCAAAATTCTTTGTTAACAATTAGTCATGAAGATTTGTCCATACAGTATTGTACTATGCAACCACTAAACTCAAGAGGAAGAATGTTTATTGACGTGCATATTTTCCAATATATTTTAAGTGAAAAGAGCAAGAAACAAAATACTATTACATTATTATTATATTATAAATACATTTACACACACGTGTGTGTGTGCACATGCACACCTGCCCCCATGCATATATTTAAAAAGGAAGACTAAAAGGACATAGACCAAAATGCTAACAGTGGCTGTCTCTAAGTGCTGAGATTGATCAATTTGTATGTTCCCCTTAATTCTCCATATTTTCCACTTTCTCAATAATGAGCATGTAATTCTTTTATAATCAGGAAAAAGTAATTTTAGATCATTCAATTAGTTATCAGGGTCAACCAGCATGTGTGGAAAAGGTGACAATTCTTACCGAAGAGAAATTAACACTTTTATTGTTATGAATTGAGGTTACTTTTTTTTAAGTAGGAACATATCTCTAAAATTAAAATGGAAGTAAGTGGAAACTTACTGAGTTTGAAAGACTTGTTTTACATATCATTTTTCAAGAAAAAACACAGTAAAACCAATTTTTATTTGGCTTTTTCTTCAAATGCTTAAGCATATTCTCCTCTGGGGCCCATATTTTATATTCTCCAAGAGAAAGGGCTATGTCTCCTATCTCCTTTGTATTTTCCCACCCCTCTCCCCACTATCTCTTCCTTATACTGCTATACAGCCAAGAATAAGTTTGTGCACTCAAAAAATAGTTGGTGGACTTTCTTATTTCTATTAAATGTTTTCATTCATCCTGCCCTAGCCATGTGCTCAGAATTATACAGGATGGCTCCTGTCTCTCCAGAAACCTGGTGTATCTCCCTATTGCCCCTGCTTAGTGCCCTCAGTCCCAGATCTTCACCCTCAGATCTTCACTGTGCAGTGTGAGATAGCCCTCCATGAGTTTCAAGCTCCAGGACCCTTGCGGGGGGGCCAGGGTTAGCCCACCAGTCTCCCTGACTCACAAGGGTTTGGCCAGCAGGCCATTCAATATCCAGGAGGTGTCTGGGACATGCCTCCCTGAATAGGATGCCCCTGACTTGTTACCTCCAAGAAGCCCAGCTGGCTGACAGAAGTGTTGGCTCTGGGAGTCCAAAGGAGTCCCCAAAATGTCCTTGCCTTGGACAATCATTGGAAACCACAGAGCAAGCTGGACTCTGCTACAGAGCCTTTGGGGCTGTAGGATTTTGTCACTGTCCCCTGCCTCCCTGCACTATCCCTTCCCCCAGTGTCTTCTTCTCTGCTCAGGGCCCTGGAGCCAGCTTGTGGACTATCTTGGTAGGGTCCTCCTGTCAGAGAGCCCAGGACCAGGTGCTGCTCTGCTCACCACCACCTCGGGCAGTGGCGGGGAGGGATACCCAGCCCAGAGTAGCTGCAGTAGCCCACCCCCCAAGGGAAGCTGACTGCAGCCCACCCTGAGTGTGTGTTTGGGGTGAGCGAGGGCATGGAAATGTGCTGAGAGCTCCTCTGAAGGCAAGGCTCGGCTTCTCCTGCAATTTTGACCAGCAGATGCAGAGAGAAGCCACTAACACCTGAGGGGACAGAGTTGCTAACATACCTCATAGAGTCCTCCTCCCCCTCTCTCACCATTGTCCGCCATCCCTCATCCCCTCACTGAAAGGGGCCTCGCATCCTCCTAAAGGGCTAGCTTATGTTCCATTGGTTAAAAATCTTTTTCTGACTCCAAGTACCCTAGATGGTCATGCCTCTAAGAGCTGGCCCTGGGGCAGCCAGGACTGAGATGGAGACCCCAGAGATTCTCTTAGATATTCTTTTCCATTATCTCAATAACCAGAAACCACTATTTATGAGACAACAAGGATAGCCTCTTCTTGAAAGCCTGCTGGAAAAACAGCAGAACTGAATGTACAGTCCCTGAGGCTGAATTTGGTAGTTTTGAGACCCAGCACGGAGAAACAAAACACTGACCTGGGCTCACTCAGTTTGTACAGATCTAGTGCCATTTCCCTTAAGCCTGAGAGGCCACTGGAGACCCAGTCTGGTTATATGCTGTGTAATCTCAGTAAATATCACTTGGAGCACAGGTCTGCCGCAGATCCAGAGTAAACAAAACCTGATACTGTGTTGGAGATCTGAAAAATGTAGAATCCTGAAAGCTAGAAATGATAACATGAAACAGTTATTGAGTATGTACCATGTCTGGGCACTATTCTAATCAATGTGAATGCATCACCTCACAGCAACCCTAGGAGGTAGGTGATCTTATTTTCCCTATTTTACGATAAGAAAGCTGAGGCACAGAAAAATTAAGTAACTTGTGTAAGGTCACAGTATTAGGAAGTGACAGAGATGGGTCTGAAAGTCTGACAGTCTGATTCCAGAACTTGTACTCTTAACCACTGCACTACACTGCCTGATAGAGATAAAAGAAACCTCTTTCTGTAATTGTAAGCAGGGCTGATTTCATAAGCATGTGATTAGGGCAGTTGTACAGAGCCCTGAGCTCAGAAGGACCCTGCACTTGGGGTTTAATGTCACTGTCCTGAAATTTTTAATAATTTGAATATTTTTAGAAGTGAAATCTGAAATCTATTAAGGTGATTGAATGTGCATTGGGAGCTTGGAGACTCTGGTAGCATGAAGTCCCACTTTCACCATCTCCCTGGGGCAGGTTCTTAGCTGCAAACTCCCTTGTTATTTAGTACCTGAGACCCCATTCAGACTTCCACTCTATCCCAACCTCAGGGGCCTCAGCATGGGCACAGGAGGATTGGGGTCTGACACCCGTACCCTGAAAAATCTCAGGGTCGCACATGGCTAAAGCTATCGTGGCCCCAGGCAAGCAGTGCCATGGTGACTTTGGCAGGTGCCTCAGCAGGGACTGTTGCCCAGTCTAGGTACCTAGTGCCTCCTGTGCAGAGGTCATAATGCTACAATAGACGTGCAAAGTGCAATGGGAAAACAGGATATGAACACTCACTTCCCTCTGGAATGTCAGAAAAACGACCTAAAAAAAGAAGATGGGATTTAAGTTTGGATTTTTAAATGAATATGACTTGGACAGAGAGAGGGCATGGAGAGATTTATATGCCATATTTAGGAGTTTGGAATTAATCTTATAGGCAAAGAGAGACATGGAATATTTTAAGCAGCATGGCAGGTAGGAAAGGGCTGATGTGGTCAGATTTACATTTAAACCACTGTGGAAAAGTAGATTTGATAGGATTCAGGGTGAATTTAGAAAGAAGGAATAAAAAACCATTTAGCTAATCCTGGCAAGAAAAAAGTATGCCAGTGGCAATGGAGAAGAAACTAACTTAAAAGGCATTTGTATGGAAGAATTGACGATTTGGTAATTGATTGAATGTATGGAATAGAACGAGAGTATGTGCCAAAGATTGACTCTTAGGTTTGGGGCTTAAAATACTGGAAAGTGCCATTCACTTATGTAGGGGACAGGGGAAGAGGAAGGGCAGGTTTAGAAGCATTCGGTTTCTGAAAGATTAAATTTGAAGTGCATGAGAAACTACCAAGTTGAGGTTTCAACTGGTAGTTGGATATAAGGATCTGGAACTCTAAGGGAATTTGTTTTCACATGTCTCCCAAGTAAACCATATCACCTTCCTCACAACTAGGGTTTAGGAGCTCTTGGAAGATGGCTTCTAAGGCCACATAGTTTGTGGGAGTAGAAGCAAAAGAAAAACTATTTTGGGGCCCCAAAGATTGTGCCTGAACTAGTTGTAAGTAAATACTACTTTCTATTCTTCTTTGCAGCCTGAGCCAGTTTGATTATTTTTTCTAACTAGTTGTTTGGTTTTGGTCACTTTATGTTCTGTAGGCATTAATTTTCTCATCTATAAAAGTAAGATAGTAATGTTTTATATTGTTCAGATATGGGATATAGGATTGTATGGTTTTAAGAATGGCTTGTTGTTCAATATATTTAGACAAGACAGCAATATCCATGAATTTCATGCATCTTTACAAATTATGAGGACAAGCTATGAACTAATGAATTAATTGGAGTTATACTTAGACTTGCATTGAAGTATATTCAAGAATAGAAATGGACTTGGCTCAGGTTCATTCAGAATTTGCATACAGAAAAATCATAGCTGCAATTCAGGCCTGGAGTTCGCACTAACCAATGATCCATTATTCTTTACAAAGGATCTTTCAACTTTAACTAGTGAACCCAATCTATTATTTGGCTTGGTATTTATGATTTACCCCTACAAATCTCAATAATTGCACATGAGAATTCATGCATATGCTAACAATTTACAGCCTCACAATGGCAGGGTGGTACAGCATTTGAAAGCACGCATTTAGGAGTCTCCTGAATCATGAAATATATTAACTGAAGTTAATTCAGCCTATGGGGCACTGATAAATCCTTGATATAAGCACATGCATGGTACAGAAAAATTATTTGCATCCCAGTTGCCACCCATGTTCTCTTCTATAAATCATAGTCAAATTATATTGTTTTAATCTTTTGTTATCTTGGAATTATTTTAACTTGTGACTAGTGTTATCATACAGGTTCACCATTTAGATTGACATATTTACACCCATATACTTATATATTTCCCTCTTAAATATTTCTTATCAGACAAGTGTTTCAGAAAATATGTATTATTTTGTCCATATAATTTCCTACTTCTAAGTTGCTATTTATCTAAGCAACTACTTCTAAACAATTAGAGTAATTCAATTGTTCTTAACAAAGCTTCATTTTGCAGGCAAGGAAAACACTATGAACAAAACTGTGAGCAAGTCTTCACAGAACATATTACATTCTTGAGACACACAATGGAAGATTAGGGTCTGTGCCTCAATATTTTCCGTAGAGCAATTTTCACTTCCTGGTTTCTCAAACTGTAGATGAGAGGATTTAACATGGGGATCACCATTGTGTAAAACACTGAGACCATCTGATTTCCTGCCTGGGATCCATGTCGAGAGGGCTGCAAGTACGTGTACATAGTTGTTCCATAGTACAGGCCAACAGCAGTCAAGTGGGAGGCACAGGTGGAGAAGGTTTTCCGTTTTCCAGCAGCTGAGGGAATACCCAGGATAGTAATGAGGATAGACATGTAGGAGACAAGGATCACCACAATGGAGGTGACCAAGGTGAATCCTCCACAGCCAACAACCAAAATCTGGGTGACCCAGGGATCTGAGCAAGCCAGTGCCAACAGTGGAGGAATGTCACAGAAGAAGTGAGAGAGGACACGTGGTTGACAGAATGATAGTTGTGTGATGGAAATTGTCACAGCGACCATGTTAACTAATCCACCAAGGTAGCATCCTACTACCAAGAAGAGACAACGGACTCTTGACATGGTAATGTGGTAGAGCAGTGGGTGACAGATGGCAGTATAGCGATCATAGGCCATGGAAGCCAAAACATTGCACTCAGCAGAGGCAAAGATTATGAACAGGCCCATTTGAGTCACACATTCAAGAAAAGAAACATCCTGCAGCTTAGATAACAAATTTTCTAAAGTCTTTGGGATGGTGATGGAAGAGAAACAGACATCAAGGAAGGACAAATTAGAGAGAAAAAAATACATGGGGGTCTGGAGGTGGGGGCTGACTCTGATCAAGACCACCAGGCCTAAGTTCCCCAACACCGTGATGATATAAATAATAAGAAAGACTCCAAATAGCAGGACTTCAAGCTGAGGGTTATCTGTCATGCCAAGAAGGATGAAGTCAGTCACTATAGATGAATTCTCCATTGGCACAAGCTGAGAATTATTCTTGACTAGTTGAAAATTCTTTAGACATGCTTTAAGGAAGGAAATAAGAGAAAACTGAAAGATCTGGATAAAAGGGTCCCATGCAAAACACATAAATCCATGACACTCTCTAACCCTTCCCCTCATCTATGTTCTCACGCTAAACACCTTCCAAAATAGTATAAATATTTCCCAGGTATAACATTGAAGGTGGAAATGCTGAAGCAAAAGGGGAAGGAAAAAGGAGGTAAGGAAACTTCAGAAAGTAAAAATAACACAGGGTAGAAAATAAAGGCCTAGGATGCAAAAGGAGCTAGATAATATTAGTTGAAGGAATGAATAAGTAAGGGAGAAAGAAAATCAGTGTCATCAAGAGATGGTCTTTACTGATTCAGGACTACAGACTCTTAGAAAAAAATATTGTGTATAGAATTACATCTCCTCCCCTTTTCCAAATCATGCCCAAGAAACTATTGAAAATGAGATAAAAATAGGGTAAATATGTCAACTGATTTCATTTTCACATACAGCCATCCCCCTTTAGTATTTGTGACGTTATTTCTGAAACAGCAGAAGTCACCAATACTCACTATTTTGCTTTATCAGTAGAGAGTTATATGAGACTGTTGATCATCTCTTCATAGGTAGATTGTTGCAGAAATCAGAATGCCCCTAAATGATTATAAGAAACTGGGCTCAAGTTTGAAGGTTATCATGTGGATTCTGTGAAAGAGCAACCAAAGAATGATCAAATCCGTTAGTAATCATGAAGCTCCTGGCTGTCATCCCCTGACTGATTCCTTTAATCATACTTGGGGCAAGGTGAATGCAGTTGAAAAATTAACTGTAGGCTGGGTGTATGGGGTCAGGCCTGTAATCCCAGCACTTTGGGAGGCAGAGGCCAGGAGTTCTAGACCAGCCTGGGCAACATAGTGAGACCCTGTCTCTACAAAAAATAATAAAAAAAAAAATGTATGCGTCTGTGTAGTCCCACTTGAGAGGCTTAGGTGGGAGGATCACTTAAGCCCAGGAGTTTGAGGTTGCGGTGAGCTATGATCATGCCACTGCACTCTAGCCTGAGTGACAAAGCGAGACCGTGCCTCTTAAAAAAAAACTAATTGTGAATTCCACTAGGACTTATTGGGCAAATATGTCTGAGCAAAGGACCAGCTTGCACAATGGTTGGAGTCAAGCGACACTAAGGCTAAGTACATGGGTTCTGTCCTTTTCTCCTATGGTCATGGGCTATCTGTGACACTGGCTTGCTGCTTCACACAAACGCCAGCACCTTTCCCTGGGTAAAGCAGCAGACAAGAGAAAGGATGAGTCCATCTTCATGTATAGAATCTAAACTAACTCAGAGCCCATATGGCTCACCGGACAATCATCAGTAAGTGATGTCTAGAAGGGATTTCTGTATTTGGCTAAAGGGTAGACAAGGGACTTCTGAGGGCTCTCAAACATTGATTAAAAAGAAAATCATGTCTGTTTCAATTCACCAGAAAACACAGGTTCTTTACTTGGCAGTGGTCAGAATCTCTGATTCTGGAGTTATATGGCCCTATTTAATCCTGGCTCAGGAGATTACTGGTTCTGTAACCTTTGGACTTAATCTATCTAAGTTTTAGTTTACTAATCTGTAAAATAGAGGCACTAGTAGGACCTGTGTATTGGGGCAATTGTGAAGATTAAATGAAATATTGCAAGTAAAGTACTTGGTACATATTAAGTGCTCACTAAATTCTACTTTCCCTATTGCTTTGCAACCACCCCTATTTACTACCTTTTCCTCCCTCTCTATTTTTCCATTTACTACCTGTTTTCTCTCCCTCTCTGTTTTACTGAATGGAAGCAGAGGTATTGTTTTTACATTAATATCACTTTAGACTAATGGAAATAAACTTGAACTTAGAGAGACTAACTGAAATAGAATCTCCATGCTGCACTTCTTAACTATTCCTCACAGAATAGTACACACACACACACACACACACACACACAGCCTTTGGCCAGAACAGATGAAAGAAAGGTCTTTCACTTGCAGTGGTGATTCACTCCTTTTTGCTCTACACAAACTGTCAGGGTTAACTCCTGTCGCTGCCGCTGCTGCTGCATAGCACAGCAACCTGCCCAGGGGAACATTCAGCACCTCACACCTCCAAATGCAGAAATCGGAGGAGAAAATTCTGGGCTGAATGGAGGTAATGGAAAGAGGCAAAGACATGAGTTCTGGTCTTGGCACTCATTTATATTGTCATTTGGCTACAGAAAAACCATTTAACCTCTTTGAGCCCTGTATTTCCTTATCTCAAAAAATGGGGAAAAAAATCCACAATACCCGCTATGCCTCTCTTTTAGGGTTGGCATGAGGATCAAATAAGATAATGAATGTAAGAGCACTCCGTAAACTCTGAAGGGTGATATAATACACATGGAATGGATCCCTATTATTATTCCATCACGGAAGGTGGGAGAGGGAGGAGGAAGATGGCAATATGATCATTTTTTGTTGCCTGCCTCAGCTCATGCTTACGGAGCTGCACTCTTCACCCTCCCACACACCCCCTACACACACATCATCTGCTCTGCCTCTCCACCGGGAAAGTTTCAACCTGGTATAGCATTCAAAGAAACAGCTCTAGGCTGTTCACGTATCTAGTATCATAAAAAAGACAGGTTTTTAATGTTAGTTTCACATCCTTGTATCATTTTTAAAATTTCCCATTTTAGGATGACTCTATTCCTTGACATTTGCATGCATTGTAGGTATTCAACAAATATTATTTGAATGAGTAAGCGACTCTCGGTTAGTTCTTAAAACACGGTGAAATCTTTTCTATTTAAAATAAGATTGAATTGCTTTTTGTTCCCAAAGGAAATAAACATACAAAATTAGAACTTTATGAAGGATATGATTTGATACTCCCATCCACACATGCTGCTGCATTAATTAGTGTCACGATAGCAGCCAGAACAGGTTTATTATTATTTTGGTCAATGTGTCTTGAATATTTGCGTGTTGGAAATAATCAGGCACTTCCAGTTGTTGAAGAAGTGACCTTTCATATTTTTTAAAGTGCATTCATGTATTTGTCCCTAGAAGCATTTAAATTTACAGTACTGGTTCTTAAAAAAAAATGGTTACCCCTTTCTTTTCAGTTCTTTAGTTATGTAGTTCACTGTGAATCTTCCAAAACAGCCTAACATTTAGAATTTAAGTAAAGGTTCACTTATTTACCTTTTAAATAAAATGTTTCGAGTGTTTAATAAGTACTAGGCTTCCAAAAGATCATCTATTCCAACCCACCCATTTCCAAGTGAAGAAATGGAAGTCCAGAGAGGTCAAGCAATTTGTCTAAGATCTCACAGTGGATTAGTGATGAGCTATTGTTGGAACCCAGATCTCCCAACCTAATTCAGTGACCTTTTCATAACACTATCTTGCTTTCTTCTTAACTTGTTTTCTGAAGTTATTCTGGAGGAGACTTTCACCTTTGGTATATTTATTCT
The DNA here is from genome assembly GCF_040939455.1 of Microcebus murinus. Taxonomy (NCBI): domain Eukaryota; kingdom Metazoa; phylum Chordata; class Mammalia; order Primates; family Cheirogaleidae; genus Microcebus; species Microcebus murinus. The sequence continues at coordinate 57,597,373 of NC_134136.1, forward strand.
TCCAATAACAGATGAAAGGTCATTCTCTGTCACTATATTTGAGCTATATGATCTTGAGCAAATTGCTTGCTCTTTGTGGGTACTAGTTTCTTCATCAATAAAATGGAGCAGATAGGCTAGATGGTCTCTGAGGCTCTTTCCAGCTATGAGCTCTAATTTCCCATGGCTCTGTGAGTCATACTGTACACAGATCACTGGTCATTCTCAATATCTGATGAAGAGAAGCTGGGAGAGCAAATTTCTGTGGTTCCATGAGTCTATGCTATACAAACTACTCCACCTTTCCCTGTTTTTTCAGCCCTCACAGTGTCAGAACTGTCATATTGGTTTTTGGCTTCAGTGCAAGGCACTGAAGACCACTGAGATAAGAGCACAGGTGGCATGTTTTTAAATTTCCTAACCACTTTAAGGGAGAAAGAACATGGTCAAAGATCTGGTCAAAGCATCCAGATACATCCTAACAGTATAATTGGGCAAAATGCTCAACTTCCCTGCCATAAATTTCCTTATCTAAAATGAAAATAATGTTGCCTAACTTAAATGACAGTTTTGAAGATTAAGTAAGAAAAACATACATAAAGTGCTTAATGAGTGTTGCTTTTGCTGCTCCTTAAAGTCCATTTTTGTTGTATGATTCAACTTATATAAAGTGTCCATAAATAGGTAAATACATAGAAACAGAAAGTAGATTAGTGGTTGCCAGGATCTCGAAGAGTGCTGCAGGAATGAATGGTATGAGATTTCTTTTCAGGGTGATGAGGATGTTCTAAAATTGATTGTCATAATGGTTTCACAACTCTGAATGTACTAAAAACTATTGAATTGAACACTTTAGATGTGTGAATTATATGATATAAGAATTATATCTCAATAAAGCTGTTACAAAAAAGAAATCATGATGAATACCGGGGGAAAAAAGGGTCATTATATATTGGCCATCCTTGGTTACATGTAAATGCTTCTGCTGACCTACAGCAGAGAGTCCTGGTAAACACTGAATGATATTATCAATTTTAAAGTACTCTGAAAAATTTAACAATGACAAAAGAAATGTATTAAGAGAAAATGATAAAATTATGATTGGAGAAATAAAGAAAGACATTGAATAAAATGGAGACGCTACACTCATGACTGGCAAGGCTAAAAATATAAGAAAGATGACACTTTTTAAGTTAATGTATAGATTTAATGTAATAACAATTAAAAATTCTATAGGATATTTTATGGACAATGACCAATTTATAGTGAAATTCATCTGGAGGAATAAGTCGACAAAAATGCCAAAATAAATTAAGTAATGATGATAGATAGCCTCTCAGATTTTAAACTTTATTACAAAACCATACATATAAAAACACTGTTTGACATTGGGTTAAAAACAAAGATTTATCAAGGAAATAGCACATATTATAGAACATGGGCTCAACTCTTATAAAAACTTTTCTGGTAGGCTGGTATATACACTTTTCTAATGATTACATTAGAGCTCCAAGTAAAGGGAGCACTAACAGATAAATGTTGGGAAAACTGTATTAGTAAGAAGAAAAGTGAATTTGGATATGTACCTCACACCATATGCTTCAATAAATTCCAGATGGATCAAAATGTTAAACATAAAATTCTAAGCTGTGAAACTAGAAGAAAACAGTAATAGCATTATTTACCTAGCTAATGTGACCATCGGAAAAAAATGAGGTATTATCAAACCCAGAATGGTGTGTTCAGAACAAGGATTATGTGTTCAAATATATGACTAAAAATCTTTTGCACATTGTGAAATGAAGATCAAAAAGAAAATAACCAAAAGGGAAAATATATGCAATGAGCAGAACTTTTAAAACACATTGGTCAAAATATATAAAGAAATAATAAAATATAAGAACAATGTATAAAGCTCACTTGATACATTCTCTTGGTCAAAGAGAGTGGATATCACACACAGTAGGGAACACATTGAGTATGTAACCACATGACAAAACACATGACTTTAGCAAAATACAAATTAAAGCACAAGTGTTCCTCAATTGGCAGGTATGTATATAACAAAGACCACTGCTGGGAAATCGGTCCCCATGTAAATTTAGAGTAGGCCATTCTGCTATTAATGGTTTGTGGTGTCAGGCAAATGATGGGCCATGGCCTTTCCTGGTATTGGACATTTCTAGAACATGCTGTGACAATGTGTAATTGCTCTTGGAATGTACCTCCAAAGATGTAATCCAAAATAAATGTCAGTTTAAAAAAATTAAAAAAACAAAATAAATTATGCAAAAATTTTCATTACATTGGTGTTTAAGTAATTCATCTACTGTATATTATATCTGTGAGTCACCATATTATATCTTTAGAGGATTCAATTATGTCTAAGACCCAATTCCCTGCCCTCAAGGAACCTATAATATACTAGGGAAGGCAATTGAATCGCATATATAACATCTTTTTCATGGAAATTAAGACAAAGAGCTATAGGAGCAAAGAAGAAGAATTGCTTTCATTCCAGGGGAGTGGAGCAGGGTGGGGATGGGGAGAAGAAAGGTTTCATGGAGGAGGCAGGAAGCATAAACATGAGTCTTGAAAGGTGAGTAGAGTTTGATGAAGGATCCGAGTAGTTAAAAGAGGAAAGGGCATTCCATGAAAAATTCCAAATACTCAATAACTGGGGGAGGGCTAACACACTTTTAGAAATAATTAACAAGTTAGATGGCTATGTAATCACTAGAAACAACCAAAAGAAATATGTTTGTGAAATAACCTCAAGCCACATAAAATCACTACTGTACCTTTAAAAGGTCAGACAGGCACTCAGAGTTGCTGGATACCCACAATGTTTGATTCAATAAGGTTGCTCAGGTACCACAATTTTAAAAAGTCAACAATGCTATATAAAGGTGAGTGCTAAGTCAAACTTACAAGCATTTGCTCTGATCCTTCTCAGGGATTAAACTCTCAGAGTCAGGAGGGCTGTGAGCATTGGGTTCCTGCAGTGTCTTCAGAAAAGTAAGAGTGGTAAGTTGTTTGTAGTTACTGTGGGCGATTGGATTGTGTGCTTCCCCTACTCTTATATCTCCTATGAACACAAGTCAACTGCTTGAGGTGCTGCTTCCCCAGCCCTGACTCCCCTGCCACTGCCTCCAGCTCTCTCTCTCTCACACATCATAGCCCACTAAATCCTCTTCTATTTCAACAAAGCAGCCACCATGCCTAGTCTCCAAAATCCCTGAGTAATGGAACAGGACTTAGGAGGACTCAGAACATCTGTCTTGTTTTACTAAGTCTACTGACAAGGGGTGGAAAAAAAAGCACCTGGGATTAGGAACCTTGGTTTATGTAAGCTTGGAATTCATCAGCTCTGATTTCTGTCTGCTACATTCTTACCCAAATTTATTGTGTGTTCCCTCTGCAGACATAAAATAGAAATGTGAAAGGCAATTTAGAGTTACTCGAAGAAAAACTTGTCTCTCTGCCTGAAGTTTTTCAAGCTATAGGCCCCAGGCAGATACGTCAAAATAGATCAGTTTTTATTGCATAGCCAAAATCAGTGTCTCTCAGTGAAAAGGTCCACCCACTGTCTACTCCTCTTCCACTCTTTGTGAGATTTTAACAAAATGCACAAGGTTACTACACTCACAATTTCTTGTTATTTTTTCCCAAGGAGTCCTTCAGGATTTCATCCATCTCCTCCAGTTGTTTCTTCTGGAAAGACCAAGGCACTCAGCTTCTTGCACTTCTCTCCATATAAATGGCCACTCAAGGGCCAACTGTGTGGTGTTCAACCCAAACGACACATCATATAAAACAGAATCATTCTCCCCTGAGAGAATCTGAGGCTAATTGAAAGGCTACTGTAAATAGGCTTTCTTTCCTTAATTATATCTTTTGTTTGTGCAAATGTTTTTTTAAAAAACTCTTTCTTCCATCAGTTTTTTTTTCATCCAAATGCCACTCAACTCTATTACAACACTTTTATTGTACTAACACCCTGTGAGATTAGTGAGCCAGTGATGGTGTATGCTTACACATCTGTACTGATGAAGATCAAGCCCTATCTTCAGGCTCCTAAATTAGAAGTAATGGATAGATTGTCTGAAGAGAGAGGTCATGGCCTCAGCTATGACACTAACTACCTGTCCGACCTTTGGCTAATAACACTCCCTTTCCTAAATTTCCTCATCTGTAAAACAAGAGATTGGAGAGATGATTTACAGAGTATTTTTTTTCCACTTTTAAGATTCAATGAGTCAAAAATAAAAAAAAAGATTCAATGAGTCAAAGTTCAGAGACATGTTTCTGAAGTAGTCTGCTATGCACAAAAGGTAGTATTATAAAGTAGAAAATACATTGGCTTAGTAGTAAAAAAAAATGGGCCAGAATCTTGGATTTGCCATTAACTAGCAGTGTTACTTTGGCCAAGTTACTCTCTCTAAGCCTCAGCTTTCCTCTTTAAAATGGAGATAATAATACCTTGTATGGTTATTGTGATGATTAAATAAGAAAACATAGGTAAAGCAAATGGCACATGATAAACTTTCAATAAATGATAGCTACTGTTAGCTACCTTATAGGCCAATACACTGTAACTTTCTCTCCAGAACATATTTGTACATTACTTATTTATAAAGTCTTTTTCTAGATCTCAAAATAAACATGGATCTTCTCTACTTTCTCATAGTATAGACTAGAAAGGGTGTAATTATAACACTATATTAGCAATCTGATTTTACATATAAGGAAACTGAAGTTATATGACTAGTCCAAAGTCATACACTGAGTTAATGACAGCTGTCCAGATCCCAGGCAGTAGATCCCCAAGGCAGTAGATTTTACACACCTAACTGATACTCTTTCGAGTAGCCCATTCTGCTATTAATGGTTTGTGGTGTCAGGCAAAAGTCATAATAACGCATAATAATGATTTTTATTTACTTTTTTGCTAAGTTAAGTCTATCAAGAACAGCAAAATAGAATACTAGGAATTTGAGTAACTCAAGCTAAAACACTTTTCTAAATTTTAAGGCAAAATAGCTAAATGAAAATATCTGGGCAGTCAAGGAAGCAGTAGGGCCAATGAATGCCACTATTTATCTCCCCATATGTACTCTTATCTCCCTTCAAGTTAGTCTGACCATCTGAGTGGAGGGTATCATTGTGTATCTAGTCAGAAAGTATGAGCCATCCTTAACACTTTCATACTTCCTTCTTTATCACATTCTCCCTTACCCAAACATAACTGAGTCCTTCTAACCCTTATCTTTGAAATCCTCTTGATTTTGGTCAATTCTTCCTACCCCCTCTAACAGGACATAATCTTTTCTCACCAGGGCTACTACAACAACCTGTTAACTAGTCTCCATTGGGTTGTTCTTAGACTCTTAAAATCAATTTATTATTTATAGCTAGTTGATCTTTTTCAATGAAAACCAGAATATGTATTGAAAATTGAAATTTTATGTACTATAGTTATTTATCTTGTATTGAACACCTTTTTTTATACTTGAGCTACCAATTATTTCATTTTTATTTGACTAACTTGATACATATCTATTTTTATTTTTTCCCACAAATACTATCAGATGTTATGACAAATATGATTTTTCCAAATAATAAAATATGTAAGATTAATTTATTCAACAAATATTTACTAAGTGTCCATTATGTCTTAGACACTAGGGATGCATAGTGAACAAGACAGACAGTGTTCTTATTCACATAAGCATCCATACTAGTGGACAGAGACAGATAATAAGCAAACATACAAATATATACTATAATGGCAGTGCTGTAAGAAACATGTTAAATGCCATGGTGAAAAATAAATAAGGGTTTCTAGTTAAAAAGAGTGCATCAGGCACTCACCTTTATCTATAAATGACATAAAAGAACTATTTTAGGGGAGGTGGTCTTTCCTAAACCCGTAAGGAAAAAGAAAAATGGGAAAATATGAGACAGCAACATTTTAGGAATAGGAAAGCAAAAGAGAAAATCTTAACTGATTAGCAGACCTAAGAAACCCGAATCGTAAATCAGCATTGAGGAAATGAGCAACACAATTTGCACCGTCGAATTCCCCAAAGGCTCAGAAATTATTAGTATCAGGTATCTCTGTAAGCAAGGATAAAAGTGGAGCTAAAAACAGAGGTATTGGTTGAAAGATGATTTATGAACTGATAGGCCTCCAAATCCCTGCCTTCATTCTGCACAGTTGGTAATTCCCCCACATAATTTCCTCTCACAGAACACTGGAGATTTATTCTCTGATAATTAAAATAGAAAGAGTTTGGACTGAGTGTCTCATACAGAACGGAGTGTGAGATTAAGTGAAAGTCTAGCTACATACTACATCTTGAGACCACCATCCCTCCTCTCTTACTTGACTCCTAGAAACCTACAGCCGAAGCTTATATTCCCCACATGGAAAATTAGAAGATATTTTTCTGAGAGAACCTGAGGAATCTTATAGAGAATTATCTAAAAATAATTAGAGGTTCACAAAAGGAAGAGATCCAGCCAAATCATTCTATAGTGAGGGTCGCCATAACAAAAACTTTTAATAGGCCTTTTTGTGTCCTATTCAAATATAACCAAACATCAAGGGATTCCAAGATATATGATTTTTAAAAATTCTATTGTGAAAGGAAGCAATTAAGACAAACAAGAAAAAAATTAGGAACATAGTTTGTGTGGAGATGAGCACTTAAAAATCATTAAGATTATCAGAAATATAAAAGATATTTTGATCATTAAACAAGAACAGTATACTATTTAAAATTAACATTAAATAAAAGAGGTCTTGAATATGTTAAATGATGGCAGAAATAAAAATTTATATAGAAGTAGTGGAAAATTAAGTGGGGAAATTTTTAGAAAAATTAGACCAAAGATACAAAGACATCGAAAATAAGAAAGAAAATATTTTTAAAATTATAGGACCAAACCAGGAAGTCCAACATAAGAATTTTAGATTTTCTTGGAAGAGAACAGAGAAAATTAAGGGGAAGAAATTATCAAAGAGACCATTCAAGGAAAATTACCAGAAACTAAAGAGATAGTTTCCATATTGAAAGGGGCAACTGAGTTCCTAGCAAAATTGATGAGAGTAGACCCACACTAAGGCACACCATATTGAAATTTAAGAACAGTGGAGACCAAGAGAAGATTATATCTGGTTGATGGAAGTTGAGTAGAAAAGCAAAGGTGAAGAAGACCCAGAGATGACCATAGTTGTATGGCAATGTATACCACTACTATGTTCAACCCATCAAATTCTGCCTGCTTTATTCTCAAAGGAGATCCATTATCCAAAGTCTTTTCCCTATCTCCACTATTCCATCTTAGTCCAATCCACTATGATCTTTCTCTCGGATCACTACAATAGCTTATAACTGGGTTTCCTGCCTTCACTCTGACCCCCTATAGCCCATCCTTCAGACAGCAGCCAGAAGCATAGATTGCAAAATATAAATCAGACTCTTTCTCTACTGTTCTTAATACCCTCAATGGCTTTTCATTGCATACAAAATTAAATCTAAACTCTTCATGATAGCCTTCTGATTCCGTACACTATGACCCAGGATTACCTTTGACCTCATCATCAGTCTCTCTCACTACTTTTAGCCACACTGATCTTATTTATGTTCTGTGTATGTGCCCAGAGCATTTACAACTTAGGGCTTTTGTACCTGCATTCTCTTCTTTAAGATCTTTGCACAGCTCTTTCTCATCACTTCGGTCTCAGTTCATTTGTCACTTCCTCAGAGAATAATTCTCTAATCAGCTTATCTGAAGTAGTCACTGACTTAGCAATTCTCTGTTCTATTTTATTCACAGCAGGTACTACCAGCTAAATTATGTTTTTGAATTCATTTGCCTATATATTTTTTGTCTATCTATCTTCCCCGACTAGAATGCAAGCATGATAAGGGCAAAAAATGAATTTGCCTTTCTTATTCATCATTGTATCTCAGCATTTAGAAGCATTTAGAGGCCGGGCACTGTGGCTCACGCCTGTAATCCTAGCTCTTGGGAGGCCGAGGCGGGCGGATTGCTCAAGGTCAGGAGTTCAAAACCAGCCTGAGCAAGAGCGAGACCCCGTCTCTACTATAAATAGAAAGAAATTAATTGGCCAACTGATATATATATATAAAATTAGCCGGGCATGGTGGCGCATGCCTGTAATCCCAGCTACTCGGGAGGCTGAGGCAGAAGGATCACTCAAGCCCAGGAGTTTGAGGTTGCTGTGAGCTAGGCTGACGCCATGGCACTCACTCTAGCCTGGACAACAAAGTGAGACTCTGTCTCAAAAAAAAAAAAAAAAAAAAAAAAAGAAGCATTTAGAACAGAGCCTTGCATGTTGTAGGTGCTCAGTAAATACTGGCTTAATTAATTTATTAATAGGTTATCCATCAAGAGTACACAGTTCTTAAAGAACATAGTAACAGAACAGAGTCACAGGATACACATGGTAATGTAGTAGCTATCTGTTAGGGAATTCAAAATGTAGCCCACTGCTGAGGAGAAAAGGATAAACAAGCTCACCATAGTCACTTGCAAAAAGAAGCCAGTAGTTTGGAATTCTGTTATAATGTCCTTCACCTTCTTTGTTTCCATGGTTGAACAATAGTAAACATGGAGAAAAGAAAAATAAATGAGGAAGCAATACACAAATTGAATGTGTATGTGCCAAAGGGGAGTGGCTGATACAGAGGAGGGTAATTACACCCAGTTCCTCACTATATAGAATACATAACTTGGATTTCCCCTGCAAAAGACACCCTGAAGAAACGGGCTCTCCTGGATCCCCAAGAACATAAACTTAGATTAATAATGGATTTCCTTTCCTTACAGGTAACATGACAGACAGGCCCTGTTTAGGAGGTAGTAATTGTCTTTGTCTATTTAGTTGGGTTGCCATAATAAAAATAACAGGCTGGGTGGCTTAAACAGCAGAAATTTATTTTTCCACAGTTCGGGAGGCTAGAGATAAAAGATCAGGTTGCTAGCATGGTTGGTTTCTGATGAATCATGGCCTTCCTTTCTAGCTTTCAGATGGTTACCTTCTCACTGTGTCCTCACTTGATGAGGGGACAGAGAGAAGAGGAGAAGGCTCCCTCATGCCTCTTCTTTTAAGGGCACTAATCCCATCCTCAGATCCTCACCCTTATGACCTCATGTAAATCCAATTATTTCCCCAAAGCGTCAATCTCCAAATAATATCACATGAGGGGTTAGGGCTTCAACAAATGAATTTTGGGAGAACACAGTTCAGTCCACAGTAGTAATGAAACTGATATAGGAAAGAGGCAGGATTGTTAGGAGATACAGTTGACTGAATAGAGCCTATAATTACATTTTCTTCTAGATTTGTCTATCTGTTGAGCTCACTGAAGCACTCCTACATTCCCAGTTTTCCAACTCTCAGCATTCGCTTCTTCATCCTACTACCCTTCCAAATCACCATGTGATAAATATAAATATTGTCATATTTTAAAGTCATCCAAAGGGGATCAAGTTCCAAAGCCAATAAAGGAATTTCTTTGTGTTTAATAGGCAAGAAATCTAATATTTATCATAGGGAAATAATGTGTTCAAAGGAACACTGAAAATAAGATTGGAAGCCAGACTTGGTACACATAGCTCTTATCTTTTAACAGGAAGTTTTTCCCTCTGAAAATTTGGCTATTGTCCTAATAAACCCAGGCCTCAGGTTGGTTCTGAGGAATTCAACAGATATTTAAAGGCTGCTAAAATGCTGGGTCACTGTGACCTTCACTCTGTACTTCACTGTTCATTTATATCTTTCTGGACACTCTATCAAAGTAACTGAAAATTAGAAAGACCCCCTTCTCTATCAACCTCCAAACCTCATTAGGGAAGAAGTATACTGTGTACTTGTTCTCTTGGCACTTCAGGTGGCAAAATGTTATCTTTTCACAGGCCAATTAAAAGCTTGCAAACACCTTGTTCCCCTGCCAGCTGTCTTTAAGGACAGTGTGCTCCCTACATCCCACATAACAGTAAATATTACTTAACATAGACCAGAAGTCCATGTCACAATTGAAGATATCAAGATTACTACTGAGGTTGAAACATTGACTAAAGAAGAGCCCCAATGATCAGATTATAAAACAGTTATAAACTCAAGTCCTCCAGAAAGCCTTTTATGATAAAAAAAAACAAAACAGCCAAATCAGACTACTCAATTGCTCTACTTTGCATTTTATTATTTGTACTTTTTTAGTTGCTTTTAAGTCACTATTTTGGGATGCAAAGTTGTCAATGTGCATGCATGTACTCTCCCCAACTAACTTGCATGTTCCATATAGCTGCTTCTGACTGTGGGCTTGACTACCTGTACTTTGTTCTACATTTCACCTTCTTTCATCTCTTTTTCACTGACACAATAATCAGAAGTTGTGAGGAAGCATAACACTAGGGATTGACAAATTATGGCACCAAATATGGCATACTGAATAGTAAAATGTGATGATTCTCTGCAACATTGAGAGCTAAGTGGCTTAACTTTGATGTTCAAATCTCCCTTCTGAACACCCTTCAATTGTTTCCCTATGTCCTGGTGTCTCCATTATGTAGCTGCCAACAAAACCTTGATAAAAATGATCATTATCAAGGAGAGACCTGAGAATGAAAGAAAATATGATTCTTTTCAAGGATACCTACATATGTGAACTCTTCTCTAGGGGATGGTAAGCAATAAACCCAATGTCTGGGATTGGATGGAGCAGGGATGCTGTAGGTAATCTGGCCTTTGCCCTCCTACTCCTCCCAGTGTTGCCCTTGATTGCTATTAAAAGATTTTTCTGGGAGAGAAAGAGAAAAAGGTAAGAAGGGGCATCATTGAATTCCTTGCACCCCTTTGCCAACTGGGTGAGAGTTGGAGGAGAGAGCCTTTGGGCTGCTTCATTCGTTTCATTTCCTCTTCTCTAATCCTGTAGAAGAGCCTCCTTCCCCCATTAATGAAGCAATGAATAAACAGATACCCTGGTGGCCAACCTCAGAGAGGTTGCCAGTGAAGGTATAAACAGACAATGGCTCCAATTTAGTTGACAAGCTGATGACTGTTTCTAGTGTTTTTCACAAACTTTTATTGAACAGATTGTTTAAAGCTGTTTTATCATTTCTCTCTAAGTTTCCTGTTTTCTCATCATAAACAAGAGTCTACCTCCACTGCCACTTCCAGGGGACCCCTCTTAGCTAACACAGTCTTCTATAACAAGCCCCCTACCCACACACACAAAATAGGCGAACCGATTAGCCAGAATGTAATTTTATTGTTGTGAACTCTCTCTCTGAGCTAGAAATTGGGAAAATTCATGAATTATACATCAAAGCACATAGGCAAAATCCACTGTGTTAGTTGAAAAGGAATTGTGCTATTTCTACTACCCACTGTCTAGTTACATATGATCACGTTTCCACCACAACATGCATTAATGTACTCAATTAGAAAATCACAGAATTGTCAAATGTCGGGGTGGGAGGAGAGTGTAGAGATAATTTAGTCTTACTCCCTGATTTTACAGAGGATGAAACTAGCACCTAGAGAGAGGACTTTACAAAGGTCACTCGGGTAGTTGAGAATAGAAGTGCGTCTAAAACCAGAGGCATGTTTATGATACTTTGTGTCAAAACAAACAAACATACATATGACCAAGAAGTTAAGAACTTCTAGATGAGGAAACACCAATTTTTTCAAAGCAAAAATGATCCCATTCATCATGTCTGAATATCCCTGCTCTTTTCTGCACTGCTTTGCTGCTTATTGTCAATTCCCAAGACACTTCTCTTCCCCTGCCTCTGAACAGCCCCCACAAATGAGCAATTCCTAAATGCATTTGCTATGACGTATGCAAAGGCAGCCATTCAGAGAAAAGGTCAGTGTCAGTGTCCTCTGTTTCCAAATATGTCTCTTTAAAAACATCAGGCATTACAATACTGAATACCAATTGCCTAAAGACTTACAAATCTCCTCTAAGAAAGTCCAAGGCTGCTGAAGAAATGGCAAATCCAATGAAAGTTGTAATGTGATTTACCAAACTGGAAAAGGAACACAAAAGAGGCATAAAGATACACCATTTTTCTACTGGCCTGGGGAATTGTGCTGACAGATTTGCAAGCGTCAGACATGACTCCTCATTCCTCTGTCTTTATACTCAGCCATTTCTCTAGTGCTTTAGAAAGTCAAGCAGGTCCCAGACATGCTTTCTGGTCACTTCAAATAGGGAGTCAGGTCTCTAGGGAGCCTCAGAATAGACAAGTGGAGCAACAAAGGGAAAAAAAAGCCATTATTTACAGTCATTTTGCTTTGTATTTCTGATGATAGTCCTTTACTGGTACGTGTCAGTCTGCTGTGAACTCTGAATTTTCTACAACCCAAAACATGCTTGCTATTTTCCTTAGATGCTGCCAGACACCATTAATCATATGGTATACACAAAGCCTTTCATATCATAAAGACACCTTGCTAGTCTGACCTTCCACCACTCTCTTTTGTGGCATAGGCATACTCTATGTTTTTGCACACATCTTGTACTTTGAGGCCTCAAACTTTCTGCCACTGTATCTTTACAAATGCTGTTTTGAATTCCAGAATGCCCCCATCTCTCTTTCCATTTCTCAAGACTCAGTTCAAAAGTCAGTTTCTCTTTAAAGTCTTCTATTATCTACTGCCACCCCAGATTAATTATTCTACGTCTAATTTATATTATTCTATTAATTAAATCATTACAAATTACTGAGTACCAACTGTTTTCCAGGCATTGTAGTGCTAAGCATTGGGAATACAGTAGAAGAAAGACATGGTATCTGTCCTCATAGAATTTATAGGGTAATAGGAAAGATTAGTATTATAGTTGCAATAAATATTTCTCATAGGAGATGTATAGGCGACCATGGGATGTCACTGCAAGGGATCTAGTCTGGTCTTGAGAGTTCAGAGAAGGTATACTTGAAGAAGGAGCATTCAAATTTAGACTTGATCAGAACAGGAGTTAGCCAGATGAGGAGGTTATTGCATTCCAGACAGAGAATATTGGCATAGGAAAAAGCAATGAGGCAGAAAGGAACTTGGGGTTTTCAAGGAAACTAAAAGAAGGGAAGAGTAGCACAGCACAAGAATTCAAAAGAAGGCTAGGCATTATAGGCTATATGAATAATTCTGGACCATAGACAAAATGGATCAGGAAGTGACTGAAAGTATTAGCATGGGGACTATTTGGAAGGAACAAAAGTACACGCAGAGGCATAATGATGGCTTGGAATTTGGTGACAGAGAGAATTGGATACATTTGAGAAATATTAAAATGGAAAATCCATAGGACTTAAATATTTGCACCTTACAAAAGAGAGATGGGAGGTGTCAAATGACAAAACTTGATAGTGCTATAATTTACTGAGATAAGGAAAAATGGAGAAGGATAAAGATTGGTTTCAGGGAGAGGGCTGAGTAGATTTTTAGTTTGGTTTTGAAAATATTGAATTTGACCTGCATATGAGATATACAATTGGAGATAACAAATACTAAGGTGCATGGTTTTGGAGCTCAGAAGAAAGAGCTAAATCAGAGATAAGAAACAGAGAATCATAAGCATAAAGTGGGTTTTTTTTGGCTTTTTAAAAATTTTAGAATATTATGGGGGTACAAATGTTTAGGTTATATATATTGACTTTGTCCTGCCCAAGTCAGAGCTACAAGCATACCCATCCCCCAGACAGGTCACACTACACCCATTAGGTGTGAATATACCCATTCCATTCTTCCCCCTCCCACCTGCCCAACACCTGATGAATGTTACTACCATAGGTGCACATAAATGTTGATCGATTAGTACCAATTTAATGGTGAGTGCATGTGGTCCTTGTTTTTCCATTCTTGTGATACTTCACTTAGGAGAATGGGCTCCAGCTCTATCCAAGGTAATACAAGAGGTGCTAGATCACCATTGTTTTTTGTGGCTGAGTACTACTCCATGGTATACATATACCACATTTTATTAATCCATTCATATATTGATGAGCACTTGGGTTGTTTCCACATCTTTGCAATTGTGAATGGTGCTGCTATGAACATTCAAGTGGAGATGTCTTTTTTATAGAATATCTTTTTTTCCTTTGGGTAGATGCCAAGTAGAGAGATTGCTGGATCAAATGGTAGTTCTACTTTTAGCTCATTGAGGTATCTCCATATTACTTTCCATAAAAGTTTTGCTAGTTTGCAGTCCTACCAGCAGTGTATGAGTGTTCCTATCTCTCTGTATCCACACCACCATTTGTTGTTTGGGGACTTTTTGAGAAAAGCCATTCCTACTGGAGTTAAGAGATATCTCATTGTGGTTTTGATTTGCATTTCCCTGATGATTAGAGATGTTGAGCATTTTTTCATGTTTCTTGGCATGAAACCTTTGTCTTCTTTTGTCATCCTTCTGTCTTCTTTTGAAAAATTTCTGTTCATATCCTTAGCCCACTTTTTAATGGGGTTGCTTGATTTTTTATTGTTGATTTTCCTGAGTTCTATATAGATTCTAGTTGTCAGCCCTTTATTGGATGTGTAGCATGCAAATATTTTCTCCCATTCTGTAGATTGTCTGTTTGCTCTCATGATAGTTTCCTTGGCTGTGCAGAAGGTTTTTAATTGATCATGTCCCATTTATTTATTTTTCTTGTTACTGTGATTGCCTTTGGGCTCTTCTTAATATATTCTTTGCCTAGGCCAATTTCTATAATACTTTTCCCAACATTTTCTTCTAGAATTCTTATAGTTCCATGCCTTAGGTTTAAGTTTGTTATCCATCATGAGTTGCTTTTTGAGAGGTTGATTTGAGAGGTGAGAGGTGCAGATCCTGTTTCAGTCCTCTACATGTGCCTATCCAATTTCCACAGCATCATTTATTTAATAAGAATTATTTTTCCCAGTGTATGTTTTTGTCTGCTTTGTCAAAAATCAGATGGCTATATGAGGATGGTTTTATATCAGGGTTCTCAGTGCTGTTAAATTGGTCTATATCTCTGTTCTTGTGCTAGTAACATGCTGTTTTCGTTACTATAGCCTTGCAGTATAACTTGAAGTCTGGTAAATTCATGCCTCCCAATTTGTTCTTTTTGCTTAAGTTTGCTTTTGCTATACAGGGTCTTCTCTGGTTCCATATGAAGTGTAGAATTATTTTTTCTAGATCTGTGAAAAATGATATTGGTATTTAAATAAGGGTTGCATTAAATCTGTATATCACTTTGGGTAGTATAGACATTTTAACAATGTTGATTCTGCTGACTCATGAGTATGATATGATTTTCCATATGTTTACATCCTCTGCTATTTCCTAAAGTGGTGATTGAAGTCAAGAAAGTGGATAATTTTATTTTAAGGAGAGAGTATAATGAGCAAGGAAAGCTGTGTAAAATCACAACAAACATTTAAAGATTATATGGATGAGCCATGAAAACAGATAGAGAAACAATGTTAAAAGACATAAAGGAAAAACAGGGGAGTAAGGGTTTCCAAAGTCTTTCTAGACTAACCAAGAACAGAAGAGAAAGGAGACAAATATACTGAATCAGAAATGAAAATGGTGACATCACAACTGATAGGGCAGAATACTATATAAATCTTTATGCTCATAAACTTCAGAATGTAAAGGAAATGGACAAGTTCCTGGAAACACACAACCTCTCAAGACTCAACCAGTAAGAAATAGGCCTCCTGAACAGACCAATAATGAACAGCGAGATCAAAACAGTAATAAAAAAACCTCCCATAAAATCCACCAAAAGTCTCCTAGAATTGATAAATATATTCAGCAAAGTCTCAGGATACAAAATTAATGTATGTATATCAGTAGCATTTCTATATACTAATAGTAGTCAAGCTGAGAGTCAAATCAAAGACTCAATAACATTCACAATAGCTAAAAAGAAAATAAAATACCTAGGAATATACTCGACCAAGGAGGTGAAAAATCTCTACAAGGAGAGCTACAAAACTCTGAGGAAAGAAATCACAGAGGACACAAATGGAAAAACACAGCATGTTCATGAATAGATAGAATAAACATTGTTAAAATATGCATACTACCCAAAGTGATTTACAAATTCAATGCAGTCTCCATCAAATTACCAAAGTCATACTTCACAGATCTAGAAAATATAATTCTATACTTTGTTTGGAACCAGAAAAGAGCCCGAATAGCTAAAACAATTTTAAGCAATAAGAACAGTCCTGGAGGCATCATGTTACCAGACTTCAAACTGTACTACAAGGCTATAGTAACCAAACAGAATGGTATTTGTGCAAAAATAGAGACATAGACAAAAGGAATAGAACGGTGAATCCATGCATAAAACAATCTACCTACAACCAACTAATCTTTGACAAAGTAGACAACAATGTACACTGGGGAAAAGAAGCCCTATTCAGTGGTGCTGGGAAAATTGGATAGCCACATGAAAAAGAATGGAACAGGACAGCTACCTCTCATCATTGACAAAAATTAATTCAAATGGATAAAAGAGTTAGATCTAAGGGATAAAACTATAAGAATTCTAGGGGAAAATGTAGGTACAACTCATCCAGGTATCAGCCTAGGCAAAGAATTTATGGAAAAGACCCCAATGGCAATCATGGCAACAAAAATTAATAAATGGGATTTGATTAAACTAAAAATCTTCTGCACAACTATAGAAACAATCAACAGAGGAAATAGACAACCTACAGAATGGCAGAAAAATATTTGCATGTTATACATCCGATAAAGGGCTGATAACCAAAATTGATATAGAAATCAAGAAAATCAGCAAGAAAAAAATCAAACAACCCTATCAAAAAGTGGGCAAAGGAAATAAACAGAAACTTTTCAAAAATAGATAGACTAATGGCCAATAAACATATGAAAAAATGCTCAACATCTCTAATCATCAGGGAAATGCAAATCAAAACCACAATGATATACTACTTCTCCCCAGTGAGAATGGCCTTTATCAAAAAGTCCCCAAACAATAAATGTTGGCATGGATGCAGAGAGATAGGAACACTTATACACTGCTGGTGGGACTGCAAACTTGTATAACTTCTGTGGAAAATAATATGGAGATATCTCAAAGCAATACAAGTAGAACTACCATTTGATCCAGCAATTCCATTACCAGGCATCTACCCAAATATAATGGTGCGATGTACACCGTCTGGAGGATGAAAGAGCTTGAAGCTCTGACTCAGGTGGGGCAAGGGCAATATATGTAAGCTAAACATAAACATTATTGGTATCCCCATGATATTCTGAAATAAAAAAGAAAAAAGAAGATAATGGCTCTAGTTCCACCCATGCTACTGCAAAAGACATGATTTCATGTTTTTTTATGGCTCAGTAGTATTCCATTGTGTATGTATCACATTTTCTTCATCTAATCCTCCATTGAGGGACACTTAGGTTGACTCCATATCTTTGCTATTATAAATAGTGCTGCGATAAACATACAAATGCGGGTATCTTTTTAGTATATTGATTTCTTTTCCTTTGCTGAGTCAGTTAGTTATTGGATTTTGCAGAGATGGAAAAGGAACCTATTAGGTATGAAGGAAGGTGAATTTTTTCTTCAAATGTTTATATTTTAGTTTTCTAACTCGAGTAAAACTATAATAGTGATATAAGCTTTGCTTTTATTCTTAGTGACATATGATTTTTTACATTCCAGGAATTCAGGGAATACCAATATCTCTCAGTAGGGAGGACTTGGTCTGTAGAGGATGGAATTGAGAGTGGTTTCTAATTAGGAGCCTTGAGGATTGTGTCCCGAGCCCTACAGTGATTCTTTTTCTAAATTCAGAAGCAGAGACAACACAACCAACTGAGATTTCAATTCTGTTCCAGCTCTTTTTTCTGCCTTTTTCTGTATCAGGAGGAAAGGTTCACATCTGTGGTTGGGAAAATCACTGACTTTTTCTTAAGTGGATGAAGTGGAACTGTTGATTTCTAGAACAGCTTTGGAAATAGCCACAAAATATCTAGTAAGTTCGATAGGAGGGAAAACTCAACTCCAAAACACAAACATTTGCTCCCTACATTCATTGCAAAAGCGTTGTGCCAGCTTAGTTACTTGAATATAAATGTTTAAAAACGGAAGATAGATATACACTTGGTCGTAAAAGATGGTACTCGCTAGGGGTGAGGGTAGATAAGAACAATTAGTTAAATGGAGTTAGCTGATATGTTGCCTTGAAGGTCAAATCAGGAACGTTGGCTGTCAAACTTTGCTAATACACTCTGCATTAATGAAAAACCCACATTACCTGTACATAATAATATGCCACTTTATTATCTTCAGTACATTCTGCACATATAAAATGGGTAAGTGTTGCCTAGCAGAGGTCCCACCAGATCTGCTCCTGCCTGATTTATAATTAGCACATTTATTTGTTAGTATGCAAATGAGCACTGCTTTAGTAGTTAGGAAAAATGTATTATTAAATAAATGCAACATTCTTCCTGCAATCTTGCTCCAACTATTCATTAGAGCTATCTACCTCTTTTTTTCATAGAGGGTACAAAGTCAAACAGCAAACCAGCAAAGGTATGTGAATTTACACAACGGCAGTCTAGTTGTGTTAGACTTGAAAGGTGATATGAAGATATGGCAGGCCTTTGAGCAAGTAACAATGGTGTAAAATGGATCTCATGGCAGCATACAGAACAATTTAGATAAAGTACAAATTTCAATAAGACAAAGCTTCCCCTTTGTATGCCCACTTGCTCTAATTTAGACTTACACAGATACGACAAAACCACTTTGGATTCAAGATTCAAAGGCTAGCTTCACCACTTTGGACTCAAGATTCAAAGGCCAGCTGTGTGACTTTGGCTGAGCAAGGTCTTTTGTGCCTAGAACATAAATGATTTTCTGCAAATATTAATCCTTGACCCCCTACTTCACATACATGAATATATAAGCAGTACTATATTATAGCAATATACTGAAATTAGCCTGAGCTCTGAATTCTGACTTCACTACACTGACTTTATATTATTTTTTATCAATTTATTCAGTCTCTTTAATCCTTGATTTCCTCATCTGTAAAGTGGGTGTCTTAGTAGTCCTACTTACCTCACAAGGTTGCAGTGAGTATTTTATAAGATAACCCATGTAAAACACTTACAGAGTGCCTGCAACATAGTACGCCCACAATGAAGACTGACGCTTAAAGTGTTAATTAACCCTAAATGGTCTTCACTTTGGCTTATGCTCAATCAACTCCACTATAAATGGTTTTGGGTAAGGACATTCAGCATTACCTCTATTTTGCTTAATTCGGTGGACATTTTTACACGACTTTTCTGCAGCATTTAATATAAATGACTACTTTTTCCTTGTTGAAATGTAAAAACGGGAAGATTTCAAGAAGATGTGAGGAAGAGGTGAATTATTTAGAGGATAAACTTTTGTATCAGATGCTGGAAGGGGATTGTGGAGTCTTTGTCTCTGAGCACTAAAAAGTGATCGGCTAGACCATCACATGCATATTGGATACTCATGTGCCCCAAAGCAGGGGCTGGTTCAGATCCTCTCTGGAGGTTTCTTTTTGCCTTTAGAGCATGTGATTCTTCCAACTTAGTGAGTGGTAGAAGCTACTGTTTGTGCAGCAATAGCTAAAATACAGGCTTGGTCATTTTATATTTGTCTCTGCAATCCCCACAACACCCCTGTAAAGTGGATATTCTCCACATTTGATAGTTGATTAAATAGGCTTAGAAAAGCACAAATAACAAAGTCAAGAAGATAGTGAGTTTTAAATCCAGAATATTCATTTATTCACTCATTCTTCTATAAATCCAATCAATATTTATTGATCACCTACTATGTATGTATCTGGCACTGTTTTTAGGACTGATGTATGGAACTGAACATAAAAGATAAAATCCATGCCCTTACGAAACTTGTATTTTAGTAGGGGAAGAATATGATCCAAGACTGTCTGGTTCCAAGGCCTGATTCTATTCTATAATATAGCATAATGTAATGATGAGCTTTTGTGTCATGTTACTACTTAACAGTGAAGTTGAATTTTTCCCTTTTTAAACACAGCAGAGACATGCACCAAGGAAACCAAACTCCTATCTCTGAATTCTTCCTCCTGGGACTCATGGAGTAATCTGAACAGCAGAGGCTCATCTTCATGTTGTTTCTGTGCATGTATTTGGTCACCATGGTAGAAAATTTACTTATCATCCTGGCTATTATCGGTGATGCTCACCTTTACAGCCCCGTGTACTTCTTCCTTACTGATATATCCTTCACTGGCATCTGCTTCACAATCACTACAGTCCCCAAAATGTTGACAGACATTCAAAGCCAGAGTTCAGGCATCTGCTTTGCAGGATGCCTTACACAAATGTATTTTTTTTATGTTCCTAGTGGACCTGGACAATTTCCTGTTGGCAGCCATAGCATACAACTGATACATTGCTGTCTGTCACCCATTATACTGTGCTGCATTTCTGAGTCCCAAGCACTATGCTCTGTTGGTTGTGACTCCATGGGTTATCTCCAAACTTGTCTAAGTACTACAGGTCAATCTGTTGAGCCACTTGCCTTTCTGTGATCAGAGAACAATCCCACACTTCTTCTGTGACCCAGAACCCACTTGAAGGCTTGCTTGCTCAGACACCCAAATCAACAACTTGGTAATCCTATCCACTGGGGGAGCAGTTATCTTCATCCTCTTCTCCTTCATTCTTATCCTCTATGCCCTCATTGGCAGCACTGTGCTCAGGGTTCCATCAGCCAAGGAGAAGTGGAAAATATTCCCTATATGTTGCTCCCTTCTCTCAGCTATGTCCTTCATCTGTGGATCCATCATTGGAGTCTACTTTCTCCCCTCTTCTACCTACTCAGCAGAAAGGGATAAAGTGGCTTCTATCATGTATACAATTGTAAACCCCATGATGAACCCCTTCATCTATAGTGTAAGGAAGAAGGACATGAAAGGAACATTGAGGAGACTACTCAGCAGGAAAAGCTTTTTCTGGAGATGGTGAATCCTGCCATAAGAGACATCTGTATTAACTTCTTAGATTTGGATGAGCACATAGAGGATCCAGATTCTCAGGTTGCTGGTTTTTCATGGCAGTTTTCTTCACATCCATTTCCTGCCCTCAATCCAGGCCCAAAACTCTAGATTTGACTCATCTCCCCACACTCACACACAATAAAAACCAACACAAAGCAAAACAAATACTCCTTTATTTCACAATCTTTACCACATACATACAGAGCTTTCCCTGAATAAACTCGTGGTTATATAGTGCTTAATAATTGTTCTCTAATTTTGGTTTATGTCACCTCCCTCTACTCAAACTTACATGCTAGGTCATAGATAAGGACAGAAGAAAGAAGGGAAAGAATAAAGAGAGGGAGGAAGGAATTGATGGTGATAGCTCAAAATACCTTGTAGATAATACCATGTTATAGTTCTCAACTTCTAAGCAATAACTGGATTTTCACAATAGCACTTTGAAATAAATATTATAACGTTCCCATGTAGTAAGCAAAAAACAACAAAAAAATAATGTACTGCAAAAGACAAAAGTAAGACAAAAACAATCATGTCACTTGTCTTGCTCTGAGCCCTTCTAAAGTTCCCCACTAAAGTTAAAGTTCTTTAGCATTTAATATCCTCAACCACCTGGATCCACCTATATTACCACCTATATTACCTATATTAGCCATCACTCACTATTGCCCACATCTTTGGCACATGCTAAATTCTAGCTATACTGAATACTTTGAAATTCCTTGAGCAGTCTATGGATTTTCATGGCTCTTATTTTGTATATGTTATGTCCTCTCCTTGTTCTACTTTTTCTTCCTATAGAGATTTAACACTTTCTTTAAGGCTCCATCATAAGTGTCACATCCTCTGTGAATTCTTCCATAATTCTCATATCTTTCTAGGTAAAACTCCTTCATTCTCTCCTCTGGGCTCCTATATAACTTTATTTTGTGAAAATATCACTTATTGCAATGAATTATAATTATTAGGATATATGTTGGTATTATGCAAGATGCCCTAAGTTTGTTTGGGGGGTGAGACAGAACTAGGTTTTATTAACCTGTATAGCTCTAGCCTAAGTGTAATGCCTAGAACTAAGTAGGAACTCAGGAAGACAAATGGATAAAGAAGTTGACACTTTTTAGAATGAAAAAAATAAGTTTCCGTTTATCTTCTGCTGACTTGTTGAGTAATCCTGGATGAACTAAATAATCTCTATGAGCTTCCCACTAATACAATCCATCACTGATTTATACTAACTTCTGCCTCCTAGCTACCCCCATTGGCCACATAGGAGATTTTGGGGTTAAAATGTTCTGAGACAGAAGGCTGTGAAAGTACCATACTGGGTAGGTGCCTGAAGTCCAAAATGAATCAAGAGAGACAAAGAAAATCAGGTATAAAATATAAACAAGAATAGAAGCGCTTGAGGTACATAAGGATTTTTGTGTGGATACTGAAGTTAAGACATGATGCCTGGGCCCTTTTATGCCTTATCTCTATAATATCCCAATGCTTGATCATGGAAGAAACATCAGGCTATTCACGTACCTGGTACAGCCAAAATGTATCCCATTGATTTATACTATCCAGATCGAATGAACCTTGCTCTTTGTTTTATGGCACTTTCCAGGGCTGAGTTTGTGGCTTTGTGGTTATACAAGCACCACAGTGGTCTAGTCAGTGCTACTCAAAGTGTAGTTTGCAGATCTGTGCTAATCATAAAACTATTTGTTACTGGTCAACAGAGATATTAGCGTGGTTAAAGTTTAGAAATTGAGAGTGAGTATTTAGAAACACAGAAAAAATTCACATTGCCATGAAATTTTTATTTTATTTCACAGAAGTATCAGTTTATGAAAATTTGGAAATTAAAAAAAATATTGATCATTTAACATAGTTAGAGAAGCACTAGATGATTTTTCTTCATCTTCCTCTTCCTCTTCTTTTTCTTCTTCTTTTTCTTCTCTCCTCCTCCTCTTCCTTCTCCTTCTCTTCCTCCTGCTCCTCCACTACTTCCTCCTCCTCCTCCTCCTTCTTCCTTCTCCTTTGTCTTCTTTAAGATAAAATCTTAAGCAGGACTCTGTATAACGAATACCTTTTTAGCCAATGCAATCAGGATTTTATATAGGTCAGTTAGTTTTAAAAGTCAATTAATGCAAAGAGTCATTAAACCTTCTCCATACATATAATTTTAACACTTTAATTTTCAGAATACTATATTTTGACTTACTCCACATAAAGATATATTATTCGTTAGCTAATCTTTGAATGGGCCAAGACCCTTTCTTTGATTGTGGATTGAGTGACTAAATTCTGTATAATCATTTTCTTGCATAAACCTCACCCATAAAGCATCATCTTTGACTCTCAGTTTCAATTTCTTAAAAGTGAAGCAAGAATTTAAAGACACAAAGCAAGCTAAGTGTATAATCTTCCTTGTGTAGTTTTCAATTGCGCCTCTAATCTTCTACATTTAATTCAACACAGTATTTTTAGTGACTTGGCTTCACTGAATTTTTTCAATGCAAGTAACTTAGTTTTCATAGAAACAACTTCCTTTTGCTTTCATACAGCATTGGTTCGTATGATTTTAATTAAACTTAATTTAAGTTTAATTAAAACTTGAGTTTAATTAAAATTATAATTGCAAAAACAAGTTCAAGTAACACAAACAGGTTTGGGGAAAAACATAACTGCTATTTGGTGAAGTAACACAAAATTGGTGGGCAGGAATAGCCAACTAGTTATAAGTATTCATCAGGGCATTGGCCATTGGCCAGAAAGTCTTGTATAGGGAATTGATGGTATATTTAATCCAGAAAGTTTGCATGAAGATCAGTTAAGGGAGAGGTTAGTATATATTAAAAAGATAGAAGCAGAGTTGCTCTGATTAAAGCTAAGACAGGGGACCTGAGGGATTGCCCCTTCAGTCTACTCATCACTTTAACTTGACTCATATATGGAAATCTGGTCTCTAATAGGATGCAATAATTTGTACTAGTGGCCGACTGTATGTTGCCTGTGCCCTGAGAAAGATCTCCTCTCCTCCTTTGCTCCTTCTAAACTAGCCAAGATTCTTGTTGTAGAATAAATATATATAATTTCTCCCCACCTCTTAAACACACTCTCCAAGTTAATTACAGACAAGCAAAATAAAGGTATATAAGAAAGGAAGTAATAGGATGGGACTGTTGTCATACCAATAAAATAAAATTTCAGTTCCCAGGTCATACCAAAGACGCCAGAGCAGATCATGTTCAGCCTAAGATGTTGTATAGTTCACAGAAAATACTCTCCTATGGTGTTTGAATTGCAAATGGAACTACCAAAGAGAAGGCCCTGTTTCCATCCTGCTGATTTTGCCATTTTGGAAGAAAAGGTACATTTTGGAACATGTAGCTTCTGGAAGGCAGAGGCTGCGTTTTCTTCATCTCTGAGACCATAATCTCCCTTTTAATAGAAGCCAAAATTACTTGTGAAATGAATAAATAGAAATTTGCCTATAAGTCCAACATCTGGGGGGGGGAATCATGCCTAAGTCTGGGATTTGAGATAAATCAATCACCTGATCCCCAAATATCTGGAGTTTTAGGAGACCTGATTGTATATCCCATGGCCAGAACAAATTCATTTCTAGATAAAGTCAATAGTGGCTTATAAGGTACAATTTGAGATGCCTCAAATATATATAAAAGAAAAACATAATTAACATGTTTATGTGATTATGTATGAAGAAATGAGGAAGCTCCATGCCTTTATTACATATGTATCTGCTCACAATGCTCTCAATACCAGACAGGGAACATGGCTTCTATCTGTAGGAGCTTACAGTTGAATGTAATCTTGATGTAGACCACTCAACAGCCAAAAAATAAACCACATAAATTAAATACACTGAAAAATGAATGATGCTTTTACACTTTGAACCAGCAAAGAATGGAATGTCTACTGGAAATTATGGTGCAGAAGAGTGTTTTTTTAGAGTAAATGAATGGCCATAGAATCAGATGGATCTAGCTTTGTATGAACTGGAGCTCCTCCAGTTCTTAGCTGTATGACCATAGGCAAGTCACTTTATTTAGTCCTCAACTTCTACATGTGAAAAATAAATTTAATAATAACTATATCAATGATGTGTTTCAAGGATCAAATAAAACATTTGGTTTAAAGTGCCTAGCACATAGTTCATGCTTATTAATTCTGAATACCCTGAAGGTCCAAAAGGACATTAACTTTATTCCAAGTCATCTGGAAATTTACCTCAAGGAAGACAGGGATATAAATAGTTGTCCAAAAGAAGTAAAGAAGATAACTTCAAAATGAAAACATATGTGGGTCCTGGATTTTTTTATGGTTTCTTTGTGTTGGTTATCCATTTTCTCTTGCATATCATTGGCTTATCTCCAGTGAAAATGTCCTTTATCAAAAAGTCCCAAAACAATAAGTAGATGCCGAGAGATAGGAACACTCCTACACTGCTGGTGGGACTGCAAACTAGTTCAACCTCTGTGGAAAGCAATATGGAGATACCTCAAAGAGCTATAAGTACAACTACCATTTGATCCAGCAATCCCATTACTGGGCATCTACCCAAAAGAACAAAAGACATTCTATAAAAAATATATCTGCACTAGAATATTTATAGCAGCACAATTCACAATTGCAAATATGTGGAAACAACCCAAGTGCCCATCAATACATGAGTGGATTAATAAAATGTGGTATATGTATACCATGGAGTTCTACTCAGCCACAAAAATCAATGGTGATCTAGCACCTCTTGTATTATCCTGGATAGAGCTGGAATCCATTCTACTAAGTGAAGTATCCCAAGGATGGAAAAATAAACACAACATGTACTCACCAGCAAGTTGATTTTAACTGATCAACACTTAAGTGCACATATAATAATAACATTCATCGGGTGTTGGGCAGATGGAAGGTGGGAGGAGAGGATGGGTATATACACACATAATAAGTGCAATGTTCACCATCTGGGGGATGGACATGCTTTACGCTCTGACTCAGGTGGGGCAAAGGCAACATAAGTAACCTAAAAATTTGTACCTCCATAATATGCTGAAATAAAAAAATTTAAAAAATATATATATGTGGAAAGAAAGAGAAGAGTATGACAAAAATCAAAAGAAAATTTCTGTTCAAGGTAGTATAATTATGTATCAAACACTAAAAATATAAGAAATTCTACCTCTATGCAAAGTAGTATGGAGATACCTCAAAGAACTAAAAGTAGAGCTACTATTTGATTCAGCAATTCCACTACTGGGTATTTACTCAAAGGAAAAAAAAGACATTTTATTAAAAAGACATTTGACTTGAATGTTTGTGGCAGCACAATTAACAATCAAAAAGATATGGAAACAACTCAAGTTCCCATCAATATGTGAGTGGATTAATAAAATGTGATATATGTATACCATGGACAACTACTCAGCCATAAATAAATGGTGAACTAATAACTTTTGTAACAACCTCAATAGAACTAGAGACCATGCTTTTAAGTGAAGTATTACAAGAATGGAAGAACAAAAACCATATGTACTCACTACTAAATTGAAATTTTTTTTTTAGACAGAGTCTCACTCTGTTGCCTGGGCTAGAGTGCTGTGAAGTCAGCCTAGCTCCCAGCAACCTCAAACTCCTGGGTTCAAGTGATCCTCCTGCCTCAGCCTCTCGAGTAGCTGAGACTACAGGCATGCACCACCATGCCCGGCTAATTTTATATATGGATAGATAAATAGATTTTTAAGTTGTCCAGCTAATTTCTTTCTATTTTTTTTTTTTTTTTGGTAGAGATGGGGTCTCACTCTTGCTCAGGCTGGTCTCTAACTCCCGAGCTCAAACAATCCTCCTGTCTCAGCCTCCCAGAGTGCTAGGATTACAGGTGTGAGCCACCACGCCCAGTCCTAAATTGAAACTTGTGGATTACCACTCACATGAGCGTATGATAGTAAAATTCAATGGAAACCAAGCAAGTGGGAGGAAAAAGAAGGGGGATGGGCAAATTCATACACAATGGTACAATGCACGCTATATGGGTGATGAACACACTTATGTCTTTGACTCAAACTATACAAATGCAATTTATGTAACCAAAACCTTCTGAAAACATAGTCTAGATAACTCCATGCATGTAGCATGCAGCTGTTAGTTGGCTGCAACAAACCCAAAACACGGTAACAGTATAGAGCAAGGGATATCTGATTGGGATATAAAGTTCCTTGTCCAGGGGGGCTTAAAGATAGATTAAGTTGTCACAAATAGCAAAAATACCAGCATTTTGGATCACACAACAGGAGAAAGAAATGGTCTTCTCTGCCAAAAAATTTACCAGCACTTGAAGGATAAATCACAGAGGAAGAAGTACATGGTGATTTGGAAATTTGGTACTAATGATGGTAAGGATCAGTAAGCCAGAGTTTATTACTCAAAGGACTGCATATATTAAGACAAGTACCTGAAAGGGGAACACTTAGATTTGAGGATCATATGTGATTCCAGATAAAACAAGTTCCGTCACCAAATTTTGTCAGCAAACTGAAATTCTTTTGTGTATCATATTATCTCAAAAGAAGAATGTTCCATTGGTAGAAATTGCAACAGTTAGAATTTCTGTGCACACACACACTCACACACACACACACACACACACACACACACACACACACACACACAGTAGTCAGAAGAGATATGGAGATATTAAGCTTGGAATATCGAGTATTACTCAATACAAGAATGCAGATCTTTATTTTTAGAAGCCTGGAGCACAAACCCTCCTTCAAATCTCATCTAGAAAAACAGTGATTAAGTTGGTATGTGATGTCAACGAGATCATTTCATTGTCCCAATACATTAGCTCCCTAGCTTTTTGCTACTCCCACATAGAACATAGCTTGATATTTTGTATGCAGTAGATGCTTTGAGAAATTTTTATACTCTTTGGCTATGCAATCCAACTTTGAGGAAAATAACCTAAAAATAATCCAAAAAAAGGAAACAGTGTTCAGAACAAAGGCATTAATTGTGAAAGTCACTGCACTTTGTAATTCACTTATATTTTGTATATTCCAATATGTATCTCCAAGTGAGTGGCTTCTGAAGTTTATTAACTCATTTTATATACATTTACTGAGGACCTTGCCTAGCTATGCAGTATTTTATGAGATGATGACACAGACATGAAATAATCCAATTCCTGCCCTGAAGGAGCTCACAGGTTAGGGGTGGAAAGCCCTGATTTCCAATATGCGGAGACTGCATATACAGCCCCTGTGTGTGGCTTTGAGACCCATTGGCTCAAAGACTCTTCAAGATCTCAAATTGACATCTCATTACTTTGGAATGGTACCATTCTGAGGTAAAGTATCTGCTAATTCAACAGGACCATGGAATTGAAATTCTCAATGTCCTCTAAGATGTTGTCTCACTGTGCTTCTGTGCATAGTGCCCTACTTACTTATGCTAAAATCTTACCCTTTCAAAGATGCTTATTTACTTAAGATTAGGCAGTCTGGCACACCCAAAGAAAGTACTCCTCGAGCACTCAGCAGTCACTTGGGTGCTTTTTGTGTAACAGGAACAGTGACAGGAACACAAAGCAATGGAGATGACACGATAATCTAGGACAGAGAAATGGCCTACATTCCTGGGAGAGGAGCACAAAGCTAAGAGGAAGAAAAAACATATATATGTTCACTTAGCATTTCACAGTGGTCAAAAAAGTCTTTGTTAAAACTATCACGGTAGGTCAGTTAATTTAAACATGCCTCTGAAAAATGGAGTTTTATGATGTTATTTTAAATGCAGAAGATAAAAATGTTTGATTTAAAACTTACAGGCCTATCAGAGAAAGCTCACCTTAGACTCTAGTATCTAGAAGAGAAGTTCTCAAACATGGCTTCTCATCCAAATCCCATGTGCTAATAGGAGGACACCATGAAAGATCTACTTAGCCAGAATCTCTGCATGTGAGACTTGATCACATAGTTTTTGGTTTGAAGGGTAATCAACTTTACTGAGGTATAATTTGCATCCAAAAATGCACCCAATTTAAGTGAACAGTTCAGTGAATGGGGATAAATATATACATCCATGGAACTACCATCCCACAATTAAATATAGAACATGTCCAGCACCCAAGGAAGTTCTCTCCTGCTCCATCCTAGTCAACCCATCCCATTTTTGGCCCTAGACAACCATTCATTTGGCTTCCATCACTACAGATTAGTTTGCCTAGAATTTCATATAAGTGAATTAATTCATATGGTACCTAGCACATATCATTTTTAAAAGATTCTACAAGTAATTCTGATGGACAATGTGGGGAACCACTTATATATAGGCTGCCATAAGGGACAGAATCAAAGATGACCAGCATGAGCTGGATATAAGTCAGAAGGTTTGGATTCTAGAAGTATACATTTATTTAAATTATGATTTGAAAAATAATTTTTATAAAATTCTCATGGTTCAAAATTAAGGGCCATGAAAAATTATTGGATGAAGATTGAAATTTATAGTAAATTACATTTTGGAATCCTATTATGTGTCAGTTACTACACAGCTAAGTGAAACACCTGTCTTTCAAATTGATTACCAAATGTAAAATCCCCCACACACACACTTTTAAAATTTTTCCTCAAAGTGAAGTCAACCAGATACCAAATCACATTATTTAGTAGTATCAGAGTACAGTGTGAAAGAGGAATGAGGTCTGGGGCTTAAGATGCATTTTAATACACTCAGCCATGAAAACCATAATAGAACTTACTGGCATGAGCTGAATCAGTAAGTATGTACACAAGGCCAATCACTCCCTGTCAGGGAGCAATGGTCTGAACTCTGCCACTATCTCCTTGGATATCTTCACTTCTTTGTTATTAAGATTCTCCATTTGCAAAATAAAAAGATTAAACCGCATGTTTTCAAAGGTTGCTTCTGACCTCAACATTCTGGGATTCTGGTTTAGTGAATTCCTTGATAAAAATATTGCCTAACATCAGTGTTTAATTTTAGTTTGTAATGTTTGTAAGAACAAGCTAAGAAAAACACCTCATTGGAAGAGTTAGGGGTTAAGGATATCCCAGCTAATAGGGTGACCACAGCACTTGAGTCAGGAATAAGACCTTAACATGGGCTCTGATTTCTTCAAGCAAAATGTGTTTTCTTTGAACATTACATAGTTTATTATTTTTAATATTCATTTGGGAGTCCTGCAGAAAACCAAACAAGATGTCAAACTTTATTTGAAGAAATTATACCATCAGACAGTTGCCTTGGCTTTACATCTTTTCTTTGTTACCATGCAAGAAAGGAAAGCTCTACAGAAATAACAGTTCAAAGTTTTGAATGTGTATAGGCAAGAACATTTTTCTGTTTTCTCTCTAGTGAAGCGGAGCTTTATGAGCCACTCACAGAATAAAAATTTAAAATCTAAATCCAGGTTAACTTAATACATCTTTTCCTAGAGAGTATTCATAAATTCAATGGGTTATAAAATTTACTTACACAAGAAAGCCTAAGTAATCCTCAAAACTGTACCTCTCCATATAGGTAATCATTTCAGAGATGCATGTTCAGAGTAAAAGGCAGGACTGACCTAGAGAATTTGGCCAGTTTAGGTATAACCAAAAATCCCATATATGCTTAAGTAGCAATGTAAAAAATACACCCTAATGATAGTGGTATTACAACATATAATTGTAACCATACTGATGAGAATATCTCACAACTCTATTAAAGCAAATGAAAATTTTGTGGAATGCATCCCAAAAGAATGCTTTGTGGAAAAACAATAAACTAAAATATGGTTCCGTTGAAAAGTGTGGGAAATGTAGTCACATATGTATAAATCTGAACTTGTTATGGTGTTAAATATCTGAATGCAGGACATTCCAAAACGCTTGTGAAATAAGACTTCCCAAGTAAAGGGATATCAAAAATAATATAGAAGGTTCATTATAAATGAACCTTCACATGTATGGATTGTGAAGAAAAGAAAGGGTGAAGGCAGCTTCCACTCATAAAATAAAGAAGGATAAGACAGACATTTTAGTTTAAAGAGCACCCCAACTTTATCTTTTTTATTTCAGCATATTATGGGGATACAAATGTTCAACTTCACTTGTTTGCAAAGCAAATATCATATCCACCAAGAGAAAATAAAGTCCCTAAAGAAGAAGAAGTAAGAAGAAGAGCCAAGTGCTCAGTGCTGGTCCCAGGGAACAAGATGGCTCTGGGTAGGTGCTCTGAGGATTGTTCATTTTCAGCTCAGTACCCATTTACCTCTGACACTACTCCCTGCTCACCAGTCTCCAGTCTGTCCCTAGCAAAACCCTGTTCTTGGGAGAAACCCCCTAGATCATGCTCACTGCAGTGCAAAGACTCATCCAGCTCCATGGGACTCCTGGGGGTTGCTGGGGATAGGGAGGGGAGAGGTGGGGACTGAAGAGGTGTTAGAGGAGATCACAGCACTGAGTTCAGTTAGAGTCTGGTACCACTGGGAGAGGCTGGGGCAGGATGTCTCCCCTCTCTTCCTGCATCTGGGTGGGACTGTGCCTGGTGATAGCTGCTCTTGCAAAAAATGCTCTGTTGTAAACAAGCGCCAATTTTCTTGCTATGCTAACAAGAGCTACGTGACCCAGTGGACAAGGCAAGGATGTTGTTCCGGGCTCAGTCTCTCTTTTCAACAACAGTGATTTGCCACATCAACTTACCTTCCCAGACACAAAGCAGCAGAGGATTAGCTATTAAAAGAAAGACATTTTCTCGCTCATTACAGCCTGCAATGTAAAACGCCCAGTGATGCAAAGAGTTCTGTTTTCATTATTAAAGTAGAAATTATTTCTGGCGGCTTTAGGGAGAAAATGTAATTATTTTCCTTGCTGTCACAGTGTTTCCACAGTCACCTAGAGATGAGAGCACCCTATTAAAACGGACTCATCTTCTTCCCGATAATGCCAATGAATGATCTCTGACCTGGGGGTGGGAGGCTGGTGCCTGAGTCCTCACCCCTTGGGATCCAGAGTCACCAAGGGCAGAGGTAATCAGACAGTGCTGAGTCACTGCCACTTACTTGCTAGTGGCAGGAGGAGGAAACTTTTCAGGGAAGAAAGTGAATGGTTCAGGCAGAGCCCACCCGTTTTGCTAATGGCCAGAGCTACCTCCACCGGATTGCTACAGACTTTTTGGCTATTCTACTCCTGGGGAGGTCCTGTCCCCTACCTTTGCCTCCATCCCATGTAACCTCACAGCTTGGATCTGCTCAGCCACAGGTCTTTCCCACTTGCCTGCTGCCACAGGCAAAGAAAGACACCTGTAGTTCCACCTACACTGATACTGAGCTCATTGGCTATGGGCAGATCTCTCAGCCAGCTTGGCCGTTAAGCCAATTTGTCCGAGGTGGCAAGTTGCCTCCTTGCATGATCCACTAGGCTTTGTTCTGGCCACTGGGCTGGTCACAGTCTCAGCCTCAGATCCAGGCCCTCTGCCTCTCTCTTCCAAAGAGGAACCCAGTGAGATCATGTTGATATCTGAGAGCAATCTTATCCTCATAAACACATGATCAACATTCTGAAGATGACTGAATCATTGACACCATCTGGCATCATAAACAATCATATCACCATCCAGGATGGATATCCGGAACAGATGAGTAATGAGAGCCCCCTCCCCACCTCACTCACTCCTTCTAGCTGTGCTTTTAATTTAGTATTTTTTCCATAGCCCAGGGAGAATCCGTTGTTATCATGTAAGCACAGCAATGATGTATCCCAATTTATGGCTTTTTAAAGATTCTTATTGTTATTTAGTGGAAAGTAGATTCAAAGGGAAAATTGGAGCTGTAAGGGTTGGAGGATATATGACAGTGCGAGAGAGAGAGAGATTAAGAGAGGAACATGGAGAGACATGTTTGTATTCAAGACAAATGTTACATATAAATATATGGTATTTGTTGATTAATTTCAAATAAGGTGTAAACGGAAAGGAAGGTAGAAGGAGGACTCTCAGTTTTCTGGCTTGAACACTAATTTTATAAGAGTTTCATTTATTAAGATAGGGAATACTAGGCTTGGGGACAGGTTTGGGGGCAAAAACTGGGAGTTCCATCAAACAACTAGCTTTCTAGCTATTCCTCTCCACTCTCAAAAATGAAATCTACCAGGTCAAAGCCATCTTGTTAAAGCTAGCCAACCAGGACTCAGTGCTCACAAAGAGTAGTACTGTTTTCTCTCTCTCTCTCTCTCTCCCTCTCTCTCTCTCTTTGTTTTTTTGTAGATCCAGCATGGACTCTGAAGAGAGTATGTCATCGTACTGACAATACTTACACAATGCTGAATATCTTGATGCAAAATTTGCTCCACCATTCAGCAGTTTCCAATTAATGAAACATTGATGTGTAAACCATATATCTAGATGTTTGAGATTTTTCTTTTTTGATCCAGATAGTTTGTATCCTTTGGACCATATCTTTAGTATGCTGAGGAAAATAAAGACTTGTGTGGCCATTATTTCTTATTTATGTGGGGGGTTTCATAAATTATTTATTTATGCACTGTATACTCAAAAGTCACTAAAATATTGTACATAAACAATTAATGAAATATGTAACTTTGACAATATTTTTACAAAATGAAGAATGACAATGTTATTATTCTAAAGATCACTCGAGAAAAAGTTTTCTCCCTGGAGCATTCATATAGCAAAGGATCACAGTTATTTTACCACCTGATTCACCAATGATGCAAGTGCCGGAACTTAGGGCATCTGGGCACATTATTACACTTTTCCATGTCAAGGAAAAATTTGTCCTGGTTGTCATTCTTGAAGACATGTAATAAAAATGTCATGATCTGCTTCCATCTTAAGCGAGAGACAAAGCCTAGGTTGCCATGACACCAAACAATTTTACAAAAAGTAGAAAATTCAATCAATCAATCAGTCAATGCTTTTATTTCCAGAAAGATCAAACAACTTACTGGGCATAATGTGTCCTATTCTTTTAATGTCCTGAAGTGACAACCAGAGCTCTTCCAGCAATCTTTAGTATAATGATACAAATAATTAAAGCAAACCATTATCCTTCAAATTTTCTATTTAACTGGATATTCCAAACAAAAATATTAATGTTACTGAAATGAGTTGATAAATGTTCTGAAATCTCTGCATCACTTGACACCTCTGGGCAATTTAAGTTGCTGTCATATTTCAAGTTCATAATACTAATGGAAATCATACCTGCAATAGCATAGATTAATTTTCATCCCATAAGAACACAGCTTCCCATCAGTGATTAATAGAGTATAATATGAGAATGATGACTGTAAGATGTGTATGTGAGTTATAACTCCTGTCATGTAGATTTTGCACTGAGCCAATCATAGACTCTTATTTTCACCCCTTTCGAGCAACGGTATGAATTCGTGAAATAGTTTTTGTAGAGTCAAAGTAAGTTTGTAGTTGGCATAATGAATTTCTGATGCTGTGGCAAGGATCTTTTTGTCTATCTTCTCTATATAAATCAGTCTATTATTGTATCATGGGAAAAATTATTTGAGGAAGATTACAGAGCTAAACAAGACACACATACAGCCATGAATAAGTTTAATGTGCAAAGTGTATATAACAATCTCTGTCCACTGATAGAAGTGACCCACAAATTTGACTTGGGTCTACACAGTAGCAAAAGCAAAGGGGCAAATATAATCAGTGAAAAGAGTCACAGTGTTCACAAGGGTATTATGAAACAAAATTTTTATGAGAAACAGTTTTCCTGGTATTAAATCTAGAGAGAAATTTGTGCTGTGGGTCTTTATAAAATTGGAAAATGTGTTATAGAGAACAATGTTCTCGAAAAGCATCCTGGCAGTAAAGCACAATAAGTAGCTAGTTTTATAGGACTCTTTTTAATGATATACTTCAACATAGGCTGATAGCATTATGTCAAAGGGTAATTTCATTAAAGTAATATTACAAAAAGACAAAATAATGTGGTCTAAATATACATCCCTATGATGACTTAGTTTGATTATGAAATACAAATCTGGAGAAGTGATTGTAGTATATTTCATTTATGCTATTATACATAGCAATTTTTCCTCATGACTCAGCTTTAGATAAAAATATAAGCAGCAAAAATTAAGACTATACTCTCCGATGATCAGTTGCACTAAAGATTTTCCAGGTTGACAATTAAGGACCACTTCTTAAGTTTTTAAGAGGTTTGAAGTAGATATCATGTCATGAAAATTACTCAGATTACTTAATCATTTTTGAATGCATGGTCACATACTGTGTATTCTCTAAAATATAAGCAAATGAACTGACAAGGTCTCAAAGTTCTATGACATGACTCAGTGAATTTGTCTTAATAATAAAAATTGTTAAACTGTACTATTCAGTGGTTTTAAATATATTCACAATGTTGCATAAGCATCAACACTATCTGATTTTTCATTACCCCCAAAAGCAACCCCAGACACATTAACAGTGACTCTTCATTCCCCCCATCCTCTTAGCCACTGATATACTTTCTATCTCTATAGATTTGCCTATTCTGGACATTTCATATAAATGGAATCATATAATATCTGGTTTTTTGTAACTGGTTTCTTTCACAAAGCATAACGTTTTCGAGGTTCATCCATGTTGTAGCATATATCAGCAATTCATTAATTTTTATGGCTGAAAAATATTCCATTGTTGTATATGCTAAGTTTTATTGATCCATTTATCAATTGGTGGACATTTAGGTTTTTCCCACTTCTGGGTTATTATAAACACTACTATGAACGTTAATTCATAAATTTTTGTGTGAATATATGTTTTCAATTATTTGGGGTATATACCTAGAAGTGGAATTGCTGAGTCATATAACTTTATATTTAACTTTTTGAGGAGCTGGCAAACTATTTTGAAAGGTGACTGTACCATTTTACATTCCCACCAGAAATGTATTTGATTTCCAATTTCTCCATTCTTGCCAACACGTTATTGTCCAACTTTTTATTACAACCATTCTAATAGGTATGAAGTGGTATCTCACTGTGATTTTGATTTTCAATTTCCTAATAGCCATTGATTTTTAGCATCTTTTCATGTGCTTATTGGCCATTTGTATATCTTCTTCAGAAAAATATCTACTTAAATCCTTGAACTATTTTTAATTGGATTATTTATCTTTTTATCAAGTTTTAAAAATTCTTTATATATTCAAGATATGATTCCCTTAACATATATGGAATTTGTTATAATGTAATCCACTCTGTCCATTGTCTTTTCACTTTCTTGATGGTATTATTTGAAGCATAAACAATTTCAATTTTGAACAAAATAGAATTTATCCTTTTTCATGGTTGTTGTTGCTTGTGCTTTTGGTGTCATATCTAACAAACAATTACCTAACCTAAGATCCCACCTAGTTTCTATCTGAGAGTTTTAGAACTTTAGATCTTATAGTAAGTCCTTTGATCCAATTTGAGTTAATTTTTCTAGATGGTGTGAGGTAACAGTTCAAAATTATTCTTTTGGATGTGTATATCCAGTGGTTCCAGCACCATTTATGGAAAGACGGTTCTTTTCCCATTGAATTCTCTTCACATCCTTACTAAAAAATAAATTGACCATAAAACATGGATTTAATTCTGGACCCTCCATTCTATATCATTGTTGTATATGTCTATCCTTATGCTAGTACAACACTGTCTCACCATTACTGAAGCTTTGTAATAAGTTTTTATTGTGTATAATAAATTTTCAAATCAAGAAATGTGAGCCTCCATATTTGTTCTTCTTTTTCAAATTGTTTTGATTGCTGTGGGCAACTGTACTTCCATATGAATTTTACAATTAGCTTCTCAATTTCGGCAAAATAGGCAGGTGGGACTTGATAAGGACTGTGCTAAATCTGTAGATCAGTTTGTGAAGTAATATTTTAATATTATGTCTTGTAATTCATTAAACGATTTATTTAGGTCTTTTAAATTTTGTGATGATATTTCATAGTTTTCACATATTTTAAAAATTATTTGTAAGTATTGTATTCTTTTTGATACTATTGAAAATGGAATTATTCTTATTTCACTTTTGCATTTTTATTGCTAGTGTATAAAAATACAATTGATTTTGTATATTGATCTTGATACATGTAACCTTGCCGATCGTGTTTACTAGCTCTAATTGTGCATGTGTGTGAGTGTGTATTCCTTAGTATTTGCTATATAGAAGATCATATCACCTGTGAATAAAGGTAGTTTTAATTCTTCTTTTCCAATCTGGATGCTTTTTATTTAATTTTCTTTTCTAAAGGTCTTGGCTAGAATCTCGACTAGAATGTTGTATAGAATTAGTGAGAGGGAACATCCGTGTCTTGTTCCTGATCTTATGGGAAAAGCTTTGATACTTTGACCATCACTATGATGTTAGCTATGGGTTTTTGTTTTGTTTTGTTTTGTTCTTTTGCTAGTAAAGAAGCGTATTTTATTTTATTTTATTTTTTTTATTTCGGCATATTATGGGGGTACAGATTTTAAGGTTTCAACAAATGCCCATTTCCCCCTCTCCCTCCAAAAGTCTGAGTCTCCATCATGACCATCCCCCAGATGGTGCACATCTCAGACATTATGTATGTATATACCCGCCCCCGCCCCCCTCCCACCTGCCCAATACCCTATTACTGTAGTACCTATGTGTCCACTTAGGTGCTACTCAGTTAATACCAGTTTGCTGGAGAATATATCTGGTGCTTATTTTTCCATTCTTGGAATACTTCACTTAGTAGTATGGGTTCCAGCTCTAACCAGGAAAATATAAGATGTGCTATATCACCATTGTTTCTTAGAGCTGAATAGTACTCCATGGTATACATATACCACATTTTATTAATCCATTCTTGTATTGATGGGCACTTGGGCTGTTTCCACAGCCTTGCAATTATGAATTGTGCTGCTATAAACATTCGAGTGCAGGTGTCTTTTTTGTAGAGTATCATTGGATCATTTGGGTAGATGCCCAGCAATGGGATTGCTGGATCAAATGGTAGATTCACTTGTATCGCTTTAAGGTATCTCCATATTGCTTTCCACAGAGGATGAACTAGTTTGCAGTCCCACCAGCAGTGTAGGAGCGTTCCTCTCTCTCCGCAACCATGCCAGCATTTATTGTTTGGAGATTTTTTGATAAAGGCCATTCTCACTGGGGTTAAGTGATATCTCATTGTGGTTTTGATTTGCATTTCCCTGATGATTAGAGATGTTGAGCATTTCTTCATATGTTTGTTGGCCATTCTTCTGTCTTCTTTAGAAAAATTTCTGTTCAAGTCCTTTGCCCACTTTTTAATGGGGTTATTTGATATTTTCTTCCTAATTTTTGTGAGTTCTAAGTATATGCTAGTTATCAGTCCCTTATCGGATGCGTAGGATGCAAAAATTTTCTCCCATTCTGTAGGTTGTCTGTTTACTTTCATGACTATTTCTTTGGCTGTGCAGAAGCTTTGTAGTTTGATCATGTCCCATTTATTTATTTTTGTTGCTGCTGTGATTGCCTTTGGGGACTTCTTCATAAACTCTTTGCCCAGGCCAATGTCTAGGAGAGTGTTTCCAACTTTTTCCTCTAGAGTTCTAATAGTTTCATACCTTAGGTTTAAGTCTGTTATCCAGCGTGAGTTGGTTTTTGTGAGAGGTGAAAGGTGTGGGTCCTGTTTTAGCCTTCTAGAGGTGGCTATCCAATTTTCCCAGCAAAATTTATTGAAGAGGGATTCTTTTCCCCAGCGTATGTTTTTGTCTGCTTTGTCAAAGATTAGATGGCTATATGAGGATGGTTTTATATCAGGATTCTCACATCTGTTCCACTGGTCAATATTCCTGTTTTTGTGCCAATACCATATTGATTTAATTACTACTAGGGCTTTGTAGTATAGTTTGATATCTGGCATATTAATGCCTCCCATTTTGTTTTTGTTGCCTAGAATTGCTCTTGATATTCGGGGTCTTCTTTGGTTCCATACGAAGCGTAAAATTATTTTTTCTATATCTGTGAAGAATGCTGATGGGATTTTAATAGGTATTGCATTGAATCTGTAGATCAGCTTGGGTAGTATAGACATTTTGATGATATTGAGTCTGCCGATCCATGAGCATGGTATGAATTTCCATCTGTTTACATCCTCTGCTATTTCCTTCCTCAGTCTTTCATAGTTCTCCCTGTAGAGGTCGTTTACGTCCTTGGTTAAGTATATTCCTAGGTACTTTAATTTCTTTGTTGCTATTGTGAAGGGAATTGAGTCTTCGATTTGGTTCTCAAGGAGATTGTTGTTGGCGTATATGAATGCCTCTGATTTCTGTGTATTGATTTTGTACCCTGAGACTT
This sequence comes from Microcebus murinus, assembly GCF_040939455.1. Lineage (NCBI taxonomy): Eukaryota > Metazoa > Chordata > Mammalia > Primates > Cheirogaleidae > Microcebus > Microcebus murinus. The sequence continues at coordinate 57,636,809 of NC_134136.1, forward strand.
TACTAAATTCATTGATCAATCAGTTCCAGGAGTTTCTTGGTTGAATCCTTGGGGTTTTCTAGATACAATATCATATCATCCGCAAACAGCGAAAGTTTGATCTCTTCTGCCCCTATTTGGATACCTTTGATTCCATTTTCCTGTCTGATTGCTGTAGCCAAGACTTCCAGCACTATGTTGAACAGAAGTGGAGATAGCGGGCAGCCATGTCTGGTTCCAGGTCTAAGTGGGAATGATTTCAATTTTTCCCCATTCAGTATGATGTTGGCTATGGGTCTGTCATATATGGCTTGTATCATTTTTAGGTATGTCCCTTCTATGCCTATTTTCTTAAGTGTTCGTATCATGAAAGGGTGTTGAATTTTGTCAAAAGCTTTTTCTGCATCTATTGAAAGAATCATGTGGTCTTTGTTTTTGCTTCTGTTTCTGTGGTGAATTGCATTTATAGATTTGCGCATGTTGAACCATCCCTGCATCCCTGGGATGAAGCCCACTTGGTCGTATTGGATTATTTTTTTGATAAGTGTCTGGATTCGGTTAGCTAAGATTTTGTTGAAAATTTTTGCATCTATATTCATTAGGGATATTGGTCTGTAGTTTTCTTTTTTTGTTGCATCCTTTCCTGGTTTTGGTATCAGAGTAATATTCGCTTCATAAAAGGTGTCGGGGAGGTTTCCGTTCTTCTCGATGTTGTGGAATAGTTTCTGCAAGATAGGTACTAGTTCTTCTTTGTAAGTGTGGTAAAATTCGAGTGTGAAGCCATCTGGACCGGGACTTTTCTTTTTAGGGAGATTTTTAATTGCTGTTTCTATTTCAGCTGTTGAGATTGGTCTGTTCAGGGAATCTATTTCTTCCTGGTTGAGCCTAGGGAGGCTGTGTGTTTCCAGAAATTTGTCCATTTCCTCCACATTTTCTAGTTTGTGTGCATAGAGATTTTTGTAGTATTCATAAATTGTATCTTGTATCTCTTTGGGATCAGTTGTGATATCTCTTTTTTGTTCCTGATGGAGCTTATTAGAGATTTCTCTTTTCTGCTTTTCGTTAGCTTAGCCAATGGCATGTCAATTTTGTTTATTTTTTCAAAGAACCAACTTTTTGTTTTATTAATCTCCTGAATAGCTTCCCTGTTTTCAATTTCGTTTAGTTCTGATTTGATCTTGTTGATTTCACTTCTTCTGCTGGGTTTGGGGTTGGTCTGTTCTTCTTTTTCCAGCTCTTTGAGTCGTTTCATTAGATTGTCTATTTGTGATCTTCTTGTCTTTTGGTTATAGGCATTTATGGAGATAATCTTTCCTCTCAGAACTGCTTTAGCTGTGTCCCAGAGGAGTTGATAACTTGTCTCTCCATTGTCGTTTTCTTCATAGAACTTTTTTATTTCCGTCTTGATGTCTTCATTTACGAAGTAATCATTTAGTAGGAGGTTGTTTAATTTCCACGTTTTTGTGTAGAAATGTGAGTTTCTGTTAGGGTTGATTTCTAGTTTTATTCCACTGTGATCTGAGAAGGTACATGGTATGATTTCTATTTTTTTAAATTTCTTGAGATTTTCTTTGTGTCCTAGGATATGGTCAATCTTAGAGAATGTCCCGTGAGCTGATGAGAAGAACGTATATTCAGTGGATTTTGGGTAGAATGTTCTGTAGATGTCTGTCAGACCCAATTGTTCTAGAGTTTTGTTTAAGTCCACTATTTCTTTATTAATTTTCTGTTTGGAGGATCTGTCTCGTGCCGTCAGTGGGGTGTTGAAATCTCCGGCGATTATGGAGTTGCTATTAATCCATTTGCTTAGCTCCAGTAGGTTTGCTTTATGAATCTTGGTGCACCTAAGTTGGGTGCATATATATTTAAAATTGTTATCTCTTCTTGTTGGACTGTGCCCTTCACCATTATATAATGACCCTCTTTGTCTTTTACTAGTTTTGTTGGTTTAAAAACTAAATGGTCTGAAATTAGAACTGCCACACCAGCCTTCTTTTGGCTTCTATTTGCTTGGAATATTGATCTCCACCCTTTTATTTTTAGTCTATATGCATCCTTGCAGGTTAGATGTGTTTCCTGAAGACAGCATATACTTGGCCTGTGTTTTCTTACCCATTCAGCCAGCCTATGTCTCTTGAGTGGAGAGTTTAAGCCATTCACATTTATTGAGAGAACTGATAGGTAAGGTAGATTACTGATCATTCTGTTGGGTTGGATGTTGTTGCTATGATTTCTGTCTTGAGCCATTGTAATATCTGGCCTTTAATATCTTTGGGTTTTGGTTGTTTTTATATTCGCGGGTTATTATTATGATGTTCCGTGCGTAACGCTGTTTTAAGTACTTCTTGTAGGGCTGGTCTTGTCTTGGCGAATTCTCTGAGCCTTTGCTTGTCTGAGAATGTTTTTATTTCTCCTTCATATACGAAGCTTAGTTTTGCAGGGAATAATATTCTAGGCTGGGCATTGTTTTGTTTCAAAAGAGTGAGAATGGGGCCCCAGTCTCTCCTTGCTTGTAAAGTCTCATTAGAGAAGTCTGATGTTATTCGAATTGGCTTTCCCTTGTATGTCACTTGCTTCTTTTGTCTTACAGCTCTGAGAAGGGCCTCTTTAGTTGATACTTTGGTCAGTCTGATGACTGCATGTTGTGACGTCTTCCTGTTTGCGTTGAATCTCCCAGGGGTCCTCTGAGCTTCTTGAACTTGTATATCAAGATTTTGAGCAAGGCCTGGGAAATTTTCCTCTATTATATCTTAAAGAGCTTGTCCAACCCTTGAGTGTTGTCGTCTTCCCCTTCTGGTAAGCCTATGACCCTCACATTAGGTTTCTTCACATAATCCCACAGCTCTTGTAGGCTTTGCTCTTTTCTCTTGTTTCTCTGCTCTATTTCTGTGACTGATTTATTTAATTGGAGGGTGTTATCTTCAAGCTCTGAGATTCTTTCTACTGTTTCATCTACCCTATTCTTGAGACTTTCCACTGTATTTTGTAGTTCCTTGAATTGATTCTTCATTTCCAGGAGTTCGGTTACACTTTTCTTCATTGTGTCTATTTCTTTTCCCACATCCTGGAGACTTTTTGTGGTTTCTTTGTGTTGGTTATTGAGTTGTTGTTTCAGCTGGGTGAGTGTTCTTATGATCCACATACGAAATTCCTCTTCTGTCATATTGGTTGCCTGATTTTGGTCGGTGTCCATTTCTAGTGGGCTGGTGCTCCTCTTTGTGGGTGTGTTTTCCGTTTGGTTCTTCATATTTCCTGAGTTCTTTCGCTGATTTCTTCCCATGTCGATCAGTTGTTGTTTCTTTCCTTAAGTTATTGTTTGGGTATTCACACACCTTGTTTAGTTTCTGAGGCGTTAGGTGGTGTCTGTGGGTGAAATTGGACCACTCCCTGTATATTGAGTCAGTGGGTGCCGTGGAAAGGCTGTGCAAGATGCCATCCCTGTCAGTAGGTCGTGTTTGCTTGGAGGAACAGGCTATACTGTTGGTTTTTTGTCCTGTTACCTGTTCTTGTTCTGGGAGGAGCTGGGTTGGGTAAGCCTGCCCTCAGGCCGTTAGCAGGGGTCAAAGTTGTGTTGTCTGCTTCCAGGGAAAGCTGTCAGGGCGGGGCTGGAATGGTCCTGCTCAGCCTGAAAGTCTGTGTGTGGGGGTGGGGCTGTCTGAGACCCGCAGTCTGGAGCGGGCCTCGCTTCTTTCCACCCTCCCCAATTCCGCAGCTACTCCTGGGCCTCTGCCAGCAGGCCAGACCACAAGCCACCAGGCCTCCCCGGACTGTGATGCCAGTGGGGAGGTTCCCTGCACAGGAACGCCACCTGGGTTGGGCACTCGACCTCCTTCTGGGAGGAGGGTTGCCCTCTAGGACGCTGATCCGCCCCTGGAGGCACACACACCTCAGTAGGCTGTTCACATATAACCCTTCTGTGCCCCAGGCAATGCTAGGCCTCGGTGCAGGGAATCTGGTCTGCAGGTCCGATCTCTTGGTCCCAGAGTTCAAACTGTATCCCCACCAGGGAGAGGATTTCCGGTCCCAATTCACCCACAGGGAGCCCAAGCTGGGTCTATGTCTCTCAGCCTCTGAGTCGGCACCGTTCTCCTGGGAACACCGTGCCAGCAGCACCTGGGAGGGTGGGCGGGTAGGGAGCTCACAGTCTGAGTTCCCCTGAGTCAGCTGTAGGGTCCCAAACGGGAAGGTCCCGTTCCCTGGAGGTACCTTTGGCTGGTGGCTGTATTGTTTCTCTGGGCAGCCGCGGGTAGGGTTGGCGGAGGGGAGGAGGAGGCAATATGGCGCCTGCCGCGCGGCTCGGGTCTGTGCACACGGAGGTGCCCGGAGGAAGTTGGGAACCTGGTGCCACATCTGCTACAGGCTCACCGTTGGCAGGCGGCAGCAGTCTCTGGGCTGGTGTCCGCAGGTCTCTCCACCCGCTGGGGAGCCCACCAGCAGTCCCGAATGCAGGGGAGGGAAAACAGCAAATCCACCTACCCTTGCCGCTTGTCTCCGGGCTGCTCCGGTGGTCTCAGCCTCTAGTTCTCCTCCGCAGCCTCCTCCCGTGGAGTGTCCCGGGGTCTCAGGTACCCCTCCTTCCGGCCCTTGTTCGCTGTATGCTCGTCTTCTTGCTTCTGTCCTCTAATTTCTGCTAGAATCTGTCTTTTCTGCAGAGACACTCTGTCTAGCGGTGTTTTTCGTCCGCCATCTTGCTCCGCCAGCTATGGGGTTTTTGTAATGACCTTTATTGGGCTAACAAAAGTTCCCTTCTATTACTATTTTGTTTTACTATGAAAGAGTATTTAATTTTATAAAATGCCTTTTCTGTGTCTATTGAGAGGATCTTGTGATTTTTGTCCTTTATTCTCTTAATATGGTGTACTACATTGATTTATTTTCATATGTTGAACCACCCTTATATTCATGGAATACACCTTAATTGATATAGTGCATGATTTTTTTTTACACATTGCCAAATTTGGTTTGCTAATATTATGTTGAAGATTTTTCCATTTATATTCATCAGGGATATTGGTTGATAGTTTTGGTTTTTAATGATGTGCTTTGTCTAATTTGAAACCAGGGTAATACTGGCCTAGGAAGGAGTTGGGAAGTCCTTCCTTTTCTATTTTTGGCAGGGATTTATGTTAATTCTTCTTTAAATGCTTGGTAGAATTCACCTGTGAAAGCTTTGGACTTGGAATTTTCTTTGTGGGACATTTATTGATTACTAATTCAATCTCTCTATTTATTATAAGTCTATTCAGATTTTCTGGTTCTTCTTTTATTCCATTTATTTTTAATTGTATATATTCATGGGGTACAAGAGTAATTTTGATACATTGATATATTTCATTGTGGTGAAGTCAGAGCCTTCAGTGCATCCAGCACTGAAGCAATGCACATTGTACCCATCATCATTTACTCCCCTTCCACCCCACCCCTACTCTTCCCAGTCTTCTTTGTCCATTATTTAACACTCTGCTTCCATGTGTACATGTTATTTAGCTACCACTTATAAGTGAGAGCATGCAACATTTGCCTTTCTGTGTCTGAGTTTTTCACTTAAGATAATAGCCTTCAGTTTCACTCATGTTACTGCAAATTTATATGATTTCATTCATTTTTAAGGCTGAATAGTATTCCATTGTGTATATATAGCACATTTTCTTTATCAAATCCTGTGTTGATGGACACTTAGGTTGATTCCAAATCTTTGCTATTGTGAATAGTGCTTGGATAAGCATAGAAGTGCAGGTATTTTCTTTATATATTGATTTCTTTTGCTTTGGGTAAATCCAGTAGTGGGATTGCTGGATCTTATGGTAGCTCTATTATTAGGTCTTGGGAAATCTCCATGCTGTTTTTCATAGAGGTTGCATTAATTTATATTCTCACCAACAGTGTATAAGGGCTCCCTTTTCTCCATATCCTCACCAACATCCGTTATTTTTGTCTTTTTAATAATAGCCATCCTGATTGGTGTAGGATGATATCTTGTTGTGGTTTTAATTTGCAATTCTCTGATAATTATGCTTGTTGGCCACTTGTCTTCTTTTGTAAAATGTCTATTCATGTCATTAGCCCACTTTTTAATGAGTTTGTTTTGTTGTTGTTGCTGTTGATGTTGTTGAGTTGTTTGAGTAACTTGTAAATTATGGATATTAGTCCCCTTCAAGATGTATAGTTTGCAATATTTTCTCCCATTCCACAGGTTGTCTGTTCACTCCATTGTTTATTGCTTTTGCTGTGCAGAAGGTTTGTAGTTTAATTAAGTCTGCTTTGTCTATTTTTGTTTCTATTGCCTGTGCTTTTGAGGTCCTAGTCATGAACTTTTTGCAGAGACCAATGTCCAGAAGAGTTTTCTATTTCTTCCTGAGTGGGTTTCAGTAGTTTATGCTTTTCTATGAATTTGCCTATTTAATCTAGGTTATCCAACTTACTGGCATACTGGCATGTTAATAATATCCACTTATAATTATTTTCATTTCTTTAAGGTTGGTAGTAATGCCACACCTTTAATTCAAGGTTTTAGAAATTTGAGTTTTCTCTTTTTCTTCTTGGTGTATACACTAAACCTTTGCCAATTTTATTAATACTTTCAAAGAACCAACTTTTGGTTGGTCTCATTGATTTTCTGTCTTGTTTTTCTATTATCTATTTCCTTTATTTTTGTCTAATCCTTATTGTTTTCTTTCTTCTGCTTTCCATGGGAATAGTTTGCTCTTCTTTTTGTACTTTCTTAAGGTAAAAGTTAAGTTATTGATTTGAGGTTTTTCTCTCTTAAATATAGGTATTTACAACTTTAAATTTTTCTCTAAGTAACTGAACCCCATAATTTTGACCTGTTGTTTTTTTGCTTTCATTCACCTCAAAGTATATTCTAATTTCCATTGTGATTTTTTCTGTGACCTCTTGGAAACGTATTGTGTTGTTTAGTCTACATATTTTTAACTTACAAACATTCCTTTTGCTATTAATTTCTAATTTCATTCAATGGTGGTCAGAGAACTTTGTATTATTTCAGTATTTTTTAATTTATTAAAACTTTTTTATTGTTTAGTATATAATCTATCCTGTATAATGTTTTATATGCACTTGAAAAGAATCTGTTTTCTGTTATTGTTGTATGAAGGGTTCCATAGGTATCTGTTAGGCCTCATTGTTTTGTTGAGTTTCAAGTCTTCTATTTCTTTACATTCTGTATAGTTGTTCTATTCATTATTGAAAGTGGAATATCAAAGTCTTCAACTTTTACATTTACATTGTTTGTATCTCCATTCAATTTTGTCAGGTTTTGCTTCATTTATTTTGGGGCTCTATTAAGTGCATATATATTTATAAGTACTATGTATACTTGATGGATTGACACTTTTATCATTATAAAATGTCCTTCTTTGTTTCTAATAACAATTTTTTATTTAAAGGCTATTTTTTTATATTACTATAACCACTCTAGCTTGGTTACTATTTCCATAGTGCATCTTTATCCATTCTTTACTTTCAACCTATTTGTGTTTTTGATCTAGGATGTGTGTATAGTGGGGTGCTACTTACCTGCTCTGGCAGGAAGTTTACGACATTTCTTTACCCTTACTTGTGCAGAGCTTCAAGCTCAGCCAGAGGTGTGAGATTATGGCTTTCTTAAGTCCTTCCTAGGCATACACTCAGTTCTATACATGCACATGACCTTCTATAATTTCTGGAATATATTGAAGCTCTTAGATACCTTGTTCCTGTTTTTCCTTTTAAGTTTTTTGGTCAGCTTCCTGTTTGCCCCAGATGATATAACTGCCATAGGTAGTGGCAATGTTAAGTAATTGGCATAGATTGTTTTCAATAAGTGTCCTACGTATAGGGTTGTTCATACAGAGGGGTCTCTGGATCAGGTCAAATAAAGGAAATCCTGTTGGTGGGTGAACATTTTCAAGGAGTTGCAAGATAAACTAAACAGTGAAATTTCCACTAGGATTGGACTCTTAGAGAGCTCTAAACCCTTACTGTATCCCTCCAGTGACTTTCAGGCTACTGGGTTTTATATCTACCATGATCATGAGGCTATTGGCTGTCAGGGCTATCGTGGAGTTGGAGAAAGGGAAATGAGACTAGTGTAAGTTGAAATGCCATAAAACTTACTGTTCTTACTGATATTTTGCCATCTTTCTTCAGTAATTGCCTCTCAGATTTTTGTAAGCCTTTGGTTAATTTTCAGAGTCCAAAAAAGTTGACTTTTATGATTTTTGCCAGTATTCTTATTGCTTTTATGGAGGAGCAGATTTTCAGAGATTCCCTACTCCACCATTCTATAAGTGGCCCAATCCAGTGGTTTAAACTTTGATTTGCTTTAGAAACTTTCATATAGAAACGTGCACATGCATACACACAGACACACATATACATACACACTGAACTGTTCTGGTTGAAACAGAAAATATAACAGCTTATTCTTCTTGTTACTAATGTGGTAATTTTTCAGATGAACAATATACTCATTTTATAATGCAATTTAAGGTCTTCTAGTTTCTAATATGACATGTGAAGAACTTGCAAGTCATCACTCCCATCCTCACAAGAAGAAAAATGTTGAACAAACTAAAAATCAACTCTTCTTAGAAACATCAGAAAACTGAGATCCCAGGGGAAATTGATGTGCTGAAAATTGGAGAGTCAGATAGGCACATACAGAGAATCACAACTTACTGGATCCAGAAATTTCCCATGGGAACCAGTACCAATGCAGAAAAACATAAACTGTAATCAATGCACTACTGGAGGCTCAGTGAAGATAAGTTTGAGAGTTTAAAATCTACAAGGCTCTGTCTTTGTATGGGAAGCACACTTTTGTGAGTTTTATTTCTAGAAACCTTACCAAGTACTTAGAGTAAAGATCTCAGAAAACTCCACTTGTGCTTCTGGCAGGAAGAAAGAGGAAGTAGCCATTTTAAAATACTCCTAGAGCATTTTGTTCCCAGTAACAAAGCCAGCCCTCAAAGAAAATGATTGTAATTGACCTAACGAAACTAGAGGAAAAGAAATATCCAATTTAAGCCCCACCTAGACACCTTGCCTAAGGGAGGAGGTAATAACTAAGAATCAATTTTCAAGGAAAAATTCTAGAGACACAGGCTCCCTAAAGACTGAGACTGCTATATTCTGAATGTTCGTGTCTCCTCCAGATTCATATGTTGAAGCCTAATCTCCAAGGTGATAATGTTATTAAGAGGTAGGACCTTTGGGAGGCAATTAATTCAAAATGGCTCTGTCCACATAGATGGGATTAGTGCTGCTATAAAAGAGGCTCAAGGAAGTTTGTTTGTCCCTTCTTCCATGTGAGAACACAGGTAGAAGGCACTGTCTATGAGTAGTGGGCCCTCACAAGATACTGAAGCTACCAGGAAGTTGATATTGGACTTCCCAGCCTCCAGAACTGTGAGCATTAAGTTTCTGCTGTTTACAAATTATTCATTCTAAGTCATTTTTTGGTATATTATCCCAGACTAAGACAGAGACATAATCATAGGATTATACAAAATTTTGCCTGTATCCACACTTATCTCCATGTCGATTGGGTTGCTACATTAACAGGGAATTACAATTGAAGGAAGTGCATGTCTCAAATCTTATTTCAAAAGTTTATAGGGAAATCCAAAGATAACAGGATGCATAAAAACAAAGATACAAGAGAGAATTTTAGCCTCTGGCACAGCTCCAGGAAGCAGTTTAATACAGCCTGACCTCATCAAGAAAAATATGAAAGCTCACACTAAAGGTTTATTTACCTCAGTTCCTTTTAACTGGTACATCATGCCCAGCTTTCAACAAAAAGTACAAGGCATACTTATAACAAAAAATTATAAAAGACAAAATACACAGGTTGAAGAGAGAGAGAATGCAGCAGAACCAGAATCAGATACAGCAGAGTTGTTGAAATACTCAAAGAGACAATTTAAAACAACAATAACCATGATTAATATGCTAAAGGCTTTAAAAGAAAATGGAGACAACATGAAATAATATATGGGTAATGTAAGAAGAAAAATGGGAACTCTTTAAAAGAACCAAAAGGAAATGTTAAAAATTGAAAACACTATAACAGAAATGAAAAATGTATTTAATGGGCTCATCAATAGGCTGGACCTGGGCAATGAAAAACTGGTGAGCTTGAAGAATGATAATAGAAATTTCCAAAGTGGAAATGCAAAGAGAAAAAAATGACAAAGACAGAACAGATTATCCAAGTATTGTGGGACAATTGCAAAATGTGTAATGTATGCATAATGAGAGTACAAGAAGAAAAAGAGAGAAAGAAACAGAAAAATTATTTGAAAAGATAATGACTAAAAATTTCTTCAAATGAATGATAAACACCAAACCAGAGATCCAGGAAGTTCATAGAACAAGCATGTTAAATACTAAAAAACTACATCTAGATAAGATCATATTCAATATGAAAAAAATTAAAGACAAAGAGAAAATCTTGAAAGAAGCCATATGGGCTTAAAATAACCACCTAACCTATAGAATAACAGGAATAAAAATTACATTGGACTTCTCTTTAGAAACCATGCATACCAGAAGAGAAGGCAATAAAATAGTTAACAGTGTTAAATGAAAAAATCACCAATCTAGAATTCTTTAACCAGAAAAGTTATCCTTCAAAAGTTAAGGGAAATAAAGACTTTCTCAAACAAGCAAAATTAAGGGAATTTGTCACCAGTAGATCTACATTACAAGAAATGTTAAAATAAATTCTGCGGAAAGAAGGAAAATGATAAAGGTCAAAAACTTGGATCTACATTAAAAAGGAAGAGCATTACAGAAGTAATAAATAAAGATAAAATAATATTATTTTATTTAGCAGATAATAGTTTGTTCAAAATAATTATAGCAATAGTGTAGTCAGTGTTTATTGCTTATGAAATGAATGATGGCAATGTTGTAAGGAATGGAAGGAAGGAATCAAAACTACTCTATTACATAGTCCTTGTGTTACTTGGGAAGCAGTATTTTGTAATTTAAAAGAGGAAATGGGTCAGTTTTAAAATGCATATTATAAACTCAAGGGCAACTACTAAACTATATTTTTTAAAGAAGCATAATGATGTGCCAAGAGATTAAAAAATGAGAAAAAATAGAATCATATAAGATGCTCAATAAAGCCAGAGAAGGCAGAAAAAGAGTGGAAGACAAAAAAGAAAAAAAAAAGATGAAGGGGAAACAATAACAAATATGACAGATATCAATCCAAATATATCAATAATTACTTTAAACATCAATTTTCTAAATACATCAATAAAAAGATGAAGATGTCAGAACAGATAAAAAACAAGATCCCAACTGGCGTGGTGGCTCAGGCCTGAAATCCTAGCTCTCTGGAAGGCCAAGGGAGGAGCATTAATTGAGGTCAGGAATTCAAGACCAGCCTGAGGAAGAATGAGATCCTTTCTACACTAAAAATGAAAAATTAGCCAGGGATAGTGGTGCACACCTATAGTCCCAGCTATGTGGGAGGCTAAGGCAGGAGAACCACTTGAGCCCAGGATTTGAGGTTGCAGTGAGCTATGAAGACACCACTGTACTCTACCTGGGTTGAAGAGCAAGACTCTGTCTAGAAAAAAAAAAAGATCCAACTAATATGTTGTCTACAGAAACCTACCTTAAATATAAAGACACAGATAGATTGAAGTGATAGAGAAATATGTACTATGCCAACGCTAATCAAAAAGACCTGGAGTAGCTATATTAATTTAAGACAAATTCAATTAAAGAGCAAGAAAGTTATCAGAGATAAGGAAGGGGATTACATAATGATAAAGGGGCCAATTGTTCAAGAAGATATAACAATCCTTAATGTCTATGTACCTAACAACAGAGTGTCAAAATATGTGAAGCAAAAAGTGATAGAACTGCAAGGAGAAATAGATGACTTCACTAATATTGTTGGAGACCTCAACACATGTCTATCAGTAGTTGATATATCCAGCAGGCAGAAAGTCAATAAGAACATAGTTGAACTGAATGGCATAATCAATCAACTGGACCTAACCGAAACCTAAAGAAAACTTCATCTAAGGACAAAAGAATACAAATTCATCTCCAGCTCACAAGAAATATTCACCAAGTTAGACCACATTCTGAGACAAAACACATCTTAACAAGTCTAAAAGAACAGAAATATTACAATGGGTGTTCTCAACTTCAATGAAATTAAACTTGAAATCAATAACAGAAAACTTGAAATCAATAACTTGAAATCCATAACCAGAAAACTCTAAATACATGAAGATTAAATAACATATTTCTAAATAACATGAGTCAAAGAAGTCACAAGAGAAATTTTAAAATATTTAAAGCTAAACAAACATACAACTTATCAAAATGTATGAAATGATATAAAAGCAGTGTTTGGAAGAAAATCTATAGCACTGAATCCATAAAAGAAAAGAAGAAAGATCTAAAATCAATAATTTAATCTTCCACTTTAGGACACTAGAAAAAGAAGCATAAATTAAATCCAAAATAAGCAAAAGAAAAGAAATAACATACAGAAATTATACCATAACATCCAGAAGGAGAGAATCCTCTCTTTCTATGAAGCCAGTATAACCTTGATACCAAAGCCAGGAAAGAACACAACAAGAAAAGAAAACTACAGGCCAATATCCCTTATGAACATAGATGCAAAAATCCTCAACAAAATACTAGCAAACTGTATTTTCAACAGCATATCAAAAAGATAACTTACCATGATCAATTGAGTTTCATACCAGGGATGCAAGGGTGGTTAAACATATGCAAATCAATAAATGTGATTCAACACATGAACAGAAGTAAAAACAAAGATCACATGATCATCTCAATAGATATAGAAAACCATTCTATAAAACCCAGCACCCTTTCATGATAAAACCACTCAACAAACTAAAGATAGAAAGAATATACCTCAAAATTATAAAAGCCATATATTACAAACCCACAGCCAACATCATACTGAATGGGAAAAAGTTGAAAGTATTCCTTCTAAGAACCAGAACGAGACAAGGTTGCCCACTGTCATCACTTCTATTCAGTATAGTACTGGAAGTCCTAGCCAGAGCAATCAGGCAAGAGAAGAATATGAAGGGTATCCAAATCTGGAAAGAAGAGGTCAAACAAGCCCTCTTTGCCAATGATATGATATTGTATGTATAAAACCCTAAGATTCCACCAAAAGACTCCTAGAGTTGACTGATAAATTCAGCAAAGTCTCAGGTTACAAAGTCAATGAACACAAATGAGTAGCATTTCTATATACTAATAACAGTCAAGCTGAGAGTTGAATCAAGGACCCAATACCATTTACAGTAGCTATGAAGAAAATAAAATACTTTGGAATATACTTAACCAAGGAGGTGAAAGATCTCTACAAGGAGAACTACAAAACACTGTCAACCCACCATTTGATCCAGCAATCCCACTATGGGTATCCACCCAAAGAAAAAGAGGTCATTTTATCAAAAAAGATGCCTACATTGAATGTCTATTGCAGCACAATCCACAATTGCAAAAATATGGAATCAACCTATGCATCCATTAGTCCATAAGTGGATAAAAAAATGTGGTACTACCTGGCCATATAAATGAATGAAATAATGTCTTTTGCAGCAACTTGGATGGAAATGGAGACCATTATCCTAAGTGAAGTATCTCAAGAATGGAAAAACAAATACCACATTTTCTCATTAATAAGTAGGAGCTAAATTGATGAGCACACATGGGCACAAAGAGATGTAAAAGACATTGGAAACTAAGAAGAAGGAGGGTGGAAGGGGGATGAGGGATAAAAACTTACCTATTGGGTACAATGAACACTGTCCTGGTGATGGGCAGCCTTGACTTCAGCATTATACAATGTATTAATGTAAGAAAAACATTTGTACCTCCTTAATATTTTGAAATAAAAATAGAAAATAAAAAATAAAAATTAGAACAGAAATTAATGAAATTAAAAATAGGGAAACAATTGAGAAAATTAACAAAACTAAAGCCAGTTAATTGAATAGATTAATACATGTGGTATATTTGTTAAATAATATTTATAAACTTCTATCCAAGTTAACTGAGGAAAAATAAAGGAAATACAGATTACTAACATCATAACCAAAACATGGGCTATCACTACTGATTCCATGATCTACTGATTCCAAGGATAATACAGGAATATTATAGACAACATACACCAATAAAGGTGATAACCTAGATGAAACGGCCCCATTGCTTTAAAGACATAATCTATCAAAACTCATTCAAGGGGAAAAGGATAATCTAAATAATCCTATATCTATTAAATAAGTTAAACTGATAATTAATAACCTTCCAAAATGGAAAGCACTAGGCCCAGATGGGTTCATCAGTAAATTCTCCCAAATATTTTAGGAAGAAATTATATCAATTCTCTATAATCTCTTCCAGAAAACAGAAGCAGAAGGAATACTTCTTAACTCATTTTACAAGGTCAGCATTACCCTAATACCAAAGCCAAAAAAAGCATCACAAGAAAGGAAAACTACACACCAATATCTCTCATGAACATAGATGCAATAATCCTCAACAGCATATTAGCAAATTAAATCTAACAATGTATAAAAACAATTACATAACACAACTAAGTGGGATTTATTCTAGATATGCAAGCCTGGATCAACATTCAAAAATCAGGCCGGGCGCGGTGGCTCACGCCTGTAATCCTAGCTCTTTGGGAGGCCGAGGCGGGCGGATTGCTCGAGGTCAGGAATTCGAAACCAGCCTGAGCAAGAGCGAGACCCCGTCTCTACTATAAATAGAAAGAAACTAATTGGCCAACTAATATATATAGAAAAAATTAGCCGGGCATGGTGGCACATGCCTGTAGTCCCAGCTACTTGGGAGGCTGAGACAGAAGGATCGCTTGAGCCCAGGAGTTTGAGGTTGCTGTGAGCTAGGCTGACGCCACGGCACTCACTCTAGCCTGGGCAACAAAGCGAGACTCTGTCTCAGAAAAAAAAAAAAATCAATGCGATCTATCACATCAAGAGGCTAAGGAAGAAAAATTATATGATCATATCAATATATACAGAAAAAAACGTTTGATAAAATTGAACTCAGATTCATCGTAAAAACTGTCAGAAAACTAGGAAAAGAGGGAACTTCAACTTGAAAATACATTCAGCTAACATGAGACCTAATGGTTACAAACTAGATGCTTTTTTGCTGCAATCAAGAACAAGTAAAGGATGTTCCCTCTTACTACTACTATTTAACATCATACTGGAAGTCCAAGAAAATGTAACAAGACCAGAAAATAAAGTGTGTACCTAAATAAAGGGTGCACAGATTTGGAAGGAAGAAATAAAATTGTTTTTGTTTGAGGATGACATGATTGTCTATGTAGAAAATCCCAAAGAATCAACAACAAAACAAAGGCCTGGAAATAATAAACTATTATAGCAAGATTGAAGGATGCATGGTTAAAATACAATATTAATAGTAAATTACTTTCTTATATCCAGCAATGAAAAATTAGAATTTGAAATTAGAAACACATTATCATTTCTGTTAGCACAAAATAATGAAATACTTAGATACAATTCCACCAAAATATGTACAAGATCTATATGGGGAAAACCACAAAACTGATGAAATACCTCAAAGGAAATCTAAATAAATGGACATATTCCATGTACATGGATAGGAAATCTCAAGTTGTCAATATTTCAATTCTTCCTAACTTGATCTAAAGATTCAATGCCATCCCAATTAAAATCCAAGAAAGTTATTTTGTGCATATGAACAAATTAATTCTAAAGTTTATATGGAAAGGCAAAAGACCCGTAATATTCAACAAAATATTGAAGGAGAAAAACAAAGTCGAACAACTGACACTACACAACTTCAAAACTTAATTAAAAAAGACACAGTAACTAAGAGAATGTGATGTTGGCAAAGGAATGGAAAATCAATGAATGAAACAGAATACAGAATCCTGAAATAGACTCACATAAATATCATCAACTGATTGCTGACAAAGGAGCTACGGCAATTCAATGGAGAAAAGATAGTTGTTATTACAAATGATGCTGGAACAACTGGACAAAAACATGCCAAAATTTTGAATCTAGACACTGATGCTAAATATTTCACAAAATTAACTCAAATGGATCATAGACCTAAATGTAAATGCAAAACATAAAACCCCTAGAGCATAATAAAGGAGAAAATCTAGGTGACCTTGGGTTTGATAATAACTTTTAAATAAAGTAGCAAAAACATGATCCATGAAAGAAAAAAATGGATAAGCTGGACTTTATTACAATTAAAAACTTCTGCCTTGTGAAAGACACTGTTAAGATAATGAAAATACAAGCCAGAGACTTGGAAAGACTATTTGCAAATACATATCCAATAAAGGATTGGTATATAAATATACAAAGACATCTTAAAACTCAACAATAAGTAGGTAATCAATGAAATTTTTAAAAGGGCTGAACAAATACCTCACTTAAGAAGATATGCAGCACAGGCAACAAACTCAAAATTAAACAAATAAATTGCATCAAACTCAAAAGCTTCTGCATAGCAAAGAAAACAATAGAATGAAGACTGAACCCATGGATTGGGAGAAAATGATTTCAAACCATATACCTGATGAGGGGCTAATATTCAAAATATGTAAGGAACTGAAACAACTCAATAGCCAGAAAACACGAACACAATTATGAATGGCCAGCAAACACATGAACAAATGTTCAATGTCACTCACTAATTATCAGGGAAATGCCAATTAAAACCACAATAAGATACCTCCTTACCCCTGTTAGAAGGGCTTTTATTAAAACGTCCAAAAGCAATATATTCTGGCATAGGTGCAGAGAGAAAGGAACACTTATACACTGTTGGTGGGACTGCAAATTAGTACAACTTCTGTGGGAAACAATATGGAGATTTCTCAAAGAACTAAAAGTAGACCTACCATTCGATCCAGCAATCCCACTACTGGGTATCTACCCAAAAGAAAAGAAGTAATTTTATCAAAAAGACACCTGCACTTGAATGTTTATTGCAGCACAACTCACAATTTTAAAGATATGGAATCAACCCAAATGCCCATCAATTCATGAGTGGATTAAAAAAATGTGGTATATGTATGCCATGGAATACTACTCAGCCATAAAAAGAATGAATTAATGCCTTTTGCAGCAATTTGGATGGAACTGGAGACCATTATCCTGAGTGAAGATCCTCAAGAATGGAAAAACAAATACCATATGTACTCTCTAATAAGTCAGAACTACACGATGGATACACAAGGGCACAGAGGGAAGTAAAAGTCATTGGAAATCAAGAAGAGAGAGGAGGAAGGAATGAAGGGGGAAAAACCAACCTAACAGTTACAATGAACTCTATTCAGGTGATGAACACACTCATAGACCTGAGTCAAGCATTATAAAAGCTATCCATGCAACAAAAACATTTGTGCCCCCTTAATATTTTGAAATTAAAAAAAATAATAAAATTTTTAAAATGGACAAAGGACCTAAACAAGCATTTCTTTAAAGAATACATACAAATGTCCAACTGATATTTGAAAAAAATGCCCATCATCAGTAATCATCAGGGTAATGCCAGTTAAAACTACAATAATAATCACCCTCACATTTATTAGAATGGCTATTATCAAAAACACAGAAAATAACAAGTCCTGGTGAGGGTGTGGAGAAAAAGGAACACTTGCACGTTGTTGGTGGGAATGTAAATTAGCGCAGCCGTCATGAAAAACAATATGGAGGTTATTCAAAAAATTAAAAATAGAACTACCATATGATCCAGCAATCTCACTTCTGGGTACATATCAAAGGAAAGGAAATCAATATGTTGAAAAATATCTGCATCCCCATGTTCATTGCAGCAGTATTCACAATAGCCAAGATATGGAATCAACCTAAGTGTCCATCATCAGATGAATGGATAAAGAAAACATGGTATATACACACAATGGAATGCTATTCAGCCTTTAAAAAAGAAGGAAATCTTTGCATTTTGGACATCATGAGTGAACCCAGAGAACATTATGTTACGTGAACTAAGCTAGGCACAGAAAGACAAAACCAAATGATCTCACTTAAATGTGGAATCTAAGAAACATCAAATTCACAGAAGCAGAGAGTAGAATGGTGATTACCAGATGCTGAGGAAAGGGGATAGATGGGGAAAGGAGAGATGTTGACAAAGGTTACAAAATTTCAGTTAGGAACAATAAGCTTTAGTGATCTATTATACAGAATGGTGACTATAATAAATAATAATGCATTGTATATTTCAAAATTGCTAAAAAAGATTTTAAATGTTTCCATCACAAAAAGTGATAAGTATATGAGGTAACGGATTTGTTAATTCGTTTGATTTAATCAATCCACAATGTACATAGATATCAAAACATCACATTGTAGCCCATAAATATGTAATGCATAATTTTTACAATTTAACAATTAAAAATAAATTAAATTAAAAATAAAAAAGAATATATGCAGATGGAAAACAAGCATATGAAAAGATACTCAACATCATATGTCCACAGGGAATTGAAAATTAAAATACCAATGAGACACTACTACACGGCTATTAGAGTGGCTAAAATTTATAACAATAACAATACCAAATACTGGTGAGAATGTGGAACAACAGAAACTCCCTTTCACTGTTGGTGGTAATATAAAATGGTATAGTCACTTTGGAAAACAGTTTGGCAATTTCTTATAAAACTAAACACACTCTTACCATATTATCTAGCCATTGCACTCTTTAGTATTTACCAAAATGAGTTGAAAACTTATGTTTATTCAAACTCCTGCAAACAAATCTTTAAAGCATCTTTATTTACAATTGCCAAACTTTAAAGCAACCAAGATACCTTTTAATATCAATAGGTGAGTGAATAAAGAAACTGTGGAACATCCACATATTGCTAAGTGAGAGAAGTCAATCTGAAGAGGCTACACACTGTATAATTCTAACCACATAACATTTTTGGAAAGGGAAAAGGATAGAAAACGTAAAAAGACCAGTGGTTGCCCGAATTTGGAGGGGAGAGAGAGGGAGATAAATACATGAAATACAGGGGTTTTTTAGGGCAATGAAACTATTCTGTATCATACTGTAATTGTGGAGACATATCATTAAACATTTGTCAAGATCTATAGAATGTACAACACCATGAGTAAACTCTAATGTAAACTATGGACTTTAGTT
This sequence comes from Microcebus murinus, assembly GCF_040939455.1. Lineage (NCBI taxonomy): Eukaryota > Metazoa > Chordata > Mammalia > Primates > Cheirogaleidae > Microcebus > Microcebus murinus. The sequence goes on from NC_134136.1 coordinate 57,656,030, forward strand.
GATAAAAATGCATCCATATTTATTTATCAATTTGTAACAAATATACCATACTAATGCAAGATGTTAATAGGGGAAACTGTTGGGGGGGTGAGGAAATATATGGAAATATATATATTTACATAAATATAAATATATCTGTACTTTCTGCTCAATTTTTCTATAAACCTAAAACTATTCTTTAAAACAGTGTATTATTTTAAAAAACACAATTTGAAAACTACATTCATAGAGCATATCTGTAGTTATTTTAGTGTAGAAAATTTACGAAGCAAGTGTTACTAATTCCCCACTACAATAATAAAACCTCAAGAAAGCAACTACAGAGCATCCAGTTTAAAGCAAAAGCAAAACAATGTAATTTCCCAGTGAATGCAGCATTTTATCTTTCTTCTCGCCTCTCTTTCTCTCTATATATTTATATATATTTTTCCAGTATAGTTAAATACATGGTTGGTCTACATAGGCTGTTGTTATTCATAAGCCACTTAAATGTTGGAGGACTTCTACGAAAAATAATGATTCGGGTTTTGGGATAGCTTATCTGAAGCCATTATCACTGACAGTAATTAGATAGCAGTGCCAGTGTCTATTGAAATCATTCTTAGTTATCTTCCATAAAACTAAATCATTTGCATATAGAAGGATGTTTATCCTTCTCTTTTTCTGTGACAGGGTTCATGAATCCAAATTATCCAAAATGGTATCCAGTCATTAAGACACAATTTAAAAAGTAAATGTGGCCAAAATATATGCCACTTTACTCGGTTCAAAATTGTTATATATCTGTCAACAAACTATTTTTGCTGACTCCCAACTTTCTCTGTAGTACTACAATAGAGGTTCTATATAATAATCACTAGCCAAGGTTCCATACTGTGTTCATACACTTTCTTGCCATACATAAAATGCCAAATAATGATCAATAAAAGATGCAAATGATTCTGTATTTTTCCTGGTGGATAATCTCACAAGATGATAGGAATATAAATTTTCTCTTTCATATATTGCCATTCTGAGACTGTACATGCTCATCTTGTAAAACATTTGCTTGAAAATACCGGATTTATATTTTGTCAGGAAGGAGACTGGCATACATTATTGATGTATTGTTAATAAGATTCATCATTTGGGGGGAGTAATGAAGCTGCCCTTTTAAAATAATTTAATAGTCTATATTCCAAGTTCAAAATATGAGACTCTAGTGGTACAATTATAAGGGTAAACAAATTTTGGGTATTTGAGATCATTATTCAGGGTAATATTTAAATAGTTTGGAGTTAAGAATTTCATTAGGTGCTTTATTTAATTAGAGCTATAAAATATTTGGTACAACATGAAAGAGTATTATTGATACACTGTAAATTAAGGTGGAAAAATCTAAAATCAAGAGAAAGTTTGTATCCATACACTACAGCAAACTGAATGGGTTGTGTGGAGGCTCTGTTCCCACTTTTTGAACCACCAGAGCTAAAATTAGACGAGCAAACAACATGCTATATTTAGTCATTCTTTGAGTGAGGAAAAGTTACACAGGATCCTGTCCAGTAATCATTGCACCTTCTGATTTCTTCAACTGTAGATAATAGGTCTCATCATAGGGATGATCATGCTGTAAATGACAGATTCTACCTTGTCCAACATCAGCTATAAGGGGAATTGAGTCTTAAATATGCAAGTGTTCCATTAAAACATTGTTGGAAGTTGCAAATCATAATGGGCAGGAAGAGGAGTCTTGTGCTTCCCCTCAGCTGACTAATTCCTTAAGTGGACCACAATTATGAAAATTATGGATACCAGGACTGGGCTATGATCAGGAAGCTGAGCTGCAGATCAGAAACTCACAAATGTGCAGGATAAAGCTAAAAGTAACAGGATGTCAGAGAAGAAGCTGCTCACTATATTGGACCTATGGAAGAAGAGCTAAGACATGGCTTTTGATGTTGTTATTGAAATACATAGTCTCTCATTGTAATGAGCAGTCATGAGTGAAATAGAAAGCTTAGCTAATGTGAGTACTGGGTAGAAAATGAGTTACTAATGACAACGTAGCAACAGTAGGTCTCGGAGGCCAAGAGCTAAAATTCCACAGTAATAAAAGAAAATGAACAAACTGAGTTTTGATGCATACCAAAGCAATGAGCTATCCTTAAGCAGAAACAGAACGTCTACTGTCTTCCTTAGAAAAATTGTTGAGGAATAATATGAGTCTAGCAAAAACAGGTGGGCAAAAAAATGAGGACATGGTAATGTAGAGTTTATGACTGATACTGTTAAGAACAATTCGGCTCAGAAAACACAGGTAGAAAGAGACAAACAGGAGTTTCTATTCCTCAGGTATGTCAGAAATTCCTAAAAATATGAAATCACCAAATTTCTATTACTCCTTCCTAACAAATCAGAATGTTCTACAGATAATAAGAAATCTGATTATCATTCTCATCAATAATAATGAGATGAGAATGTAGGCACGCAAAATTGGCCAGGCGAAGATTTAATTACTATTTTCTTGACCTCTTACATGTGTCTATGACTAAGTTAAACAACCTCTTAAGACATAGTTGTCTCATCTGCAGAATGAAGTTGAGAGGTTATGATAAAAATTAAATGAGATAATACATACAATGTTCTTTGAATATTGCCTGGAATTTAGTAGGTTCCCAATAAATGATTGCTATGAAAAAAACTCATATCAACATAATTTTATTAACACAGTCTCCTTAATTAAATGTCCTAATGCCACTGAATTGTACACTTAAATGTGGTTAACATAGTAAATTTTCTTATGTATATTTTATTACAATAAAATCTTTTTTAAAAAAAGAAAAAACAAAAGGACAGAAGCACTCACTGAGCAAGGCTGGACCCCTTAAAAAGGGTTCAAACTATCTTACCTTCAAAGAGATTCCAGATAAAGACACTCTTGCACAGATGCACCAAAGCATATAGAGGACTGACATTAGAAATTACCATCAAGCACAGTTTTCCCAAAAATCTAGGCTACAGTACATTCACTTTTGCAATGTCTTTATCCTTTGCTACTTGGTGGGGTTAACTACCTTTGTGTTTATCAGACCTTTAAGCCCTACTACAGCTGTCTTGGTGAGAGGCAAAAGTACAACTTTTGATGTACTGCAGCAAAGTACAACGGATGACTTAGATAAATGCATTCAGAAACTAGGAGACAATGAGGGAATACTTGATTGTAGAACTAATAAATAGCTAACCCTACCAGTTAACTTATCCACTGCATTTATTCCATACTACTGCCTATTTACATCAGTAGCTGATTTTAACAAATACTTTGATAAATGTTTGCTAATATTGAAGGTGTCTCTTTGTGGGAATATAACAGGTCATCCCCCCTGCTTATTCATTTGCTTTCGTCATGCATTAATTGAATATCTATTTTTGTAAAGCACTCAGCTAGTCATTGTGGCAGATTATAGGAAGAACAAAACACTGTTCCTGCCTTCAAGGACCTGAGAATTAATAAGGGGAAGTAAGACATGAATGCAAAGCTCACTACTGCAGAGTAGAGAGTGGAGATGTTCTAATGATGCTACAGAAGCACATGATGAGTGGTAAGAAAGGGCAAAGAAGAGGTGAGAAGGCCTTGAAGGAAGTTAATGTTTGCATTTCTGATTATTTGAGAGGGGCACTTTAGACATAAACAAAAACACCGTGGCAGCAAATTATGGGACATGTTTGGAGAAAAAGGAAATAATCTGATAAGGTTTAAATTTCAGGTAGGGGGTAGACACAGTGGCTCACTCCTGTAATCCTAGCATTCTGGGAGGCCAATGTGGGAGGATTGGTCGACGTCAGGAGTTCGAAACCAGCCTGAGCAAGAGTGAGACCCCGTCTCTACTATAAATAGAAAGAAATTAATTGGCCAACTAATATATATAGAAAAAATTAGTCGGACATGGTGGCGCGTGCCTGTAGTCCCAGCTACTCGGGAGGCTGAGGCAGGAGGATTGCTTGAACCCAGGAGTTTGAGGTTGCTGTGAGTTATTATGACGCCACGGCACTCTAGCCAGGGAAACAGAGTAAGACTTTGTCTCAAAAAATAAATAAATAAAATAAAGGTCAGGTAGGAAGAGTCTTTGAGTGACATGTCAAAGCTTGGTTTTAGAAACATCACAGAGAGGCTTGAATGTCATCCTGAAGAATTTAGACATGCTTTTATAGGCAATAAGTAGCCAGAGAAGATTTCTGAGGAGAAAATGACAAAGTGAGAGGTATGCCTTAGGAAAGCTGACATAATAACAAGTAGAATGGATCAGAAGCCAGAAAGTCTGGAGGCCCTCCTCAAAAATCCTGAAAAACAAAATATAAATTATGTGGCTACTTCAATAGTCTGATGAAAACTTACTAGACTGTGAACAAGAAGATTAGAAGTGGGAAGAGAAAGGAGCTGACAAAGGGAAGAAATGTTGAAGATGTATAATTGTCAGGCCTTGGTGACGGATGGGATGTGTGGAACACGAGAGATGGAGATGACAAGTATGAGTGACACATTCAGCCAGGCAGACTGGAAAGATTGCAACGTCATTAACGGAGACAAGGAACATAAAAAGAAAAAAAGGTATGGGAGGTGTTGATGATGTGTTTGATTTTTTAAAAGATCTCTGGATAGGAGCACTTGTCAAATTTTAAGGTACATGTGAATCACCCAAGGATTTTGCTAAAATGAAAGATTGATTCAGTAGGTGAGAAGCAAGACCTGAGATTCTACATTTATAATAAGCTTACAAGAAAAGTCAATATCACTGACCCTCAGAACACACTTTAAAACAGCAAGGCTCCAGAGGATGGCAAGTGCAGTAGTTGGGAAGAATTTTAGTAGAATAAGGCAGGCATCCAGAGTAGCCATACTAATAAATTTGAGGATAATATTAATTTAAAATAAGTAAAACCCACATAATTTGGGTCAAATATATTATTAATTAGCATATTCATGTTTTAAGTACTTTCAATTTTTTTCTGCTTATTCAAAGTATCCATATGCACATATGCATACTCATTTTTCATATTCACACATATAATTTTTTATTTTTTTATTTCAGCATATTATGGGGGTTACATATACTTTTTTTACTCATTACATTTGTTTACTTTTTGAGTAGAAATCCCTAAGAAACATCTAAGTGTCTATGTGAAGGCCAATATCTATATTTACAAATTAAAATGGAGAACTGAGAAATTAATACTCCTTCAAAATTTCATTTTTACATAAAGGACACACATAATTGATTCCAAGATACTCTTTCTCCCCCATTGCTCCCAACTGCATGATAAATTTAGACATATGGACAAAAAACTCTTTCTCCTTGTGATTCTCAGACAAAAATGTGAGTCATCTCTAAATGGTACCTTATCACTAGTCCTTAAGTGAACATTTCTGCCAGATAAACTATTTAGCATGATATAACGCAAATTAAATATTTTACTAACTTTGTGTCTTCTCTAAAGAATTTGGTTCACCTGACCCATAAGGGCAGAAACAGAAAGATCTTATTTAATGGACAGGGAAGGTATATTGCTATAACATGAACACTTGACTGTGTGCAATTTCTCAGGGAAATTATGGATTTTCTTTTAACCAAGAAGTTGATTTCTTTGCTGGCCAAAAGAAAAGACATCAAAACTGCCAAATTGCCTGCTGTGGAAATGTCTCTTTCATTGGGTTCTGATATCTCTATTTTATGCTGACTTTCATAAGAAGCATCAAATCATCCCTACTTGGTCACCTGGGAAGCTGTGACGCTAACTGCCAAGGACCTGCATGACAAAAAAGCTGAAACCAAAGGGCAAGAAGAGGCTCCATGTGGATAAGCAAGCAGGGAAAGTGTGTGAGCCCCATCCCAGGCATGTATTGTGAATTTGTAAGAGGAAATATAGAGCCTTGTAGGTGGCATTTCCCCTGGCCCTTAGTTTTCAGAAGGCTCCCTGCAAATTCTCAGCAGAGGAAATGGCAGGAGTGATGAGCCTATTTCCAAAGCCCTTTTCAACAACCTTCAGATTTCGAGCATTCACACTGCACTTAAAAATATCAGTCAACTTGCCAGTCTTTTTAAAGGAGGCTTCCAAATGGGTCACCTTTCAGAGAAATAATTGGAGGCAGACTGAGAAAACAGCAAGCATTTGATAAATGCTTCCATGAATGAGTGAAATGAATGAATGTATGAGAGAGTGAATGAAAATCCTACAAACTTGAGTCTAAATCTATAAGTGACCAGAAAAGTATATTTCTTAAGGGAATTATTTCATCTCAATTTGGAAACACTAATTTCTGGCCTCAGAGATTGTATATAATGTATTTTCTCTTTCAGCCAATTTGCATTTATGAAGGTAGGTTTTTTTTCAGACAAAGTCCATTATAGGAAAAAAAAAAAACTGATAACTTCATATTTTCTGCCTGAGACCTAGAATCTCTTTGATTCAGATAAGAAACCTGGTCCTGCTGGCTTTTGTCCAGTGTTGCAGCACTTCAAGGAAGTTTCAACTGCATTAGACTGGGTCTCAGCCCATTAAAACCCATAAACCCTAGGGGAACTTGAGAGGGACCCAAAATAGGAAAGAAATAATTTCTCTTCTGCTACTATCCAAACCCATTTCCCATGATCAGTACAATTTTACAAAAAGCCAATTTCTTTTCTTTTCTTTTTTTTTCCCTTTTCTTTTGTTGTCACCTTCAAAGGGGATCTTTATTTTTTATTGTATATATTTAAAGTGCACAACATGATTTTTGGATAAACATATACATAGTCAAATGATTACTACAATCAAAGAAATTTACATATCTATCACCTTCCATAGTTACCCTTTTTTCCTGTGGTAAGTCCATCTAAAATCTACTATCTTAGCAAATTTTCACTATGCAATACAATATTACTAAGTATACATCTCATGCTGTACATTAGATCTCTAGACTTATCTATCCCACCTCACTGCAAATTTGAGCCATTTGACCTATGTCTTCCTATTCCCCATGCCTTTATGATGCAGGTAACCACAATTCTACTCTCTGTCTCCATTTATTTGACTTTTTCTTTTTAAAGATTCTGCCTGTCAATTGTTTTCTTCGCTGTACAATGGAGATGATCTTTCAATAAATTATTCTGTACTGTGTAAAATTCCTTAAATTATGAGCTTTACTTTCTTTGAAAGAAAATGAGGAGGTTCAGAAGATGACTTTGGAAGTCCTCCTTTAGAATCATTTCCAATAATCTTGATAGACTATTTTAAGACTGAAATATTACCTAAAATTAATTTTTATTCATAATTATTGAAAGAAAGAAATGATTATGTCTTCAAATATGACTTTGTTGAACAAATGATTCATGTTAACAACTGGGGCCACTACAATGCAGCTAACTTCATAAGAAGTCATTACTGGAAAAAACATAGGATGAATGATTCCTTTAAAAATTAATGAAAATATGGCAAATCTAAGGTGTTAAATACTTGAATGCAAGATATTCCAAAACACATATGAAATAAAACTTTTCCAGTAAAGGGACATCAAAAATATCATAGAAAGTTAATTGTAAATGTGTATTCTTCCTCATATGCATGGAATGTGAACCAAAGAGAAGGTAAAGACAATTTCCACTTGTGTAATGAAGAAGACAGACATTTTAGCTTAAAGAGCACCTCAGATTTACTTTGACATGCTTGCAAAACAAATATCATATCCACAACGAGAAAATAAGATCCCTAAGGAAGAAGGAGTAGGAAGAAGAGCCCAAGGCTAGAGGATCCAAGTGCTCAATGCTGGTCCCAGGGAACAAGATGGCTCTGGGTAGGTGCTCTGAGGATTGTCCATTTTCAGCTCAGTACCCATTTACCTCTGACACTACTCCCTGCTCACCAGTCTCCAGTCTGTCCCTAGCAAAACCCTGTTCTTGGGAGAAACCCCCTAGATCATGCTCACTGCAGTACAAAGACTCATCCAGCTCCATGGGACTCCTGGGGGTTACTGGGGGTAGGGAGGGGAGAGGTGGGGACTGAAGAGGTGTTAGAGGAGATCACAGCACTGAGTTCAGTTAGAGTCTGGTACCACTGGGAGAGGCTGGGGCAGGATGTCTCCCCTCTCTTCCTGCATCTGGGTGGGACTGTGCCTGGTGATAGCTGCTCTTGCAAAAAAATGCTCTGTTGTAAACAAGCGCCAATTTTCTTGCTATGCTAACAAGAGCTACGTGACCCAGTGGACAAGGCAAGGATGTTGTTCCGGGCTCAGTCTCTCTTTTCAACAACAGTGATTTGCCACATCAACTTACCTTCCCAGACACAAAGCAGCAGAGGATTAGCTATTAAAAGAAAGACATTTTCTCGCTCATTACAGCCTGCAATGTAAAACGCCCAGTGATGCAAAGAGTTCTGTTTTCATTATTAAAGTAGAAATTATTTCTGGCGGCTTTAGGGAGAAAATGTAATTATTTTCCTTGCTGTCACAGTGTTTCCACAGTCACCTAGAGATGAGAGCACCCTATTAAAACGGACTCATCTTCTTCCCGATAATGCCAATGAATGATCTCTGACCTGGGGGTTGGAGGCTGGTGCCTGAGTCCTCATCCCTTGGGATCCAGAGTCACCAAGGGCAGAGGTAATCAGACAGTGCTGAGTCACTGCCACTTACTTGCTAGTGGCAGGAGGAGGAAACTTTTCAGAGAAGAAAGTGAATGGTTCAGGCAGAGCCCACCCGTTTTGCTAATGGCCAGAGCTCCCTCCACCGGATTGCTAAGACTTTTTGGCTATTCTACTCCTGGGGAGGTCCTGTCCCCTACCTTTGCCTCCATCCCATGTAACCTCACAGCTTGGATCTGCTCAGCCACAGGTCTTTCCCACTTGCCTGCTGCCACAGGCAAAGAAAGACACCTGTAGTTCCACCTACACTGATACTGAGCTCATTGGCTATGGGCAGATCTCTCAGCCAGCTTGGCCGTTAAGCCAATTTGTCCGAGGTGGCAAGTTGCCTCCTTGCATGATCCACTAGGCTTTGTTCTGGCCACTGGGCTGGTCACAGTCTCAGCCTCAGATCCAGGCCCTCTGCCTCTCTCTTCCAAAGAGGAACCCAGTGAGATCATGTTGATATCTGAGAGCAATCTTATCCTCATAAACACATGATCAACATTCTGAAGATGACTGACTCATTGACACCATCTGGCATCATAAACAATCATATCACCATCCAGGATGGATATCCGGAACAGATGAGTAATGAGAGCCCCCTCCCCACCTCACTCACTCCTTCTAGCTGTGCTTTTAATTTAGTATTTTTTCCATAGCCCAGGGAGAATCCACTGTTTGACATAAGCATAGCAGTGATGTGTCCTTATTTATATTTTTTAAATATCACTTTTGTTTATATTATGGATATTTTCTAATGAACATTTTGACACATGGGTTTTTTTTTTCTTTTTTGTATAAAGTTCCCACCACATCTATGGTAAACCCAAAACATGAAGCAGAAGTTAACAGCAAAGAAATTTCTTCTAACTCCCTCATCATGGCTGACTAGGTGCTCTAAAGCAGTCATTCTTCTGATGTATAAAATTTATACTCTGGAAAACACTTTGAGACACCACCAGTCTTAGAATTTTTAAGATATGTTTCCAAGGGCCAATTTCTCCCCAAAGAAAAACTAGGTCCTGTAACCTAAGCAGTAGGAAGCCTAGAAGGGCAGAAGACTTTGTGAAAAGATTCCTCCAACACTACTGTTTTTAAAATTCCGAGCTTTAGGCTAATGGCACAGTAGAAACATAAGCCTAGAAAATGTAAACCCAGGGCTCAGTCACCGAGCTAAAAACCTCACAGGGGGGCTAACATAGCTCCTGGACTGTGATATTCCTTAGCTACTAACAGTAGCAGCCGCAAATAAGAAAATAAATCTTTGGAGCAAAAAATTCTTGCAAAATAAGATGACAAAATGAGTTCACAATCAAATATCATTAAGTTTGATTGAAGGTCATTGTGAGGAAGAGTAAGCAAAAGCAGGAAACATTGGATTTAAATACATAAGGATTGAAGATATTGTAATTGGTATCTTATCCAGTATTTGCTGCTGTTGAGAACAATTGGACTAACAGCAGCCTTTACAACAGACATAATAAAAGGCAGAGGGCATCAAATGTTGGGAGAACATAATTGTCAATCTCCAATTACATAGTCAGCAGTTATTTTTAAAAATACAAAAGTAAAAAAAGGGTATTTACAAGTAAACAAAAACTACAAGTGTTTACCACTAAGAGGACACAAAGGAGCTTCTAAAGGATATATGACAGGAAGAAGAATTATTCTAGAAGGAATGGCTGGGATGCAGGAAGTAATGATGAGCAAATAAAATGCTAACTGTGTATATGAATACAGGCAAGCATTATCTTTATAAATAATAATAAGTAGTAATACTTTGTGGGATCATGAAAAGAACAGAAATAAAATACTGGTTAACAATAGTGTGTAAGTTGGGGAATAGTTCATCAGAGTTAAAGTGTATTGTTTAGGAAACAAATAAGACTTTTAATGTCAGATTTTGTTAAGGTAAATAAGCAGGAGAAAATTTCAAGGTAACCAGCAGATTGATGACAATAGACTTACAGCTTCCAAATAAATTGAAAGAATAAAAATGAAATAAAGGAAAAATGAATACGCAGTGCTATAGTTGGGATGTTTGACTCTTCCAAATCTCATGTTGAAAATTGATCCTCAATGTTGGAGGTAGAATCTAATTGGAAATGTTTGCATCATAGGGGTAGATCCGAAATGAATAGATTAATGTCCTCCTGGGTAAGAGGACTGCGTTCTTCTTGCTCTATTACACCCCATGAGAGTTGGTTGTTAAAAAGAGCCAAGCACCTCTCTCTCTCTCTCTCTCTCTCTCTCTCTCTCTCTCTCTCTCTCTCTCTCTCTCTCTCTCTCTCTCTCTCTCCTCTCTCTCTCTCTCTCCTCCCTTATCTGTTGCCACATGATCTCTAAACACACTGGCTCCCCTTTGCTTTTTGCCAAAGTGGAAGCAGCCTGAAGCCCTCATTAGAAACAGATACTGCTGCCATGCTCCTTGTATAGCCTGCAGAACTGTCCCAAATAAACATTTTTCTTTATAAAGAGCCTCAGATAGCTACACAAATGGACTGAGACCCACAGAAACACTCCATGAACACATACACACACATAGCAAAAGAAAATGAGAAAAGTAAAGCAAATTGAAATAAAAAAGTGAGATTGTATAAACAAGTCCAAATATATCAATAATGACAAAAAACTTCAAATGGACCGAAATTATTAGCTAAAATACAGAGATTTTCATGTGAGGTATAAAGAAAACAATAAAACTCAAATATATGCTGTTGCAAGGCATACACTTAAAGCATACTGCCATGGGGTTGAAGGTTAAATGGTAAGAAGAGCTATACCAAGCAAATGATAACTGAAAAAAAACATATATATCTATATTATCATTTAAAAAAAACTAAACTTTAAGACAAATAAAAATCATCAATAGAGAAAGAAAAGGTTACTACACAATAAAATATTTAGTCTACCAGTGCAATAAACAATGCTAAGATTTTATAAAAATAAATTAGCTTCAAAATCCATAAAGCAAAAATTTATAGATCTAAAAGAGAAATTAATAATTCTGACATTTTAATGGTAATATTTCAACACAACTTTTCTTGACTATTGACAGGCCATTTAGACAAAAATTAATCATTAATGATTTGTAAAATGCAATTACCAAACTCTAATGGATGTAAATTGAATTCTGCACCCAACAATTATAAAATATCAATTATTCTCATATATGCATGGAACATTTACAAATATTGATTATACTAAAGGGTAAAAGAAGTCAAGTTTTCAGAGGATTGGTATCTGACAAAAGCATAATTAAGTTAGACATCAATGATAAAAGGACACATTTTTTAATTCTCTTACATTTGGAAATGCAAAAGCAAAATGCTAAGTAATGGATTAAAGAAGAAATAACAACGGAAGTTTTAAAACACTTAGAACTAAATAATAAAAAGTGCTTTGTATAAAAACTGTTATACGTTGATAAACTAATACTTGGAAAGTTATTGCCCTAAGTTTTTATTAGAAAATTAAATTGTCTCAAGGCTAATACACTAAGCGTACAATTTAAGAAGTTTGGATAAGTAACAAAAAATCTAACAAAAGGAAAGAGATATCACTTTTCATATGTCAACCATACCTCAGTAAAGTGGTTTTAAGAAAAGGAAGGAGATAGTAAGGTTGAGAACAACCTTCAGTGAAACAGAAAACAAAGAGACAACAAGAGAAAATATACAAAACCAAAGATTGCTTCTTTGGAAAGATTAATAAAATTGGTAAACCTTTGCTAAAATTTATCAAAAAAAAAGAAAGAAGGCAAAAACTGCAGTTCTGGAAATGAAAAGTGGATCATCATTACAGGTATAGCACAAATTAAAGTATAATAAGAATAATATGAACAACTTTATGTGAAAAATGAAAACTTAGATAAATAGACAAATTTCCAATCACATATAAATTACCAAAACCTACTAGAAATATACAGTCTCATTAGTTCAATAACCATCAACAAAATTAAGGTAATGAATAAGAATCTTCCAAAAAAAAAAAAAAACCACCAAACCCACATGTTTTTGCTGGTGTTTTCTACCAGTATATCAAGGATCAAATTATTCCCATATTAAATAAAACTGTCTAGAAAGTAAAATAGAAAATAATCCTCAACTCATTCTATGAAGTTATTATAATCGTGCTATCAAAACTACAAAAAGACAGTGTGAGAAGGAAAACCACATCCCATTCTCTCTCATGACCTAGATGAAAAAAAATTCTAAAATTAATAATTGAATTCAACAATATATAAAAATAAATACACAATGACCAAGCTGAATTTATCACTAAAAGTCAAAGGTGGTTGTTCTTAGGAAATGAGTAAATAGGAAATGAGTAAAATATTAACATATTAAAGGGAAAAAATCTAATAACCACAGTAGACACAGAAAACACATTTGGTAAAATTCAACACCAATTCATAATACAAAGTATTAGCAAATTAGGATTAGAAGAAAAATTCCATAATGTGATAAAATATATCTAACAAAATTCTGTACAAACATTATACTTAATAGGAAAACATTAAAATGATTCCCTTTTCTATCAGAAATGACACTTATTATCATTGCTTTTATTCAACATTTCCTAGAAGCCCTAGTATTTGCAGTAAGACAAGACAAAGAAACTAAAAGTATAAGAATTTCAAATGAGAAAACAAAAATTCCATTACTCACAGATTATACAATTCCCATATCAGAAAACTGAAACAAATATACATAGAAATTCTTAGAGGTAATAAAAGAATTTAGTAAACTCAATAGTTATAATATAAACTTTTAAAATATAAATTGCATTTCTATATAGTAGCCACAGTTAGAAAACATAATTTTTAAATGGCAGTATTTAAAATAGAAGCAAACTATAAAGTACCTAAGAATAAATGCTGCAAAATATGTGAAGATCCGTAAGTAGGAAATTATAAAATTTATAGTAAGATATTAATACAAATAGTTGGAATGGGTGTCTTATCTTTATAGATAGGAAGATTCAATATCCAAAAGATGTGAATTTTTCCTAAATTAATCCATAGATCCAATGAACTTCAAAATGATTTTTGAGGAATTTTATAAGTTGATTATAAATTTAATATGGAAGCGCAAATGGATAAAAATAGCCAAGGAGCATCTGAAGAAGAAGGAAAATTGACCATACCAAATATCAAGGTATTTTATAAAGTCATAGTAATTAAGGCAGAGTGTTATGGACACAGTGATATATAACATGGATAGGAATAGACACATGCAAGTGTGGAACTTTTGTATATAACATAGGGGGCACATGTGGAACTATGTAGGTGAAAAAATGAAATTGAATATTTCTCACAATACCTAAAATTCAATTCCAGACAGAGTATGACTTGAAAATGAAAAGCAAAGATTGTAAAATTTTACATAAAATGTAAGAGAATGTCTTTCTGATAGATATAAAGGTAGAAATAATTTTTTAAACACACATACAAAAATATTAGCTATGCAATAATATATTAATACTGGCAGTTATATTAAAAATCAAAATTAATGTTTATCTAAAAACACCATAAAGACAAATCACAATTGGAGAAAAGATATCTGTAACACATCCAACCAACACAGCACTTGTATTGAAAATACATAAATAACTTCCACAAATCAATAAGAAAAAGACAATCCAATACAGGTTGAGTATCCTTAATCCAAGAATTCAAAATCCAAAGTGCTCCAAAATCTAAAACTTTTTGAGGGCCGACATGGCATCACAAGTGAAAAATTCCACACCTGACACCTTTGCTTTCTTGATCGTTCAATGTTCAGAAGCTGTTTCATGCACAAAATTACTAAAAAGATTATATGAAATTACCTTCAGGCTATGTGTATAAGGTATATATGAAATATAAATAAATTTTGTGTTTAGGTTTGGGTCCCATCCCTGAGATATCTCATTATGTATATGCAAATATTCCAAAATTCGAAAAATAACAAATCCAAAACATTTCTTGTCCCAAGCATTTCTAATAAGGGTACTCAACTTGTGGTAAATGGACAAAAGATTTGAACAGGATTTTCATAGAAAAGAAAACTAAGTTGTCAAAAATATATAAAATTATGATCAAGTTTTAGATATTTAAAATGATTAGGGGAATGCAAATTGCAATCACAATGACATTATTTCAAATACAAAACTTTAGAAGTCTGAGGATACCAAGTGTTGAAAATTTTTTGAACCTATATTAGTAGAAACTGTTTGGAAAACAGTTTGGAATTATCATCTAAAGTTAAACATTTTTCCTTCCCGAAAATTTAGCAATTGCACTTTTAGACATATACCACAGAGAAACTCTTGCACATGTGCACCAGAAACACGTACAAGCAGTGTTCACAACATCAAAACTCCATAATTTCAACATTTATTAGTAGATAAGAGATAAATTATATAATCATTCAACAGAATATTATACAACAGCAAAATAATAATGAACGTTTAATATGGATAAATCTTAAAAACATAATGCTGCATGAAACAATGAAGTCTCAGTAGGCTGTATACAATGTGATACCAATTTTAGAAAGCTTAGAAAAGAGCAAAGGTAAATACTATGTTATTTAGACATACGTATACATGTGATAAAACTAAATTTCAAAAAGCAAAAAGGATAACCACACTATCTGAATAGCTAAAAAGTGTATTATCATATTCATTTTCTAAACTACCCAGGGTAAAATCCTTTACTTTCTTAAACAGTAAAGTTATTTGGCCACCAACATTACCTGCAAGTACCATAGCTTCAGGAATCTGGACACATAATTATACTTTTCTACAAGGAAAGACATGTTGATGCTGTCATTCTTAAATGCACTGAAAATGTCATGTTCCCATTTCTTATAAAGTGAGAGATGAAACCTACATTGCTGTGACACCAAACAACTTAATAAAAAGTAGAAATCAATCAATCCAGTAATTGATTCTTTTATTTCCAGAATATCGAACAACTTACTAAGAGTGATGTGACCACTTTTTTTTTTTGGTCAGATAGATATAACTGGATACATTATTACAGTGACTCTTGAAATAATGGTAAAATAATTTAAGTAAATATCAACCAGCCTTCCCATTTAACAGGATATTTAAAGCATGAGTGTCAATGTCAATTAAACTGATTTGATAAATGTCTCAAAACCCCACATCATTTTTTAAAAATCCTTCATGTTGTGCAAAAGTTGTTTTTTCCGATTTTATCCCATTTATTTATGTGCTTAAATGGCTCGGTTCTCAAGAGATTCACAAGTTAAGTGCACAATATACCATGACCACCAGGGGGAAAAAGAAAAATTCATCCAGAGCATGCATGTTACCCCACGAGAAACAAATTTGCCCTCCATTGACATTTATTCATTCAACATTCAAATATAGTTAATGTGTATACTCTATTTCAGGGATTGTGTTTTGAATACAGTAGTGAATTCTGACCTGCATTCAGTTTCTTTGAGGAGACCCTCACATGAATATACCATTACATAAAATGTATGGTGTATATGTTAGAGATATGCATAGAGCATTCTAATAAGCAGGGCAAAAAGGATATCTAATCAAGTCTGGGAGAAAAAGCATAGAGTCTGGGAAGCTATGTTTGAGTTGGTGGTGCCTATGGCTAAACCATATGGAGTGCTGTCATACGGGGTGACAAAGACATTCATTATTGTTGGAGTTCAAAGTGTGGGACACTGAGTGGTAAAAGTCGTGTCTACAGAAGTAATCAGAAGCATCTCCAGGAGGGCCTGGAGGCTAATACTGAGTAATTTGGACTTTATTCTGCTAATATTATGAATAATATTAATAGATTTCCTAATGTTAAGTCATCATTACTTTCTGGGAATGAGCTGCAACTACCCGGCTTTATTCTATTTGCCAAAATTTTCTTTAGGATATTTGCATCAATATTAATGAGTAAGATTGGTCTGTGGGCTTCTTTTAAAATTTTATAATATCTTTGTCAGGTTTTGGTATTGGTGATATTCTGGCTTAGTCAGACACTGGACACTTTCATATCCCATCTATACCATTGGTTCTCAAACTTTCATGTGCATAAGAATCACTTGGAAAGCTTGATAAAAATGTAGATCCCCAAACTTCACTTTCAGAGACTATAACTTGACATGTCTGGGTTACCAAAATAATTTTTTGAGCAACTCAAGATGCTCTTGAATGAGATGGTTTAGGGGCCAGACTTTTTGAGAAACAACGTTATATGCTCTGGGCCCGTGTAAATAACATTGCAGTAACCCTTCTTAAAGGTTTCATATAATTCATTTGTAAAAGCACTTAGGCTTTTAAAGAGGTGAGCTCTTTGACAGCTCAACTCTTTTCCATGGTAATTTTTCTGTTTAGATTTCTTATGTCTTCTGGGCTTAATTTTGTTAATGTATTAATATATTCTCCAAGAAAATCATCCATTGCATTCTGCTTTTCAAATGTGTTTTCTAAGAGTTCAGCTGAGCATTATTATTATTTTGATTTCATCAATATCTGTAGCTATTTCTTCATTCTTGTTCCTAATTTTGTGTGATTTAATTACTGTTCATTTAGAGATGTTATAAGATTTTGTTTTAACTCTTTCATTTAAGAAGTTTATTTTTAAAATGTTAATACAGTTTTATAATGAAGTATAACATATACAGAAAAATTAAAGACTCATAAGTATACATTTTGATGAATTTTCAAAAAGTGAATACACTCATTAACCCATACCAAATCAAGAAGCAGAACAGTATCCATACCCTAGAAGTCTCTTTGTGTTCCTTCCCAGTCACTATGTTCTCTCCCAAAAAGTAGCCACTATCCTATCCCCTAACACCATATATGTGTCTACTCTTTTCTATTTGGCTTCTTTTATTCAACATTATGCTTTTGAAGTTCATCCACATCCTTATATATAGCAGTATTTCAATTTCCACTGCCATATATTAGATTTTATTTTATAAGTATCTTATTTCTAATACAGAATTGAATATTTTTGCTTTCTATTTTAAACATTTTTAGTTTTATAATTCTCTAATGAGAATATGATCTGTATTATTTCTACAATTTGAATTCATTAAGCTTTTCTTTGAAGTTGAGTTATTGCAAATTTACCACAGCCACCTGAAAGGAAGCTATATTCTCTGTTTTTAGGGTATGCAGTTCAATGTTTATTTTATCAAAAGTACCTTTTAAAATTTGAGATTATACAGGTCTTCTGTATTCTTAAATTTTGTCTATGTGATTCATACTAGGCTGAGAGAAATATGTTAAATAAATGTGTCAAATATTCCTAGTATTTTCTGCATTTATATTTTGCTATGTTCCCTATAATTTTTGCTTAGTACATTCTGGGGATAATTTATTTTGTGCATAAAGATTCATGAGAATTAAACCCTTCTTGTCTATAGCTTTTTGTCTTCATTTCAGGCTTCTATGATGTTAAAATAGCATGCCCCCTCCTTTTTAATTTGGAATTGACTACTATGTATTTGTCCATTTTTTAAGTTTCAATTTTTCTTTGTTATTTTTATCAGCTTTATGTGGGTATAATTTTTATCAATACATAATATTTGTAAGTATTTATGGAGTACATATAATATTTTGTTACATACATAAAATATGTAATGATTAAGTCAGGGTATTTAGGATATCCATCACCATATGTGTTTATCGTGTCTATCTGTTGCGAACATTTCGAGTCCTCTCTTCTAGCAAATTTGCAATATACATTGTTAACTACAGTCACCTTACACTGCTGTCAAACATTAGAACTTATGCCTTCTATCTAACTGTATCTTTGTTCCCATTAACCAACTTCTTTTTATCCCTCCAGCACATACACCCTTCCGAGCCTCTGCTATATCATTCTACTCAGTACCTCTGTGCAATCCACATTTTTAGCTCTCTCATATGAGTGAGAACATGTGATATTTGTCTTTGTGTGCCTCGCTTATTTCACTTAACATAATGACTATTGAGGTATAATTGATGTGTGATAAACTGAACATATTTGAAGCGTTTAATTTCATCATTTTTTGAATATGAATACACTTTTAAATCCATCAAAGCAATGAAGATGATGTACATATCCATCATCTCCAAAAGCTTTCTCATACCCCTTTGCAATCTCTCCGTTCAGTTCCAAACCTTTGCCACCCTGTCACAGGCAATCGCTATTCTGCTTTATTTCATGAAAGACTAATTGACGTTTTCTGGAATTTTATATAAATGGAATCATACAGTATAAACTCCTTGGTGTCTGGCTTCTTTCATTCAGTGTGATTATTTTGAGATTCATCCATGTTGTTGTATATATTATAGTTCATTCCTTTCATTCCTTTTTATTACTGAAGACTATTCCATATGGATATAGCACATTTTGTTTATCTATTCCCTTGTCAATGGACATTTGGGTTGCTTCCATCTTTCGTCCATTACAAACAAAGCTTCTATGCATATTAGTGTATGAGTATTCACATAGACATATATTTTCACTTCTTTTGAATAAATACCTAACAGTGAACTGGATCATATAGTACGAATATATTGTAAGAAACTGCTAAACTGGGGGGGTAGAGCAAGATGGCGGACGAATAACACCGCCAGACAGAGTGTCTCTACAGAAAAGACAGATTCTAGCAGAAATTAGAGGAAAGAAGCAAGAAGACGAGCATACAGCGGACGAGGGCCAGAAGGAGGGGTACCTGAGACCCCGGGAGACTCCACGGGAGGAGGCTGCGGAGGAGAACTGGAGGCTGAGGCCACCGGAGCAGCCCGGAGACCAGCCGCAAGGGTAGGTGGATTTGCTGTTTCCCCTCCCCTGCATTTAGGACTGCTGGTGGGCTCCCCAGCAGGTGGAGAGACCTGTGGACATCAGCCCAGAGACCGCAGCCGCCAGTCAGCGGTGAGCCTGTAGCAGACGTGGCACCAGGTTCCCAACTTCCTCCGGGCACCTCCGTATGCACAGACCCGAGCCGTGCGGCAGGCGCCATGTTGCCTCCTCCTCCCCTCCGCCGACCCTACCCACGGCTGCCCAGAGAGACAATACAGCCAGCAGCCAGAGGCACCTCCATTGAACGGGACCTTCCCTTTTGGGACCCTACAGCTGACTCAGGGGAACTCAGACTGTGAGCTCCCTACCCGCCCGCCCTCCCAGGTGCTGCTGGCACCATGTTCCCAGGAGAACGGTGCCGACTCAGAGGCTGAGAGACATAGACCCAGCTTGGGCTCCCTGTGGGTGAATTGGGACCAGAAATCCTCTCCCTGGTGGGGATACAGTTTGAACTCTGGGACCCAGAGGTCGGACCTACAGACCAGATCCCCTGCACCCAGGGCTAGCATTGCACGGGGCACAGAAGGGTTATATGTGAACAGCCTACTGAGGTGTGTGTGCCTCCAGGGGCGGATCAGCGTCCCAGAGGGCAACCCTCCTCCCAGGAGGAGGCCGTGCGCCCAACCCAGGTGGCGTTCCTGTGCAGGGAACCTCCCCACCGGCATCACAGTCCGGGGAGGCCTGGTGGCTTGTGGTCTGGCCTGCTGGCAGAGGCACAGGAGTAGCTGCGGAGTTGGGGAGGGTGGAAAGAAGTGACGCCCGCTCCAGACTGTGGGTCTCAGACAGCCCCACCCCCACACACAGACTTTCTGGCTGAGCAGGACCATTCCAGCCCCGCCCTGACAGCTTTCCCTGGAAGCAGACAACACAACTTTGACCCCTGCTAACGGCCTGAGGGCAGGCTTACCCAACCCACCTCCTCCCAGAACAAGAGCTGATAAGAGGACACAAAATCCACAGCATAACCTGTTCCTCCAAGCAAACGCCACCTACTGACAGGGATGGCATCTTGCACAGCCTTTCCACGGCACCAACTGACTCAATATACAGGGAGTGGTCCAATTTCACCCACAGACACCACCTAATGCCTCAGAAACTAAACAAGGTGTGTGAATACCCAAACAATAACTTAAGGAAAGAAACAACAACTGATTGACATGGGAAGAAATCAGCGAAAGAACTCAGGAAATATGAAGAACCAAACGGAAAACACACCCCCAAAGAGGAGCCCAGCCCCCTAGAAACGGACACCGACCAAAATCAGGCAACCAATATGACAGAAGAGGAATTTCGTATGTGGATCATAAGAACACTCACCCAGCTGCAACAACAACTCAATAACCAACACAAAGAAACCACAAAAAGCCTATAGGATATGGGAAAAGAAACAGACACAATAAAGAAAAGTGTAACTGAACTCCGGGAAATGAAGAATCAATTCAAGGAACTACAAAATGCAGTGGAAAGTCTGAAGAACAGGGTAGATCAAACAGAAGAAAGAATCTCAGAGCTTGAAGATAAAACCCTTCAATTAAATAAATCAGTCACAGAAATAGAGCAGAGAAACAAGAGAAAAGAGCAAAGCCTACAAGACCTGTGTGATTATGTGAAGAAACCTAATGTGAGGGTCATAGGCTTACCAGAAGGAGAAGAAAACAACACTCAAGGGTTGGACATGCTGTTTGAAGATATAATAGAGGAAAATTTCCCAGGCCTTGCTCAAAATCTTGATATACAAGTTCAAGAAGCTCAGAGGACCCCTGGGAGATTCAATGCAAACAGGAAGATGTCATGACATGCAGTCATCAGACTGACCAAAGTATCAACTAAAGAGGCCCTTCTCAGAGCTGTAAGACAAAAGAAGCAAGTAACATACAAGGGAAAGCCAATTCGAATAACATCAGACTTCTCTAATGAGACTTTACAAGCAAGGAGAGACTGGGGCCCCATTCTCACTCTTTTGAAACAAAACAATGCCCAGCCTAGAATATTATTCCCTGCAAAACTATGCTTCGTATATGAAGGAGAAATAAAAACATTCTCAGACAAGCAAAGGCTCAGAGAATTCACCAAGACAAGACCAGCCCTACAAGAAGTACTTAAAACAGCGTTACGCACGGAACATCATAATAATAACCCACGAATATAAAAACAACCAGAACCCAAAGATATTAAAGGCCAGATATTTCAATGGCTCAAGACAGAAATCATAGCAACAACATCCAACCCAACAGAATGATCAGTAATCTACCTTACCTATCAGTTCTCTCAATAAATGTGAATGGCTTAAACTCTCCACTCAAGAGACATAGGCTGGCTGAATGGATAAGAAAATACAGGTCAAATATATGTTGTCTTCAGGAAACACATCTAACCTGCAAGGATGCATATAGACTAAAAATAAAAGGGTGGAGATCAATATTCCAAGCAAACAGAAGCCAAAAGAAGGCTGGTGTGGCAGTTCTAATTTCAGACGATTTAGTTTTTAAACCAACAAAAGTAGTGAAAGTCAAAGAGGGTCATTATATAATGGTGAAGGGCACAGTTCAACAAGAAGAGATAACAATTTTAAATATATATGCACCCAACTTAGGTACACCCAGATTCATAAAGCAAACCTTACTGGAGCTAAGCAAATGGATTAATAGCAACTCCATAATCGCCGGAGATTTCAGCACCCCACTGACGGCACGAGACAGATCCTCCAAACAGAAAATTAATAAAGAAATAATGGACTTAAACAAAACTCTAGAAAAATTTGGTCTGACTGACATTTACAGAACATTCTACCCCAAATCCACTGAATATACGTTCTTCTCATCAGCTCACGGGACATTCTCTAAGATTGACCATATCCTAGGACACAAAGGAAATCTCAAGAAATTTAAAAAAATATAAATCATACCATGTACCTTCTCAGATCACAGTGGAATAAAACTAGAAATCAACCCTAACAGAAACTCACATTTCTACACAAAAACGTGGAAATTAAACAACCTCTTACTAAATGATTACTTCGTAAATGAAGAAATCAAGATGGAAATAAAAAAATTCTATGAAGAAAATGACAATGGAGAGACAAGTTATCAACTCCTCTGGGACACAACTAAAGCAGTTCTGAGAGGAAAGTTTATCTCCATAAATGCCTATAACCAAAAGACAAGATGATCACAAATAGACAATCTAATGAAACGACTCAAAGAGCTGGAAAAAGAAGAACAGACCAACCCCAAACCCAGCAGAAGAAGTGAAATCAACAAGATCAAATCAGAACTAAACGAAATTGAAAACAGGGAAGCTATTCAGGAGATTAATAAAACAAAAAGTTGGTTCTTTGAAAAAATAAACAAAATGGACACACCATTGGCTAAGCTAACCAAAAGCAGAAAAGAGAAATCTCTAATAAGCTCCATCAGGAACAAAAAAGAGATATCACAACTGATCCCAAAGAGATACGAGATACAATTTATGAATACTACAAAAATCTCTATGCACACAAACTAGAAAATGTGGAGGAAATGGACAAATTTCTGGAAACACACAGCCTCCCTAGGCTCAACCAGGAAGAAATAGATTCCCTGAACAGACCAATCTCAACAGCTGAAATAGACACAGCAATTAAAAATCTCCCTAAAAAGAAAAGTCCCGGTCCAGATGGCTTCACCCCTGAATTTTACCATACTTACAAAGAAGAACTAGTACCTATCTTGCAGAAACTATTCCACAACATCAAGAAGAACGGAAACCTCCCCGACACCTTTTATGAAGCGAATATTACTCTGATACCAAAAGCAGGAAAGGATGCAACAAAAAAAGAAAACTGCAGACCAATATCCCTAATGAATATAGATGCAAAAATTTTCAACAAAATCTTAGCTAACCGAATCCAGACACTTATCAAAAAAATAATCCACTACGACCAAGTGGGCTTCATCCTACAGATGCAGGGATGGTTCAACATACGCAAATCTATAAATGCAATTCACCACATCAACAGAAGCAAAAACAAAGACCACATGATTCTTTCAATAGATGCAGAAAAAGCTTTTGACAACATTCAACACCCTTTCATGATACAAACACTTAAGAAAATAGGCATAGAAGGGACATACCTAAAAATGATACAAGCCATATATGACAGACCCATAGCCAACATCATACTGAATGGGGAAAAATTGAAATCATTCCCACTTAGACCTGGAACCAGACATGGCTGCCCGCTATCTCCACTTCTGTTCAACATAGTACTGGAAGTCTTGGCTACAGCAATCAGACAGGAAAATGGAATCAAAGGTATCCAAATAGGGGCAGAAGAGATCAAACTTTCGCTGTTTGCGGATGATATGATATTGTATCTAGAAAACCCCAAGGATTCAACCAAGAAACTCCTGGAACTGATTGATCAATGAATTTAGTAAAGTCTCAGGATACAAAATCAATACACAGAAATCAGAGGCATTCATATATGCCAACAACAATCTAATCGAGAACCAAATCAAAGACTCAATTCCCTTCACAATAGCAACAAAGAAATTAAAGTACCTAGGAATATACTTAACCAAGGACGTAAAAGACCTCTACAGGGAGAACTATGAAACACTGAGGAAGGAAATAGCAGAGGATGTAAACAGATGGAAATTCATACCATGCTCATGGATCGGCAGACTCAATATCATCAAAATGTCTATACTACCCAAGCTGATCTACAGATTCAAAGCAATACCTATTAAAATCCCATCAGCATTCTTCACAGATATAGAAAAAATAATTTTACGCTTCGTATGGAAGCAAAGAAGACCCCAAATATCAAGAGCAATTCTAGGCAACAAAAACAAAATGGGAGGCATTAATATGCCAGATATCAAACTATACTACAAAGCCGTAGTAATTAAATCAATATGGTATTGGCACAAAAATAGGAATATTGACCAGTGGAACAGATGTGAGAATCCTGATATAAAACCATCCTCATATAGCCATCTAATCTTTGACAAAGCAGACAAAAACATACGCTGGGGAAAAGAATCCCTTTTCAATAAATGGTGCTGGGAAAACTGGATAGCCACCTGCAGAAGGCTAAAACAGGACCCACACCTTTCACCTCTCACAAAAACCAACTCACGCTGGATAACAGACTTAAACCTAAGGTATGAAACTATTAGAACTCCAGAGGAAAATGTTGGAAACACTCTCCTAGACATTGGCCTGGGCAAAGAGTTTATGAAGAAGTCCCCAAAGGCAATCACAGCAGCAACAAAAATAAATAAATGGGACATGATCAAACTACAAAGCTTCTGCACAGCCAAAGAAATAGTCATGAAAGTAAACAGACAACCTACAGAATGGGAGAAAATTTTTGCATCCTATGCATCCGATAAGGGACTGATAACTAGAATATACTTAGAACTCACGAAAATCAGCAAGAAAAAATCAAATAACCCCATTAAAAAGTGGGCAAAGGACTTGAACAGAAACTTTTCTAAAGAAGACAGAAGAATGGCCAACAAACATATGAAAAAATGTTCAACATCCCTAATCATCAGGGAAATGCAAATCAAAACCACAATGAGATATCACTTAACCCCAGTGAGAATGGCCTTTATCAAAAAATCTCCAAACAATAAATGCTGGCGTGGTTGCGGAGAGAGAGGAACACTCCTACACTGCTGGTGGGACTGCAAACTAATTCAACCTCTGTGGAAAGCAATATGGAGATACCTTAAAGCGATACAAGTGAATCTTCCATTTGATCCAGCAATCCCATTGCTGGGCATCTACCCAAATGATCCAATGATACTCTACAAAAAAGACACCTGCACTCGAATGTTTATAGCAGCACAATTCATAATTGCAAGGCTGTGGAAACAGCCCAAGTGCCCATCAATCCAAGAATGGATTAATAAAATGTGGTATATGTATACCATGGAGTACTATTCAGCTCTAAGAAACAATGGTGATATAGCACATCTTATATTTTCCTGGTTAGAGCTGGAACCCATACTACTAAGTGAAGTATCCCAAGAATGGAAAAACAAGCACCAGATATATTCTCCAGCAAACTGGTATTAACTGAGTAGCACCTAAGTGGACACATAGGTACTACAGTAATAGGGTATTGGGCAGGTGGGAGGGGGAGGGGGGCGGGTATATACATACATAATGAGTGAGATGTGCACCATCTGGGGGATGATCATGATGGATACTCAGACTTATGGGGGGAGGGGAGGAAATGGGCATTTATTGAAACCTTAAAATCTGTACCCCCATAATATGCCGAAATAATAAAAAAGAAGAAACTGCTAAACTGTTTTTCAAAGTTGTTAGGCAATTTTAAATTTCCACCAATCATGGATTTTACCTTATTGAATGCTAAATACTTTTGCATTCCTTTAAAGATTCTTAAGCTTTGTTCTGAGACACAGTTAAATTGCCTGAAAAGAGTTTAATCCTTTTTTGTCTTGCTTATATGTTTTGTTAGCCAACACAAGAGCAGCATTTATTCTAGGGCTAATTTTTCTCCATGACTGAGGCAAGTCCTATCTTAGTACTGTATCTAAAACCCCATAAAAAATAAGGTTTTCCAGTTTGGCTGGTGGAAACAGGAGTTATTCCTAGTTCTGTGTGAACTCCGGAGTTGATTTTCTTTGATCTTTTCAGATGGCTTCCCCAGTCTCAGATAGTTTCTCTACATGCATGTGCTGATTGGTTCTTTCCTGAATATTTGAATAGGACCTTCTGCAGTTCTCTGGAATTCTCTCTGTGCAGCTCTTTCTTCTATACTCTGTCCTCCTAACTAGAGCTGTTTTGGTCTCCCTAGATTACCAACTTTCTCCACAATGCAAATGTCTAAATGTTTGCCAAATTCTGGCTGAGTTTCCCCTCAAGTCTGTAAACTGGGACAAGTGTAGAGTTCAACCTTATTGTTTCTCATTGTTCAGAGATTACTGTCCTTTGTTGCCTGTTATGATCTGAATGTTTGTGTCCCTTACAAATTCAAATGTTGAAACCTAATCCTCAATGTGATGCTATTAAGAGGTAGGAACTTTGAGGGTGATTAGGTCATGAGTGAGGAGCACTGATGAATAGGATTAGTGTCCTTATAAAGAGATCCTAGAGAGCTGCCTCACCCTTACCACCATGTAAGAATACTACAAGAAGGAACTGTCTATGAAGCAGAAAGTAGACCCTCACCAGATGTAGAATCTACTGGTGCCTTTATCTTAGACTACACAGCTTCCAGATCAACTGTGATAAATACATTTCTATTGTTTGTATACTACCTGGTTTATGGTATTTTCTTATAGCAACCCAAATGGACCAAGACATTGCCTAAAGGTCCAGTGCCTTGAAAATTATGATTTTAATTTATTTATTTATTTATTTTTTGAGACAGAGTCTCACTTTTTTGCCCAGGCTAGAGTGAGTGCCGTGGCTTCAGCCTAGCTCACAGCAACCTCAAACTCCTGGGCTCAAGTGATCCTTCTGCCTCAGCCTCCCGAGTAGCTGGGACTACAGGCATGCACCACTATGCCTAGCTAATTTTTCTATATATATATATATATATACATATATATATATATTTATATATATATATTAGTTGGCCAATTAATTTCTTTCTATTTATAGTAGAGACCGGGTCTCACTCTTGCTCAGGCTGGTTTCGAACTCCTGACCTCGAGCAATCCGCCCGCCTCGGCCTCCCAGAGTGCTAGGATTACAGGTGTGAGCAACAACGCCCAGCCAAAAAATTATTTTAGATATTTCATCCAGTTTGTAGGGTTGTTTCAGAAAGGAGAGTAAATCCAGTACTTCCTCCTCCATCTTGCTTTGAATACATCTCTGATACTGCGTACACACAAACACATGCATGTACTTATTTACATTCAGCTAAATGTCTTTCTTTTAGTGGGAAAATTGTCTAATTTCTGCTTATTGACATGCCAGTTTTTGCTTTTATTTGTTATTTCACGTTGTGCTTTGTTTATAATGATTTATTTGTGTTTTGTCTTTTCCTATATTATCTACTTTTTCTTTGTTTAAATTCAATTGTGCCTTCTGAAGTTTCAAATGCTACCTAATAACTATAGTTTTATACAATAAACTTAACTCATTATTTTTTAATTATCAACTGTAGAAATACATTAGTGAATACTCATTACAGAAGATGAAAAAATTACTACATAATAATTCTTCCCACTCTAAACCCCACCTCCACCTTCATATTTCAGTTATGTTCATATTTTTAGCTCTTCTAATGGTTACCTTTATATAAACAAACGACATACTTAAAACAATCTTATGCCTATATTATTAAAGGTTATCATGACAGAAAGCGTATATACACCAATCGCATGGCCTCTTCTTAGGAATACAGAAAGTCTACATTGTCCAGCCTCCCTTGCAGTTAGGTTGGATCATATGATCAATTCTGCTAAAGGAATGTGAGCAGATATGATGTATACAACTTCCAGGTCTAGCCTCTAGAATGTCCCATGGGAATCTTCTCTTTCTCTCTCCTGTATGCATTTACTTGAAAGTGAAGGACTCTAAAACAGTAGAACCACACATTAGAAAGAGCCTTGGATTCCTAAGTCGTTATGTGGAGAGTAGCCACTTAAGGGACTCACTTAATTTTCAGCAGTGATGTGAACAAGAGATTACCCTTTAGTGAATTAAAACTCTGTTATTTTGTTCTTGCTTACTATAGCAACTATCCATCATTTTCCTAAATAATACGATTATTTTTATATTCTGATTTGGAACCATATATCCCAGATTGTATTTTAAAATGTATTCCATGTTCATCACCAATCCTTGCATGAAAACTTCTTCATGTGTATCTTGAATGGTTGAATACTTCATAAAGGAGGATTTACAAGGATTTTACCACCTATTGATACTATGGTAGGACAAATAATGGCACCCCAAAGATGCCCATGCTCTAATCCTGGGAACCTGATAATATGCTATATCAAATAGCAGGAGAGACTTAGATGATGGAATTAATGTTACTTATCAGCTGACACTGAGATAGGGATATCATCCTAGGTTATCCAGAAGGACCTAACATAATCGCATGAGCCTTTGGAGACTCTAAGCAAAGAAACCAGCCAAGTTATGCTGCACCCAGACTTTTGAACTACAGAAACTCTGAGATAATAATACATCTATGTTTTTTTAAGCCTTGGAGTTTGTAGTAATTTTTTGCAGCAGCAATAGAAAACTATTACACCTGCATTCTTGCACCTGTCTGTGATCATAATAATTAAGTGATAGTTGGGCTGTGTACAGTTTTGGGGGGTGTCATTTTCTTCCCCTTAAGATATCTTAGGCATTCCTTCACTATTTTCTAGTATTGACGACCATTGTGTAGAAGTCTGATAGCAGCCTGATTTTTTTGCCCTTCCAATTGATTTGATGGATAGGGTGGTGGTAGGAGAGGGAAGGCCTGGCCACCCATAGAATTCTTCTATTTATATTTATACTTGAAGTACAGTAATGTTAGAAGACTATGTGTTAGTACTGATATTTTTAAATAATGCAAAAGCAGAAACCAAAAGGCAAGAAGAGGCCCTACGTGGACAAACATGTATGGGCAGTGTATATCCAATCCTAGGTATGCATTGTGAATTTATGAAAGGAATTGTAGAGATTGCAGGTGACATTTCCCCTGGCCCTTAATTTTCAGGAGGCTCTCTGAAAATTCTCAGCAGAGACAGACTATGCACTTTAATCTTGCAGATTATAATCTTCTTTAATTACTACTTTTTTGTTTTGTTTATTTTTCTGTTCTCTTCTTGAAAAATATCAATTATTCAACTGTTGGATCACCATTATTTTCCATATTTTTAATTTTCTGCCCATATCTCTTCAGCAATCTTTTTTTTTTACATTTCAGCTTAATCATTTTTTCAAGCCACTGATGTGGATGTGTATACAATGATTATGATTATGTTCAGCAGTACCTAGCCTCTCATTTCTGTTATTATTATTGTACTTTTTATTCCTCCAAAAGTTTTTTTTTTTTTATTCTTTCCACCCACATATTTTTCTGGACCTCTATCAGTTCACTTGTCATTTCTGGTTTTTTATTGTTATCTCTTTGGGTTTGTGTAGCTCATCTTTGAGGACTTCTTTTAGAAATCTTGTATTTTTAAAATTTATTTGATTTTAGGAAAGTCTTTGCTCAATATTTTCTTCTGCTCTTCGGCATATTTTGTGTTATGTATACCTCAAACACCTTTCATTTGTTATGCTTCTTTCTTTTTTATCTCCATTATATCTTAGCATATGTGCTCTGCTGGTTCCTTTTTAGTTGTTATTCATCTTTTAACACATTAACTGGAATGTGAATTGTATTTAACTCATACTAGTTTTGAGACCAGGGCCCTGTGAAGCAAAACCTAAGCAAAACTCTGCACTTGGTTCATGAAAATCTTACTTGTTGATGTTCTTATTGTTACAATTAATACTGACAATTTAATTCTAAAAAAGTGGATTAAATGAATGAAAGTCAATAACACATTTTTCATTAAGTTAGAAAGGATCATTTTGGTTTTGAAGTTTTTTTTTCTCTTTTCATAGTAAAACACCATGGCCCCAAGAAAGAAATAATTTTTTTCTAGGGTTGCAGTCAATGTGTTAATTTGGACCAATCTTTGGTTAAAAATAGACTCTGAAGAGAGATGCTGGGATAGTGAGCTTAAAACAACCAGAAACTTGATTTTTTCCTAAGAAAACTTTCTAACAATCTATACTGGGGGTATGTATCTGTTCTGAGGAAGCAGTAAATCTCTGTGGGTCGCATCTCCTACCTGTGATGATTTCATATTTATTTCTCTTTCATTGGCCTAAGATGAAAAGCCACAGGGTAGACTGCAAACAAATAATAAAAGTACACCACATCTATCCTCTACGTTGTGATCATTTCTGAATGCAAACCCTTATTAATTCTGAGCATTAGGTTTTTCCAGTATTTTGTATAAAAAATAAATTACTTTGCCAGTTGCCCTATCCTTTCCCTAAGTAAGTCCACAGGATTCTTGTCTCTGTTTACTTTTATCATGAACACCAGCTCAGATGTTTTTATTTTCCCAAATTATCTTTAAGTTGTTTGCTCTCCTAATAGTTTTCCCTTCTGAAAGCTTTATTCTGTATTCCCCTTTGCTACTGTGGTTTTATTCTCACTTTTACGTTATTCTGACATTCTGATGGTATTTGAAAAATATGCTAAAGTGTCATCAGACTCTTGTCCATCATAAATTAAAAGACTGCAACATGGAGTTATATAGTTTCTAAACAATTTGGTTAATTGTCTTATATGTGGGCACACAGATCTTATTTAATGGACTGGGAAGGTATATTGCTATAACATGAACACTTGATTGTGTGCAATTTCTCAGAGAAATTATGGATTTTCTTCTAACCAAGAAGTTGATTTCTTTGCTGTCCAAAAGAAAAGACATCAAAACTGCCAAAATGCCTGCTGTGGAAATGTCTCTTTCATTGGGTTCTGATATCTTTATTTTATGCTGACTTTCATAAGAAGCATCAAATCATCCCTACTTGGTCACCTGGGAAGCTGTGACGCTAACTGCCAAGGACTTGCGTGACAAAAACGCTGAAACCAAAGGGCAAGAAGAGGCTCCATGTGGATAAGCAAGCAGGGAAAGTGTGTGAGCCCCATCCCAGGCATGTATTGTGAATTTGTAAGAGGAAATATAGAGCCTTGTAGGTGGCATTTCCCCTGGCCCTTAGTTTTCAGAAGGCTCCCTGCAAATTCTCAGCAGAGGAAATGGCAGGAGTGATGAGCCTATTTCCAAAGCCCTTTCTAACAACCTTCAGATTTCACGCATTCACATTGCACTTAAAAATATCAGTCAACTTGCCAGTCTTTTTAAAGGAGCCTTCCAAATGGGTCACCTTCTAGAGAAATAAATGGAGACAGACTGAAAAAACAGCAGACACTCAATAAATGCTTCCATGAATGAGTGAAATGAATGTATGAGACAGTGAATGAAAAGCCTAAAAACTCGAGTATAAACCTGTAAACGACCAGAAAAGTACATTTCCTAAGGGAATTATTTCATCTGAATTTTTAAATACTAATTTCTGGCGTCAGAGATTGCACATAATGTAGTGTCCCATCTGATCAACTCATGTTCATAAAAATAGCTTTCCCAGACAAAATCCATTATTGGAAAAAATAAAAACTGGTAACTTTTGTGTCCTCAGCCCGAGCCCTTGCATTTGTTTGGTTCAAATGAGAAGCTCAGTCCCTGCTGGCTTTTTCCCAATGTTGCAGACATTCAAGGAAATTTCAGCTACTTGGTGTAGCTGAAATTTGACTTGGTGTCTTTCCCTTAAAAGCCATGAACCCCAGGTGTACTTGAGGGGCACCCAAAATAGGAAAGAAAATAAGTCCTTTTACTAAGATGCTTGCTGGGAACCAAGATCTACACTCTCAGACAAAAGACAAATCTATGGCTTCCCTAAATCGCATAGAAATTGATATTTTGCTATAAGTTAGTGAAGAACTTACATAGATATTAAATCAACAACAGGGACACATTTCTGGACATAAAATATACTTCCCATCTAGAAAATCCTCAGGGGATATTATGGAAATCTAAGGATAATATGAACAGAAATCAAAATCTTTTATCTCAGTCCCTAATAAGGAAATTTCCATGATTTACTGTGAACCACACTTCTAGATGCCTCTATTACATTCTGCAATGGATATTTCAAGGCTTTGCGATTAAAGGCATTTTGATAAATATAAAAATACTCTGTAAATTGCACAAGGTTATGCAAATATTAATTATCTTTGTTGCTGGTATTTTTATGTTCAGATGTTAATAGTGGAATTAAAGTCATCTAAAAGAGAATTGGCATTCCTTTGCCCTAACTCTTCTCACAGATTAGCTATAACTAGCATTTTTTAGTGAAATAGTGTGTTAATTATAGATCTCTTTCATTTTAAAACTTTCAGCTCAAACAATTTTCTGGAAGCTTTACTTTAAATGCTTCTTCTCTTTCCAATAGAAGTAATGAGAACCGAGTAATAAAATAATTGACAGGGTGACTAAGTTCCTTGACTCATCTCTCTTTGCACCTCAGGATGATAATATTGACCCCTCACTTGTTTCCACTGAGATTGTGGAGAAAACTGTAATAAAAGGTCTCTAAGATCCCTGAATCAGAGAGATTCAATCAGTTTAAGACACTTTATGTTTAAACCAATTTGTCCCTATTGTTATCCCCCAGTAAGAAAGAAAGATGAGGAATTGATGATAACATTTGCACAAATGATGGATCGTGATAGAGTTAATTTTGCTGTGACATAGCGAAGGCCAAAGTGACTGGAGGAAATACTGAAGTGCAAATCTTTATACATCAAAATGTTTGTCAATGTCCAACAAAGGACCAAATGATTTTAGCAGTATTTGACACAATATCCTTAACAAAACTGGGATTTAGCACAATCCCTAAAGATCGTTATCAGAAGAATAAAGAATCGTGTTACCTAATGTCCTATGCAATGAAAAAATAATCTTACAATGTGCTCATCTAGTCTATGTGCATATAACAACAATAATAGAAATTTCATTAAAAACTTCTAAATATTCTCTTATTGAAAACTTAGACTTCCCTTTCATAACAGAAACACTCAATAAACTAGGAATATAATGGAACTTCCTCAACTTGAAAAAGGGAAAACCCCACAGACAACATCACACTTAATCATGAAGAGTGGATGCTTTCCCCCTAAATCAGGAATAAGACAAGGATGTCTGCTCTTGCCAATTCTATTCAACATTGTGCTGGAGGTTCTAGATGGGGCAATTATGCAATAAAAATAAATAAAATTCATCCAGATTGGAAATGAATGGGTAAAATTATCTCTATTTTCAGATTGCACAATCTTATATAGAGAAGATCTTAAAGAGCTTACCAAAAAAAAAAAAAAAACCTATTGGTAAGGTTACAGGATGCAAGATCAACATGCAAAATTCACTTGAAATAAACAATATGAAAATAAAATTAAGAAAACAATTTCATTGACAATAGCATTAAAAAGAATAATATGCTTAGAAATAAATTCAACAAAAATACAAAATTTAAACTCTTAAAATGACAAAATATTGTTAAAATAAATTAAGGAAGATCTAAATATGTGGGGAAAGACCCTATATTCCTGAATCAGAAGACTTAGCATTGTTAAAATGGCAATATTCTCCAAACTAATCTACATAGTGAACACAACCTTTATCAGAACCCCAGCTTACTTCTTTGTAGAAATTTCCAAGCTGATCCCAAAATTCACATAGAATTTGAATAGAACCAGAATAACTAAAACAATCCTAGAAAGAAGAGCAAAGTAGAAGGATTCACACTTACTGATGGTAAGACTTGCTACAATGCAATAGAAAATAAGATAGTGTGCTACCAACACAAAGATAAGCATTATTTACAACTGAAATACAATTCAAAGCCCCCAAATAAATCTATGTATCTATGATTAATTGATATCTGACAGGGTGCCAACACCATTGAATGGGGAAAGAAATGTCTTTTCAACAAATAGTGCTGGGAAAGCTGTGCAGCCACATACAAAAGAATGTTGTTGAACCCTCACCTCACAACATATATAAAACAGAACTCCTTTTTATATATGAGGGTTCAACAACACTCTTTTGTATGTGGCTGCATAGCTTTCCCAACATTATTTGTTGAAAAGACATTTCTTTCCCCATTCAATGGTGTTGGCACCCTGTTAGATATCAATTAATCATAGACACACAACATCCCTAATCATCAGGGAAATGCAAATCAAAACTGCAATGAGATATCACTTATTTCCAGTAAGAATGGCCTTTATCAAAAAGTCCCCAAACAATTAATGTTTTGGCATGGAGGTGGAGATATAGGAACACTCCTACACTGCTGGTGGGACTGCAAACTGGTTCAACCTCTGTGGAAAGCAATATGGAGATACCTTAAAGTGATACAAGTAGATCTACCATTTGATCCAGCAATTCCACTACTGGGCATCTACCCAAAAGATCAAATGACATTCCACAAATGGGACGCCTGCACTGAAATGTTTATAGCAGCACAATTCACAATTACAAAGTTGTGGAAACAACCCAGGTGCCCATCAATACATGAGTGGATTAATGAAATTGGTATATGTATACCATGGAGTACTATTCAGCTTTAAAAAACAATTGTGATATAGCACCTCTTATATTTTCCTGGATAGAGCTGGAACCCATTCTACTAAGTGAAGTATCCAAAGAATGGGAAAAAAAGCACCACATGTACTCACCAGCAAATTGGTATTAATGGATCAATACCTCAGTGGACATATAGCAATAACATTTATCTGGTGTTGGACAGGTGGGAGGGGGGAGGAGGGAATGGGTATATACAAACATAATGAGTAGGATGTGCAAAGTTTGTGGGATGGTCACCCTTGAAGCTCTGACTTGAGGGGGGAGGGAGGGGCAAGGGCAATATATGTAACCTTAACATTTGTACCCCCATAGTATGCTGAAATAAAAAAATGACAACAAAAAATAGATAAATTGAACTTTATCAAAATAAAAACCTTTTCCAAAGAGAAGGATATCAAAAAAGTGTAAACACAACCCACATAATGGGAGAAAATATTTGTAAATTATATATTTGATAGGAGGCTTGTATCTAGAATATATAAAGAACTCTTACACCTCAATAATCAAAAGAAAAAGAGCCCAACTAGAAAATAGGCAAAGTGGTATGGATGAGTCATATGGTAGTTCTATTTTTAACTTTTTGGGGAACCTTCATAAAATTTTCCATAGTAGCTGTACCATTTCACCTTCCCACCAAGAGTGTAGAAGCGTTTCAATTTCTCCACATCCTCACAGACACTTATCTTGTTTTTTATTAAAGCCATCCTAACTAGTGTTCCTATCTCTCTGCATCCATGCCAACATTTATTGTTTGGGGACTTTTTGATAAAGGCCATTCTCACTGGACTTAAGTGGTATCTCATTGTGGTTTTAATTTGCATTTCCCTGATGATTAGAGATGTTGAGCATTTTTTCATACATCTGTTGGCCATTGTTTTGTCTTCTTTAGAAAAGTTTCTGTTCAAGTCCTTTGCCCACTTTTTGATAGGGTTGTTTGATTTTTTTCTTGCTGTTTTCTGTGAGTTCTAAGTATATTCTAGTTATCAGCCCTTTATCAGATGTGTAGGATGCGAAAATTTTCTCCCATTCTGTAGGTTGTCTGTTTGCTCTCGTGACAGTTTCTTTGGCTGTGCAGAAGCTTTGTAGTTTGATCATGTCCCATTTATTTATTTTTGTTGCTGCTGTGATTGCCTTTGGGGTCATCTTCATAAATTCTTTGCCTAGGCCGATGTCTAGGAGAATGTTTCCAACATTTTCCTCTAGAATTCTAATAGTTTCATTCCTTAGGTTTAAGTCTGTTATCCAGCGTGAGTTGATTTTTGTGAGAGGTGAAAGGTGCGGGTCCTGCTTCAGCCTTCTACAAGTGGCTATCCAGTTTTCCCAGCACCATTTATTGAAAAGGGATTCTTTTCCCCAGTACATGTTTTTATCTGCTTTGTCAAAGATTAGATGGCTATATGAGGATGGTTTTATATCAGGATTCTCAGATCTGTTCCACAGGTCAATATTCCTATTTTTGTGCCAATATATGATACTTTTTTATAGCAGCCTCAACTGCCTAGGACAAACATCAAGAAGCTTTCCCCCTATATTTTTATTTAGTAGTTTGCAGTTTCAGGTCTTACATTTAAGTCTTCAGTCCAATTTGAGTTGATTTTTGATTATGGTATGGTGTAAGAGAGGAATTCAATTTCATTCTTTCACAAATGAGAATCCAGGTTTTTTTAGTACCATTTGTTGAAGATACTATCTTTTCCCCATTATATATTTTTGGCACCTTTGTTAAATATCAATTTACTGCATATGAGTGACTTTAATTTTGGGCTCTCTATTCTGCTCCATTTGGTCTATATATTTGTCTTTATACCATACTGTTTTAATTAATGTAGCTTTCTAATATATTTTGAAATCAGAAGATGTGATGCCTCTAACTTTGTTCTTTTTTTCTCAAGATCACTTTGGCCATTCTGGTTCTTTTATGATTCCATATGAATTTTAGGATTGTTTTTTCTATTTATGTAAAAAATGTCTTTGGGACTTTGATGGGGATAACACTGAATCTACTTTGGGGAGTTGGGCATTTTAATAATAAGAAGTCTTCCATTCCATATACATGGGATGTCTATCTATTTATTTGTGTCTTCTTTGATTTCTTTCATGAATGCTTTATAGTTTTCAGTGTACAAATCTCTCACCACCTTGTTAAATTTATTACCAAGAAATTTGTTCATCTTTATGTTATTGTCAATGGAATTGTTTTCTTAGGATTTCAAAGAGATAGCTGCACTTCCATATTCATTTCAGCACTATTCACAACTACCTAGTTGCAGAAACCACCCAAATGTTCATTGACAGGTGAATGGACAATGAAAATGTAGTATATTCATATTCATACAATTGAGTATTATTCAGCCTTAAAAAGGAAGTAAATCCTGCCATTTGCAAAAGCATAAATGAACATAAAGAGCATAATGCTAAGAAATATAAGCCAGTCATAGAAGAAAAAATATTGTGTGATTCCACTTATATGAGGTATCTAATAAGTCAAACTCATAGAAGGAGAGAATACAATAGTAATTGCCAGTGGCTGGAGAGAAGGAGAAATGGGTAGTTGTTGGCCAATGAGTATAAAGTATCATTTATGCTAGATGAGTAAGTTCTAGAGATCTGCTGTACAATGTAGTGTCTATAGTTAACAATATTGTATTGCATATTTCAAAAATTATTAAGAGAGAGTACCTATAGTTAATAATACAGTGTTGCACATTTCAAAATTTGTTAACAGGGAATATCTCATGTTAAGTATTTTTACCACACACACACAAAAAAAAAACCCCAAAGAAACACAAGCAAACTTGGAGAGATAATGAATATGCTCATTGCATTGATCTAATAACTTGATTGTGGCAATGGTATCACAGGTGTTTACATATGCACAAACCCATCAAATTGTGTACATTAAATAGGCAATTCCTTGCATATCATTTACATATCAATAAATCAGTTGAAAAAATTAAATTAATTAAAATTAAATTTTTAAATGGGCAAACAATGTGAAAAGTCATTTTTCCAAGAAAGATATACAAATGGATAAAAAGCCTATGAAAAGAAGCTCTATAGCATTAGTCATCAGAAATTGCCAATCAAACCAAACCTATCCGTGTGAAGATATAATTTTACATTCACTATGATGGACATAATCAAGAAAGCAGATAATAACATGTGTTAGTGAATATGTGGGGAAATAAGAACCCTTATTCAATGT
This sequence comes from Microcebus murinus, assembly GCF_040939455.1. Lineage (NCBI taxonomy): Eukaryota > Metazoa > Chordata > Mammalia > Primates > Cheirogaleidae > Microcebus > Microcebus murinus. The sequence goes on from NC_134136.1 coordinate 57,693,933, forward strand.
TTGTGGGAAGGTAAAATGGTATAGCCACCTTGAAAAAGAGTCTGGTAATTCCTTAAATGATTAAGCATATAATTACCTAGCAATTCTACTCCTAGGTATATATCCAAGATATACAGAAAAACTTGTACACAAATGTTCATAGCAGCATTATTCATAATATCCAAAAGGTAGAAATGATCCAAATGCCAATCAATAAGTCCAATAAACAAATGGATGAACAAAATGTGTGATATCAACACAATGGAATATTATTCGGCCATATAAAAGAATGAAGTACTGATACATTCTGCTATTTGGATGAACCTCGAAAACATAATGCTATATGAAGGAGGCTAGTCACATAAGTACACATATTACTTGATTCCATTCATATGAAAGTCAGTAATAGGTAAATCTATAGAGACAGAAAGTAGATTAATAGTTGCTTAAGGCAGAGTTACAGTGTGGGGCATTATAGGTAGAGTATAAGGGTTTTTTTTTGAGGTGATGAAAATGTTCTAAAATTGAATGTGATGAAGGTTTCAAATATCTATGAATATACTAAAAACCACTGGGCTGTACACTTCAAATGGATGAATTGTATGGTATGTGAGTTATATCTCAATAAAGCCATTTAGGACAAAAAACAAAAAGAAAGCTCAGTCTTGTAACTTGCCTTTTGTTGAATTAAAAGTTCAAATTCTACACCAACTCTCCAAGAATAGCCCTTTCTTTGGAGTAAAAAAAAAAAAAAAGGAAGTTAAAAAAGGTAGAAGGAATACACTAACATTTATTGATTCATATCACAAAAACATATAAAGGAATATGTACCAGCTAGAAAATTAGTGAACAACACGGTTCAAATCCTGCTATGAAGGAACTTGCCCTCCATTTGTTTGTTTGTCTATCAGAAACTTTTATATTGCTTCCTAAGTGCCATGTTCTAGGCACTGTTATAAGAGCATTAACTCCTTTAATTCTTAGAAAACCCTATGAACTATTATTTTTCCCATTTTACATATGATGATACAACTGAAGCATAGAGAAGTAAGTATCAGAAAGCTAGTAATCTCTGCATGGCCTCATTTAGCCCACAGTTTCTGTTATCTTCTATATATCAATGGTCCGGGCATTCATAGAATCAGGTCACATCTCTCCTTTGTACCCCAGAATTATATTAATATATCTAAATTCCTATTACACACACTTAACCAAATATCTGTCAAGCTCATCACACTTAAAACTGAATTATCTGTTCCTGTATCCTGCTTTTCCTCCTTTATTGTCTATATTAATGAACATACCCATTGAGTCACCTTTACCTCCTCCTTCTAATTTCACACTCCTCATTTTATCCCTGTATCATTATTGCCACTCAAGTCCATTGAGTGACCAAGTTTGCCAGTTTTGCCTTGCAATATCTCTTATCTGCTTTCCCTTCTCTATGTCTACTAATAGGCCTTGATTCAAGCCTCATTGGACTACTTCAGCAGTCTTCCAGTAAGTCTAAGTCTGCCTCCAAACTTGCCCCCCCATTCCATCTTCCACAGTGCTGCCAGGGTGATCTTTTTAAAACCAAAACTAACCCTATTAGTCTCCATCTTTAAACTCTTCAGTGATTTTTCATTACTTTTACAACAAAGTCCAGGTCCTTTGTGTAGTGAACAAGGCCTTTCATCACCTGCCCCTGGCCTAACTCTGCAGCCTAATTTCCTACCCCACTTTCTCTTCCATGGTATGCTCAAGCCATGCTGCCATGCTTATGGTTTTCCAAACTAGGAAGGAAATTTCACATCTCTGGGCTTTGGTACATGCTTCTCCTTCTCTATGATTTTCCTTTCTACCTTCCAATATGCTTCCTGACAAGCACCTACTTATCTTAAAGAGTCAGCTCAAGCATTGCCTCCTCTATTACTCTTGCCTGAAAACATGTCATCCCCAGTAGAATTGACCAGTCCATCTTTAGTCTCCCATTTTAGCTGATATTTCTATCAAAGCACCTGTAATACATTTTTGCATGAAATGTCTTAAATGTCTGTACTTCTTATTAAATGATAAGATCATTGAGATTAAAGACCTAAATTCATTTCTTTCTGAACATTGAACTCCTTACATATTGCCTGAAACCACAGTACATAGTCAATATTTGTTTATTTAATAAGTTAATACATAAATGAATCAATGAATCAATCAATAGATCAAGTAATCTGAATTTTCTAGAAACTTAACCTCTGCATTCAGTTCACCACCCCACCTCTCTATGAACTGTACTGAGTCAATAGGCTTTAATTGAGTCAGTCTCCTCCTCAGGAGCCTATGATGTCTCTAATATGAATACAATAAGTGATTACATGATAAAGAATATCAATAATACTTATTGCCATTTGTTACATGTTTATTATGTTCTAGGCAAGTGTTTCATCACTTGCCATATAAATTATTTTATTTCTTAAGCCTATTTCCTAATCTGTAAAATGAAGCTTTTGTAAGTCTATTGTGAAATTAAATGGACTAATATATATATCTATGGCTATATATTCTCTCCAAATAATTCAAAAAGCCATAGTATGTTCAACCTAAAATTTACACCTAATCCTGAGTTCTATCAGCTTGCTCTGATTCCATTCAGATCCTAGGTTTAAAATAATCCCATGAATTTGTATATTTATTTATGTCCTCAAGTGTCTTTTGCACTCAGCATACAATCTGATCTTTATGACATCCATGTGAGGTACCTAAGATGGTGATTGCTGTTCATTATTTCACAAACAGGAAGAGGTTAATGGACTTACTACAGTCATAAGCAAGTTTATGACAGAGCCAAGACTAGAACCCAGATCTACCCACCAGCCATTTACATTTTTATATTGAGGTCATCTGCGATAGTCTAGTATAAAAATATGTGTCATTTTGATGAGCACATTTGTTAGAACTCTCTTGTGTCAAATGCACAAAACATTTTTGAAGTTAAATCCCACTGCTTGGCATCTGTTTGTTTAGAACACTTTTTTCAGTGTTTTTAAGCCTTCAAAGTTACTCCACTTTCATCTTGAGGAAATGTTCTACATTTTCCTCACTGTTTACAATTAGTATGTCATTATGGGGCTGGAAGTTTCAGGTGAAGTTAACTGCCAAGTCTGCCAACTTCTTAACAATGCCCAGTGTGTCATCTTTGAGGGCTTGCAAAAAATAGTTTTTAATTGCTCAACTTTGAGCAGTGCACTGAGGCTAATCATGCCCCTAGAGCCTAAAGGAATCTCTGAGACACAAAGCTATTAGAAGTGTTCTGTTTGTCCAGGACCAACCCAAAGCAACACAGGTCAGAAGAACATTATTTCAACTTTAAAGGAGAACATCATTTTTCAACATTAAGACCAATTTCCTTAGAAATCTGTTTAAAGGCTATTATGAGATGTTTGGCTAGTCGGTCCTCTCCAGCACCTCATCTCGCCTTTTTTCTGCCAATCCATGGCTTAGGCCTACCTCCTAACAGAAGGGAGAGGGAGAAGTCAGAGTTGTCACTTGCTACATTAGGATTATGAATTTGTTCATAACTCCAGACAGGCACCCAAACACTATGACAAGAAATTGCCACAGTTAGACCTTTGGAATAAATTGCATGATCTCTTTTTTGCTTGCCTTCTGACTAATAATTTTTCAAAAGTGCACCAGAAGCAGAATTACTGAAGAGAATCTTCTACTAGTAAGAGTCTTTCCAAATCAGTGAAATGTATTCCACTTTCATCTCAGTCCCCAACTCCTGCCCATTTCCCTTTGCCTACAATAATTTTTGCTATTAAATGTCCTAAGGCCTTCATTTCGCTGTTAGGCTACATCCCTACACTAAGCTAAAGAATTCATTAGTGTTTCCCTTTTCACCTTAACCCAGATCTGCCCTAGCACCCTTTTACTAGGTTTTAAGAGAACTTCCTTTGTTGTCTTCTATATATAAGAAAGATATTTATGATGTACTATCAAAAGGAATGCTTTGAAATAGAAACAGTTTTTCTAGAATTAAGAATGTCATAACTGGAATGGGCCTCAGAGATCATCTGTACAGCCAAAGAAACTGAGGCCCAGAAAATTGAAGTGATTTGTCCAATGCCAGACAGCTTGTGAGGAGTCCACTCTCTCCTTGGGTCCTCCCTTCTAGCCAATGTAAGGAATGACATATTAGGGATGCATTTTGTTGCCATGAGTCTGACTGATGCTAAATTATTCTCATAGGAACTGGTCTCGTATACTAAATATCACTGTGTTCTGATTCACAATGAAACAAATCTTGGCTAAAGATAGGTGCCTTAATGTGCTACCCATAGCATGGCACACTGAGTTACCCAAGGACCTGAACAAAATCTTGCTGAGTACAAGATCTGCAACCTTGGTCCTCAAAGCAAATAAAAAAAAAAAAAAAGAAAAAAAGATCATGTGGACAATTTCCCAAAATCTGGAAGTAAGACATCCTGAGTTATCTATCTATATCTATTTCTAATTAATTGTGTGACCTTCAGCCAATTCACTTGATTGCTATAGGCCTCACTTGTCTCATCTATAAAAAATGTAGGTACCAATTAGGAAAGTAAAATAGCTAACATGCTAATATTTATTGAGACTTACCATGTTCCAGGCATTGTTTGAAGCATTTTACGTGTACTTTCTCATTTCATAAACAAGGAAAATTAGGCCTAGATTATTTGGTTTACTTGAAAAAGTTCACAGAGCTACTAAGTCCCTGAGTAAACAGCCTTAACCACTACCCCAGACTGCTTCTCAGTACTTTATATTGTATCTACTATATATATAAAAGTGTTGAAGAAGTACAAAAACAATGATCTGTCCTCGGGTTACCTATGATATAGTTGAAGATTCAGATAACATGGAAACACAAAGGAACCAGAGAACTAAGCTGAGCCTTGGAAGATAGATTGGGTAGGTTTTGGCTTTTCCGTTGGGTCTGTTTTGGCTTTAGAACATCAGAAGGAGTGGGAGTAAGCATGAAGATACTCATGAGCAGTGAAGAAGCTAACCTGACTCATGGAAGACAGAACTGAACATGGAATCAATAACACATCCTTTATCACCTTGTAGTTTGCCTGCAAAGCACTTATCATGGGTGCATATTTATATTTTTGATTATTAGTTAATGTCTGTTTCCCCTATCAAACAGGAACCACCCTGAAAATAGGAACCACATCTATAGTTTTTCTTTTTGTGCCATTGTATCCTCAGCACCAGATGCACTGCCTGACACATCATGGGTGCTCATTAGGTACTTGTTGAATCAATGTATTCATGTGTGAGTGAATGAATGTTAAATGATAGATGAGGAATTGCCATAGTTGACCTTGAATGTCGCATAAGGAAATATAGACTTGGTACAACTGATAAAAGAGCCCACAGAGGCTGTTTGAGCAGGCTGGGGTGGTGGAAATGGGACTGGAAAGGCAAACATAAGGGCTATTTCAATGTGGGGATTGATAACACATGCACTCTCTGTTGTGCACTCTCTATCCCAGTTGTCCCGTGATAGACATTTCTCTACCAGCTGCACGCTCTGTCATGACACCAATTTCATACAGAAAGAATGTGAAGAAACTATGAACCAAAATAAAAAAGAATTATTTCTTAGTTCTCTGGAAAGCCCAGCAGTGCTATATAAAGTCTTACAGTCTCAAAGGTCTCCTTTCTCTTTTCTGTATTTGTTTTTCCTATACAATATGCTATGTTGGGTTTTTTTTTCTTTTTTTTTTCTCAAACATCTATGGCTTGGCAAAACTTAATTGCCTGTTTGGGACGAGGTCCCTGAAGCTCTCAGAAGTTAATTATTTCTTCCTGGTAAAGATCAGAAACTTTGAACTCTACTTGTGAGATAAATGGTCTGGTAGCACTTTGGAACTTCAACTTATTTAAGTTGCTGAGCAGCTCATCAACTTACTCACTGAATTTGGAATTGAATCTGGAAGAGAATTGGACCCCAGACATCATGTGTAGGCCAAAGACGTATTAATAGGATTTATAGATTTACTTCAGAGCCAAACATGCTCCCAGACATAGAGGCCTGGTGACAGCTTCCAGATAAACATATAGATAGATGGACTTCAGCCTACATGGAGACAAGAGGAGATATGGCTCAGTTTCTGTAAACTCAACTGCTCAATGAAAGGTAGATTCTGGTCAGTTATATTTTCTGGATAAGTGAGGGGTAGCCAAAAGGTCTTTTTATACTGTTTGTTTCAACTGTGGCATAATGCTTTTAAAATGCTTGAGTCAATTTCCCAGCCTTAGTAGGTAGGTAGGGTAACTGCCATTAGATCTTTTTACTGATTGAGATATGCACAGGACCTTGCTCTGATTGTATATTTCACTTCCAGCACTGAAAAGAGGTGGTGGAGAAAGAGTAGGAAACTGCTCAGGGTATGTTCAGAGCACAGGACCTCTCCTGGAAGTTATCCCATTTAATTTAAAGCCTTTGGTACAAAATGTTTTGTTATTGCTTCCTTCTTTTTAAAGAAATTAACAATTTGGTTTAGTTAGGTTCCAGTTCACAGAAATAAAATGATAGATATATATTGCCAAGAGGCAATAGATATCTAAACTAGCAGGCTGCAAATTGAAATAACCTAAGGGTCTTGATGCAGAGCATTCAAATGACCACAATCCTCTATATGTCATAATTTTTCTAGAGAAGATTGAATAAGGTTATATGTGGGTCAAATGTCAGTGAAAGAAATGTTTGCCTAAGAAATGAAATAATTTAATTTGATATCATTATCGAGGGCTGCAGATCAAAGGATTTGTCAATTGAAATTTGACCTAATCTAAAAGAATTTTCTTTCTTAAGAGGTTTCCAGGCATTTGGGTGTTTGAGAAACTGGGAAGGCTTTTAAAATCATGCCAGGAGCATTTACAGAGAGATCATCACAGTTCTAAACCTGGCAACTCTTGGAGAATTGTTCTTTTGAGCAGTCCCCTTCTGCTCCATCTACTGGTACTTGAGAGGGACCTCCAATGGTGAGTAGATAAAAGAGCAAGGTTCTAATTTCTTTTCTTTTCTCCTTTTCTTGAGTCTTTAACCATCTATCTGGCAAGGGCAATAACCAGAAAGACAAGGAGCTGCCATTAGTTAAAAAGAAAGTTAGAACGTATAAACAATTGCAGGTAAGAGGACTATTTTGGGAAACATGCTGGACCAAGTTTGCCAGGAATCTCTTAGCTGTACATTCCAGGATAAGACACCACTGTATTGAGGGCAGGGCCCAGACTAAATGAAAAATGGGCCCCTCGATTTAAATGCTAAATAGCCTTTAAATGAGAGAGGGAAATTGTCATCAATTTTAGTTGTATGGGTCCAAATATAGTGCTAATGGAGACTGGGTCATGGGTTCAATCTCAATCTCTATCAATAAGCTTAACACCATTTAAAGATAAGTCTTCCCCACAGTCATAGATTGATAAGCAATGTTTAGTCAAATGGCTCCTCAATTTATTCTACTGGGCTCATGAGGACACTTTATAAACTCTCTTTCAATATCGGAGTAACAAAATATACCCTGTGGCTCATTAGAAATGATAGATTCATATAAGGAGAGAAAATATCTATTTATCAATATTTAATATTTAACAGAAAAAGCAGTGGGTTTTAAGGAGCTCTACAGCAATGTAGATCTTTAAAAAGCATAATAATCAGTCATCAGCTTCTACGCAAAACAAGTTCATCCTCCCACCTGCAGCCTGCCCATCATCTTTTAAAATAGTCCACTGTGAATAACCCATGTGTAGATAATTAAAAGGTAAACATACTCCTAAATATTCAAAAAGTTCTAAGATATGATTGTACTAACTTAAAATATAACAGGCTTTGGAACGTTCTTTCATGTTTCCTCTGACTCTTTGTGCATTCTCTTTCCATAGAGATGATTTTCTCAATTTTCACTTGGAAAGGTGGAGGCAGGCCAAGGCAAAACCTCTTTCTCAAGGTCCCATGATAAATGAAGGCAAAAGTAGCATAAGGTCGCTCATTCTCTGAGAACACTCCTGTGAAGACAGGTTGCCACTTCCTCCATCCCTTCCATTCGTTTGTCTTTTTAAAAATGGCAAAAGCTTTCATACCCATGGATTCCTTTTCCTTGTGTCCTTAGCCTGTCTGACAGGCTGTGCAAGGTAGAGGATGTGACACAGGGATAGGTTACTAGGAGGCCAGAACATGGAAGGGCAGATTTACAAAATCTTCTTTCCTAAAGACTTTTAAGGACAAATGAGTTTCCCATTTCAGAGATGGTTAGAGACTCTATCCTTTAGAAAACTCAAAAACTCTTTCTCTGGCCTGCATGTCTCTCTAAAAAAAAAAGGAAAATATGATAGTTTTCTCATGCTCTGAGAAGTAAGGGGTTTATTTTTTTCCTTTATCTAAAGGAAACCAGTTAATTCTAGTAAGTTACAGCTACAAGGGCTCTTAAAGATCATTTAGTTTAAACAGATTGGAAAGGAAAATTCAAGCAAGTGAGGGGACTAGAGCCATAGCCAGTGAGTAACAGAAGCTTCAAAGAGGAAATTAGAATGAGAAAGGACAGTTAGTCTCATGAAGAGAACCTATACCTTAAGGCAGGAGTCCTCAAACTACGACCCACAGGCCACATGCGGGTTCCCCCCCACTCCCCGTTTGTTTTTTTTACTTCAAAATAAGATATGTGCAGTGTGCATAGGAATTTATTCATAGGTTTTTTTTTAAACTATAGTCCAGCCCTCCAACGGTCTGAGGGACAGTGAACTGGCCCCCTGTTTAAAAACGTTTGAGGACCCCTGCCTTAAGGAGTGCTTAGCATGTAAACAGCAATGTCAAGGGAAGAGGCAGATAGAAAAAGAGAGGTTGCTTTTCAGTATGGAACAGCTAAAGAGCTCCATTCACTCATTCATTCAGCAAATAATTATTGAGCGCCTATCCTGATGCAGGCACTATTGTAAGTTTGGGGCACACAGCAATGAACAAAACAAAACAAAATAAAATCCCTGACCACATTGTGTACACATTCTAGTTGAGAGAGACAATAAATATACGTGATTAATACATAAGCCATATAGTATGCTAGACGTAATTCTAAGGCAAAAATAATGCAGGAGTGGGGAATATAAAATGTCAGGGGATAGATATAAACTCCTAGATGAGGTGATCCAGGAAGGACTCACTGAAAAAAATGCCTTTTGAGGAAAGACCTGAGGGAAGTTAGGTGCAAGGAAAGACCTGAGGAAGCTGTGCAAAGATCTGGTCTTCATAAATATGGAGCAGCAAGTTTTTCACAAACCTAGAGTAGCAAGATCAAAGGCTCGGAGAAAGGGATGTGCTTTGAGTATTTGAGCAACAGTGAGAGAGGCCAGTGTGACCAGAGAAAAGTGAGCGAGGGAGAGGGTAGTAGGAGCTGGAATCAGAGAGACAATGGGAAGGCAAACCAAGGAAGGCCTTGTAGGTCATAGTAAGGCAATTAGTGTTTAATGAAGTTGAAATGGGAAGCCATAGTTAATAATATTGCACCATACACTTAAACATTTGTTAAGAGCATAGATGTTATGTTAAATGTTCTTATTACAAAGCTAAAAGAAAGATGAGACTTCTAGAGGTGATGGTTATATTTATAGCATTATTAATGGTGACTGTTTCATGAATCTATATTTGTCTTCAAACTCAAGATATACACATTAAATATGTATACCTTTCTGCATGTCAGTCACACCTGAATATAAGAAGAAATTTTTTTATAGAAGAGTGACCTGATCTGACTTACAATTTCACTGAATCATTTCAACTGAATGGGGACAAGGCCAGAAACAGGGAAATCAATAAGGAAGTTGCTGACAAAACCCAAGTGAGTGATGATGATGCCTTAGAATAAAGGATGGCAGTGCAGGTGGCAAGAGGAGTAGTTAGATTCTGGATAATAGCCATGACTGCTTAGGACTTTATGTATTCATTTACTATCTATTCAGTTCTTGTGATGCTTTCGGCATTGATCTAGATGCTAGGAATATACCAGCTAACAAAGCAGACAAGGTCCCTGTCCTCAATAAATTTACATTTGAGTGAGAGACAAATAATAAACAAGTAATCAAATCATTAATGTAATTTCATATATTGGAATGTGCTATACAAAATAAAGAAAGTGGTGAGGGTGGGAAGAGAAAGCCTTTTCAGTGAGGCTGCTTACTCCAGCCCTCTCCTTACCACCTACACTTTTAGAAACATCTCATTATATTTTCACATCCCTAATTGGGGCCCAGCAATCACAGCACAGAAAACCCTGGAGAAGCTAGAAATATAATTTCAACCAGGAATATTAGCAGAGGGTTCTCACAGACCTCAAGCATTCCATGAACTACTCCATCTATGTAAGAAGTTCAGGTCAAAGGGGTACTTTGCACCCATTCTATGTCAGGCACCTTGGTAGATGTTGCTATTATGGGATAATGGAGGCATGTACAACCTAGGAGCAAGAGACAGCCACAAAAATGAACAGTATTTTAGCTAAGACATATTATCTGTCAGAAGGTAACCTCTTGGTAGAGATTAGTAACTCAAGCTAGCCTAGGTTCAACCATATCTATGCATCAGATTTATCTTGGGAAATGGAGAACATGTGATAGAGCCAGGCATATTACCCTGCTTTCCTTTCTTCTTAGTTGGAAAAAATTATCCAAAAAGACATTGGTGGAAGTTCTGTTTGTTTTTTCTTTAATATTTCAATTTCTTTAGTGAATTTTTCTTCCAAGCCCATCAATACATGAGTGGATTAAAAATGTGGTATATGTATACCATGGAGTTCTACTCAGCCACAAAAAACAATGGTGATCTAGCACCTCTTGTATTATCCTGGATAGAGCTGGAACCCATTCTATTAAGTGAAGTTTCCCAAGAATGGAAAAACAAGCACCACATGTACTCACCACATGTACCCATTAACCATCCGTTAATGGGTATTAACAGATCAACACTTATGTGCACATATGGTAGTAACATTCATCGGGTGTTGGGTATCTGGGAGGGGGGAGTAGGAGATGTGTATATTCACACCTAATGGGTGTGGTATGCACCGTCTGGGGGATGGACATGCTTGAAGCTCTGACTCAGGTGGGGCAATGGCAATATATGTAACCTAAACATTTGTACCCCCATAATATGCTGAAATAAAAAAATTAAAATGTGGGAAGGAGATAAAAAAAAAAAGACATTTGGTGGAGCAGGGCTGGAGAACCTCTCATGTAACTATTTTCAAAAGGATGGGGAAGTTTCCATTTTCCTAGGGTCAAGGAGAGGATTTTTAGCTTTGTCTCTGTTCTCATTACAGATATCCCATTTATGTCCCATGTCTTCTGAAAAGGACAAAGCTAACGATCCTGCACACCTTAACTCTTTCCATCATTCTCACACCCCCCTCTTTATTTTCATTCTTTCAGGTAAATTAGGCAGCAGCATTGGCACTCATTCAATGAATAGTGGCAAGAGGGAAGGATGGCCATGGACAACGCCACAGCAGTGTTTGAGTTTCTCCTTATTGGCATCTCTAACTATCCTGAATGGAGAGGCACATTTTTCACATTGGTGCTGATTACTTACCTCAGCACATTGTTAGGGAATGGACTTATTATCTTTCTCATCCACTCTGACCCCCACCTTCACACTCCAATGTACTTCTTCCTCAGTAACCTGTCTTTCTTAGATCTTTGCTATGGAACGGCCTCCATGCCCCAGGCTTTGGTGCATTGTTTCTCTACCCATCCCTACCTCTCTTACCCACAATGTTTGACCCAAATGAGTGTCTCCTTGGCTTTGGCCACAGCAGAGTGCCTCCTACTGGCTGTCATGGCTTATGACCGTGTGGTTGCTATCAGCAATCCCCTGCGCTATTCTGTGGTCATGAATGGCCCAGTGTGTATCTGGTTAGCTGCTACATCATGGGGGGCATCATTTGTGCTCACTGCCATGCTCATTTTATCCCTGAGGCTTCACTTCTGTGGGGCTAATATCATCAACCACTTTGTCTGTGAGATTATCTCCCTCATTAAGCTGGCCTGTTCTGATACCAGCCTTAATGAGCTTATGATCCTCATCACTGGCACCTTCACCCTGCTCCTACCCTTTGGGTTTGTTCTGCTCTCCTATGTCCGAATTGCTGCTGCTGTCCTAAGGATTCGCTCAGCCCAGGGCAGGCTCAAGGCTTTTTCCACATGTGGCTCTCACCTGACCGTGGTGACAATCTTCTATGGGGCAGCCATCTCTATGTATATGAAACCTCAGTCCAAGTCCTCCCCTGATCAAGACAAGTTTATCTCAGTGTTTTATGGGGCTTTGACACCCATGCTGAATCCCCTGATCTATTCCCTGAGAAACAAGGATGTTAAAGGGGCAATAAGGAAAGTTATGATGAAAAGAGCATGAACCTCCTTTGCTTCTAACCTTCCTAAAAAACACTTCTTCACTGATGGAGAAAATGGCTTTTAGAACATGACTTCACCTTTGGAAGAGTAGGTGACTGACATATCAGAAGCTTCAGGAAGTGCTCCCACCACAAATATCATCTCTACTGAGACTTGAATTGCCATCAGAGGTATTATTTTTGCTCTTTCTTCACATAGAACACTGTTAGTGGTTACCCATTAGGTTACTCACCCTCAGGTAAATGAGCTTATCAGAATCATTTTCTCACTGACAGAAGGGACCTATGCAGCAAGAGAATCTTATATGACTGTTGGCAGCAGGCAAGGTAAAACTGAAATTGGAAAATAAGACAAAGAATGGTGTAATAAAAGGCCCAGAAGAAAAATGTCAGAAACTTTATAACTTAACTGAGGGCAAGCCCTATAATGTAAGCACAATCTCCTTGCTCCACTTAACTTTTGAATCATGGGAAAATTGTATTATAGCTATTTTCTACATTTGCATAGAGTATTTTATTTTTCTTCTTTTCTTTTTCCAAACTTCTTTCTGATCTATTAGTTTATATTATATTTTTAATCTCTATGAAATTGGTGAGAAAGACAGCACAATTTCCCCTTGTATTAACAATGAGGAAACAGAGGTCTAGAGTAGGTGTGGAGCATTGTCTAAAGTCAAACATAATTGTTAGTGAAGTCAAAATTAGAATTCAGATCACATATATGCCACTCTTGAACTTTTTAAACTAGGTCTATAAAATTATTTGGAATCATGGAATTATACATGTAGTTAACATATATTGAGCACTTACTATAAGCCAGGCACTGAGCTAAGCTCTCTACATCCATTATCACAGAGAATTCTCACAATAGCTCGGCGATGTAGTGGTATTTTCAATCCATATGAAAAATGAGAAAACTGAGACTCATAGAGTAATTTTCCCATAGCCACAGAGACAGTAAATAGCAGAGCCAGTATTTAATCCAAATTCCACTTATCATATTTGAGCTATAAGGAACCCTAAAAATGATTTAATGCAGTGGTATTTTAATCAACTTTATTATGATATAATTTATGTACAATAGACTTTATCCATTACATCGTGCAACTCTATGAGTTTTGATAGATGCCCACAGAGTCACCACTACACTCAAGCTACCTAACAATTCCATAACCTCCAAAAGTTTTCTGGTGCCCTTTTGTAGCCCATCCTTCCTCTAACTCCCAACTCCTGGCAAACCACTGATCTTATTTCTTTCACTGTGTATTAGTTTTCATTTTCTAAAATTGCTTATAAATGAAATCACAGGATGTACTCTTTTGCATCTGGCTTCTCTCACTCAACCTGCTTTTGAGATTCATCCATGTTGTTGCTTATTGATGAATAATATCCCATTGTACAAATTTGCCACATCTTAAAAAAATCCATTCCCTGTTGATGGACATAACTCAGTGTATTTCAAACCTTGATTCACATAGTTTTATGAGTTCGGTTGTGGTACCTGGGGTCTGCCAATAGGGGAGAGGGGAGTTTTCTGTGAATAATTTCATTTGTAAAGAGAGTTCTAAAGCTGAAAGAAAAGGTTTTAACAAACAATGATCTACTGCAGATGCTTCATTTTAGATGACAAATCTGAGGCTCAGTTAACAAGGAACAAATTTTCCAAAATCATGAAACAATTTGGAAGCAGACCTAGGGCTAAGACCCAGATATCCTGTCTCCTCATCTCACTTTATTTTGAGCAATTCCACCATATATGGTGAAGTCATCTCCCAAGCAGCCTGATGGAGAGACAAATAGGTAGAAAAAAACATGATTTGTGGCACCTAGATGTGAAGCAAGGCACTACTGAGCAAACAGATACTCAGTGTGTTTGTTCCTCATACACTGACTGCTGGGGGTTGATGTGACACCACATGGTGCTGCAAATAGAGAGGACTGTCTCACATGTTTACTCACTGAATGAAAAAAAAAAAAGATTGAGGATGAAAAAGCCACTTATCAAAATAGCTTAATTTCAAAATAAATGCAACATGTATACTAATTTCATCAATTACACAATTTTAATTGTATATGGAACTTTTAGCCACCAAAGCCATGTCTTAATAGCAAAAAAAAATATTTAGGAAAAAGGCAAACGAATTCAATCTTTAATTTATTCATTCAACAAATACTAAATTTCTACCTTCACCCAGGCACTATGCTGGGTATTGTGGCAAGTTTCATACTTTGTGCAAAATGTTCTTTACTATTGAGATAAACATTTTAAATTAACGTTGTGAAATAAACATAAATTGGCAAAATCAATAAAATATTAAAGGAAAAAAGAGAGGCTTCTGGTAGAGAGAAATTCAGAAATTAGAATTGTTAAAAGTACTTGTTTTGATTATCTTGCTTTTAGGGGGAGAAATATCACACTCGCCATTACAGGTTGGTTTACAGCTTAAAATGAGAATCATATTTTCACTAATGGTGCCCCTACCACAAAATGGTAGCTATGTTGCTAGTTCTTTATTCCTTTGCTGACTTGTTGGTATCATCACAGTCTGCAGGCAGAGTAACACAGTGGAGTGTGGAGATGTGGGCTGTAGAATTGATCCTGCTACTAACTAGCTGTGCCACCTTAGTTAGATCACTCTCTGGCCTTTACATTTGCTCAATATAACAGAAAGGTTATGTTTAATTACCCAAAGACCTCTCTCTATTTCTAACATTCCACATCTAGATGTTATTTTAGATAGGTTTTCTTAGAAAAATTGGAATCATATCATCAATTTACTCTGCAACTTGCTTTTTTTTAAACTTGACAATATATCATGAACATTCCTCCAGATCAATATATATAGATCTATGTTCCTGACTTTAAATGTTAGCTTTGAATGAAAAAGCAGGCAAACACAGCAGCTAGTTAACAGAGCTCTGGCCCTTCCAGCGTTAACATTCTATTTCTACACATTAACTCTAAGGGCTATGTAATTCTATGTTGATATTATATTATTTTAAATATAAAAATGAACTCTGTGAGGATGCTGTGAAATAAAATCAATACTGGGTTTTGAAAACTCCTAAAGTTAAGTATCACTTCTCCAAGTGATCAATCACAGACATCCCAAGAAGCCTTCCAGTGTGCCCCTCCCCACCCTCCATCCCAGGCACTGCACAGTGAAGCTCACTTTGCTTCACCTTTGAAAGTAAAATGGAAAGATTGGTTTGAAACTAAGATGGTTTTGTCAAAAAATGAGGAGAAAATTTGAAAATAGAAAAACAGGCTCCAAATGATAGTTTTCATTGAAATATTCAAGGAGATTTAAGAAAAAGATGAAGTATCCCATTCATAGGATTTGGGTTTTCAGTTGAAGAGAGACAGTGGAGCATAAATGTTTAGAGCGCAGGCCCTGGAGCCAAACTTATTGGATTCAGTCCTTCCTTCTGCCACTTCTTCACTCAAGTCACTCTCCATGATTTGGTCACCTGTAAAGTGAAGCTAATAGTGAAACCTACCTGTAGCACTCGGAGTTTTATCAGGTAAACAGAAACTCCTTGTTTCAGGCAGGAAGGAATTAACAAAGAGAATTAGGAGCCTACAAAGCCTTTGGAAGGGCTGTGAGAAGGAAGGTAAGGGAACATCGCTGACAAATTCAGACAGTTGGAGTAATTACAGGATTCTTGGGAAATTTCGGAGATGTCAGGAAACTGCTGCCAATGACGTCAGGGAAGCAGATGCTTCACAGGAGATTGCTCACAAGTCACTTAAATCTCTTCTGATCAAGCCCACACACCTAAACATGATGTCAGGAAGAGCAATGGTAATGTCTACTTCTCTTCTGTTTGCCAAGTTTCCTGCAAGTACCTTTCATGGGTGGAATCTAAAATAGAACTTTACTGGCAAGGGAATGTGGGAAATGTTTCTAAACTTTACAATACAGGTAAGAGCTGATAAGGGTGGGGATACTGTTGAATATGACTTTATCGATTTATTATGAGAATTATATGAGTCAATTTATATAAAATAAAGCACTTAGGACAATGCCTGCCCTATAGCGAGAGTTCAATAAATGTTAGCTCTCATTATGATATTTGGGTCACATGAACCTAAGATGCCAAGAATTGAAGTGCCTATTTGCTTCCTAAATAGTGTATCCCAAGACTGCTCCTTCACTTGGACATTGAAGCATCTACACATAATATCATCCATTCAATACATATTTATTCATTGTCTGCTATATAGTAGGTTCTGTGCTCATTGCTAGAGAAACAGTAGTGAAGAAAGCATCCCTCTCCTCAAGGAGTTCACTGTATAGGTAGGGGGAAAGACATGTACATGGGTAACATTACTGTGTAAATTTATATCTTCCTCGTTTTTATGTTTGTAAAGCACTTTACACACTTTATAGTTTATCTTATTCTTGAACGAATTTTACTTCATATCATCCTCAAAGTAATTTAATGAGATAAGCACGGAAGGTGTTACTGTAAATATTATTAACTGCCATTTACAGATAACAGAAAGATTTAGAGAGGCTGTGATGTTATCAAGGTCAATAGTTAGTAACAGGATTGGGGTTGGAATATAATTCTCCTGATGACTAGATTAAAGATCTGATTGCCTGATGGGTTCAGGAAGCCCTTGGAAAAGAGTAGCAGGAAGAAGGTAAAACTGTTGCTGAGCACAGAAAGGAAAAATCATTGTGTTTTCAGATTTTCTAGGTTCAAAATATAACACTGACACTTACTAGCTATCTGACCTTGGGCAACTTTCTGCCTCAGTTTCCTCATCTATAACAGAAAGGCAATCATAGAATTGACCCTCATAGTGATGTTAAGAAAATTAAATCAGTTAATTTATCTAAAATGCTGAGAACTATGGCTGGGACATAGTAATTCCTTAATAAACATTAGCTATTTTTATCATCACTGTTATTGTAGTTAGAGCTAATATTATTGCTGAATTTTCTATTGACTCAAAAGTAGTTGGCATTCATCTCACTGGGTGCCTTCTCCTGCGCCTTTTCCCCACTAAATATGTGCATAGTAACTGTTTCTGGTTAAGTGTGAGTGACAGGTCAAGCCCTTTTTACAGTGCAACTTCATGATGGAGTGGAAGAAACACATGCTCAGGCGTCAGGAAGCCTGGATTCTAGTCTGGGTTCTGCCATTAATGAGCTATGAAACTCTGGGCAAATCACTTAACCTGTCTGGACTGCATCTGTCATACAGGAGAAAATATATTCCTTAACCTACCTCACAGAATGGTTGAAAGATCAAATGAGATCATAGATGTTAGATGTTAAAAAGTTAAAAGCATATTACAAATGGTACATGATGGTATTATCATTATCCTTGGAGTTAACCTCTGTATCTCCTTCTCACTTACTCTTGACAACCACTCACTCAGTGAATTTTATTGAACCTTGCTCTGAAATGTCTCCCAAATCTATCACCTCTTCTCTGTCCTCAGTGTCTGTCCTAGTTCGTGACCTCATCAACAATTACCAGGCTGACTACAACAAGCTCTTAACTATTTTTCTCTAGTCCAGTCTTACCCCCCTCAAAACTAGCCATCCAATCAACATCTCCAGAGTTATTTTTCTAAAGGGAAAAATCTCATCTTACTTCCTTCCTCTTTAACTCCCCTCCCAGATTAGAAACTTCCAGTGGCTCCATATTGCCTGTATGATATGCAACATTCATTGAGGCCCCTGCTAACCTCTCCACCTTCATCAAACACCTCATCTCCAAAGATGCCATGCTCCAGAAAAACAATACTTTCTTTCCCTGAATCTTTTATGTTACTGTATACACTTTTCTCTCTGCCTTCAGTGCCCTTCCCACCCTCTATGCCTGGCAAAATCTCAATTATTCTTCTAGGACCAGATCAAATGTCATTTTCTCAGTGAAGCCTTCTCCTAACCTAATTCCACCCTGCTTAACCCTGGATGGGTGATTTAATTCTATTTCTTTTACTTAATAGCATTTTGCTTGACCCTCAATTTAACATCTTTCATGTTATTTTATAATTAGTTGTTTTGGAGTGTTTATTCTCAATTAAATCATAAGCTCACTGAGAGCAGGAACTTTGTTTTATTCATCTGTCTCCCTAGCATAGTTCCTGGCACAGAGTGCATGCACAGGAATTAATTAAATGTAAGTACTAAAGGAATGCTTCTCAGATTATTTGTGCTAAAGGACAGTGTTTTTAAATTTCCAAGCTGTTGCAGACTGATATTTGATAAAATACAATAAAATGTCACAGCAGTGTCAAATCACTTTAATAGTTACTAAAATGTTTACTGTCAATTCTGTCCTTATCTCATTGCAAACATTTTGAGTAGCACTCAGCCAGACTATTTGAAAAGAAGCTTTATTCCTGCCCCCTAAAATCTTGATATCTAAGTTGGAAAGTTTAACAAGGATGCACATAAAAACAACAAACAAATGCATCATATATTCAGAGCACAACTGAGCAAGAAATCAATAAAATAAAACTATTGCATTTAGATATGTGCACAGATGAAATAAATTAATTGGCAGTGAATGAAAGCCTGCAGGATTATATGTAGACAGAGACAGTTTGTATGGCACCTCAAAACTAATCCAGGAAAGCATTAGGGAAAAATGTGATTTCCAGACACTATTCAAATCAAAGATAGCTGGGATGGAGTGGCAGAAGTCATGGAAAAATGAAGAGGAAAAAGGGCCCTCCAGTAAACACTGTTTGCAAAACTTCATTTACCTGAGTGCTTCATTGAAAGCTTTCATAGAGTCCCAGTAGATAGTGGCCGCTCTCCTTGCCCCATTCTTTCATTACATTCTTGAGCCAATGTGTTGAAAACCCTCCAAAAAAATGTGAGATTCAGTAATTATCCTAGGAATGGCTTTATTCCTTGGTAACTTAAGGACAGAAATGGAATCAATATTAGTCAAAAGTTTATCACATTGTCATTAGTAAAGTCTTGGAATTAGTGGGCAAAAGCTACATGCATTTTAATGACTTGGAAATAACAATCCCAAATGATTATACACCTTCAACTCAGTAGTGGGATTTAATTACTTTTTAGGGACCTGGTCCCTGAAGTCTGAGAAGAAGTGAAAACACTTTCTCGGAACCACAATGAATAAACTCAGAATGCAGCAGCAGAGTATGTTTAAGATTCTCCTCTCTTTCTTCTATTGCTCATATCGTGGATCCACTGGTTTTTAAAATGCTGTGCAAAATGAAGACACAATCCACTGAAAGAGCAAGTGAAGAACTGTATACCCCAGCAAGAAGGAAAGAAGCCGTATTTGTCTCTTGGAACAAATCAGCACGTATATGTGGATTGGTCAGTCATGACATGGATCTCCCAGGATGCACCTGCAACTCACTCCTCTTGAAAAACTCCAGTACCTCAGTGAGCCAATGATGCTGCAGTACATAGAAGGCTATATCAAAGCAACTTTTAAAGGGCTTAGTGGTTTTTTGTCTATCAGTTTTTGTTTTTTGCTATTCAGGTAAGTAAAATCGATCCAACTCCAAAAATAATCAGTGAGCTCCTGCCATGTGTCAGGAACTGAGCCATGTACTGGAGATATAGAAATAAATAAAATGCAAGTTCTGCTTTCAGAGGGCTTACAGTATAATCTGGCCATAGTGCCTTATTTCTGTCCTCATTTATTAAATTCTTCTTTCTGCTCTTCATAAAAGAAAGACAATCAATGTATTCATTTTGTCATGCGTGCTACTTCCTGAGTGAGGCCTCATTTTAAGACAATAGTAGCTAATACATATATATCACTAAAACCCCATGAGACAGATAATATAGTTGTCCCAGTTTTACAATTGAAGAAACTGAAATATAAACAAGTTAAACAAACTACAAATGTCACACAGTGGATCAGTGATGGGTCTAGAATTCAAACTTGGCTCCAGAATGCATGCTCTTAACCACCACTCTATACTGCCTGATATGAATAATAGAAATTTCTGCCTGCAAGCACTATCCATTTCAAAAGGTATATTTTGAACTCATGGGAGCTTTCTGAAGAGCTCAAGAGAAAGGGACAATATGTCAGGTGTCCCTTAATTTTAGTATTGAAAATGAAATGAATCATCCTGGGAAGCAGACTCTTTCATGGTAGGTGGAACCAGGAAAGCCCTCTTTGGGAAACCTGTGTGAATAAAACCATGAAGTGTGCCCAAAATATTTCTAAAAAGATCAAAAAGCTGTGAATATATGTGTGGGTATCTCCACATATGTCTAGTTAGTTTAGGAAAATTCTGGCCTGCACAGTGCTAAAACACTGAATTATTCAATAAAAAAAAATGTGGTTAGTCTGGTGAGACTCATTTATTATAAACCATATAAAAACAAAAATGTGTTCTTTTCCAGCTATTTATACTGGCATTTGTTTTGAGATCTTTAGGGCTATATGACAGTGAAGACTGCAAGCCAAACTAAGGCTTCATGATTAAATAGGTTGTCATTCTAGTATGAAACTTTAGTACCCATTGAAAAAGTATATGCCCGGAAAATCTGATTCTTATAACACTATTCAAAAACTAGGGTTGTGGTGTCACCGATGCATAAAGGCCAGATCAGCTGGCTTCAGTCTCAGTCTAATAACTCTCCTCCAAGAATTCTTTCCCTTCAGATTGATTCTGTTTTCTGATTCTAAATCAAGGAACATTTACAGAACAAAAAGGAGTCTTCAAACTCTCACAAAAGGCAGCCAAGGGTGTCCTTGTAGGATGACTCTCTGTTTCTCTAGAAATACCCTTACTTAAAAGTTGCATGGCAGCTAAGTAGTTTTTCAGTTTGCTTACTCTTGGTTCTGATTCTTATTCAGCCCCCTTATTTTGCATCAGATTTTATTGAAGATCCTGTTATAATCTATACTTTACTTCCTGAATTACTTGTCCATAAGAGTTTCTGCCTTCTGAGATCTGTCCGTCCTAGGTAGAGAATCCAAAGAGATTATGCACACCATTACCCTGCATGAGCCTTCCTGCTGCCCAGCTTCTAAGACAAATCTTTCCATCCACAGCCTGCTCTCACCAAGGCCTGATACCTGCTTCATGAGTCTGTAAGTATATACTATAAATACCCAACATCCTGATTTGTGACTAGAACTTGATAGAGATATTGCAGAATATCCAAGAAAAAATCTTGATGTTAATAATGAGCTGGTCTGTAATATCAAGCATATTTCATAGAACTAGACCAAACAAAGTAAATAAAAATTTGGATGGACAAAAGAGGGTGAAAACACTTTTTTTCCAATTTTAAAATAATCCCCATTTCTTCTCTTTACTCCACCACCTTCTCTCCATGCAAAGGGCTGATTGTAGGGCTACAAAAATGCAAGGCTTTGAAGTTTATTTCTAAGCTACAGGGCATTGCTAAAACTGAATACATGAGATACTGAGTGTTTCTCATCATAGGCTTTTTGCCCTCAAGCATTTATTTCCTTCAACCAATTCAATGCAGTTCCAGTCAGATCAATTCCTTGATATTGGGTAAGACAGAAGAGCCAAACAACTGGCATTGATTCATTCAACAAACATGTACTGAACCTCTTATGTTGTGCCAGGGACTGTGTGAGTTAGTAAAAATAAGCCCATGCACAAGACATTCAGGGTCTCTTCCCTCGCCGAGCTTACAATTTGGTAAGAATACAGAAGTTCAGGGTGCTATAAATAATTGTAACAAAAAGATATGAATTAGATTTGAGGGGTTGTTATGGAAGGTTTTTCTAAAGAAGTTCCTTTCAAGCTGAGATGTCAAGGATGATCAGGATTTCACCAAGCAAAGAAGAGTAGGAAGAATATTTCTAGCAGAGAGAACACAATGTGCAAAAGTCCTGAGATGGGAACAAGCTTGGAGTGCTTCATAAAGACAGTGTGGCTGGAACATGGCGAGCCCAAGAGGAGACAGTGCAAGATAAGGTTAGGGTCAGATCATTTAGTCATGTAAGTCATGGTAAATAGGTTAGATTTCATTCCACGTGCAATTGGAAGCCCTCAAATGAGTTTTAAGCATAGAAAGGATATGGTCATAATTATGTATGTTTTTTTTAAAGTTATTCTGGTTGCTATGTGGAAAATAGACTATAGGAGGCAAGAATGGAAGCAAAGAGACCTATTATTAGGCAGCTCAAGTATTGGTCCAGATAAGAGATGATGGTGGCTCTGACTAGATAAGATTTGTAGGTAGATCTGAAATATATGTAGAAAGAAGAGCCAATAGGACTTGTGATTGATTAGATGTGCAGGGAAAGGAAGAAGTCAGAGTGAACTGAGCACATATTTTATGTCATGGATGTGAATTGGCTAAAAGCAAATATCCGTAGCAGGAAAAGACAATTAACAATTCCATGATTCAGGCATCTGATCACATTTGAGCAACAAAATGGTTCATTTTCTTTAAGGGGAGTGTTCAAAGCACATTTCAGGTGAAGTCTAACACCCCTCATTTTATAGATGAAGGAATTAAAATTCACAATGGACTGTGCTAATTTGCAAATTAATCTTAGGCTGTATATGAGTGCTTTATCTCCCAAATTAGAACATAAACTTCCAAACAACATCAATGGTTTTCTAGACATCACTTCATAATAGTACCTAATATAGGCACTGAGGACATAGCAAGTACTCAATAAATGCTTCTCAAATTAAAATGAATTCAATTTCTTCTTCTTTCTCAACAGATAGAAAAAAATGGACATTCTGGTTACTGATAATGGCAGTGAAGTCACAGAGTTCATCCTGGTGGGTTTGTCCAATCATCCAAAATATCAGATTGCCTTTTATTGTACCATGGTAGTGGTCTACCTGATCACATTGGTGGGTAACAGTCTCATTATCATTGTGGTTAGAGTTGATGGGCGGCTTCACACTCCTATGTATTTTTTCCTAAGCAACCTGTCCTTCCTCGATATCTGCTACTCCAGCAATTCAGTGCCTTTTTTACTGTTCAATGGCTTGAGAGACTACCCCACTATTTCCTATAATAACTGTTATGCCCAGATGACCATTGCTCTATTTCTGGGGATGACAGAATGTCTCCTCCTTGCTGTCATGGCTTATGATAGGTTTGTTGCAATCTCTAATCCTCTGCGTTATACCATCATTATGAACAACTGGGTCTGTATACAGTTGGCCATGGTGACCTGGGCCAGTGCCTTCCTTTTGGCAGTAATACCAATTATTGCAATTCCTGCCCGTTTTTGTGGACACAATGTGATCAACCATTTTACCTGTGAGGTGCAGGCCCTGTTGAAGCTGGTCTGCTCAGACACTCCAGGCAGACTTATTCTGGGTTTGGTCATTGGCATATTCACACTGCCCCTGCCCTTCACCTTCATCCTCATCTCCTATACCCGCATCGTGGCTGCTGTACTGAGGATACACTCTGCAGGGGCCAGGCTCAAAGCATTCTCCACCTGTGGATCTCATCTGACTGTGGTCACCATATTTTATGGGTCAGCCATCTACATGTACTTGAAACCTCAGTCAAGAGAATCCCAAGACCAGGGTAAAATCATCTCTGTGTTTTATGGGGTTGTGACCCCTATGTTGAACCCCCTTATTTATACCTTGAGGAACAAGGAGGTGAAAAATGCTCTAAGAAAGATAGCTAGGAAGAAAGAGCCCTAAAAGGGAATGGATATTCCAGGGAGACTCATCTAACCAATAATTTGATAGTGACTGGTAAAAATAATAAGTTAGAAATGCTAAGCAAAATTTTACTAAGGTAATTAGTTTCGAGTGCATTTTTTTCTATTTCCAACAGGCAGGTAAAATAGAGCATTGGAAAATGAGAAAAACATATTAAACTTTTATAATTTCATCCCTTTAAGTAATAAATTACACAGGACGATCTTGAAGGAGAGTTATTGAAACAAAATAATAATTAGTGTATTTTAATCCTGAGTAATTTGATTTTATTTTACTAAATGGGAAATACTCCAATATTCTAAGATTTCCTTTTATAGGTGATAAAGAGCAAAAGTGCAAAGTGGACAATTCTTATCTCAATGCTTTTTTTACAAAATATGTCATGACCCAGACTGTGAAGTGATGGATGTGAGTGGGTAGGGAAAAGAAAATTACTCAACTGCTATATAAGATTCTGCGTAGAAAGTCCTCTGCTGATGCAAGGAGCACTTCAAAACTGTGCACATACTGAGAGCCAGATTTGATGACCCTATGGAACCTGCAATTACATGTCTTGATCGATAGATAGGGCTACCTTTTCTCTGTCAGTGTACAACAGTCCTTTCAACGTCCAAAGGTGTTCTAAAGGTGCGGACCTCACAAACATAGAGCAGATTTAACTCAGGAGGAATGCCTTAAAAACAGGCAAATGTATACTATATTTTTAAATTATAAAAATTATAATGCTTATTATTTAAAAATTGATAGAGTAGAGAAGAAATGAAAAATCATCTAATTCTGACACTCAGTGAGGCTTCCATAGGTTTGAGAATCAGGCAGACATATTTCAATCTGCTACTCATAATTGTGTGAGATTTAGCTAGTTATACCCTTCATCTTTTAAAGCTTCTGTTTTCTCATCTGTAAAATGGGAATTATAAGTGTTTACCTCACAAAATTGTTTCAAAAATTAAATGAGAAAATCAAGTTATGTTTCTATCAAAATGTCTAGCACATGGTGGATACTGAGTACAGGTGAGCCAAAAAAGAAAAAAAAATATCTGTCAATTTGCCCTTTAATATCTATACCCATTGTATGAGTGGTCACTTGCCTATGTCTATACCTGACTATATCACTTAAAAATAAACTATGACAATATGGCAAATGGGAAAATTATGTTCCCATTGTGATCTCAATTTGAATTTATCTCATTAGAAATGAGGTTGAATAGATTTCTCATGTTTATTGGTCATTTATATTTTGAGAGTCAGTGTCTTTAAAGTTGTGTCAAAATATCAATGAGCCAGCCCAATTTTGGAAAAAGGAAAATGCTGGACTCTGTGACATATGACTAATAAAAAGCCTCCAAACTGTGCTGAACCTGATTAACTCCACCATTACTTCCAGATACATCCTGACAGGCAGACACCCAGTTTGATTAATTCTGTTTCACTCCGGTAAGCACTCCTGGAATTAATACTTTATTAGTCAACAACAGAAGCTAGCCGGACACTATTGTAAATGCAAATGAAAATGAGAAAACTATGAGAATCCCAATAGAGAACTCTTTAGAAAAGGAATCTATGGTGTTATGAAAAATTTGTTGTAACATTATCAATTTAATCTTGAACAAATGAACAAATTCTTGTGGAAGTTTAATTTCTGGTGTTTTCTAATCCTTCCCATTTAACCTAAAGCACTCCTGAAACTAGAAGGAAGGCACTATTAACTAACCAATAAGACAGTGAGCAGATAAAGTCAAGCACTAGAAGGGGGAACCAAATGCAATTCCTCAAATGGAAGGGGGACAAAGTAAAACTACAAGGCTAATACTTATTGGAGTTTGATCATTTTCATTAGGGACTAAGAGGAAGCAGAGAAGAACAAGCAACGAGATGTGCCTTATGCTGACAGAAAGAAATTTATTGGGGAGAGGTAGAGACCTTTTTAGATGAGAGAAAATTAGACAGATAAACTAATGCCTTTCCTTTTGATTACCTCAGGGAGAAGTTAGACAAGGTTCTCTCTAGAGAGAAATATGTTACATCAGGTAGGGGCGAACAAGCTGCAGAAAGGTTTCTGACATAAAATCAAGACTTGGGATGAATAGAAAATGTACAGGATTATATAAACAGTTAATCAGAGTTGCGTGTGTTAGGTGTCTTTATGTTACATGTTTACTGTGAAAGTTACCTTCTTCAAATCTTCCTTTTATTAATAAATAAACAAGTTTGAGTGATAATAAAGAGACAATACATTGGAACTACCCTATGTCTTGGGAAACTTGTTTAAATTTTTTATCTCTGCAAACAGCACTTATGACCTGCAGCTGATAGTGGGCAACTCTGCCTCTCTGTACACCATCTCCTCCTAAGGGGTGCCAAAATCACAAGGCAACATATTAGAAGGTTGAACTGACCCCTTAAAAATCAACATCACTGAGAAAAGAGCTTCGCGCTGTGCACTGGCAGCAGCAGAGTCAAGAAAATGCATTTGAGAGCCATAACCACAACCTTTCCTGGAAGTGTTTCACAGAAAGAAACTTAAAATTTGAAAAAAGAATATATCATTGGATTTTTGGTGAGTTTGG
Source organism: Microcebus murinus (assembly GCF_040939455.1). Classification (NCBI taxonomy): domain Eukaryota; kingdom Metazoa; phylum Chordata; class Mammalia; order Primates; family Cheirogaleidae; genus Microcebus; species Microcebus murinus. The sequence continues at coordinate 57,720,560 of NC_134136.1, forward strand.
CAGCAACACCAGTACTAACTAGTAAGAAAATAAAATTAATTACTTAAAAACAGCTCCTTGAGCTTCAACAAGTCATGAAAGCAGAACTACTAAATCTACCATTTTTGTCATATGGAAAGGAGCACACAGAAATGTGTTCATTTGTTCCTGCAATTTTCGTTGTTGTGAGGCCATTATCCTAAGTGAAGTGACTCAGGAACAGAAAAATAAAGGCTGCATGTTCTCACTTATAAGTGGGAGCTAAGCTATGGCTACACAAGGACACAAGTAGTAGTATAATGGACACTGGAGACAAACAAGGTAATTTTTCATTCTTCAGGCCCTCCCAGGAACACAAAACCAAATACTGCATGTTCTCATTTATAAGTGGGAGCTAAGCAGTGGGTATGCATGGTCATACAGAGTGATTTAATGGATATTGGAGACTCAGAAGGGAGAGGGTGAGAGGCTGGTATGGGTTGAAAGTTACCTACTGAGTACAATGTACACTATGGGGGTGATGGGTACAAAAAAACAGACTTCATCACTATACAATATATGCATGTAACAGAAGAAAAATTTAAAAATAGAAAAAAAATAAAATAATGACCAAACAAAATTTTCCACTAACACATTAGAATCATGGCCCCATATGCCCATATCTGTTTGTCCACATATGCACATAGACCTGCATGCACAGGCTTCATTGTCAGAAATACCTGGATTTAAATTCAGACATTTTGAATTCAGAAAGACCATTTTTCAGCTGTACAACCTTGGGAAATTTATTTCAGCCTCTCTGACATGCCCATCCTTACCTATGTAATATAGAATAAAATAGTCTCTACTTCATAGGGTTGCTATGAAGATTGAATAAGATAAACCATGTAAAACACTTAGTATAGCTATTAATACTATTCTTTTTTTGCTTTTATTATTATTTTAATCTACACATAATAATTGTACCTATCTATGGGATACAGTGTGCTATTTCAATATGTATGTACAATATGTAATGATCAAATCAGGGTAATTACCATACCCATAATCTCAAACATTTACCATTTCTTTATGTTGGGAACATTCAAAATCTGCCCTTCTAGCTATTTGAAAACATACAATAAATTTTTGTTAATTACAGTCACCCTATAGTGCTACAGAACATTAGAACTTATTCTTTTATCCATCTGTACCTTTGTTAACCAACCTTTGACTATCCCCTGTCCCCCTACCTCTAGTAACCCCCACCTCCCCCACCTCTAGTAACCACAATTCTACTCTCTGCTTCTATGATATCAACTGTTTTAGCTTCTATGTGTGAGTGAGAACATGTGATATTTATCTTTCCATGCCTGGTTTTATTCATGTAACATAGTATCCTCCAAGCTCATGTTGCTGTGAATGACAGAATTTTGTTCTTTCTTGTGGCTAAATAGTATTCTATTATGTACATACACCATACTTTCTTTATCCATTCAACTATTTATAGACACTTATGTTGATTCCACATCTTGGCTATTGTGAATAGTGCTGCAATAAATAAGAGTCTAGATATCTCCATGAGGTAGTGATTTCATTTCCTTTGGATACATATCCAGTAGTGAAATTGCTGAATCATATAGGTAGTTCCATTTTTAGTTTTATGAGGAATCTTCATACTGTTTTTGATAATGGCTGTTCTTGTCATCATCATCATTAGTATTACATAACTCTGGTACCAGACATACATGTATATTGAAAGACCTAGTTTATTTGTGTGTAGCAAGGAAATCACACATTTCTTGACTAAAGTCTATACCTGGAATTATGGAGTGCATAAACAAGCATGTGTATGTATTTGGGTGTAAGGGTTGAAGGACATTTCACACTTTGCTTCTTTTTATTCCTTATTTTACTTATTCAACCAATACTTATTGAATATCTTCTATGTGTTAGGTAATTTGCCAGCATCGGAGATCTACAGGAGAAAAGACAAAAATTCTGGTTTTAGTAGTGACTAAACATTTTAATAGATAGATATTAAACAGGTTATCACATATATAAATAAAACAAGTGAAAGAGCACAATAAGTATTCTGAAGGAAACTAACAGGAAGCTGAAACAGAGTAATGGATGAGACTATTTTGGATAGGACTGTAAGGTCAGATCTCTCAAAAGAAGTAATATTTAAATTGAGACTGAAAGATTCATATTAAATGCTTAGTGTGAAGTTGGAAGAGTAAGGAAATGAGCATACTAGGATGAAGGAAAAAAATACAAAGAAAGTACTGGACATGTTTAAGAAATAGGAAGAAGACAAGTATAGAACTAAGTGAACAAGGTGGGTGGCCAACTGATATGTCATCCGTTCCTTCACTCTTTCAAAAATAACAACTAATGACAAACACAAAAATGCATGTGCCCAATTCCATTCCTGATTTTAGAAAGTTGAATCTGAGTCTTCTTTCTTCTTCTTGATCAACCAAACTGAAAGTGTTCAATTTTGTTGATTACTTCAAAGAACAAACTTTCAGTTTCAATGCCTTTCTCTCTTGAGATGAGGTCTCATTATGTTCCCAAGGTTGAGGTTCTCAAGGCACCTGAGAAGAATGCTGAATGCTTATTCTGCTCTTATTGAGTGGAGTGTTCTATAGAATCCTATCAGATACAATTGGTTTATAATGTTGTTAAAGCCTTCTATTTTCTTGTTTACCTTATACCTAGTTGTTCTATCAATTGTTAAAACTTGGGTATAAAAGTCTTCAACTATTATTGTTAAATTAATTCATTGGTCTTGAACTCCTGGGCTCAAGCAATCCTTCTGCCTCAGCCTCCCAAAGTGCTGGGATTACAGGCATGAGCCACTGGACTCCTTTTTTAATATTGGTATTTACAACTAAAAATTTCCCTCCATGTACTGATTTAGTTGCATCTAATGAATTTTGGCATTTTGTGTGTTTTTGTTTATTTCTAAGTGCTTTTTAAATTACACTTGTCATTTCTTTTTTGGCCTATTGATTATTTAGGAGTATTTGTTTAATTTCTACATATTTGGGGATTGCTCAAACTTCCGTTATTAATTTCTAATTTAATTTCATTTTGTCATAAGCATACTGTGTATGGTTTCAATTATTTTAAATTTATTGGGATTTATTTAATGCCCTGGTATATTATCTATCCTGCAGAATGTTTCGTATGCACCTGAGAAGAATGCTTATTCTGCTCTTGTTGAGTGGAGTGTTCTATAGAATCCTATCAGATACAATTGGTTTATAATGCTGTTAAAGCCTTCTATTTTCTTGTTTACCTTCTACCTAGTTGTTCTATCAATTGTTAAAAGTAGGGTATGAAAGTCTTCAACTATTATTGTTAAATTATTTATTCATCCTTTTAATTGTCAGTTTTTCTTTTACATATCTTGTGGCTCTGTTGTTATATGAATACATGTTTATAATTGTTATGTCTCCCTAATGAAGTAACACTTTTATCATTGCAAAATTTTCTCCTTTGTCTATATTAAAAATTTTGTATTAAAGTCTATTTTGTTCAATATTAACTACTTCGGATCTATTGTGCATACTGTTTGCATACGATATATTTTTTCAAACTTTTATTCTCAACTTATTTGAATGCTTGAATCTAAAGTGAATTTCTTATAGACAGTATATAGTTGGATCATGTTTTGATTTTTTAAAAATTCCCTTTGGTTAGTGGTCCCCAAACCTTTTTGGCACCAGGGACCAGTTTCATAGAAGACAATTTTTCCACAGACCAGGGTGGGGAGGGAGGGATGGCAAGTGATGGGGAGTGGCTGTAAATACAGATGAAGCTTCACTTGCTCCTCCTCCACTCACCTCCTGCTGTATGGCCGGCAGATTTAGGTCTGCCCGTTTGTCATTTCTTTTCCGTATATTCCTCTCTCTCTCTCTCTCTCTCTCTCTCTCTCTGTCTCTGTCTCTCTCTAGAGATGTAATCTTGCTCTTTTGCCCAGGCTGGAGTGCAGTGACATGGTTATAGCTCACTGTAGCCTCAAATTCCTCAACTCAAGCAGTTTCTCCTGCCTTAGCCTGCTGAATAACTGGGACTACAGGCACATGCCACCACACCCAGCTAATTTTTCTTATTTTTTGTAGAGATAGGGTCTTGCTTAGGCCAATCTTGAACTCATAACTTCAAGCAATCCTCCTATCTCAGCCTCCCAAAGTGCTAAAATTATAGGCATGAGCCACTGCACCCAGCCTCTCCTTCATTTTTAAAGGATAACTTTACTGGATATTCTTCATTGATGGTGTCTTTTTGTTTTCTGTGTTTTGAATATGTTAATCCACTGCCTTCTCTCCTACATAGATTCTGATGAGAATCACCTGTTAATTTTATTAAGAAACTCTTTGTGGAGGGGAAGGGCATGCCTCTAACCCCCACTAGGGAGAGGCAATGATATAAAATGTAACCAAAATTCTGTTCCCTAATAATACCCTGTAAAAAAAATTATTAAGAAACTCTTATACATGATGAGTCACTTTTCCTCTTGCTTCTTTCAAAATTCTCTCTTTGCTTTGGTTTTTGACAGACTATGACTTATCCAGCTGTGGACCTTTTTGAATTTATCTACGTGGAATATGTTGAGCTTGTTGGATGTGTATTTGGTCATATCTGGGGAGTTTTCAGCAATTATTTCTTTAAATATATTTTCTTTTATTTTTTTGTCCTCTCCTCCTGGAACTTCCATTATGCATATATTAGTATGTTTGATGATGTCTCACAGGCCTTTGAGCTTATGTTCATTTTTTCTTTTTTTCTTTCTGTTTCCCAGATTATATAATGTCAATTGACCTATATTCAAGTTCATTGATTCTTTCATCTGCCTTCTCAAATCTACTATTGAGGCTCTCTAATCAATATTTTTATCTTAATTATTATTCTTTTCAACTCCATAACCTCTATACGGCCATTTTTAAAATTTCTCTCTCATTATTAATATTGTCTATTCAGTGAGATATTGTACTTACATTTTCCTTAATTCTTTAGACATTCTTATTACTTTCAGCATATTTGCAATAATTTGTAATCTTTCTCCAGTAAGTCCAACATTTGGAGTTCCTCAGGGACAGTTTCTATTGTTTGCTTTTTGTTTGTATGTATAGAAGATATATTCCTATTTTTGTGGGTCATAATTTTTTGTTGAAATCTGTATATTTTAAATAATATAATATGACAGCTATGGAAATCAGATTTCCCCCCAGTCCCCAGGATTTGCTGTTGCTATTTGTTGCTTTTGTTCTTGCAGAAGGGATCATTATTTTATTGTTAATCACTTTCATGGACTATTTAAAATCTGTATTCTTTGTGTTGTGTGATTATGAAATTGTCTGCTTTATTAGCTGAGTAGTCAGCTAGTGATTGTACAGAGATTTCTTTAAATGTCTTGAATAAATAATTCCTCTGGCCTTGACTGTGGGGCACTGTTTGTATATTGTGGCACATATTCAATGCACCCAAGGGAGTTTATAGTTGTGGCTTAGTCTTTTATTTCCTGCTTGCACAGAGCTTCAGGTGAACCACAGCTGAGAAACAAGGCCTTCTCAAGGCTTTCCTGGATATGAACATAGTCTGCATGTGTGCATGTATGATCTCCTAGATCCTATGAGCATACCAAAATTTTTCAAAGCCCCTATGGCCATCTCATCCAATTGCTTATCCTTTTAATTTTTTTAGTGAGTGTCTTATTAGTCCCAACTGGTAACACCACCTCAAGTAGCTGCATCGTTAAACAAGTTCCACTATTATTTTTTAGAAATGTCTTGAGAATAGGGCTGTTTACACAGAGTGACTTCTGAGTCAGTTGAAATAAAAAGACCTCCAGAGAAGTGGAGCTTTTCAGCAATCTACCAGACAGGTCAAATAGTGGCAATTCTGTGAGGATGGGAGTTTGGGGGAAACTTAAACCTGTTATATCCTCTCCAGTGGCTGTTAAACTTCTGGTTTTCATGGCTAGCATAGTTTTGAGGCTGTTGATTTTCGAGGCTATCATGGAGGTAGGGAGAAAGCATGGGATTAAGGCAAATTAAAACATCACAAAGGTCACTTCTTATTGAGATCATGCCTTCTTTCTTGAACAAATGATTCCCAGATTATTGTAAACTTTTAGTTAATTTCCAGAATTCTATAAAAGTTTATTTTAACAATGTTTGCTAGTGTTTTTATCGCTTTATAGAAAAGCAGAGTTTTGGAGTTACTTCACCATTTTGAAAGTTCTTCTCAAGGGTTTTAACTTTCAGGGAAATGGCAGGTTTTTGAAGGAGTTTGAGCAGTGGAGTGTACTGATCTGACTAAAATTTTAAAAGGGTCACTCTGACTATTGCATAAAAAATTGACAGATCAAGGGTGGAAGCATAGAGAATACTTAGAAGGATATTTCAATAGCTTAGGTAAAAGGTGATGGTGGCTTAGAATGAGATAATAATAAAAGTGGTGAGAAGTAATAGAATTTTTTAAATAATTTGAATCAAGGATCACTAAGATTCAGTGATGGATTGGACCAGGGTTGTGAAAAAATGTCAAGGATAACTCAAATGTTTATATTGTAAAAAACTGAAGTAGCAGAATGGACATAATGGAGATGGAGGATATTAGGAAATATTTGGAGGAGAGAAAGTATAGGCAAAGAATTAGAGTTCAATTTTTCACAGGTTAATTTTGAGAGACTTATTAAACAAAAAAGAAGCAATGTCAGTTAAGCATGTAAATATATGAATCTGGAATTCAGGGGAGAGATGTGAACTGAATATATAAATATGGAAATTGTCGACATATAGAGTAAATTAAAAGCCATAGGGCTGAGTGAGATCACAAACAGATACATAGCTAGAGAAGACAAAAGGTCCAAGAACTGAGACTGGAGGGAGTCCAACCTTGGAGACAATGGAGGAAAATAATCTGCAAAGAATACTGACATGGAGGGGCTAGTTAGCTAGACTGTAGACAAAGAAAGTGTATTGTCTTGTAAAACAAAGGATATGAAGAAGGAGCGAATGATTAAATGCATCAAATGCTGCCAATAGGCCAAGTAAGATAAGAACAGACAATTGATCAAACACACTGGCATTTTCTATGAAGTACAATAGATATGAATATTACATTCCATTTTGCAAGTAGATTACTGAAAGAGTAAGTGAGGTTACACACCTCCCTCACCCTGAGATAGAGATACGTAATATGCTGGAAACTACAGATAACTTTGACTTCTGGTTTTGCTTGTTAACACATCCGCACATTTTATTCTGTGAGATACATCATGCAAAGGTTTTTTGTTTTTTTTTTCTCTCTTTTCGATAGTTTCTTAAAAAATAACCAGTTTGGAATCTGGTATGGCAGAATGGTTTGTTTTAGACCATCATCTCATAGATTTTTTTTTAAAAAAAACCTCTGTACAAAATATTAAAAATGAACTATAGTTAACCACTGCATACTGACATTCTGGTCAAAAAGAACCACATATGCAATGGTGGTCCTGTAAGATTATAATGGAGCTGAAAATTCCTATTGCCTAGTAATGTCATGGTTGTTGTAATGTTGTAGCACAACCCTTTACTCATGTGTTTGTAGTGATTCTGGTGTAAACAAATCTATTGCACAGTCAATTGTCTAATAGCAATCTATTAGCAGTTGTCTAATAGTGTAGCCATACAAGAATGTATAGCATATAGTACTTGATGATAATAAACAGCTACGTTACTAGTTTATGTATTTACTATACTATACCTTTTATCATCATTTTAGACTGTACTCCTTCGACTTATTTTTTTAAAAAAAGGTTAACTGTAAAACAGCCTTGGGCAGGTCCTAAAGGAGGTATCCCAGAAGAAGGTATTATTATCATAGGGGATGACAGCTCCATGCCTGTTATTGCTCATGAAGACCTTCTGGTGGGACAAGATGTAGAAGTGGAAGACAGTGATATTGCTGATCCTGACCTGTGGAGGCCTTAGGCTAATCTGTGTGTTTGTGTCTTAGTTTTTAACAAAAAAAGTTTAAAAAGTAAAAAAAAAAAAAACCTACATAGAAAAAAACTTATAGAATAAAGATATAAAGAAACAAAATATTTTTGTATATCTGTACAATGTGTTTGTGTTTTAAGCTAAGTGTTATTACAAAAGAGTCAAACAGTAAAAAAATTTAAAATGTTATGGAGTATAAAAGTTACAGTAAGCTGACAATTTATTATTGAAGAAAGAATTTTTTAAATCAATTTAGTGTAGCCTAAGTGCACAGTGTTTATAAAGTGTACAGTGGTGTACAGGACTGTCCTAGGCCTTCACATGCACTCACCACTCACTCACTGACTCATCCAGAGCAACTTCCAGTCCTGCAAGCTCCGTTCATGGTCTTGTTACCAAACAAAGGTTCTGCTACCCACCACCAGAGAACCAAACACTAGAGGAAAGTGTTGGTAAAGGAAAGGTAGTTTATTCAAGTGTCAGCAGCCTGAGGAGATGGCAGACTATTGTCTCAAAAACCATCTCATCTTTCTCTGCTTACTGATCAACTTATAAAGGGAAAGGGTAAAGGGGGTTCATGGAAGAAAGCAAGCTTTATTCAAGTCATCATGGCTCTTTCAGTGGTTATCAGCAAACAATAGGTCGTCTGGTGGATCTTGTCATTATCAGTCTGAGATTGGCCTGTTCCAGACTCTTCATCTGTTTTCCTTAAGGTTCTTTTCTAATCTTATGCCTGGCAGCTGTGTAGGCAAGCAGCAGGTTAATGCTCAACTTTTAAGACAGAACAAGCCAAAAGTATACTGGAAGAAAAATGACTTTCCTTTAGCTATCCTAGTGATACAGTCTGAATGGCCCTGGGAGTCACTTACAGTTCCATTTTTTGTCTTTTATACTGTATATTTTCTATATCTTGTCTATATTTAGATTACAAATATTCACCATTGTGTTACAATTGCCTACACTATTCAGTACAATAACATGCTATACAGGTTTGTAGCCTAGGGGTAAGAGGTTATATCATGTAGCCTAGGTGTGTAGTAAGCTATATTGTCTCAGTTTAAGTACACTTTATGACATTGGCACAACATGTCACATTTCTCAGACCATATCCCCAAAGTTAAGTGACTCATGACTCTGAAGGCACTAGACAGCACCCAAAAGCAAGTAGAAGCCACACTAAACTGTTAAAAGAAATAAATCACACTTGATGAAATCCATATCTATGCAGCTTTTCCCCTAAGGGCTCTACGCAGGAAATTCTGTGCAAGGTAGCTAGAACCCAAGCAGAAATCTCAAATCACATTGGTTTGATCTATTAGAGCATGAGGTTGGGGCTTACCAGAGTAGCTAGAAATTAAAGGGGGAAATCCCAGAAAGGGGCATGTCACAGAGAGGTGTGCCCCAGTTTTTATGTAAAATGCCCTGACATAGATATGTACAGAGAAAACAATAAGAACACTAGCAGAAAGCAACAGAAATAAGGCTGAAGAATTGGAATAGAGATTGCAGCAGTTGCTCACCATAGGGACACAGAGCTTGGTAGCCAAATGCCACCAATTTGGAAGACCTTGGCAAATATCTTAGGTTTTTATTGAAATTTCAGAAAGACTATGCCTTAGAAATAAAGACTACGTCCAAGGATTAAGGATTCACCCTAAAACTAAGAGCAAAACTGAGTCAGGCCCACACTAACAATGTGAAAAATGAAGGTTTCAAAAGCTCAAGATGATCAGCCTGTAATTTAAAAGTCAGCTAGTGGAACCCGTTCTACTAAGCGAAGTATCCCAAGAGTGGGAAAATAAGCACCCCATATACTCACCATCAAATTGGTATTAACTGATCAACACTGAAGTGGACATATAGGAATAACATTTATCAGGCATCAGGCAGATGGGAGGGGGGAGGAAGGGTTGGGTATATACATGCATAATGAGTGTGATGCTCACTGTCTGGGGATGGACACACTTGAAGCTCTTACTGGAGGGAAGGAAGGGCAATATATGTAACCTAAACATTTGTACTCCCATAATATGTTGAAATAAAAAAAAGTCAGCTAAAACAAAAATAAAAATACTCTTAGGAGGTGAAGAAATAATAGAGAAAAGAACAGAAACAAATGAACAAGAAAACAGAAAATAAGTAAAGCAAAATGTTTATTCTTTGACCATATTAATAAAACACTTAAATCCCTAGTAGATCTGATGAGGAAAAAAACAGAGAGACGACTTTTACTTTTGGTCATAGCTGAGTAAGATCTTACTAGACCAACACTCCTGCAAATAACAACTACAAATTCCAGACATAATATAAAATGCACCTACTTAGAGACACTGGGGAGGAAACAGAAGGGGCCATACTCGGAGGAAGGGAGTTACACAAAACAAGTTCCCATTTTCAGGAGTTTTAGCTAAGGCCATGTGTAGACAGCATGGTATGCAGAGGGGTGGCAGTAGGGGAGGTAGTCTTTCTTTTCTGAGGATATGGAAAAGCAAATCTAGCGAAACAACAGTGCCGGAGAAAGAGGGAATATCCCAGAAGAAAAACACCAAGGGAATGAGAATTCTCAAATTCTGTCTGACCACATATTTGGCTGACCCCTGAACCACACATCAGGTTCAAAGCTCAATTAAATACAAAAGATGTGAAATAAGATTGGAGCTTCCACTTAAAAATCAGTGTTTGCAGCTTGAGTACAACTGAGATAATTGCCAGTTAAAAAAAAGAAAAAAAAAAGAAACACTCATCAGGGAATAAATAACAGAATTAGATCCTTTACAATTTAACATTTATAATGTCTGTGCTGCAATCCAACCTGTAAAGATACAGGAAAATATTATACATACTCAATACAAAAGAAAATCAACTGAAACCTTTCACTAACTAACACAAATAATAGAATTGGCAGACATGTATTTGAAAGCATTTTTCTAACTATTCCCAGTGAAATAAAAAGAAATTACAGCCAGTCATGCACTGCATAATGGCGTTTCAGACAATGACAGACTACACATACGACAGCAGTCCCTTAAGATGATAATGGAATTATGTAATGGAGTACACTATAACATCTAGGTTTGTGTAAGTACTCTCTATGATGTTCACACTATGATGAAATGCCCTGATGGCACATTTCTCAGAATGTGTCCCCATTGTTAAGAGACACATGACTATACTTGAATGAAAAGACAAAAATTCTCAGCAAATAAATAAATAAATAAAAACAAAAAAAAGACAAAATGAAACTATAGAACTGAAAATACAATACCTGAAATTAAATTCAGTGGATTTACTTAAATGCAGAATGGAGATGACAGAGGAAAAACAAATTTAATTTGAAGATTGACCAATGTAAAAATCACAGAGAAAAAAATCGCTGATAAAAAATGAATAAAGTCTCAGTGACCTATTAGAAAATATCCACAGTCTAACATAAGTGGAATTGTAGTTCCAAAATAATAAAAGACAGAAAATGGAACATAAATAAATATATTTGAAGATAAAATGGCTGAAATTTCCCAAAATTAAACAAAAGCATAAATTTACAGATTTATTATAAGATGTCTAAAACCACCAAGTAGAATAAAGCACAAAAAAGGCCATGCCAAGGCATCCCATCCTTAAATTGTTGTCATCCAAGAATAAAGAGCAAAAATCTCAAGAGCAGTAAGAGAAAAGCAACATAATACCTATAAGGGAAAATAATTAGGTTAATTCTCATCAGAAAATAAAGAGGCCAAAGTAGAGTGGAAAAATATATTTAAAGTGCCAGAAAAATAAAACAAACCATAAACTCCGACTAGTGCATCCAGTGAGAATATTCTTTAAGAGTGAAGGCAAAATAAAGACATTTCAAATAAAATGAAATAGAAGTAACAAAATTTGTCATCTGTAGAACTGCACAATAAGAAATGATAAAATAAGTTCTTCACGCTGAAGGGAAATTTTGACAGATGGAAACTGAGATTTGCAAAATGAAATGAAAAGTATGGAAAATTATACATATCTAGGGAAATACCAAAACATTTTTGCTCTTTTCATCTTAATTTCTTTATAATTCATGTGATTGCTAACATAAAATGTATTGCCTTGTCTTAAGGGATATATATCATATGTAGATGTAATAGATGTTAACAGTAATAGCATAAAGCAAGAGTAGGCAAACATTGTGCAAAGGACCAGAAAATAAGTATTTTAGATTTTGCAAGCCACATGGTATCTCTTTCACATCTTTGCTTTTGTATTTATAACCCTTTTAAAACATGTAAATATTCTTAGCTTGAGAGTCATACAGAGACAGGCTGCAAGACAGATTTGGCCCATGGGCCACAGTTTGCTAACCCAAGGCAGATACCTATATGGAAAAACAAAATGAACCTCTATTCTTATCATATCATACTCTAAAATTAACTGAATATGGACAATGGACCCAAGTAAATGCTAAAACTACAGGATTTCTAAAAGAAAATAGGAGAACATCTTTATGACATTGGCAATGACAAAGATTTTCTGGACAGAACCCGAAAAGCACTAATCATTTAAAAATGGATAAACAAAACTTCATCAAAATTAAAAACTTTTGCTCTTCAAAAACACCATTCAGGAAATGAAAAGGCAAATCACTGGGAAAAAATATTCACAATGTTTATATTTGATACAATATAATATGTGGAATATATAATTAATACCTAAAAATCGATAACAAAATGATAACCTAATAAAAATGGGCAAAAAACTTGAGCACATACTTCACAAAGGAAGATATGTGAATTGCCAATAGACACATGTACTCAGCATTATTTGTCATTAGGGAAATGCAAATTAAAGTCACACTAAGAGGGTGATCTTAAGGTGAAAAGTGAATGAGAACACTCTGTACTATCTTTAAAACTTTTCACTAAATCTAAAGTTATTTCAGAATAGTTAAAAATAATTAGATTCGACCATACACCCACTATAATGGCTAAAATTAAAAATACCAACCACCACAAATATTGGTAAGGATGTGGAGCAACAGAAAATCGACTTTCATATATTGCTAGTGAGCATGTAAAATAGTACTTTTTAAAAATCTGAAAACTTCTTAAAAATTAAACCTATATCTACTCTATGACCCATCCACTAGATTCCTAAGTATTCACTCAAAAGAACTGAAAACATGTCGACAAAATGACTTGCACATGTTCATAGCAACAATATTTAACATAGTCCCAAATCAAAAACAACTCCAATTCCATCAACAGGAGGATAAACAAATTATAGCATATTCATGCAATTGAATATTACTAAGTAATAATAAAAAATAAACAGCCAACACTTATGCAACCACATGGATAATTCTCAAAAATGTTAAGCAAAAAAAAGTTAAACACAAAAATATTCGTAGTGTATGCTTTCATGTAGATAAAGTCAAAGAACTGACAAAACTTATGTGGGGAAATAGAAAACAGAACAGTGTTTGCTGATGGGGGTAGTGATTGACTGGAAAGGAACACAGGAAAATTTGGGGGATTGTAGAAATAGTCTATATCTATACTGAGGTTGTGGTTATATAGAGATATATGTATATATTTTAGAATTTATATAGTTTACACTTAAGATATGTATATTTAATTATATGTAAATTTCACTTCAATTTTCAAAAGAGAGAAAATATAAGCCTCAGAGGATCAAAATGGAGTATTTAAAGTTGTATTTCAAGTTCATGCAAGTCCTTTGAGATGCAGGTTTCACTGTCTCAACAAACACCTTTATACTGAGTAACTGATATTCCAGCAATATAAATGAACAATTCCGTACTCTTAGCACTTCAAGTCCAATCCCAAATGTATAAAAGGCCAATCCATTATTCCTTTCAGTTTCTCTTCTTCTGTCTTTGGATGCAGATCTCAGATGGGTTTTCCATTCCTAATAGAATGGGAGTTTGTTATTGAATATCTCAACTTTGCTCTCCAAATTATCAGGCCATATCCCAATGGCAAGAATTATAAATGCATTTCAACCACTGCATTGGGTTTTATAACATCTGAGAGAAAAGCTAAATAGGGAACTGTCGACTTTTTTCTGGAGAAGTAAAACAGTAAGACAGGCACAAGATATCGTACCCCAGTGCTTATCTTGTCATGTTATAACATAACCAAAGGCTATTTTTCACTTGCTTTGATTTAATGACCAAGGATTTTGGTGTTCTAAATTGCTACTGCCCACACGTTTCCTAATATAGCTGTAGTCCAAGAAGCTGAAGGAGTCCTAAAGGAATGCAGTGGCAGTCCCCTACAAATACCTCAAATCCTAAAATATGCCAACTCGACAGAATGATTGATGGTATACTCTTAGAATTACCTCAAACTTCATAAAGTACTTGTGTACACAGTTACCACTTCAGCTGCATCTTCTCAGTTTGTGAACATGCTGAAGAAATCTGCTTCTTAATGACAGCAGCTGCCATTTACTGAACACTTGAATCAAACACTGCTGTGCATTATTTTATTTTATCTCCAAAACAACTTTATTACGTAAGTACTACTATAATCATATCCATCCTCCAGATGAAGAAACTGAGATTCAGAGAAATTAGAGGTTACACAGCACGTGGAACAACTGAGATTTCAATTAGGGATTGCCTAATAACAGCACTCTCACTCAAATACTAAGTTATGCTGCTGTGTTGCTAAATCTTTATCATGTTCATAGCTTGAGTTTGCTTACAAAAGGAGTTTAAGCCATGCATGCAGCCCCTGATATTTTATAGTAAAAATACCGTACAAGTCACCCCTCATGACAGGAGGAAAAAAGGGGGCATATGATCACATGTAGGAAATTGTTTCAAGGAAAGAAAGGGGGGATGGGTCACTAGGATAATCCAGTTATCAAAATATTTACCTAGATAGTCTCTGTAATCATTGTAGAGCAAGCAAAGGAGATAATAAGTTATTGCCCAGGGACTCTGTCCCTTGAGTATCCCAAAGACAAGAACTTCTTGCGATTGAGTGTATAGCCATTAAATGTTTTAATTGCAATGCTTGCTTTCTCGTTCAAGTGACTGAGTCTAGCTGGAAATATTTGGGGACCCCAAGGCAAATCCTTGAGAGGAATGTGACATGACTTGCAAAATATTTCAGAAAACAGGCCCAGGATATGAGACTTGGTTTCTCTTTAGGCACAACAATGAGGTTCCCTTTGGGTCCAGCTCTTAAAAACTGATGCTTCTACCCTGACAGAGGCAGTGGAGCCATAATTTTTTTAATTTTTTTTTAGAATAAAAAGAGGCTTCTCTCAGTTTTCACCACAGTTATGAAGAAGAGTTTTTCAAGTTTTCCTGAACACTTTTCTTTATTTGTTGCAATAAGAAGAAGACTATTCAAATTAACCTCACCCATTCAGGTATTTAACATCGATACATTCTCATTGAGAGATATAAGGAGATTTTGTATCTGGAGAGCTTCTTATTAACTGTTCTTATCTGGTCAAATTTCACTAGGCAGACCACAGGAAGTTGTAGATCCTAGCACTGCCCGGATATTGGACTTTCTCCCACATCTCTGCCTGGGAACTGCCAGCTGAGTTATTGCTGTCGGAGAATTATGCAGTGTGTCTGGGCTTTGGGGTTATCTGATCAGCACAGGCATCAGTGAGTAAAGTTTATTTTTCCCTCAGTCAAAGAATTATAAACTCAGAGTCTTATGCACGGAATAACCTAAAAGGTGATCTTGTCCAACTTCCAGTCAATATCTGAGTCACTTGAGCAGCACATTTAGGCTCCTGTAATAATAATAGCATAGAAATAAATTTGGGTGCTTACTGTATGCCAGGGATAATGTTTATGAATAATCTCATTTAATATTTATAACATCACTCTGAGGCAGAAATTATTTTACAGATGACAAAAGTAAAGCTCAGATATGTTAGATGATTTGTCCAAATCCACACGGAAATGTCAGAGCCAAGATTCAAACCCAGGTCTGTCAGCAGAGGTCACATCTTTACATACCATATTGTTTCTCAAAACTCAAATATCTGGGGTAACTTCAACCTCTAATATTCCATCATGTTGTTTCTGAGTGTTGACTCATACTTGTCAGAATATCCACATCAGTGTTGGATTCAGAAAATTTGGTTAGCCTTCCTCTACTTTCTCATTTTCCGCCTTCCTCTCCCATCAATAGCAACATATCTACTTTTATTTTTAATATTAGTCCTTTATTCCATGGTGAGAAAAAATATTAGTTAGTGGGAACATAAACCTGGTCATTAAACCATGAAATGATAAGACAAAATAAAAGCCTCTCTTGAAGACAATACAGGAAATTTAGAACCACAGAAGAGATCTGTCATAGATATTAATAAGGCCCCAAAGTGTCACTGAGTTCTAACTTAAATACAGCAAAGGTCCTCTGCTCAAAATGCATCTCTGTTGTTCACTGGGTTCTATAACACACAGTGGCAAGACTTGTTTCTCCCTTCCTACGTACTAGATGGTGATCTCTTCCAGTGCAAGGACCATGTCTTTTACTTATCTCTGTTTCCTTTAAAGTATATATATATTTATCTTTGCAACTTTTATTCAGCACACTTTTTGTCCCTAACACTGTACGGTCCACTGGGTACACAAGACAAAACACAGTCTCTGTCGCAGTCTAGTGGCAAAACAGAACTCTAAACCTACAATGTAATAAAGATTGCTCTAATAGAAGTGCTCAGAGTGCTACAAGAACATAGCAGATAGTACAAAGTCATGCACATTGTAGGTGCTCAATATCCATTTGTTATATTTAATTTACTTAGGGATAAGAAGGGACTGGCTCAATAGAGGGGAACCATGGCCTGTTAGATGGATCAAGGCCATGACAAGTATTTAAAATGAACTCTCAGTTCAAGTTCTTCCATGTCTACTGCTTAGTTACCTAAATTAAGGTCAGCACACAGACTGCTCTGGCTATTAAAACACAGGACACATTCCCTATCCTTAAACATTTTTACTCCAATATGTCACTCTGCAAGTGTAATCTTAGAGGAGAATATTGTATTATCATATGGCCCCAAAACAAGTTTTGAGTAGGTTGGGACTGACAGTAGTGGCAGAAGTGATTTCCTGTTCAGTACTGGTTAAAGTTTTAGAGTTAGAGAAGGTATGGGTAGGGGGATACTTACTGTGGATACATGAAAAGAGACAAGCTAGAAGGGGTAAGGGTTAGGGTTAGGGTCAGGTTTAGGGTTAGGGTTAAGAGCCTCTGAAAACATGGAGTAGACAGTTGTATAATGTTAGCTGATAGAGAACAAGTAATATAATTGGTGTTGCCAGCACAGGTAAACAGCCAGACTAGGTAATAAGTAAGCAGTGATGAAAACCAGTTACTAAAGTAACTTAGGGGTCGTTTTGTTGTATGGATGTTAGGAGAAATGTCTGGGTGGGGTACCAGTGGGAAAGAAAGAGATTTAGCATCACTGCAGGAAAAAGAGCTGGACATGCATGAGATCCTCCCATCTCCACCCTGTGCCTCCTTCTGTACCCTCTCTATGCTCATATTTCTTTCTTTCTTAGCCCTTATCTTTCTCTTTGCTCCTTAATTTCCTTCAAACAAGTATTTATTAATGCCTATCATGGATGAAACATTGTACCAGATAAAGAGACAAATGGCACAGGATTCCTCCCCTCAAGGAGCTAATAATCTAGAGAGAGAGGCAAATATGTATTATATATGTGCAATTAACTACAATTTAATGAAGGAAGTGGTATGTGCTATAACAGAGCAGAAATAGAAATACAAAATACTGTGAGAAAACACTGGAGGAAAATATTAATTCTGATTGGGAAGAAGAGCTTCCTGGAGTAGATGGAGCAAAGACAAAGAATGGCTAGAATTTCAATGGACTGGATAAAGAAAGGTAGTCATTCTGGTCAGAGGATGTGAGCAAATTCATCAAATGTGGAATGTCTGGGGAATGGTGGAAATGGACTGTGTAGGGAGGCAAATTCATCTTAGTTTTCCCGGGATTTTCCAGATTTTATCACTGGAAGCCCTACATCCTGGAAAATTTCTCAGTCCTGTGTAAACAGGGATGGTTGGTCACCAAAAGTTTGCACGGGACATTGGGGATATACATCATATGGAGCAAAGAAATGAAGGAAAAACCAAGGGCCAGCGAAGACAACCTACAGAAAGTTAAGTTGAAGACTAGACATGAAGACTGAAGGCCAGGCTAAGAAAGTCATTACTTAATTTTATAGGCAGTGGGAAATGAAACAAGATTTTTGGGTAGGGGAGTAATGTCATCAAGACATAGGATTACTCTGGCAAAAATATCCAAGGCCGATGAAAAAGGTAAAAAACTAGTTTGGAAACTATTGCAAAGTCCATGCAAAAGCACATAGAAGATTCTGGGAAGGAAAACTAAAATGGGGATGGAGCAGAGGAGCCACATTGAAGAGACAGTGCAGTGCAAAGGTCACTTAACTGTAGCAACTGATATGGGAAATTATAGAAGGAAAGACTGTTGACTAAGTATCCCAACCTGGTTCATTGGGAAAATTGAGGTGCCATTAGCAGGAGTAGGGAAGTATCATTACAACTTTAGATGGAATGGTGACAAATATATTTTAATTTGTTTAATTTCAAACATTGGAAATTTTGTGTAAAATTTATTTATTTTTATAGCCCTTTTTATATTTCAGGAAATTATGGGGGTACAAACATTTTGGTTACATATTATGACTTTGCCACATACCAACCATGATTTGAGATGCACTCTTTCCCCCATTACAATGCTCACCATGTCCATTAGTTGTGAGTTTACCCACCTCCAACCCTTCTACCCCCAAAGAATATTACTGCTGTGTAAGCACCTTAGTGTTGATCAGTCAGCGCCAGTTTGATGGCAAGTACAAGTGGTGCCTATTCTTCCATTCTTGTGTTACCTCACTTCAGAGGATAAGTTCAAGGTCTATCCAGGAAAATATAAGAGGTGCTGGATGACCTTCATTTCTTATAATTGAGTAGTATTCCATTGTATACATATACCATATTTTATTAATCCACTCATGGATTGAGGGGCACCTGGGTTGTTTCCACATCCTTGCTATAGTGAATTGTGCTGCCATAAACATTTGAGTGCAGATGTCTTTTTTATAGAATGACTTTTGTTCCTTTGGGTAGATACCTAATAGTGGTATTGCTGGATCAAATGATAGTTCTACTTGTAGATCTTTGAAGTATCTCCAAATTCTTTTCCACAGAGGTTGCACTAATTTGCAGTTCCAACAGCAGTGTAAGAGTATTCCTATCTCTCCACATCCTCACCAGCATTTGTTGCTTTGGGATTTTTTGATACAGGAGAATCTTACTGGAGTTAGGTGATATCTCATCGTGGTTTTGATTTGCATTTCTCTAATGATTAGAGATGTGGAGCATTTTTTATATGTTTGCTGGCCATTATTCTATCTTCTTTTGAAAAGTTTATGTTCATGTCCTTCACCCATTTATTAATGGGGTTGTTTGATTTTTTTCTTGTTTATTTTTTTGAGTTCTAGATAGATTCTTGTTATCAGCCCTTTGTCAGATGTGTAGAGAACAAATATTTTCTCCCATTCTGTAGGTTGTCTATTGACTCTAATGATAGTTTCACTGGCTGTATAAAAGCTTTTTAATTTGACCAGGTCCCATTCATTTATTTTTGTAGTTACTGTAATTGTTTTGGGGGTCTTCTTCATAAATTCTTTGCCTAAGCCAATGTCTGAAAGAGTCTTCCCTATATTTTCTTCTAGAATCCTTAAGGTTTCATGCCTTAGGTTTAAGTCTGTTATCCATCTAGAATTGATTTTTGTAAGAGGAGAGAGGTGGAGATCCAGTTTCAATCTTCTGCATGTAGCTACCCAGTTTTCCAAGCACCATTTGTTGAAAAGGGATACTTTTTCCCAGTGCATATTTTTGTCTGCTTTGTCAAAGATTAGATGAATGAAGAAAAATTGAAAGCATTCCCACTTAGATCTGGAACCAGACAAGGATGCCCACTATCCCCACTTCTATTCAATATAGTGCTGGAAGTTCTTGCTAGAGCAATTAGATAAGAGAGGGAAATTAAGGGCATCCAAATGGGGGCAGAAGAGATCAAACTCTCACTCTTTGCAGATGATATGATATTATATCTAGAAAACCCCAAGGATTCAACCATGAAACTCCTGGAATTGATAAATGAATTCAGTAAAATCTTGGAATACAAAATAAATACACACAAATCAGAGGCATTCTTACATGCCAATAACAGTCAAGCCAAAACTCAAATAAAAAATACAGTACCTTTTACAATAGCCTCAAAGAAAATAAAATATCTAGGTATATATTTAATGAAAGAGGTGAGCCACCTATATAGGGAGAACTATGAAACACTAAGTAAAGACATTGTAGAAGTTGTAAACAGATGGAAAAATCTACCTTGCTCATGGATTGGTAGAATCAACATTGTTAAAATGCTCATACTACCTAAAGTGATCTACAGAATTAATGCAATCCCCATCAAAGTACCAGCATCATTCTTTACAGATTTAGAAAAAATAATTCTATGTTTTGTATGGAACCAGAGAAGACCTCGTATAGCCAAAGCAATCTTAAGCCAAAAGAACAAATTGGGAGATATCAGTCTACCAGACTTCAAACTGCACTACAAGGCTATAGTAACTAAAACAGTATGGTATTGGCACAAGAATAGAGGCATAGACCTTTGGAACAGGACTGAGAATCCAGAGGTGAAACCATCCGCATATTGTTATCTATATTTTAATTTTTTAATTTTAATTTCCAATAGTCTGGGGTTTGAGAAGCCAAATGGACATATGACTTATGGTTTAAAGAAAGATGTCTGGCCTCTAGCTATAAGCTTTGGGAGTCATGAGTACAAGAATTAGATGACACCATAAGGTCAGATATGGAAAGAATAAAGTTACAGAAGTTAGTAAGAAATGTATGGTGGTCAGTAGAGTTTTTACAAGTAGTCTAGTTTTTATCTCCTTCCAGGTATGTGACAGCATCACCATATGATTGCTTTAAGCCAACTAAATGTTAGTAAACATGACTTATGTCACTTCTAGGCAAAAGCTTAAAGAGACAGTAAAGAATTCACTATACTGCTTTTGTCCTGCTTCAGCAGTCGTAAAGCATGTGTCAAGAAGAATACCTAATAAGTCTGAGTCCTTCAATGAGCAAGGCCTCATTGCAGATCCATGCTGATGGATATCTAGCATGAGCAAAAAAAAAGGCCTTTGTTGTTTCAAACCACTAAAAATTTGAGGGTTATTTGTTACTGTAGAGTAAGCTAGCTCATCTTGAATGTTACTGAGAACTTAGAAGTACATACACTTGGTGGCTGGGCACAGTGGCTCACACCTGTAATCCTAGCACTCTGGGAGGCCGAGGCAGGTGGATCGTTTGAGCTCAGGAGTTCGAGACCAGCCTGAGCAAGAGCGAGACCCCATCTCCAATGGAAAAAAAAAATTTAAAAATTAGCCAGACAGCTAAAAATATATAGAAAATATTAGCCCGGCATGGTAGTGCATGCCTGTAGTCCCAGCTACTCAGGAGGCTGAGGCAGGAGGATCGCTTGAGCTCGGGAGTTTGAGGTTGCTGTGAGATAGGCTGATGCCACAGCACTCTAGCCCAGCAGGCAACAGAGTGAGACTCTGTCTCAAAAAAAAAAAAAAAAAAAAGAAGAAGAAGTACATACACTTAGAGACTAGAAAAAAGAGGGAGCTGACAAGGGAATCTGTAATGGGGATGGAGCAGAGGAGCCATATTGAAGAGAGAGAATAGTGGAAAAAAATCATTGAACCTCAGTGATTTTACTATAAGTTATAAAATTTATAGTAAAAGAATAGTCAGAGGTGAGACATGCATAAAGAGAAAATGGATCTTAGAAGACAAGGGAAATTTCAAAAAGTAAGAGTGCTAAGTAATGTTAGATGAAATAAATCAAAGACTGAGAAAACATTGGATTTGGCCATTAATAGCCCATTAGGTCACTTTCTAGTAGGTTTAGTTGCGCGATGGAAACAGAAGCAGAGTTAACAGGGAATGCAGAAGTGGAGCTAATTAATGAGGAAACCATATTTAGAAATTTGGTGAAAGAGAAAATTGCTTAAGCAGTGTTTGGATAAGCATGGTTCCTTCTCTCTCATTCTGTCTTTGCTTACACTTCTTCCTCCATATTCTCCTGGTTTTCTTCTTTTCCCAGATCTGCCTCTTCTCTCTCCTGCCTTCTCTATGCTCTGTGTCTCTCTGCCTCTTCTTCCCTCTCGTAATGATGGCCTTATGGGCTTACGCGGTTGTACAGACTAGACCTAGTTCAGCCTGTGGTCCAATACAGAAGACTCCTCTGCTGTATTGCTGACCAGGCTAAAATTGAATGTTGCCTCAG
Organism: Microcebus murinus; assembly: GCF_040939455.1. Taxonomy (NCBI): domain Eukaryota; kingdom Metazoa; phylum Chordata; class Mammalia; order Primates; family Cheirogaleidae; genus Microcebus; species Microcebus murinus. The sequence continues at coordinate 57,742,915 of NC_134136.1, forward strand.
TGAGGGGGTGAGCTCACTATCATGAACTGCGTATTCCATCATTGGTGGATAACTCTAGTTACCTAGACAGAACACCTGTCCTCCTACTCAGAAGAACTCTGCCTCCCTTCAATTTTCTCCCAGTCCTAATTCTATCCTCCTATATCGCACCAGAAATATTTTCTTCTCTACCTTATATTGATATTCATGCTCTCTCTCCCCTCTGTCTTCTTCCCTCCTTTCCTTATCCTCATCTCTTTCCATTATCTCTCAGTGATGACCCTGAACACTAATTTTATTTTCGGTTTCATCAAATGGTGGAATAGATGGGCCTTACTCCTTAAAATATACATACATTTAAATAGATAGATAGATAGATAGCAGTAATTCAGGAGATCTATTTATTCCAAACATCACATTTCTAGCCATGCCAAGAACTTATGTTAATGTGTATTTTAAACATTTTTGGTGTACGTGTGGCATGTTTTATATAAGGAACTATTAGCCTTCCTTTTTTAAAAAAGAAGTAATTTTAAGTTTACAAGGAAAAAGTAAGTTTGAACATTTTAAAATCACCTTCTTTTCTTCACAAACAAAACCATTAACGTTTTTAAAGTTACTTTTTTACTTATGTATGGCCCCTGACTGATATGTGGGAGTTAGGTCAGTTATCCTAAGTAGTCAAAAGCTTCTTACACCTAATTTAGATAACTTCCAGGAGGACAAATCCGTGTAGCTCGATTAAAAGAGTGAAGGAGCCTTGAGGACATTACTCAGCACTGCACTTTCTTAAACTTTTCTCGGTGTTTCTATCAAATTATGAACCCTTAGCTTGAATGGGCTATTCTGATGCTGTTATAAGGGATATTGACAGGAATATACAGACGGTGGGAAATAGGTTCCAACACTTAAAGAAACTGTTTGCAAAGCTCTTCTCTGACTGAATATTGTCCCTAGCATTAAATAATAAGAATAGATACTTAAAAATGCAACTATTGGATTCCTAGGCTCTCTCACACCTTGAAAAGAGGAAATAGGGCAGACTAGGGGGAAATCTTGGTTGTATTCTTTCTTCCAAAAACAAAAATCACTTATGTTTGCATATTTTTATAATTTTCACAGAATTTCCTCACCCATTATCTTGCTGGAAATTCACAATTTTGTGAGGTGAGAAAGGCATATATTTTTCCTCGCTTTATAGATAATGAAACTGCTACTCACTTGGGTCACACAGCAAGTAAATAGTCAAGCCAAAACTAAAATACCATTACTCAATATTCTTTTCTATGGTTCACACTGGTTCTTTGAATGATAATTCAGCTACCTGATAGTATAGTTATGCTGGGCAAGGATTTTATGCAATTTCACAGGAAGCAAAAGCCTGAGGTGGCACAGAGCTACCCTTGACACATCCCTCACTCTTCTTCATGATCAAATCCCTTTTGAAGTTCCTTTAGTTCTGTGACTAGATCTTTACTTTCTGCTGTGTCACTTACCCTCTTGTGCCAAGGAAGATATTCTCTAAAAACAGTAGATAATGAAGTCTGACTGGAAGCAAAATATAATAATTTTGATTTTGTTACCTTGGCAAAGACAAGGAAATGTTGTGTTTAGGATCTGAGTTATCTGCCCTTGCATCTAATGGCTTCTAATGTCATTCTGGGCCAAGTAAATGCCTTGGAAAGTCTAGAAATTCCTTTGAAGGGCTCTATTTTGCCATTGAAACTCTCATTGCAGACATGGAATCAAGTATAACCACCCAAACAAATCTCTACAGAAAACATTTTTTTTTAATACAAATAGTCTATAGGAGGGAATGGCCTTGTCTCTTCAAGTGTGATTCCTATGAGTGAGAGGATGAGGAGCTAAAAACAAGGTCTCATTGACAACAAAGTTTTCCCTAACCACAACTATGAAAAGATTCAAATGAATACAACTAAAATAGCATAAATTATGCTTTTTCCCCCTCTGGTGAACTTCTCCCTTATCATTCAGCCCTGAACTTTCTACAGAGCCTTCTTAGCATCGCATCACCATTGTCATACATTTCTTCTTCTTCTCTTCATAGGAAGGATGATGATTTCCCCAAGTGAAGAAAATGATACACATGTGATGGAATTCATTCTGGTAGGACTCTCCAGACAGCCTGCATCTCAGGTCCCATTCTTTTGGGCAATATTGTTCATCTATTCTGTCACCCTGGTGGGTAATGTTCTCATTATTGTTGTTATCCACATTGATTCTCATCTTCACACCCCCATGTACTTCTTCCTCAGCCACTTATCCTTCTTAGATATCTGCTACTCTACAAGCTCTACACCCATGGTTCTGGTGAATTGCTGGAATAACTTTCCTGCTATATCTTATAGTGGCTGCTTATTCCAAATGACAGTCTTTCTTTATTTGGGAGTGATAGAATGTTTCCTTCTTGCTGTTATGGCCTACGACAGGTTTGTTGCCATCTCAAAACCCCTGTACTACCCACTTATTATGAATAGCAATGTTTGCATCTGGATGGTGGCAGGAGTTTGGGCCAGTGCTTTCTTAATGGCTGTGATTCCTGTCCTCGTCACACCGATCCAATTTTGTGGCCACAATGTAGTCAATCATTTTACATGTGAGCTCTAAGTAATCTTTTTTTTTTCTTTTGTTTTTGTTCAGATAGCAAAAACCTGGAATCCAAATAATCTTCAAACTCACTTGCTCTCACGTACTAGTCAAGGAGATCCTGATGTTTGCCAGTGGTGTATTAGTACTGCTCCTGCCTTTTGGGTTCATTGTGCTCTCCTATTTTCATATTGCTGCGGCTGTTCTGAAGATCCACTCTGCAGAGGCCAAACTCAAGGCCTTTTCTACCTGTGGCTCCCACTTAACTGTGGTCATCATTTACTATGGGACAGCAATCTTCATGTACATGCGCCCACACTCTCAATTTTCTGAGGATGAGGATAAGATCATTTCAGCGTTGTATGGAGTAGTAACACCCATGCTGAACCCACTCATTTACTCTCTGAGGAACAAGGATGTGAAAGATGCACTAAGGAAGGTGGTCAAAGGAAGGTTACAGGCCTGATGACCTTAGGTGTCTTGCCCAACATTCTTTTCAATAAGTCACCAGTCCTTTGGTGTCTCACAATTGTTCAAAAAGTAGAATTGAATAAAAGATAAACCTATGTTAGACTCCATCAAATGGGGGTCCGTTGTTTTCAAAAGACATTTTTCATGACAGTTATACCTTTAAGAAAATTCTAGGCATGGATCTTGAAGATAATTCTCCAAGCATGAATTTATTTCTCATTTATTATAATCATAATTGAAGAGAAGTAGGTGCTAAATCTTAGGATAGAGTTTACAGAAACTAAAACAAGTTACACACACACACACACAGAGAGAGAGAGAGAGAGAGAGAGAGAGAGAGAGAGAGAGAGAGAGAGAGAGAGAGAGAGAGAGATTTTATACATTCCTCTAGGCCTTTAATCCATTGCCCTGTAAGATATTCAAACTCTGCATAGTCCTAAGACAGAAACAAAGATGAGTATTGGGGGAGTGGAGAGTCTAACCTCTGTGGTACCACAAAAAAAAAAGCCAGAATTGGTCTCTTTTTATCCATTTTATTTTTTAAATCTTTAAATTTTTATTTTTTATTTATATAAATTTAAGGAGTACACGTGCAATTCTGTTACATGGATATATTGTATAGTGGTAAAGTCTGGATTTTTAATGCAATCACCACTTGAATAATGTACATTGTACCCATTTAGTAAATTCTCATCTCTCACCCCAAACAGTATACCTTGACAGGCCTGGCTCCAGCTTATAAACTGCCCCTTCCAAGAGAAGGAATAGATAAAAATACTTGTGCCATTAACCCACCAATAAAAACAAATTTCACATACTAGCTCCAAAGCAGCTAAGCAGCCATGGCATTCACCTAATGGAAGAAAAAGATATGGCAGGAAGGCCATACTCTCCACATCCTCCCTGACTTGTCATTTATTATTGATATGTTTGCTGCAATAAGTTTGTAATTGCACATTCCAGAGCCAGATCAGAATGACTTTTATATCAGCCATTGTTTTGTTTTGCCTACCCTAGCACCTCCTTGTCTACATGCAGAAATGACAGTCCAGGAAGTAAAAGGAGAGCTTTGTTTATCTTCCAGGAGCTTATACTCTGAAAGGACCAGATGAATCCTAAAAAACTAAGACTAGAGGAATAATAAATTTAATAAAACTTAAATGCACATACCCCATCTGATCAAGGTAACTTCTCTAATACTGCCAAATTGTCTTTTTCCTTCCTTTCTAGGGAGTTGGCCTGACCCACCCACTGTTGGTTGAATTAAATGGGTAAGGGTAAAGGATTGGATTATGAGGAGGTAGAACTAATATATATATATATAGAGAGAGAGAGAGAGAGATAGATATAGATATATAGCAATAGGGACATGAAGTTGGTGAGTCAAACCAACCACCATGAGGAAAAGTAGAATTTCAGGCATATGTGAAGATACCTATACATACAAAGAAATGCCAAGTCCAGAGGGCTAGAGACAGGTATTGATGTAAGGATTCTCAAAGCAAAGTGGACTGGGATACAGAAGCAGAGGCTAAGGAATTAAGAAGCATGAAGTGGGTTGACTTAAAAGAGCGGGTTATTGTAGACTCCTGGTTTTCAAACTTTATAAATCACTAGGAGAATCTTGATGAAATGAGGATTTTAATTAACTATGTTGGGTGGAGAATCAGAGATTATGGATTTCTAGCAAATTCCCAGGTGATTCTAACACTACTAGTATTTGGACTATCCTTTTGAGTATCAGGAGTGTGGACAATCCCTCATCTAGAAAAACACTGATATGGTAATGTGGACATCAAGATTTTATTCACCTAACACTTTAATGAGAATTGGGAAGAGAAATGCTTGCACACATAAAATTATACACAAGCATACATTAAGACATTTTATTTTATAATTCTAATGCTTTTCTCTAACATTGAGAATAAAGAATAAAGTTTTTCACAGAGGACACATTTCTGCCTTGGACATTATTCAGGACCCTATGGCTTACATGACAATGACTCAGTGATGTTTTTCTTAATCTTTAATGATGTTGTTTACAAAATGACATCTACACTGGAACTTCCCCAGAGGATAATGAGACATTTGCTACATACACAAGGACTTGAAAGTCATATTTTTGGCATTAGACTGGAAAGGACAAAGCAGTGGCCCAGTAACCTAACATTATAAATCTATAAAAATTTGTTCACCTCTGAAGCCAACATTACTGTTTTTGCATTATATAAGGAGATCTAGTCTCCTCAGCACTAAGCATTCTTTCTTATAATGATGAGAACTAATATTTGCATAACACTTTGCAATTTACAAATTATTTTCACATATATTATCATAATGCATAGTCAGAACAAACCTATGTGGTACATAGGCCAAAATTAGCTCCATTTTCAGAACAGAAAAGAGAATCAAGGAAGTTAAATGCCTCACCGAAGGGCACAACTTAAAGTTGGGTGTCCTGATGAAATCCAGCATAGTTTTCACCATACATCTAAGGTGGTGTCTTAAAGTAAATTGCCATAAGGTGTACTTTGATTGTCATTCCTTTTGCTGGTATGTTAAAGCATTTTCATAAAAGAGGTGAAGAAATTCATATGGGGCCAATGAGTGAAATGTTACACCAAAAAACATGGAGTCTGTCTAAGAAGTATATTGCTTGTTTTACCCCACCTACTAGGGGATCATCAAGTATAGGCATACTGCCTTTGTTGTCAATTTCTGTGTCATTCCCAGCCTTCAGTCTTTGAAACACTTCTCTCCCCATGGTAGAGATTATTTTGCCCACCTACCTACATACTCAGATCCACCACAATTTCAGTCACGAAATTAGGCAGGGGGTATACTGGAAACTCTAGGTACTTTCGTAATTCAACTTCTATTCCATATTTGACCCTGTGGCCAAGTCGACTTCCATTACTTTTTTTCCAACTAGTTCTTTGGGTCCTGCTCAATTACTTAATAGTGCAAGCCTTCTAGGACTCAGAAGCAGCCTTACTCTTGCCAGCAGCATTCTCTTCATCTTTCCAGAGATTAGAATCCTACTTAACCTGGAATACAACTTTCTGCTATCAAAACTCCTGAACAATGACTGCCAGCCTAGACTGCTGAATACTGTACCCCATACACTCTGGGTTTCTGATCACCGTGCCTCATCAATACATCTAGATAAGCTTTCATTTTTACTATATGCTTGATTCTGATTGTCAGTCTGCATCATCTATTTGTTTGTTTTTATTATGTTTGCCTAAATCATGCCTTGCCTACCAGGCCTTAAAGTCTAGATTTGAGGCAGAATCTGGATTTGATTCATTATATGAATAATGAATCAAGGAAATAGGGAAAGCCAATTCAAGAATGCATTATTGAGCTGACCTCAGATAAATAAGACTAATTGCTTCATCTTGTTGAATTAAGAAGTTGTATAAACCCAATCCTATTCATGAGTAGAAACAAGGGAGATGAATTTAGCCACCATTGCCTATCTCCAAATGGACAAAGCTTCAGCCATTCACCTAGTCCTTCATGATTCCAGTTTGTACATATATAGACATTAGGTAAGGTCTTACAGTAGCACTCATTGGTAAATCCCATCCCAGGAGTTAAGAGGCTTACAATGAGGGCATAAGGTAAGGTATTGTCAGGTTGCATCTGCATAAACTATGTTGGGACCCACACAGCTGATGACCACAATGATAACTAGACTAGAGTACATGTGAAGCCAAGATGTACAAAAAAAAAAAATACCTAACACATCCCAGCACCTAAAGATGGTCTTTTTCTTCTTGTGCCATATTCACCAAAATGTCTGAGTGGTATTCTAAGTCTTGTCTTTTTTTGCTACATCTGTCACCTTTAATTAGCCCATGTCTAAACATATCAAATATCTATATGTCTTGAGGGTGGCTAGTTAGAAATGACAATAGGAAAAATCATATGGGAAAAAAGTTCAACAAGGAAGAAAACAGTATGAAAAAAAGCAAGTTGGAAAGAGAAACTCAGGCCCTACCTACTGAGGTAGACCACTTTTTTGGATGGATTCCACTTTTTTATCAAGGAGATGCCTGGCAGTCAAAAACAAATAGCTCATTTTACAAGCTTGAATGACTTCCAGAATGTAGAGAGCTATAGAAAAGTGTTCCCAAAAGCCAGTATTAAACTGGTACTGGTAAAGTTTTTACCAGTTCATGTTAAAAGGAAAAGAAATAAAGGTAAAGTAATAAACTGTTCATAGTTTAATTCAATCTCAAAGTATTCTAAGGAAATTCACTGCAGCACTATTTGCAATAGCAAAAAGTTAGAAATAATTGAAATGCCTATTAATAAGTGACTGTTTAAACAAATTTGGCACCTCTATATAATGGACTACTATGCAGCTGTAAAAATAATTAGGCAGCTCTTTATGTACTGACATAGCATGCTTTTCAAGATATCCTTTTTAGAAAAAAATAGTGTGAACAGAATGCCCCACAAAAACACACACCCCATACACATACATATTTGCTTGTTTATACATAGAATATCTCTGGAAGGATATTCAAGGAACAAATAACAGTGGCTGCCTTCAAGGAGGGAAACTGAGTAATGAAGGGACAGAATAAGAGGAAGTCTTTTTATTCTCCATTCTTTTGAGTTTTGATTAAGGATTGTTCTTTGCTACTAATTTGTTCCCTAATTTTTGCCTTAAAGCAGTCTTTTTAAATGCAAATAATAAGAGTTAACATGTTATAGGTAGTTGGCTATTTTGTTATTAATTCTGTATACCGTTACAGAACAAAATGAAAAGTTGGCAAGCTCTCTTTAAAAATATATGTACACATATGTAAAATCCAAAATGTTGGAACCTCTGCTTCTTAGTCTCTCCTCTGGTATTCAACAACCAATCTAACTTGTTGCTGTTCTCTCTCCTCTGACCTTGTGTCCCATGTTCTGGACCTATTTCTCTGCCTCAGACACCTGCTTAGAAACCCACTCCCTCTAGGGCTCAGAACTCAGGCAGTCAATGTCCTCCACCATCACCACCACCCATGCATTGAGTAGCATGCTATCCCTGAAATAGCAAACTATGACTAGGGCCCTTCTACCTGCTGCTGAACCTCCCTGGTAGACATAACTTAATTGGTTTACTGGGGTGGAATGCTAAGTAATTGTGTTTTAGCCAAATTCATATGTTGAAGCCCTAATTCCCAATGTGATGGGATTTGGAGGTGGGGCCTAGGGACGTAACTAGGTTTGGGTGAGGTCATGAGGGTAGGGCTTCCATGATGGGATTAATGCCCCTGTAAAAAGGCAAAGAGACAGGAGACATCTGTGTGTGTGTGTGTGTGTGTGTGTGTGTGTGTGTGTGTACCCACCAAGGAAAGGCCATGTGAAGACACAACCAGGAAGAAAGCCTTCATCAGAACCAAACCATGCTGGCACTTGGATCTTAGACTTCCAGCCTCCAGCACTGTGAGAAATAAATTTCTGTTGTTTAAGCCACACAGTCTATGGTATTTTTTTATAGCAATCTGAGATGACTAAGGCAGTTTACTTTCTCTTTTTTTAAGGAAGTAAGACTTTACCGTTTTCACATGTCTTTCCCTCTCCCCCCGCAGGTTTATTGAGGCATGACTGACAAATAAAAATTATATATATTAGAGTATACAACATGATATTTTGATATATGTATATATTGTGAAATGATTACCACATCAAGCTAATTAACATATCCATCACCTCACATAGTTACTATTTTTTTGTGGTGAGAGCACTTGAGATCTACTAACTTAGCAAATTTCAAGTAGACAATCAGTATTATTAACTATAGTTATCATGGTGTACGCTAGATCCCCAGAACTTATTCATTTTATAACTAGATTTGTATGCTTTGACCCACATCTCTTTTCTCCCACCACTCCCCAGTGCCTGGTAACCACCATTCCATTCTCCATTACTGTCAGTTGGATTACTTTTTAGATTGCACATAAAAGTGAGATCATACAGTATTTGTCTTTCTGTGTCTGGCTTAGTTTGTTTAGCATAATGCCCTTCAGGTTCATCCATGTTGTCATAAATAGAAGGATTTTCTTCTGTTTTAAGGCTAAATAATATTACATTATATATGTGTGTGCATGTGTAGACACTTAGGTTGTTTCTATATCATGGCTACTGTGAATAATGCTATAATGAGCATGGGTGTGGAAATATTTCTTCAGATAGTTATTTTATTTCCTTTGTATAAATACCCACTGTTGGGATTTATGAATCATATGGTAGTTTTCTTTTTCTTTTTCTTTTTTTTTTTTGACATGGGGTCTTGCTCTGTACTCCAGTGGTGCAATCATAGCTCATTACAGCAACAAACTCAAGCAATCCTTACCCCTCATCCTCCCAAGTAACTGGAATTACAGACACGTGCCACCATGCCCAGCTAATTTTTTTATTATTATATTTTGTAGAGACAGTGTCTCTCTATATTGCCCAAGTTGGTCTTAAATGCCTGACCCGAAGTGATCCTCCTGCCTCAGCCCTCTAAATTGTTAGGATTACAGCTGTAAGCCAGTGCACCTGGCCCATTTTTCATTTTGAAGAACCCCCTTACTGATTTCCATAATGGCTACACCAATTTACAACCCCACCAACAGTGTATAAGGATTCCCTTTTCTCCATATCCTAGCCAACACTTGTTATCTTTTGACTTTTTGATAGTAGCCATCCTAACAGGTATGAGGTGATAGCTCATTATGGTTTTGAATTGCATTTCCTTGATATTTAGTGATTTTTAGCATTGTTTCCTATGCCTGTTGGTCATTTGTATATCTTCTTTGGAAAAATGTCTATTCGGGTTCTTTGTCCATTTTTTAATTGGGTTATTTGTTTTCTTGCTATTGAATTATATGAGTTCTTTATATATTTTGAATATTAGCCCCTTATTGGATATATGGTTTACTGATATTTTCTCTCAGTGTGTAGGTGTCTTGTAATTTTGTTGATTTTTTTTTCTGTGCATAAACTATGTAGTTTGATGCAGTCCCACTTGCTTATTTTTGTTTTTGCTGTCTGGGCTTTTGGTGTCAGATCCAAAAAATCATGGCCAAAACCAATGTCAAGGAGATTTTACTCTATGTTTTCTTTTTGTTTTTCTATAATTGAAATAATTTTTATCATAAAAATAATTTAATTAATTTATTGAATAAATTTCTAGAGGTTCAACTGCTTGAAATGAACAATGGTAGATTATTTTACTAAATGGCTATAGTAACTAATAACCACCACCACAAAAAGTTTGTAGAAAGACATTTTTGATACTTAATGTTTTCAATTTAATATTTTTTGCCAATCATAACTAGAAAATGTTATCTGACTGTGATATTAATTTGCATTTTCTTGACCATTGGTATCGTTATATATTTTTTAATTTGTTTGTCATCTATTTGTTTTTCCTTTTCTTCGACTTGCCTATTCATTTTCTTTTCCTTTTTTTTTTTTGGTGGTTGGTTTTATTTATCTTATTCTTATTATATAGTCTATGTGTTTTAATATTTCTGGCTAATGATTTGCTTAAATAATTTTTCTTTTATATATTTTAGATATAGAAGACCTATATGTTACATCTTTTGGAACTGCTACCTTTTTTTTTTAATATACCCATCCTTTCCTCCCCCCTCCCACCTGCCTGACACCTGACGAATGATGAATGTTACTACTATATGTGCACCTAAGTGTTGGTCGGTTAAGTCAGTTAATACCAATTTGATGGTGAGTACATGTGGTGCTTCTTTTTTTCCATTCTTGTGATACTTGACTTAGTAGAATGGGTTCCAGCTCTATACAAGGATAATACAAGAGGTGCTATATCACCATTCTTTCTAAAAGCTGAATAGTACTCCATGGTATACATATACCACATTTTATTAATCCACTCATGTATTGATGGGCACTTGGCTTGCTTCCACATCTTTGCAATTGTGAATTGTGCTGCTACAAACATTCTAGTGCAAATGTCTTTTTAACAGAATGTCTTTTTTTCCTTTGGGTACATGCCTAGTAATGGGATTGCTGGATCAAATGGTAGTTCTACTTGTAGCTCTTTGAGGTATCTCCATATTACTTTCCACAGAGGTTATACAGGTTGGAATCCCACCAGCAGTGTATGAGTGTTCCTATCTCTCTGCATCCATGCCAACATTTATTGTTTTGGGACTTTTGGCTAAAGACCATTCTTACTGGAGATAAGTGACGTTTCATTGTGGTTTTGATTTGCATTTCCCTGATTAGAAATGTTGAGCATTTTTTCATATGTTTCTTGACCATTAGTCTAACTTCTTTAGAAAAATTTCTGTTCATTTCCTTTGCCCACTTTTTCATAGGGTTGTTTGATTTTTCTTGCTGATTTTCCTGAGTTCCATATAGATTCTAGTTATTAGCCTTTTATCAGATGTGTAGCATGAGAATATTTTCTGCCATTCTGTAGGTTGTTTGTTTGCTGTCATGATAGTTTCCTTGTGCAGAAGCTTTTTAATTTAATTAGGTCCCATTTATTTATTTTTCTTGTTGCTGTGATTGCCTTTGGGGTCTTCTTCATAGATTCCTTTCCTAGGCCAATGTCTCTAAGAGTTTTTCCAACATTTTCTTCTAGAATCCTTATAGCTTCATCCCTTAGGTTTAAGTTGATGAGTTGATTTTTGTGAGAGGTGAAAGGTGCAGATCCTGTTTCAGTCTTCTACATGTGGCTATCCAATTTTCCCAGCACTATTTATTGAATAAGGATTCTTTTCCCCAGTGTATGATGTTTTTGTCTGCTTTGTCAAAGATATTAGATGGCTATATGAGGTTGGTTTTATATCTGGGTTTTCAGTTCTGTTCTATTGGTCTATGTCTCTGTTCTTGTGCCAATACCATGCTGTTTTAGTTACTATAGCCTTGTAGTGTAGCTTAAATTTTGGTAAATTAATGCCTCCCAATTTGTTCTTTTTCCTTAAGATTCCTTTTGCTATGCAGGGTCTTCTCTGGTTCCATACGAAGCATACAATTATTTTTTTCTAGATCTGTGAAAAATTATGTTGGTATTTTAATAGGAATTGCATTGAATCTGTAGATCACTTTGGGTAGTATAGACATTTTAACAATGTTGATCCTGCTGACCCATGAGCATGGTATGGTTTTCTACCTGTTTATGTCCTCTGCTATTTCCTTCCTCAATGTTTCATAGTTCTCCCTGTAGAGGTTTTTTTACCTCCTTAGTTAAATATATTCATAGATATTCTATTTTCCTTATTTTGCTATTGTGAAGGATATTGAGTCTTTGATTTGGTTCTCAGTTTGATTGTTGTTGGTATATAGGAATGCTACTGATTTCTGTACATTGATTTTGTAACCTGAGACTTTGCTAAAAAGAAAACTAAAGACCAATATGCTTTATGAATATAGATTCAAAAATTCTCAACAAAATCCTAGCAAACCGAATTCAGGTGCTTATCCAAAAAATAATCCATCACGACCAAGTGTGCTTCATCCCAGTGATGCAGGGATGGTTCAACATATGCAAATCTATAAATGTAATTCACCACATAAATAAAGCAGAAACAAAGACCATATGATCCCTTCAATGGACGCAGAAAAAGCATTTGACAAAACTCAGCACCCTTTCATGATAAGAACGCTTAACAAAATAGGCATAGATGGGACTTACCTAAAATTGATACAAGTCATATATGACAAATCTACAGCCAACATCATACTGAATGGGGGAAAAAATGAAAGCATTTCCGCTAAGAATTGGAACCAGATAAAGTTGCTCTCTATCACCACTTCTATTCAACATAGTGCTGAAAGTCCTAGCCAGAGCAATCAGACAAGGGAGGAAATCAAGGGCATACAAATGGGGGCAGAAATGGTCAAACTATCACTCTTTACTGACAATATGATTCTATGTTTTCTTTTAGGCATTTTATGGTTTCAAATCTTTTAAGTCTTTAATTCATTTTGAATTGATTTTTTGTGTATGGTGACAGAGAAAGGTCCAATTTCATTTTTTTTTTTTGCATGTGGATATTCAGTTTTCCCAACACCATTTATTGAAGAGACACTATCCATTCTCCATTATGTATTCTTGGAAACTTTGTCTAAAATTAGTTGACTGTGTAAGCATGAGTTTATTTCTTGGTTCTCTATTCTGTTCCATTGGTCTATGTGTCTGTTTTTATGCCAGTACCATACCATCTTTTGACTACTATAGCTATGTAATACAGTTTGAATCACAAAGTGTGATGCCTCCAGCTCTTTGCATGCTCAAGATTTCTTTAGCTATTTGAGATCTTTTGTGATTGCATAGAATTTTAGCATTTTTCCCTACTTCTATGAAAAATGCCATTGGAATTTTGATACTAATTGCATTGAATCTGTAGATCACTTTGAGTAGCATGTATATATTAGCAATATTAATTCTTCTAATTCATGAACACAGACTATATTTCCATTTATTTTTGTCTTGTAAAATTTCTTTTCTCAGTGTTTTATAATTTTCAGCATACAGATCTTCACCTCCTTGGTTAAATTCATTCCTAACTATTTTCTTCTTTTTGATGCTATTGTTAAGTAGGATTATTTTCTTGATTTCTTTCTCAGATGGTTTATTGTTACTGAAACACAGCTGATTTTTGTACATTGACAAAATTCAATATCTTTCATGATTGAAAAGAAACTCTCAGCAAACTAAGTGTAGAAGAAATGTACCTCAACATAATAAAGGCCCGGAGTTAATGTTATACTCAATTTCAAAGTGTTATAATCATACTGAATGGTGAAAAGCTGAAAATTTTTCCTTCAAGATTCGAAAGAAGACAAGAATACCCACTCTCACCACATCTATTAAACACAGTATTGAAAGTCCTAGCCAGAAAAATTAGACAAGCAAAAGAAATAAAAGGCACCTCAATCCAAAAGGAAGAAGTAAAAGTATATCTGCTTGCAGATGACACAACTTTATATATAGAAAACCCTAAAGACTCCCCCCCCAAAAGCTATTAGAACTAATAAGTAAATTCAATAAAGTTACAGGATAAAAAATCAACATACATTCTTTTTGACCATGTTTATTGAGGTATAATTAATAAACAAAATACCCCACATAATGAGTATATACAATTTGGTGAGTTTGAACATATGTTTACATTCATGTTAACATTACCACAATCAAGGTAGTAAACACATTCTTACCTCCAAAAGTTTCCTATCCTCCTTTGTTGTTGTTGTTGTTATTTTTTTCCTTATTTGTGTTTGGAAAGAACACTTAATATGCGATCCACTCTGTGAATAAAATTTCAAGTGCACAATATCTTATTGCTAATTCTGGACACTATATTGTACAGAAGATCTCTGGAACTCATCCTGTATAACTGCAACTTTATATCCACTGAAAAACCACTCCCTATATCCTCCTTCCTACTTCCCTGGCAATCGCCATTCTATTATCTACATCCTGAATGCTTAACTATTTACATGCCTCATATAAGAGGAATCTTTCAGTATTTGTCTTTCTGTGACTGACTCATTTCACTTAGCATGTCTTCCAGGTTCATCCACATTGGTGGAAATAGTAGTATTTCCTTCTTTTTTAAAGCTGAGTAGTATTTCACTGTGTGTATATGCTACTTTTTTTAATTCATTCATCTTTTGATGAACATTTGAGTTGTTTCCATATCTTGGCTATTGTGAATTATGCTGCAATGAACATAGGAATACAGAGATCTCTTCACAATCTTGATGTCAATTCTTTTGGTTATATACCCAGAAGTGCAATTCCTGATGTAGTAATTCTATTTTCAATTTATGAGGGAACATACTGTTTTTCATAATAGCTGCATGCAATTTTACATTCCCACCAATAGTGTGCGAGGGTTCCCTTTTCTCCACATCCTCACCAACACCTGTTTACCTTTTGTGTTTTTTTATAATAGCCATCCTAACAGGTGTGAGATGATATCTCATTGTGATTGTGATTTGCATTTTCTTGATGATTAGTGATGTTGAACATCTCTTCATGTACTTATTATTCAGGTACTGGCATAAAAATATGCATATAGACCAATGGAACAGATAAAGAACCCAGAAATAAACCCACATGTATATGATCAACTGATCTTTAACAAAAGTTCCAAGAATACACAATAGGAAATGGTGTTGGGAAAACTGGATATTCTATCAAAAAGAATGAAATTGGACTCTTGTCTTATACCATACACAAAAGTTAATCCAAAAATTGATTAAAGACTTAAATGTAAGATCTGAAACTGTAAAACTTCCAGAAGGAAACATAGAGGAAAATTTCTTGACATTGATCTTGGCAATAATTTCTTGGATATGATATCAAAAGCACAGACAACAAGAGCAAAAATATAAAGTGGGACTACATCAAACTAAAAAAACCTCTTCACAACAAAGGAAACACAAATAGAATGAAAGACAACCTATGAAGTAGAAGAAAATATTTTCAAACTACACATCTGATAAGGGATTAATTTCTAAAATATATAAGGAATTTCTACAGCTCAATAGCAAAAAACAACAACAACAACAAAACTGGATTACAAAATGGCTGACAGACTTGAATATAAACTTGACTTGATTTCAAAACTTTACTTATTCCTGCATTTTTATTTACTTTTCTCTAAGTACCTGTGAGGCTCTCCTTGGCAACTCACACTGGGTCTCTCTTCTGATGTCAAATGTTTGCCTTAGAAAACCCCTTTTGAAATATCATGTTCTGCTCACCAGATTGGAAGTTTTCCCACGCATCTAGGTGATTCTTTTTTTTTTTTTTTTCATCTCTTCACCAAATGGACCTTACTGAGATTATGTCCTGTGGCAGAGATTGCTTGTTATCTACCCCATTATCCATTCTCCCGATCTTTGGTGACAGGTCAGTGAATTTATTTCACGTGGCAATATATGTAGCTAAAAGGCTACAATTTCCAGCCTATTGTGAATCTAGGTGTGTTCAGTGACTAAATTCTTTGTTTTATGTCAGAATATTACAGGGGTACAAATGTCTGGGTTACATGGATTGCTTTTGTACTGCTTGAGCCAAAGTTATAAGTGTGCCCATCACCCAGATAGTGACTAAATTCTTATCAATAAAATATAAGTAGAAATGTCAGAAATTTCTAAAGTGTCCTAAAAATGAGCAAATGAGCCCCCCCCCTTTATATTCCCCTTTCTCTATCCTGACACTTAGAATGCAGATGTGATATCTGGAGCTCTATCAGTCTTCTTGATCTTTGAAAATTAGGTATTGGGCAGGTGGGAGGGGAGAGGAGGGTGGGTATACACATACATAATGAGTGAGATGTGCACCATCTGGGGGATGATCACGCTTGAAGCTCAGACTTGTGGGGAAAGGTGGGGCAAAGGCATTATTTGAAACCTTAAAATTTGTACCCCCATAATATGCTGAAATAAAAATAAATAAATAAATAAATAAAATAAAAAGAAAGAAAATAAGGGCAGAATGGTTGGCTGGAAGGAATGTGAGTCCATGAATATCATAGAACTATATCATAGAATAGCTATAGCTGTTCTAGATATCCAGTCTTCAGTTATCTGTTATGTGATGTACAAAAATCATCCATCTTGTTTAAGCTACTATCATACTATCTGTCCCTTGCAGCTGAAATTGATTTTTGAGACATGTTCTCTGTTAGGTTTCCATGTCCCATTGAAAATGATTAAGCCATGCCCCACAGTGTTTCAGTATCCAACATACCTGACTAATAATACCTCTCTACAGATGCAGGGGAAATAATATATAACAGAATTTTAAACCCTACCCTTACCATTTATTCTTTTCCTGCCTACATACTGATTTATTTTTATACATTGTATACAGAGTGATATTGCTTTATAATTGATTCAATTCTCACTTCAAACCAGGAGGGGAGAGGACATCACATGACATGGATGAAACAAGCTTCTCCAAGACAACCAAAGCAAAAGATCTTGGTCATAACAAGGTCAAACTAATGGACACCATCAAATTATTATTTAGAGTAATGACAGCCAAAGTTTTGCCTATAGTCAGACAGCTCTTCTGAGCTCATTATATGTGGTCATGTAAAATGGACACATATCTCTCTGAAATGTCTACAAACAACCTGGATTGAACCATTCCAAAACCAAAAACTTCATGTTTACCCTAAAATTGCCTTTTTTTCCTGTTTTCCTGATCTCAGCAAATGGTGCCACCATCCACTTTGGAGGCATTCTCTAATCCTCCTGCTCCCATACTGCAACTTCCAATCATCCTCCAATGTTTGCCTATTCTATTTCTCTGATAAATCTCATCTATCCCCTAGATTTTCATCCCATTGTCTCTCCCTTAACTCTGACCCTCATAATACCTTGCTTTGACCATTGCAGTGACACGTGACCTGGCCATGGTACCACTCATCTTTGTGAGACATTTCACAATAGATCACTCCCTTGTTTAAAAGTCCTCAGTGGGCTGGGCAAGTGGTACACACCTGTAGTCCCAGCTCCTTGGGAGACTGAGGCAGCAGGATCACTTTTGCCTAGGAGTTTGAGGCCAGCCTGACCAACATAGCAAGACCATGTCTCTACAAAAATAATAAATAAGTAAATAATAAAAGTCCTCAATGATTTCCAGTCATAGAAGCAAAAAACTCAAAACTTCAGTGTGACATTTAAGACCCTCCAAGATCTGAACCCAGCCTGCATGGCTATTCTGATTTGCTGAGTCAGCAATACAAACTTATTAACATTCCCATAAACACCTCATTTATTTCCAACTGTGTGCAAGGATTGATGTAGTGTCTGCAAAATGCATGTGGTTCTCAACTAGTGAACCTAACCATGGAAATCCTGTAAGAATGTTTCTTCTAATATGAACCTTCTTAAACCACCTTTTATCTCTTAGCCTAAATAGTAAATCCCTCCTTTATCAATATCCCCACAAACAAGTTTACACGTGCCTTTGTACATCCCTTATACTTTGTACATGACTGTACAATGTAGTATTTCCATGTGGCTAATGGTCTTAGGAAGCAAAGGTGAGTGGCATTCATCTGGAACACCACTAGGGCATATCCATGCTGCTGACTGAACTTCCCCAAATATTCACATAGATGTGGGCCCTTCAGAGGCCCACAGAACCAATTGCAATGAAAACAAGTACACCTCTACTCTCATATCCCTCTAATCCTACCAACTTCTAGGTTGTTCTATCCCCCCAAAGCCCCAACAGCCACTTTGCCTCCTTTCCAGGCCTGGTATCACCAAAGCCTGGGGTCTGGACTTGCTAGAGGGACCAAGACTCTTCTTCCTAGAGGTCCTTCTAAACAAAGGACTTTGTTTCCTGAGTGATGAGACAGGTTTGAGCAGCCAGGCCCCTCTGTCTAGTTGACCCTTCGCAACCACTAAGAACACTGTTCACCATAGCATGGCCTATTGAGTCTCATGTAGCTAGAACCTACTAATTGTCATAAAATGTAAAATGTCAGAGGAAATACTGTCTGGAACTTCTTGTCTTCTCTTTTTTCCTTGTAGAAAATATGGCATCTCTGGTAGCACTTTTTCCCCTGAAAGCTTAGAGTCAAGCTGAATATATTCAGGGAAGTTGTCCTGTATTCTGCACAGTTAAAAAATGGGTAATTCAATATGTGTTTACAATGATAACTAAAGTTAAAGTTAAAATAGTTCCTGTTACATTGCCAAATGAAGGATAACAGAGAAATAAACACTGTCCTTAAAAAGATTCTTTTAGAAGAAAAGTATGAATTGAATCATTTACTGAAGTGCTGTTGTAACAGATGGTGTGATTAACAGCTAACATGTAAGCCATCTTGGGAGTTTATGGGAAAGTAAACACATGGAACTAAAAAGAAATCACTTTATTCCCCAAAAGGTTCTTTCATTCATTTCACTAAGTAAATTGGAAAGTCTGGGTTTTGAAGGCTGCGTTTCCTTGGGGGGGTTAGGAGTGAGCAGAGAGGAGAGTCTCTTCAGAACAGACCACACGGATGCAGGCTCGAGCTCCAAACTTGCCTCCTGAGGGATAAGATGGGTCTGAGCAGCAGGGCCCCTCTGCACGGCTGGCATTTGCCAACCACTAAGGACACTCTGTTCAGCTTTGCTTGTCCTGAAGATTCACGTGCCTGGGAGAAGGGGAAAGTAGTTGAGGGTAGGGAACCAATTGTGATCCTGGCGCTCTGCTAGGCACTTTGTGTGGATGGTTTCGTCTAAGACTCATGTCCCTAGAGTCACACATTAGAATGGCAGTTTTCCCAATGGAGAAAATGAGGTTGAAAAAGGAGGAAGTGACCTCCCAAGGCTACACAGATACTTCCTTTGTGGGACTTCCATTGAAATCCCGGCCCATTGAGTTTCAGAGCTCTTAGGCAAGGCAGCTGATGGTAGAGGAAAAAGCACTGAGAAGGATGTCTGGAAACATGAAGACGAAAGTCTGCTCTGCTAGCTTGTGCCTTGAGGACAACAGCTGTCCCCATATGCACCACAGCTTCTCCATCTTTAACATGGGGGTGCCATGCCACATGGCCTTTGAGGTCCTCATTGGGATACTGAAGTGATATTGGGATGTCAAGCTGGCTTCCCTAGCCCTGTTCCTGACCTTTTTCATTCCTGACAAAAGAAAAAAGTCCTTGGACACTAGTATAGTTGAAGCCATTGTGCCACCCACTTAGGCAGACCTCTAAGGGATGGGCTGACTCTTGGTACAGCTCTCTCCCTGCTGCCTGCATCAGAGCACACTCCACATAGCGATGGCCAGCACAAGCTGCCCTGCTGTGTGTTCATTCATCTCATATTCATTGTGTGTGCAGTGACACTCAGGCATGTGCTGGACACTGTGCAAACAATGATGAGCAAGAGGCATATGGTGTCTCTCCTTCCAAAATTAGACCCAGTGGGAGACACACAAGTGAATAAATACTTAAAATATAGAGAGATAAATATGAGTATGGGAGCTCTATGTAAGGATTCAGCGTATGCTACTCTGAAGTAGTGATGTTGGCACCAAACTAAATAAATTTTTATCAACCATCCAAATACTTAGAATCATCCTGATGACTGTTGCAGATTTGCTTGCCTTTCATCCTGACATTTGGTACTACTTAGATGCACATGTTGGTTTGTCAGGCCATTCAGAGCCAAAAGTTGCCGTGAAGACAATGAAATCTTTTGTTTCCAAAGATCTACAGATTTCATTAAGAAGGAAAGTACCTTTAGTGATAATAATCCAGAAATAAACTCCTTCTCTTAGGCATCTTCTTGTAAATACTTTGAGCTCTTTCATGGGAAGAGCCTTTTTTAGTTGCCTCTCTGGGACCTAATCCTGAAGGCTTTGAAATGGTTTCCCTTTGTAATATTGGAATCTTTGATACTGTGTCCCCTAGCAGGTGTAATTTCACCACCTTCTCTTTTTTTTGTTTGTTTTTGGTTTTATTTTTAAAAAAATAAACTTTGAGAATGTTCCTCTCCCCATTTAGTAAAAGGAATATCCCTTTTGAGTTACATTTGTATTTCACTCCAGGTCTCTACAAAATGGAATGGAAAAAGCCTACTGTGTGTTCTGTGTTGATATGTGACACTGCTCACTCAGTACAAGGACTTCTTCCATGGATGGAATGATCCATTGGAACATTGCTCCAGGTCAACAGAAGAAAGAAGTTCCAGTCATACTTCAGATACCCATCTGCTAGAATCCTTAGGCCTTTGCACCTCACCTGTGACAACTTATAGCCACTCGTGTCTAAATGTCATCCTCACCATTCCCTACACAGCTGTAAGCTCCTGCAGGCAGCAACAGTGTCTTGGTCTTCCTGAGATGCCCCTTTCCTAAAGCCAATGCCTTGTATGTAGCAGGTGCTGATTCAATATGTGAGTGATGTCCAAATTTCCAACATTGTTTTATTGAGTTTTCAATATTTTCTTATTGGCCCATAAAGCCTAGCATAATTCATTCTCTAAGGTAGCCATCTTCATTCTTTCCACATGGCATCAATATTGTTTCATTAATTTACCAGGTGGTAAAAAAATGTATATTTTAAACTGCTTAATTCAGAGGGACTTTTAGATTTTTTAAACTTTATATTTGTTCACTTCCAGTAATTTTTTGTGAAAGCTAACATCTGGCCTTACAAAACACATGCTTCTCTCAGGGGAAAGAGAAATGGCAAAATTGGCTCTTCAATTCACCCTGCTGGACTTTTCTTTAGACTATAATCCAATAAAGGAACAACAAATGTCAATAACAGATTGTAATAATTCCTTCTTAGTCTATAAGTTGTTACCTTTAGTTTCCATTAAAAGCTTTATCTTCAGTTGTTTATTGGTAAAAAAAATCAAATATTATTCACCATAAGTTTTGATGGTCTTCATCTTGACCATGGGATACCAAACATACCTGAAATAATAGAACTAGAAGAGTTGTTAATGATTTTCTCGTGCAATGGGAAAATGCTTGAATGGAAAGTAGGTCGCAACATTTTCTACAATGTGACATAATGACTGTGGAAATAGGCATAAAAATGGGGAAGAAACCATATATTTTTTATGGTTATGGCTAAACAGTGGGATTCTGTTTGATTTTTGTTCCATTACCTACAATTTTCAGTGGCTTCCATGTTTTTACCATTGATTTAAAAAATAAATTTAAAATAGTAATTGTCTAGTGAGTTTTGTTTGCTTTATAGATGATAAAACTGGAGTCCAGAGTGTCTGGCAAAACCAAGACCAGAAATCTGACCTCACAATGTCTAGACTAAGTTTTACTTTGAATGCAAATTTGGAGAAGACATAGACTTAGAATTTCATTTTTCAATTAATCTAAGATTCGGGTAAATAAGAATTCTATGCATTTGACAACCTAGAACCCATTCTAAAGTCAAGTTGGAAAACATGGTTTGACATGAGCAATGAATATATTTACTAGGCTTTCTCTTTCAGATGTAGGAGCCATTTAGACCAATTATCTTGTGAGGATCCCCCTTGTCCTACTCTCTAGAGCCGCCTCAGTCACCTGCTCTTTTTAGTGCTCTTCCCAGTGCCTATTGCCAGTAGTGGCTTCAGTCATACAGCAATACTCATAACCTCTGGTACAAAAGGAGATTAGACAGTTGTTTTGGCAAATGGCTGTCAATGTGTCTTGGCATGAGTTGGTTTCACTAATGGAAATTTGAACATTTGGATGCTAATTCCTGCTAATTGCTAATATCTTATAATTAAATTAGCAGAAATTTCCCTCCAGAGTCAGGGGGTACAAAAACTGGCAGGCTCCTTTAAAGGCAGCCTTCTCAAAGGACTCTGAGCCTAGGGACTGTGAGATCAACAGATGTTTCCAGACCTTAGTTCTATGAGAAATTCAGAAGGCATGGGAGAGGGGAGTCCCCCAAAGCAATGCAGTTTAAGGTAGGACATAAGACCTGTGGATACCTAAGGCACTGTTGTTCACAGTGGCCTGTAGCACATGGGTGGCCTCCAGTTAGTATAATGCAAAAGGCAAATGCAAGGTGGTGTTCAGGCTAGAGAACATGATTTCAAGAATAATCATCATCGCTTCTAGATCAGTAGTTGGCAAACTACAGCATGAGGGCCAAATACGGCATGCCACTTGTATTTACGGACAAAGTTTTGTTAGAGGACAGCCATACTCATTCATTTGCATGATTTTATGGCTATTTTTGTGCTACAACTGCAGAGTTAAGTAGTTGCAACAAAGACCTATGGCTTGTAAAATCAAAAATATTCATGACTACAGGAAAACTTTGTTGATCCCTGTGCTAGATTGTAAAAGAAAAAATTAGAAGAAACAGTTCTGAAATGAAGCCAGGATAAAAGGGGGGTTAAAGAGATCCCAACCTATAGTGTGGAAGCTTAGTACTGAAAGAGCTTGACATAGAGAAGGAAGAGTGGAAGAAAATTATTCCAGGATTAAAATATACATGTGTGAGGATATTTCTACAAGAACAATTCTGAATCATCTAAAGCTGGTTTTGACCAATTATAGTCTCCTGGTCAAACCTGGCCCATCATGTGTTTTTGTAATTGAAGTTTACACATATTCGTTTATGTATTTTCTATAACTGTAGCATTATTACGAAA
Source organism: Microcebus murinus (assembly GCF_040939455.1). Lineage (NCBI taxonomy): Eukaryota > Metazoa > Chordata > Mammalia > Primates > Cheirogaleidae > Microcebus > Microcebus murinus. The sequence continues at coordinate 57,766,084 of NC_134136.1, forward strand.
GCCTTTAAGAACAAGCTGAGGCATTTAATTCTTTTTGTCTACTCAAGCCCCCTCCTCTTTTGGTTTTCCCTAAATTGTAAGCCCTCTGAATCAGCTTTGAGGTCTTTTTTTTTTTCTGTCTCTTAGATTTGCCTATTGTTCTCCACCTGTTCCAGCCACACTTCTAGTCTTATTACCCATTATCTGCAAGAGCAAATGAGAAGAACTCTATCTGGAGGCAGTGTTTTGACCTCATGATTTACATGTCATATCCCAGATCATGGGTAACACTATAAGCTTGAAATTTTAAGATTTAGTATCTGCTTAAACAAATGTCTCCTAACATATTGATTAATTGATCAATGTTAAGTTGGAAGAATATCTCCAGTGACATACCCAGGGCCCTGTTCTGTTTAACATTTTAATCAAATGACTTAGCTAAAAAGCCAGGAGGTAAATTTGTCAAATTTTTGTTAACATAAAGAAAGTAAGAAATGATAGGTAAAGTTTTGGAGACCAGAATTAACATTCAAAAAAGACCTCAGTGGACTAGAACTCTGAGTCAAACTGAACAAGATAAAGCATTGCTTAGCAAATGGCAAAGCTGAGCCTTGAGGTTAAAAGAAAATCAATTGTACAGTTATAGGAAGTGAACTAAATGGCTTGAGAGTAGTTTGTGTGGAAAAGTCAGTATTAGTGCCCTTACTTCCCTGCTCAGTACAATATTACTAAAAACAGCTGGGTATCCTAGAAAAGGGGTCCTCAACCTTTGTGGCACCAGAGACTGGTTTCATGGAAGACAATTTTTCCATAGGCCGGGGTGAGGGGATGGCTTGGGGATAATTCAAGCACATTACATTCATTGTGCAGTCAAACCTCTCTGCTAATGGTAATCTGTATTTGGTCCCATTCCCCAGCGCTAGCATCACCGCCTCAGCTCCACCTCAGGTCAGTGGCAGCATTAGATTCTCATAAGGAGTGCACAACCTAGTTTCCTCACATGTACAGTTTACAGTAGGGTTCATGCTCCTTATGAGAATCTAATGCTGCTGATCTGAAAGGAGGCGGAGCTTATGCGGGAATGCCTGCGATGGGGGGTGGCTGTAAACACAGATGGCGCTTGGCTCACTCGCTTGCCACTCACCTCCTGGTGTGCAGCCTGGTTCCTAAAAGACTACAGACCCATACCGATCCACAGCCTGGGGGTTGGAGACCACAGTCCTAGATGACTGTGGCAGAAATACCACCATGATCTGTCTCAAGAGTAGTTCTGGGTTTGTGATTGAGAAGTCTTAGAACTATATCACTTGAAATGAGATGTATGAACTACTGCATGCTTAACATGGAGAAAAATACTCTGTGAGGTTAATATTAACAAGTTTCTGCTGTAGTTCCAAGTTCCACACAGGGACTGAGGGGTTTCCTGGTACACAAGACTTTCAATGCTAAAACCGGGAAAGTCCTAGACAAACCAGAACAATTGGTCATACTATGCAATGCTTCAGCCACACTTACCTCCTATTTATTCAGCAAAGTTAAACTTGTTCAATATGAGTACATGCTGTTCCTTTTTTTTTGGAGCTCTATTCCTGCAGATTTTCACATGGCTGTTTCCTGTGTCATTTTGGTCTCAACTGAAATGTCACCTTCCGTGAAACCACACATCTATAATAGCAATCTTATTCTACCATTCACTTTCATATCACCCTGTTTTATTTTCTTTATAACAGTTCTTACTATCTGAAATTATTTTGTTCTTTGTTATTGTCTGTCTCACCCCATTAGAATATAGGTTAAATAAGAGGAGAAGTCTTACCTTTTTTGTTCATTGCTGTATCCTCAGCAACTACAACACAACTGGACATATACTAAAAACTCAATAAATATTTGTTGAATGGATAAATGAATAAATAAATTCACATGACCATGAAGCCTAGACTGAATCCTTCCATATACACACCAAAAAGCTCTGAGGAAAGTATTATGAGATAGGTAAAATCCAGATACCTGATAAACTTTCAGATGAGGTTGCACAGGTCTGTACACTATGAGGATGAGTCTAGTATACTCTCATTACAAGGTGGGAAAGCCACTGTCAATTGGGACTTATGAGAATGCTAAGTACTAGGAGAGCTGAGTCTGGGCCATTTGCATACTCTATGATGTGCTCTTGAAGTGAAAAATGTCTATTTTCATTTTAAATTTATTGAGACTTTCTGACTCTGGTAACTATCATCGGGGCCTTTAAGAAATTTAAAATTAAAAGATTCAGAGAAAAATATCTATGGCTTCACAGCATACATCCCTTTTTTAGAAATATCGACCATAGAGTTTCTTTCTATTATGAACTCCCAGATGATACAGCTATTTTTCCCCAAGATTCCACTTCATTCCATCATAATTAAGTCCATAGCATCATTTCCCCTCAATGCTTCTTTAACCTTCTGAGAAATGAAATTGTCAGCAAGGCAAATCCTGAATTTATCAGATTCCTTGTTTTTAGCAGAATGAGACTTTCATCAGATGCCTGGACAGCTGAAGCCTTCCATTCCTACTGTAGATTGCCTCAGCCAGTTCTGTAATCTTCATTAGGGAAGCATCAACCATATCCTCCATGAAATATTTCCTTGATGGCACTGCAATGTCTCCCAATTTGTATGCTCCTGTAAATATTTGCCAACTTATTCTTCTTCATATTTTTGTGGATTTCCATGGAGGTTTAATATATTTTTAACATACATGGTGAGAACTCTAGAATACAACCACAAGGAAAGGGAAAATCTTACCACTCTATGGACAAGTAGTAGGAACCCCCAAAAGTCCAATGTGAAATGACTATCTGGCTGAAAGTCCTTCTCTTCTGTTGTCTTTCAACAGAGCACTTCTATCAGTGAACACATTTTTGTGTGTATGTGTCAAGAAACTGAAGATTAAAAATTTCAGGAAAAAAATATTATTCCAGGTTAGGTGGCCCAAACCAGGTAGTATGATTAAAATATTTGAATGGAAGAATCCATTTAGTCAAAGTGGCATCAAAAGGATTTATTTCAGCAAACATCTTTGAAGAATTTCTTCTTTGCACGGTAGAGTGCCAGAGAAAACAGAAATGCTCAGATTTGGTCACAAAATTCAGGAACTTACAACCCCCAAAGTGTATACTCAGCCTTCCCTCAGTTTTATAGGGTTTAAAGTCCCTTAAGCTAAAAAAAGAAAAAAAAAAAGCTAAACAAAAATAAAACTGTGTCTAATCTCTGTTGAATGCCTACTCGTACTTAGGCGAGAACATGACAGATCAATATAGCTATCATTCAAAGGACCTGGTTGTCCTGCAGTCATACTATGGTGAACAAATTAGTCTCCAAAATTTCTCAATATTAATCTTCATAGCACTACTATGAAGATTTAACTTGAACATTTAACTTGAACATTTAACTTGTAAGCAGAAAAGAAAGTGAAAGAATGAAGAACTGCCCAAACAGAAGAAAGTCTCTCTTTTAGAAAAACTAGTTCTCGTTCCCTCCCCGCCCCCCTCCACCCCACCGCCACCAGGTTTACTGATCAGGATCATTGCTATAAGGAACATTCACTGAAATTCTCATTAACCAAGTCAGAAGGAAAATGAACTTTATTTTAATGAGCTAAATATAGCAGATGTCTCTTCCTCCTCCCTTGTTTTTTCTCTCTCTGTATTGTGAGACTTAATTGCAAAGCAGGGACATTCCATAAGTCCCCAAAGTGGAAACGTTTCTTTAGGACTGAGGTCATCAATTGTAAAAGCAACACAATATTATCCAAATTTCCAAAGCTCACTCTTGCATTTGAATTGTGGCTCCTTTTTATGCTGCTTAAATATTTTTGGTTTGTAAGTAGACTACATTTTTGTAAATACCAATATTTTAAAAGTATCTCAATGTATTAATATTCAGAAAGGACAATTTCCTCAATTTATTTTTCTGTGTCTGATAACAAAGTAACAGAATTTTGGATACTACAAGAAGAAATATCATTTTAATATTTGCACAGGCAAAGAAAAACTGCATGTCATGAACTTGCATTTATATTATTATTATGTATGCTAGAGAATGAATTTTTTATTGTCTTTTGGACACCAACCTTTCATGATAGCCTTATTACAAGCCACCTTTGTGTAAATAAAAGAAAAAGATATTTAAACAAGTAGAGATAAATGTGCATGATTCACCAGCACAGTTAACTCAAGATTTTCCAGCCTTATAACCACAACTGATAGGAAGATTTATTACCACAGCTGCTTGTATTAAAATTCTTTTCCTTGCAGTTGAAGGAATCAAATTTCTTCTTGGAGATTAGTCATTTGTGGGGGTGTCGCCAACTGCAAAATGCTTCTGTTATGAATGAGGTGCACTCCTCTGTTGCTGTCCTCCAGCCCTAAGTCAGTGAGTAATTTTCATCTCTTTATGTGTCTTTCCCGCCTACCATCAGGAAGAAATTTTAATGACTTACATAGTCAAACTTTCTTTAGTTGTTACTCAAATCTAAAACTTCAGATTGTATTGTTTCTGGTAATGTGATAACCTTACAAGGAAAGGTAGGATGAAATGATATTTTGGCACATGAAATCTAAACTGTATGGAAAGTCTACATCAGGCGTGAAAGCAGGAAGGGAGCTGAAGTATCTCGGGTGGCTATAAATGTGCCAGGCACTGTACTAGGATCTTTATAGAAATTATCTCATCTAATTGTTGGAACAATCCTGCAAGTGTCTAGTGGTATTCCCATTTTACATATGAGGAAACTGACTTTCTCAAGATTGTGTAGTTTTTTTAGTGGCTAAACCAGAATTCAGGCTTCCATCCAGCTGGCTCCCTTGCTTTCTTTCTGTATTTCGACATACTGCCTTTTGGGTATGAAGAATTATCCAATTGTGTATAGCATTAATATGAGCATACAGTATGGAAAGACTGATGCTGTGTCTAAATAAGAAAATCAGACTTCAATTAGTCACCTGTTTCACTCCCTACTAAAATCACATAAAACTGACAGGGCTCTGTCTTTTCTTTTTTAACACTTCTGGAAATGTGCATTCCAAATTTGCCTTGTCCCTCTTCACAATTTCTGATAACTATAGCCTTCACAGAATCTTTCATCTATTAGATTTTCTCATCACTCTTTGAACTCTTGTTTGCAACCATATGGAGACAGTAGGATCTGCACATGGTAAGCTTCTGCCAATTGAAGATAGATGCCAGAACAATTGAACAAAGAGTGAGATTTCAGTAAATCCACCAATTGTTTGGTTTATTGCATGTCAATTTGACTGCCGGTGTTTTTCCATTGAATTGGCTGATTGCTTTAGCTACATAGACACTTTCTAATTTACCATCCAGAAGTGGTTCTAATATGACATATAGGAAACAAAAAAAGGTTGAAAAGTATTTCAAGCATTCACAACTGAATCCTTGAGTTTAAATTTTAAAATTATTTCTTAAATTAGTAAATCAACTTAAATAAAACTGATAAACACATTTTAGATGGGGAGAGGTAGCATATTTGCCTCTTTTGGGGGCAGGGATCAAGGGCAAAGTCAATCATCTGGCTATGCCCATTTATGAGAGTAAAAATTCTGCTTGACTCTGTTTATGATTGATTGTCTTACTTGATCAGATATAAATACCTCTATTTGGGCTCTAGCAGTCCATATAACTTAATCAGTCTTTTCTGGCCATATAAGTTTCTATAAGACAGAAAAACAAAGAGAATATATATTTCCACCATTGGATACTTGAACAGACAAACCTAAGCCAGTAAAACAAATAATTAGAGCTCCAGAACATGAACTGTAATAGGCTATTGAGACGCTCTTCCTCTGATTTCTTCAGGTAGATAACATTATGTTTTGTCTCCTATCCCAGCAATTGAGACAATTAAATGGGCAATCTAAAGAGAGACAATGCCTCTGAAATGACTGAATTCATTCTTGTTGGATTTTCTCAACACCCTCAAATTCAGATTGCCTTCTTCTTAGGATTGCTGTTTTTCTACCTGGTCACAATGTTTGGGAATAGCCTTATTGTTGTTGTAGTGAGATGGGATTCTCGACTTCATACTCCCATGTATTTTTTTCTCAGTAACTTATCCTTCCTTGATATCTGTTACTCCACCAGCTGGGAGCCCTATGTCTTGGCCCAATGTTTCAAGGACTTCCCCACCATCTCCTACACCAGCTGTTATGCCCAGATGACCACATCCCTCTTTCTGGGGATGACAGAGTGTCTCCTCCTTGCTGTCATGGCTTACGACAGGTTTGTTGCAATCTCTAATCCCCTGCGTTACACTATCATTATGAACAATCAAGTCTGCATACAGTTGGCCTTGGGAACCTGGGCCAGTGCCTTCTTAGTAGCAGTCACACCAGTCATTGCAATTCCTGCTCATTACTGCGGACACAATGTCATAAACCATTTTACATGTGAGATCCAGGCCCTGCTGAAGCTCGTCTGCTCTGACACCCCTATCACTCTGATCCTGGGTCTGGTAATCAGTGTGTTCACCCTGCCCCTGCCCTTCACCTTCATCCTCATTTCCTACTTCCGCATTGTGGCTGCTGTGCTGAGGATCCGTTCTGTGGAAGCCAGGCTCAAAGCTTTCTCTACTTGTGGGTCCCATCTGACTGTGGTCACTATATTTTATGGAACAGCCATCTACATGTACTTGAAACCTCAGTCAAAGGAATCCCAGGAAGAAGACAAAGTTATCTCAATATTTTATGGAGCAGTTACTCCCATGTTAAATCCTCTCATTTACACCCTGAGAAATAAGGATGTAAAAGGTGCACTTCGCAAGTTAGCCAAAGGAAATGAAAAATCCTAATAGCTCTCTCTAAACTTCTCCAATGTGCAGGAAAAACAACAAAAACTTGACTCGTTTCACTTTATGTTTTTTAAAACAAACAACAACAAAAATCTTGGTGAGTATTTTCTCCATGGTCACCACTAGGTAGGTGTTCATTAACAAGTTTATCATGAATATTAACATATCGCCAAGCCAATTATGACCTAAAGCCATGAAAGTGCCCAAAACAGTTCACAGAGAGAATAATGGTAGCAGGTATGTGACGTTGAGCACAACAGTTATAGTAAATCATCAAGGAAAGCTTGTCTCTGGGGCATAAGCCACAAATTTTGCTAATCAAACATATTATTTGTACTTATCACACATGGTGGATAAAATTCATATATAAGACAGTGGTTATGCAACCATAATACAGCATTTATTCCCCATATCACATGTTATAGGCATTTGCCCCAATTTGAACCTGCTAGACAAATGGCCCCTCAATTCCCACATTTAAGTGATAACATCTCATGGCTAGAAGTAGCTTTTGTATGTAAAGCACTTTATCTTTTAATAAGTGCTTATAAATAAGTCAGTTTGTGCTTATAATTTTTTATTTTAAAGTATTTTGCATATTATAAATATTAATAAATCTTTTCTCAAACAGCATTGTTTCTACAAATATTAAATTTCCATCATATCAATTTCATATAAAAATATCTAAGCTGTATTTGTTATTATTTTGCCTTCTCTTATTTCTCTGCCTTCTCTTCCATGATGTGCTTTAGCAACCCTCTGGCCATTTCAACTCCCACTTCTCATACACATTTATGAGCTTTAGCATTTCAGCTCTTTCTAAGAGTCTTCATGGCCAAGATTATGATTATTCTTCTCTTTTTTCCCCATTTAATAAGATGACGTACACACTCTCTATTGTAAGTAGCCAACATTTATTATACACTTTGTATCATGGTAACTTGCTGATTGTTTTTCTCATCTTAACTTTGACCAACTGACTCCAGAATTCTTCTGTTATAGAACATTCAGAAGGTAGACATACATGTCTTCCTTCTAAAACTTCCTTCCTCCCACAGCTTTTTCTTGAGTAGATGGCTCTCCAGTTACGATATTTCCTATCCTTGTCTTTTTTATTTTTTTTATTTTTTATTTTTTTGGATTCCTTTCTAAAAGTTGATCCCTTCCAGATTCTAAAAAAAACAAAAAAACAAAAACCCTACATTCCAACTTTTTTAAACATTAAGGCCCTCTTTTTTACTCCCCTGTGTCCTGTGTTTTTCAAAAATTATGTTTACCAAATTGCATTTATTATAAAGAATAATTAGCTCCTAATTTTTGCTATTCAGATTTGTGTATTGGCATGACATAACTAGGCCTAGGTACTAAAATTTTGGCCAAAAGCAAATAACAACGTCATTAGTTTTTTTATCCCTTTTCTTGGAAAATATATAATTAGATTTGGACTTTTTGAAATATTAGCTATTATTTGAAGATCCCAAATTAAAAACTAACCATTTCTCTAGTCAAAACAGAAGTCTTGGGTTAAATTAAAAAAAGAGAGAGAGAGAGAAAAGATATTAATATTAAAATTAAAAAAAAAAAACAAGAAAAAAAACTAACCATTTCATCCTCAATGGAGCTTGGATCAAACTAAGGGTATTGGACTTTTAAAAGCAGAGAGGAATTCTTGTTGCAGTATGGATATGTTATCATTTGTGAATGTTAACATAAAAGCTATTTTATAAATAAATAAATATCATTTGAAGAAAATAAAATCAAAGTACAAAAAAGTGTCAAAAAACTAGAAAATTATCTCTTTTTGCCATAAGTCTTTTGCCACTACCATGGACAAATGGAGTGTAATGCTTACTCCTTGACTGATATGATTTGCTGCCCAAAGAACAAAAGGCAAAATCATTGGAAAGTAACAATTCTCCATTGATCCAGCCTGACCCTCCTTCATTATGGATTTTCTTCTGAATCAGTTTTCCTAGGTATTGAGAGGGCCGGGAAAAAGTCCCTGTCAGTTCTACATATATAATCAGAAGCTGCTTGGATTGTAGACAATGGAATCAGAACAATTTAGTTCAAATTAAAGCTCCACATTTACAAGCTACGGCATCTTGGGCAAATTAGTTAACTGCTCTGTGCATCACTTGCCCCATCTGTAAAATAAAGATAATGATGGTATTCTTCTTATAGCATTCTTGGAAGGATTACATTCATAGTCCATACAAGGTGTTTAAAACAGTCCCTGGCACACAGTAAGCATTGGATAAATGTTAGATACTATGTTATTTTCTTTTTTCTAAAAGCTCTCAAATACTCCCATTCTTTGTTTTCTAAAGTCTATTTCCTTTATACATCTTCCCCTTCAGAGTTTAGAATGAGAAGCTTCAGTAGTCCATTCTCTAATTTTAGAAACACAGTAATATGATATTTCCCTTTGGCTCTCATTTTTATGGCTTTGCTCTTAATCTGGCTGACTCCTATTCCAGTTCCTCTGACGGGTGCTTGATATATTTTAAGTAGAGACAGCCCCAAACTTAGGAATGAGTTATGTCCAAAAGCTAACGCATAAGTCATCAGCTTGGAACTCAGAGCACATTTTCCCCACTGAGATAGGGTGACTACATTCCAAGGGCAGCTCACCAACACCTATTTAGGTCATCATTCTATCACTAATAATACTAAAAGACCTAGGACCATACTTTTTAAAGTATATTTATTGAAAGATACATTTTTGAGTCTCCATTTAGATTTCTAAAAACACAGGGACTGTTAGATGGGATAATCGCTTGGAAAAAAAAATCCTCCATGAGTGTCTCTGCTAACCCCCTCATGCCCTAGGGGGTATATGAGGACTTCTCATAGCAAAGAGTACAAGAGTGCAACAGTGGGATTATGAAAGTAATATTAATAACTGTCTTCTGTGCATGGGTCACTCACAATTCAGAGCACTACTGATTCTCTCTTCATTTCTTTTTATGCTATTGCTGATTTGGGATGATCTGATAACACTATGCCTGGGGCCAAACATTTCACAAACATTTACTTGAGTGGCTACTGTATCTTAGGGATGCAAATCCAAGTAAGACATTTCCTGCCTTTGAGAGGCTCACATTGGAGTTGGAGAGCAAACAAGCACAACGAAGCATTATAGATACTGTGATCCACATTTGTATAAGGGACAGAGACCCGTTCTAACTGGGCCAGTCAAGAAATATTTAATATTTTATCAGAGTCTTGAGAGAGAGTTTGCCAGCTGGATAAGGGAGCACAATGTTAGTGGATATAATGTGAACAAGCACAGAGGTACGAAACCCAGCTTGGTGTACTTCCAGATACTGCCAACAATTCAGCATAACTGCAGCAGAAGGTGTGGGAAGTGTTTTTGGCAACATACAAGACCTGAGAAAAAAGCAGTAGGCCAGATTATGGAGAGACTGCTATGTTCTACTAATGAGCTTGCACATTATTTATTCTATAGGTCAAAAAACTACAGTCTGAAAGGCCAAATCCAGCCCTTGGCTTGTACAGCCTATAAACTAAGAATGGTTTTCAAATATTTAAGGGATGTTAATAAAAAAAGCAAAGAAGAATATTTTACAAAGATTGTATAGGCCCTCCAAAGCCTAAAATATGTATTATCTGGCCCTTTGCAGAAAAAGTTTGCTGACTCCTGCAATAGGTGGTGGGTAATCATTGAAGGTTTTTGAAAAAGCTAACAAATGTTCAAATTGCGTTTTAGAAAGATCACTTTCACAACAAATGTGAAGAATTGATTGAACAGGTTTAAGATTGGACACAGGGCAATATGATTAGGGCAATAGTCTGAGAGCTCATGTGGACCTGAAGTAATAGGGTTTTGGACATGACCTGTGTCATAGAGTACTTCTTTCTTTTTTCATTTTTATATGCAATTTCATTCACATTCAACATATATTTTTTCAAAAGCAGGGTATTTAGCACAGGTATAATAAGAGCTCTCAAGGGCAAGGTGATCTCACCCTCAGCGTCATTCATTTTATTCCTAATACTCAGTGAGCACAGAGAAATATGGAGGGGAGAGGGTCAAAAGGTACACACTTATGTTTTATTCATATTCATATTCTCCATTCCAGAATAGCTTTGTACAGTATATAAAATTGCACTTTGTTCAAGCCAAACGTTTTTATTTAAAGATAATAAATATCTTTTGGCTTCTTACATAATCTCTGACGTTCACTGATCACCTGTCACTCCTTTAGACATCCTTTAGATGTGTCTCATGCATCATGAATCATGCCACCATGAGCCTTAATAGGAAGATTTTGAAAAACATTGTTTAGAAATGTCAATGACTTCCAGTTTCTAAGATTTTCTTTGCTCAAACATTCATTCACCCTCCTTTTTTTTATTACATTGGTCATTTCTTTTTTATTCCATATACCACAGAAACCCACAGATGGGCTGTTTGCTCAGCCCATCCAAAAAAGTCTTGGAATAATCATATCTAAATTTTGTTCAAGATATTTTCATAAATATTATCGCATTTGAGCTTCGCAGCAATGTTAATTCACTTTGCAGATAAGAAATTTAAGAATTTAGAAGGTAAAAAGATTTGCCCACAGTCATATAGCTGGTTACGTAGTAGAAGAGGGACTAAAACCCATCTCTGCCCCCAAAGCTGGTAAATTTACCACTGTGCTGCATCCATAAGGGCTGCAGATCCAGATTTTTCTCATCAACACCTTATTTATGATTTTCACTCACATTCTGAGCTGTGAAGTCTGTTGCTGAGTCACTCCTTGATTTTCTGCTTGGTTTCGCGTACCCTGATATTAGCCTACATCTTTTCCTATATTAGAGCTCCATAAAGAGCACTTAGAACTGACTTGAAGTCACCCTAACCTACCTGTCTATAATCTCTCAAACACATGGCAACATTCTTCTCTTCCTACACATGAGGAAATGTCAGTCGCTTTACTTGCCTTTGCTGCTTTCCCATATTACCCTCTTTAAGTCTCTTGCAGACATTTGTCATTTGCTCTTTGATTTTCCCTATTTCTGTTCTAATTTCTTTATTCTTGTCCTGTGCTCCACATTAGTTTGTTCTGAAATTGAAAATATCTATTTTTCTCTTCAAAGCATTTGGCTTCATTTCTTTCCTTGAGAGCTTTCTTCAAATTATTTTTTCATCTGTACCAATCCTCTCTGACAGCTTGAAATGAAAGTTAGGCTTCTCTCCCCTTGACCATTCCCCATTGTTTTCAATGCCTTCTCTTATATGAATTTGCTCATCCTCCATTTACTTCTTCCAAATTTCCAAGCTTTTAAGAAATTAATTTTAGCTATTACCCATTGCATGATCAGAAAAGTGCTATCTTTCATTTTATATGTTGGACCTGTATTCTCTCTTGCACATAAATCCTGCTGGCCCTACTGGATCACTTCTTTTTTATGTAAACATATTGCAAAGTGTTAGCATATGCTTCCAAATAATCTTCTTTCAAGTCTATATTTTTGCACACAATTTTCTAAGTATTCAGCTTCATTGGTCAATTTCCAATTGTCTCTGGCTCTATTCCCTTTTCTGAGCTGTAATTGAAATGTCCCTCTACTCCAAACCATTCTACTTTATGAAGAAAGGACACTATACCCTTAATTTATAAATCCAAGATGTTCTCCTCACTAATTGTCATCCTTTATCGTATCTTTCGATTCAGATCTCCTATCTTTTATGCATTTGCATGATGATGTTTAACCGAAAGCTTTACCCCTCTGTTGTAGTCTCTTCCTCCTTTTAAATAACAAGAAACTCAAACTTAGCTACTTCATGTGAATAATTGGCAAGTACTAGAAGCAAGAAACTGTATGCTACGGACGTAGAGGAAATAGATAAGTTTAATTCATGGGTAAGAAGAAATGTGAAATATTGCTTTAAGATAGAATTTGAGCTAGGTTTGAAGACATAGGCAGGATTTTAATAATAAGCAAAATGTGGTATGGGATATGATCATATTCCAAAAAGCAGGAAAAAATGCACACAAGTTTAAGGGCATGTCCTAGAGTGTTTATCAGAATGACTAGTTTCTTTTGGCTGAAAGATGGCCTGCAAGTGACATACATCAGGAAAGGTAAGGTGGAGGCATGCTTTTGAGCCTATTGCTAAGCAAAAGAGTTTAGACTTTATTATACAGTAAAGAGTAAGGCTTTGGAAGTTTTAAACCAGAAGTAACATGGGAGGTATGCTCAAATCTTTACTGAAAGAGTGGATGTACTCATGAGGCTGAGATAGGAGGATTTCTTGAGCCCAGGAGTTCAAGGCCAACCTGGGCAATATAGCATGAGATTCTGTGCCCTTAAAAAAAAAGTGGATGGATGAGGCTTATATGAGTTAAAGGTAAATATAAAATGCTTTATTTGATTGACTAGGAAAGGGAGCAATACTCTCATCAAAGGAAAGAAAGAAGGGGGCCTGCTGGCTTTGGTCAAAAGGAAATGGGTTCAGCCTTGGATATAACTGAACATAAGGTGCATGGAAGCCTTCCAAGTTGAGACATTCATCAAATACATGGATACACAGGTCTGAGAGGGCATAAATACAGATAAATATTGGAAGTCAAGTGCATAAAGGGGATGGTAAAATTTATAGGGGTGTGTGAAATCACCATCTCCAAAGTCAGAGAAAAGAGCAAAAGGAGTGCCCAGGGAGAATGCCCACACTTACAGTGTATGAAGAGAAAGGAGTAGATTAAGGAAAAAAGCTGTTGTATGGGAGTTAGTAGAAGAATACAGAGACTAAAATATTATTGAAACCAAAGGAAGAAAGAATTTAAGGAAGGAGGAAGGTGATTACTAATACTAGATGTTTCAGATATATGGTGGAGGATGAGTTCCAAGAAGCATTCAATGTGACACTTAGGAAGTAATTACAAACCTTCAAACAAGATGTTTCAGTAAACTGGAAGGTACAGAAGCCAGATAGGAGGGTGAGAAAGTAGAGGCCACAATGTAGAGTACTTTTTAGTGATGTTTGGTGATAAAGGGAAGGTGAGGAATGAGATAGCTCATGAATTCATCAAGATTAAGGAATACAAATTTTGAGAATTAGAGAATCCTCTATATGATTGTAGGCATAAGGCAAGGAACTTGGTACAAAGTAGAAAATAAATATATATTTGCATTAGAAAAGCAGTCAGAGGAGCAAAGAGGAAGGCAAGAAAACGGAAGGAGAGAGATTGAAAATATAAGATACAATTTAAAGCATGGAAAGCAGGATAAGAACTGAAGCAAGATCCCGACAAAGCGGAAAGAGGTGGAATTAGCTAACTATGCACATGCAGTGGCTAACTCTGGCAGGATAGGAGGTGAGGGCTTCTTCATGAGAGGCAGAAGGAAAGGATAAGTCCAGATACAGAAAAAGAGTTAAAGTTGAAAGGAGAGAAAGGAGCAAGCAAATCTTATTCCTCTCTGATCAATCTAAATTTCTATTACCCATGTCTCTATTCCTCCTACTTCTGTGACTGAGACTCCATCTGCAGGGAGCCTGTTGCATTTATTTTCTTGTCTTTGTCTCTCTCTTTATTCTGCTCTGCTCTGCGAATGTTTTATGTAGCAACCTCATACTGTCTTTTTTCCAGTACCCACTAGTTTATTACCAAAGCTATTTATTGCTGCCCTTCCAATTTATTGTTTTCTTTTACTCCTCTCTCCATCCCCGCCTAACATCTATTTTTAATCCTCCCCTCAACATAAACCCCTTCACAGATATTACCTTCTGAATCTCTAACTCCTTTTCATACAGACTCTTTCTGATTAGTGAAGACTACAGCTAATAATTAATACATTTTTCAAGAGGTTGAATTGTGATATAAAGGGATAGAATAGTGGAGGAAAAAACCTTAAACATGTTTATAGAATAAGGAAAAAGAGAAAGTAGAAAAAAGAAGTGAGATGTTAAAAATAAAATAAAACAAAATATTTTGATTCCAGAGCAGGTGGGAGGAAATGAAATCCAGAGCACAGGTAAAAGGATAATCGTAGATGTAATGAAGGATACTTTTCTGCTGAGGCAGGCAGAAAGGAAGCAATAATGGGCCAACTGCATACATGTTTATAGGAGGAAGGGATAGGAAGTTTAAGAGTTCCAATCTGAAGACTTCTATTTTCTGGGGTAGTAAGGAGGTCAAGTACTGAGAATGAAGGTGGAAGTAATGGAGTAGAAGATGGGAGGCTCATGGAAGTTTCAACAAATTATTATGGGAGATGAAGGAGAGAAAGTAGTCTAGGAAAATATGGGATTATCAGACAGCATAGAGAGTTCAAGAGAAATTGGAAGAAAAAATATGTAGAGGCATAAATCCACATAGCTGTGAGACTCTTTTCTCAGTAATACTTAGTAGTCTACATGTAGAAAAAGATGGCCCAAATAAGATCTACATTTAGGAAAAGAGTTGAGTTAATGCAGGTAAAATTAAAATAGGAATGGATGCCAATGTCCCAAGAGAGCATGCAGTGTTTGAAAAACTACAGTAGTTTATTATAGCTAGAAGCATAGTAATAATACATAAGGCTGGAAAAGTTAATTAAAGACCCAATAATTGATGTTCTCCTATACCTTTGGCAATGGAAATCTATTGAAGGGTTTTGAACTAAGGAATCAGGCCTGTGTTTAAAAATATCACTAGAGAATATCTGTAAATAGAAGATAGAATAGGAGAGACTAGAGGCAGAGAGGCCATTTAACAGACTATTTCAACAGTATAGATGAGAAGGCTTGAACCAAGGCACAGAAGTGGGCACAGAAAGGAAGAAATAGACTAGAGAGACTTACAGAGACATTTAGTTGAGAATAGGTTTGAGAAAACTTTGTGACAAAATGCAATTGTAGTTTATTTGAATTGTATTTTTTCCTTTCAGATCCTTCTTCCTTACTCCCCTCTGCAGCTAATAAGTGATTCTTCCTCTGGCAGAAGCCAAGAGGAAAAAAAAAATTAGGACTAATTGCATCTGAAGCTCATAAGGTATTCTTGAAAGTTGAGCAGTATAATGGAAAGATCATGGACTTTGGAGCCCCAGGTCCTAAGCCTTACTCCACCACTTAATATCTACATGATTTGTTAGCCTCACTGAGCCTCAATTTCTTCCTCTGTGAAATGAGGATTATGTGTACTTTCCAAAGCTATTGTGAGGTTTAAATGAAATACTGAAAATACATATAGAAGGTAGGTTGTTTGAATGCTTCCTGGTACACAGTAAATGCTGACATGGTAGCTAGTTCTATGTTCATTGTTTTCATTACTCTTAATATCTTTAATATTATCTCGATGTTCATGGAGCACTTTTGCCAAGTTCTGCTGTTCCCTCCAGGGCTGGTTTCATAGTGTCTCAGCTGTCCATGCCTTCTCTTCACTAAAGTCATATCAACTCACACTGTAGATAGGTGACTCTCTAAATAATGCTAAATAAGCCACATGGTGTGGGGAAACTCCCCTCACTTCAGTCCCATCACTGAGCCAGCTAGCCCTAGGTTCACTCCAATGGCAGAGGCTGTCCCTCAGATCAGACCATATTTGGCTGGCCAATGAAACCACACCACACAAAGGTGGCTTCTCAGATCATCTGCTTAACTCTTGCCATTTTGTATGTATCTCACATCATTATATTTGTCATCTGCGAATATGTTATATTCTCATATTCATGCCAGTCATGCCTCACATCCAACTACTTGAAAACATGCCAACTGGATGAAGCCCCTCAAATTTCATCACTTAAGGAGCTCCCCCAAAAGCAAAATCTTAGCGGTCAGGGCCCCTCTAACTGTATCATGGGCAGCTGTCCTTGAAATAATATTTGCCAATTATATGGCTGCCTACAGAGACCACTTTTCAAATAACCTCAGGTAAGAGACTGTGCCTCTAATTATACCCTGCAAATGACAGAAATCATGTCATACAGTGGCTCTCCTCAGATCCTACAAATGCAGACACAATCATAACAGTTTCCCTTTTTCTTCTGAATAACTCCAGCACAGTCTCTTTAACAGAAGTAGCATGTTTGGGGGTCTCTCCTCAAGAATCTATTAAGTTACTGCTCAAAAGGATCATTTTCCCAGAACTAAGGCTCAACTTGGAGTGATAACCATAGTTGGAGATACAAAAACAGTTCATGCATGAATGGAGATAAAAATTTCAGGGATTTTCCAGAACTTTCCTGCAGCATCAGCCTTATAGCCCTAAATTAATAATAGCTCCATTAGAATCTTATTAAATTTTCTTTACAATGTTCTCAGTCAGATGTTCTAGAATATTCCCTTGCCCAAGCTAGAACTAGGCCCAATGGCATTCTCCATGTTCATGTTTTCCTCATTATACTATGGAACCACTTTCAATTTCCTAGAATTGTGGCAAAATGGGGTAGTGGGAAGAGGGGAGAAAAGTGACCTATCAAGTATTGGTCCTAACCTCATCTCAACTCTTCCCAAATCCACAAGGCTGCTCTCGTAGATAAAAAGTTGACATAGTGGAGACCTTTACAAAGTATGAAGAGTCTGATTGGCTATGATAGGACAAGGCATTTTAAGCAACAGATGAAAAATTCACATTTGGGTAAAAGCAAGTTGACCCTGTGTTAGCCTGAACGCTTCAAGGACACTTGTGACAGCAGCACCCATGCATCTTACTATTTGAGAAGCAGCTGAATGAATGTTTATGGGACATGATGTGAAAATAAATTCCTTCAGTAGTTTTATTACATCTATGTAAACAAACAAACAAAATTCTGCAAGGCTACTCTCAGGGACAAGGACAGGGAGCCATGGCAAGGAATGTCTCCACTCTAGTCCTAAGAAAGTTTATGCCACTTTCCCCCAGCCTTCAGTGTTTTCTTGCCCTTGGAAGAAGGCAGGCATAGACTATCACTGCCTAACAATTTTCCAGTATAGGTTATTTTTATTTCATTTCCTGCTAGTGCACTATGCAAAGCACCTGAGCAGAGTGATTAATTTTAAGCATTTATGCACACTAATAAACAACTCTAGTACAGCCTTGTGGTTGTGTTTCACTATTAAATGGATCCTTCTGACTTTCCTGGTATCCACATGTGTGTTTGTGTATGTGTGTTTGTACATGTGTTTGTGCAAATAGTAAGTAACAAGAAAAAGCAAGGCAGTTTCCTACAGGAACTGAAGCAGCGAGTGTCTACAAGGTGTGCCTCTCCACCCTCACTACAGGCTGAATCATGTGCCCTTCCTGTGTGCCAAAGTTAGATAACCATTACTGTCTATGAAATCACATAACATTTCCACTTCAGGATCATCAAGCATTTGCTAGCATTTTCTGAAAACATTTTCTTGAATAGTTGGATCTCAGAAATTCAACTATCTGTACCCTGAAAGATTACTTCTGATGGCAGACATGAAATTGGTTGCTCTAATGATTGAACTAGATGGAACCAACTGGTACAGAAGGTGGGGTGAGAGTATACATTGGAGTTTGAGTGAGTGTGTCATATAAACATAATTTTTGTGCCATTTCCAGGAGGTCAGGTAGAATGTCATTCAAGAAATACTAGAATATAGCTGGAACCCTCAATAAACCAAAAGGTATAACACCATAATTAAAATGACAAAGTCTGCTTTCATCTTTAGTCTCTCTAGTAAAAGAGGTGACTTTATGTCTCCCCAAAAGTCCAAATTGATGAATAACTGGGTCCCCCAGAGCTGGTCCAGAAAACCAGAGATGAGGGACTGCCATTTGTCAGTCCTACATCATCTTTGTTCAATTTCTAGTGGTTGGACAAAGTATACCTAGCATAGAATGTTGAAAGGCCCACAGATGAACCTTCTCCACAGCTTTTTGTTCGTCTATCCCTTGCTCTTTAAAGAACAGTGCTGGGGAAAATAGCTAAAAATAAAAGACATTGAACAAAGGGTCACAACTTACAATTGTGTAAAGGCCTTGAATCAGATAAGGCCAAGTACTAGCTGGCAGCAAAGTGAGAGAATGAAAACATGAGCAGCTTAAGGTGGCCCTCAACTTACACTCTAGGATAAGGTCTCTGTGTGATGGGTTCTCACCGAAAAGGGAGAGAAGAAGAAGTAGACAATTATAATTTAGTGTGGAAAACGCTGTGATAGAGGTAAACACAAGATTCTATGGGATAATATTAACACCTGACACAGGCTTGGAGGGTAAGGGTGATCAGGGAGAGCATCCTGTAAGACATGACATCTGAAATGAGTTGTGAAGGATGAATAGGATTTTTCCTGATAAAGCAGCCATGGCAGGCATTACACATGGAGAGAAGATAACCTGTCCAAAGGCAGGAGGATATAAGAGAGGCGAAGCATGTGCCAACAGCAAGTAGCTCTGTTGGGCTGCACTGGAGCATCTAAAGGGGTGGTGAGGAGATGGCAATGTAGGGAGGAAAGTGAATGGAAAGACAACAGGCTGGAGCACTGAGCAAGGAGCCAGATCATGAAAGGCACTATACTGTAAGCTCTCCATATATGTTATGACTCTAATAGTCATGAGATCAGAGAGTGTACGTTTTGTTCATGGGTCCATCCCCAATTTCTCTAACATGATACATAGCACAAAATGGAGGCTCCAAAAGTAGCACGAATGAATCCCATGTGAAGGCGTTTAAACATTATCCTGAATGTTAAGAAGATCCATTTCGATGGGTTTCAAACAGAGAAGTGACATCGTTCGATTCTGACTTTAGATAGATTCTGGTGGCTGGGTGGAGAATAAATGGGAGGAATCGACACTGGATGTGGGAAGGAGTCTGTAAGGCTATTGCAGTAATCCAGGTTAGAGAAGATGGTGGCCAGGAATGGGGACTTTGGAAAAGTAGGTAAATTCAAGAGATATTTAGGGAATGGAATTAACAGGACAGCATAATTGGATGAGAAAGACAATGGAAAGAACAATGTGTCAAAGATGGAACTACCAACATATTAGGTATTAGGTGCCAATAGTACCAAAAAAGTGGTGGTATTTACTGAAATGGGGAGAACTGGGAAATGAGCAGCTTTGTAAGGCAGAGCAGGGGTATCATCAGTGGGGCTATGGCATGGGATGGGGGTGTGGGGAGAGTGGATGGTTCCATTTGGGAAATTTTGAGTTTAAGGCATTTGAGGGCTATTCAGGCGGCTATATATCCAGTAGCCAGTTGGACATATGTCTAAGGCTCAGAAGAGAAATCTGGAAATACAGACTTGTGAGTTGAATGTAGATGATAGTTGAAAGTTTATGTCCCTTTTAGTTAGCTCCTTTAATGACACCTCTCACGCCCATGGCCTAGTGAGTTCTGCCCAGAAAGCTAATCCACCACAGCCTGAATTCCTAATGAGTATTTAATCTTCTTGCTAATGTCTCCTAACTCAACCCAGGCCCCAGCGGCACCATCTAATAACCCCTTCAGGAGACTAGGGAAAAGTCTCTGCATCCTACAGTTGCTGTGGCTTGGAGCCACACCTCTCAACTTGTAACGGCATGAGGGTGCCCTCTAGTGTTCAGCACGATGCATACAGAGGCACAGAGAGAACAGAGCTGCGAACCTTGGCTTTTGACCGTCATCACTGCCCTGTCATTTCCACTGCTGGGGAAATTCACTAGCAACACTCAACCCCATATTTGGAAGGAGTCTAAGTACTTCAGATTCTGGCAGGGCGTGAAGAGAGTCAGGCAAGCAGAAATCACTTGAGGCAATATAGTTTTTCAGTAGACCAGTTAAAGGGTAGGCTCTAGTGCCATCTGCTGGGAAAGATGAGATCCTGCAGTCTGGGTTCTTAGCCTTAGGGTGAAGCTACAAGATAGACTGATAAGAGTCCTACTATTATTTTGGAAATAATAAGCCTCAGGGTGTGAATACAGATGTGTATACAACACTAGAGAAATAGAGGAACCCATGCCACAGGCCTTCTGGATGCACTAGCCTCTGAATATATACTAAATCAGGGTTAACCACTTTGTCCACAGGTGCCACCTCTATCACTGGAAACTGTATACTAACTAACCAGGGTGCCAGGGTGAGTATGGAAGAGTTATCTTTTACCCTTACCTACAAAGTGTAGTGGAAAGGGCATTTCATAATAAAGGATTCTGGGTGGCACACTCTGGCCTTCATACTGGTGACTAGATCCCAAGGTTATCCTGGTTTAAATGAATACTCTTTTACATATACCATGTTAGGAGGAAGAGTGATAATTGAATTGACATGCTCATGAAATAACATGCAAAACAAGCCAGTATTATTATTGTGTTACTGCTCATACCCTTTCGCCTTTACAGATGGAGATCCAAGTGCCTCTCTATATACTAAGAAAACCTATGCTCTTCATCTTATTTTGGAATTCTGCCTAAGTTCTAGCTAGTCCCACTATGATCCTATACCATCTATCGCTTCCTTACCTGGTATTCCAGGTAAGAATGGCACTTACAAGAAGGTATTTTCAGAATTGAATGCAGAACTTAAAGTGAGTATGATTAAACTGCAATCTGGGGCCCATGGTTATGTCAAGCACTTGAATGGTTTCTCTAAGCCTGAGACCAAGTTCCTTACAACAATATATAGACAATAACTTGTGGCAAAATTACATCATGCTTCTGTACTAGTCTTATATTTATAAAATGAGTGGTTCTGCCTATACCAGGCATTACCTCAGCCTCACAGCAATCAGATTCCAAGCACATCTATTGATTCAGAACCTCCCTGATTATCTTGGCAACCCATAGCTTTTTTAAAAAATAATCTTCTTGAAGTATATTTTTGCATATAATAAAATTCACCCATTCTGAGTGTACTTTATGATGAGTTCTGACAAATTTATACACCCTCTAGAAGTAACAACTACCACAGTCAAAATATAAAACATTTTTACCAGCCCCTAAAATTCACTTGTACCCATCCCAGTCAACCAGCCCCTGAATCTAAGCCTCAGAAAACCACTAATCTGTTTCTGTCATGTAGAATACAGTTGTCATTCTGGAAGTTTAATATAAATAAAAGCATACACTATGTACTCTTTTGTGTCTATCTTCTTTAACATAATATTCTTTCATCCATGTCCTTGCATATAGCAGTATTTTATTACTTTGTATTGCTAGGTAGTATTCAATTTTATGCATCTATCACCATTTTTTGTCAATTCAGCCATTAATGAAATTTTGGGTTGTTTCTAGGTTTTGGCTATTTTCAACAAAGCTCTTATGAATATTCATGCACAATTTTTTGTGTGGGCATATGTTTTCTTTTCTCCTGGGTGAATACCTAGGAATTGAATTGCTAGGGCATACAGCAAATGTGTGTTATTCTGTAAGAAACTAACAAGCTATTTTCTTTTTTTTTATTTCTATATATTACAGGGGTACAAATCTTTAGGTTACATATGTTGCCCTTGCTCCCCCCCTCCCCTCCAAGTCAGAGCTTCAAGCGTGTCCATCCCCCAGATGGTACGCATCGCACCCATTAGGTGTGAATATGCCCATCTCCTCCTCCCCCCTCCCATCTGCCTGACACCCGATAAATGTTATTCCTATATGTCCACTGAGGTGTTGATCAATTAATACCAATTTGCTGGTGAGTACATGTGGTGCTTGTTTTTCCATTCTTGGGATACTTCACTTAGTAGAATGGGTTCCAGCTCTATCCAGGAAAATACAAGGGGGGCTATATCACCATTGTTTCTTATAGCTGAATAGTACACCATGGTATACATATACCACATTTTATTAATCCACTCATGTATCGATGGGCACTTCGGTTGTTTCCACATATTTGCAATTGTGAATTTTGCTGCTATAAACATTTGAGTGCAGGTGTCTTTTTTATAGAATGGCTTCTTTTGGGGTAGATGCCCAGTAATGGGATTGCTGGATCAAATGGTAGTTCTACTTGTATCTCTTTAAGGTATCTCCATATTGCTTTCCACAGAGGTTGCACTAGTGTGCAGTCCCAACAGCAGTGTATGTATGAGTGTTCCTATCTCTCTGCATCCATGCCAACATTTATTGTTTGGGGACTTTTTGATAAAGGCCATTCTCACTGGAGGTAAGTGATATCTCATTGTGGTTTTGATTTGCATTTCCCTGATGATTAGAGATGTTGAGCATTTTTTCATATGTTTGTTGGCCATTATTCTGTCTTCTTTTGAAAAGTTTCTGTTCATATCCTTTGCCCACTTTTTGATAGGGATGTTTGATTTTTTTTTCTTGCTGATTTTCCTGAGTTCTAAATAGATTCTAGTTATCTACCCCTTATCAGATGTGTAACATGCGAAAATTTTCTCCCATTCTGTAGGTCGTCTGTTTGCACTCATGACAGTTTCTTTAGCTATGCAGAAGCTTTTTAATTTGATCAGATCCCATTTATTTATTTTTGTTGTTGCTGTGATTGCCTTTGGGGTCTTCTTCATAAATTCTTTGCCTAGGCCAATGTCTAGAAGAGTATTTCCAACATTTTCCCCTAGAATTCTAATAGTTTCACACCTGAGGTTTAAGTCTTTTACCCAGAGTGAGTTGATTTTTGTGAGGGGTGAACGATGTGGATCCTGTTTCAGTCTTCTACAGGTGGCTATCCAGTTTTCCCAGCACCATTTGTTGAATAAGGATTCTTTTTCCCAGTGTATGTTTTTGTCTGCTTTGTCAAAGATTAGATGGCTATATGAGGATGGTTTTATATCTGGGTTCTCAGTTCTGTTCCATTGATCGATGTCCCTGTTCTTGTGCCAGTAAAAAGCAGTGTTTGGGGACTATAATTAGTTAGGCTATAGTTTTAATTACTATAGCCTTAACAAGCTATTTTCTAAAGTGAGTGTACCATTTTACATTCCTACCATAATGCATGGAAGTTCTAATTGCCCCACATTCTTGTAAATACTTGGAGTTTTCGACCTTCTTAATTTTAGTCCTTAAAAGAGTTTATAGTTATATCCCACTGTGGCTTTAATTTGCATTTCCCAGATGACTGATGTTGAACATCTTTCAATGTGCTCATTGGCCATTTCTATATCTTTTTTTGAAAAGTTTTTGAACCATTGGTTTTTATAAAACAAGTTTTGTCTTCAGCATGAATTATAGTCATGTGTGGGAGATGGCAGAACAGATATGTCTCAGGTAACATTTTATGCTGTTTGTCTTATTCCATTCCCCATATATTTTCAGAAACTGATGAATGAAATCCCACATGACCTCCTAATCATAAGATTACAGTATACTTTAATGATATCCTATTTGTCTTCTTACTAATGAGATCACAGAGTTTCCTGGCCACGTGATACAGCACTGCTTTTAGAATATCCCTGAAAAAGGCCTATTTGAAAGTCAGAGGGAGAATTATTGGACCATATACTATATATTCTGTATGATTAAGACACTCACATGATGTTCTATATAATGCATCAATCATACTAAACTTAGGAATACCCCAGGTAAGTGAAGTTCATCCTGAGATTGCTAATATTTATCAGGTTCTACTCACAGTTCATTCCTTATGTTACTGTTCCAGTTAGCCCAATAACTTATTTCAAGAAAGGAAGAGGATTTGTTTCATTGACAACTTTCCTTACTGGGTTATAGGTTTATGAAATAGCAATCCTCTCAGCCCTTGAAATGGCCATGAAGACCTATGGCATCCAGAGCATGGAGGTCAGTTCCCTTAAACTGGGAATCATCTTTCCGAGTTTCTTAGTACACTATTTTCTATGGGTGTCAAAACTCTCAATTTTGGAGAGCACTAATTTAATCTTTCACCATAGATATAGCCATTCCAGCAAATGAAGATTCTATTTTCTACCCTAATTCTCTTCCCTACACCTAGCTTTCCTACCTAGCCCTAGGACAAGCCTACTGTAATCTGTCAGGGTCTTATACTATAAAGAGAAATGTCTCCAACTACACAGTGATGATCATCCTATCCTCATAATACCCCTAAGTTTGGGAACATCCACCTCAACACCTATTTCTCCAAAAGTTAGCTTAGCACTAAATCAATTATATTTTATGAGAATTAGAGTACTCATGACCAAGGCTTTCTTTGAGACTTAGAGGTTATACTTCACTCAGAATTCCATAGCTGAAAAGAGCTAAAGCAGACCCAGAAGCTCAGCTTGTACTGGCTTTCATTCTAGAAGTCTACTAAGTGCTTACTACGTATCAGGCACTGGTACAACGCTTGATGGATCATGTTCACAGAATTCATTGTCTTAACAGGCAGTCCAAATCACCCGGTCTTGAGACCAGATTATCTGCCTTAACAAGCCTGCCCTGACAGATTATCCAAGTAACTTTCAGGCCATCCATCTCCAACTATAATTAACCAAAATGACCTGGCAATGGAAGTAAGCAGATACCTAGACATGCTGATGCCAGACTGAAAGTCAGATATACCCAGAAACAATTATGGAAAATACAGAATAATAGGCCAGCCCCCATTTAGGGAAGCTTGTCCTCAAATAATGTGCCAAAAATAATTATATATCTAGCAATCACTCAAGATATTGATTAAAGTCTGCAGAGACTCCTGAAGGATCAATATTTACTATAGCATCCTCCAATATAATAGCATCTAGAAAACCTGTAGCCAGGAAAAAAAAAAAAAAACCTTTGGTAATTTGAAGAATCAATACACTACCCACTGCCTCTATATGTGTCTCTAGGATTCCACAACATTAGAATTTATCTTTAACTTGCCCAGTTTCCACTGCCATAACATCAGCCTGGTAATTATGTAATTATTCACTAAAAATGGCACATTTCATCCCTGTGCTAGTTCTCAATCCATTTGCATTATTATAATGCTGTAATTAAAATTATTGAGCTCCTTTGTTTCCAGGATCTTTGATGTTTCCATCTATGACACCAAGTTTGAAGAGTACTATTGTAGGCCCTTCATAACTGCATTTACTATACATGGGGAAATAGAACACAATCAATTTTTAAGGAATCCGTCTGATGTTCTACCTACGGACAACTCAATAGTTCAACCTACTTTGAAGACATTGACTGAAACATGAAACATTCTTTCACATGAAACATGTCTTTCAAAGAAACAATGATTATATTAGAAAAGAAAAAAATCTCAGAAAAATAGAAATAGAACCTTCCTTAACTTGATAAACTTATCTCTAAAAAATACAGCTGAGATTCTTCTTAATATTGAAAGACTGAATGATTTATTCATAAGAGTGAGATCAAGGCAAGAATATCTATTCTCACCACACTTATTCAACATAGTGTTGGAACTTTTAGCTAGCAAAAAAAGGCTAAGACTAGAAAATAAAAGGCATGCATAACAGAAAGAAAGAAATAAAACAGTCCCCATTTGAAGATAACACAATTGTCTACATAGAAAATACCCAAGAATCCATAAAATTCTCCTAGAACTAATAAGTGAATTCAGTAAGTTGCAGGATAAAAGATCAACATACAAAAATCAATTGTATTTTTATATATCAGCAAAGAACAGGTGGATACCAAAATTATATATTATGCCATTTACAATTGCTCAGAAAGTTAACAACTTATGTGTGAATCTAACAAAACAAGTAAAGAAACTGTATGCTGAAAACTACATGGTGATGTTAGATATTTTTAAAATATCTAAATGAATGGAGAGAC